>NC_142895.1:180000-780000 GCF_054131105.1 Drosophila navojoa | reverse complement strand
TTGCCCACGCTTATCTCTCGCAATTCACCTAGCAGCAAGCTGTGTGTGTGTGTGTGTGCATGTGTGTGTGAACAGTGCTCGTATGTAAATATAATCAGAAACACACTCGCATAGAGAGAGTGGGAGAGTGAGAGAGATAGGTATATGAGTATCCAATATGCACAAGTTCACCTTTCGCTTCACTTTATGCTCGCAATTTCAGGTTAAAGTGATGAATTATGCATACCCTGTAAGTCAAAGTGAGTTTGCCGAGAGTTGCCATGACGCATGAAGTGAAAGGAAATTTATGTTATCCACGTTTCATAGTCTGAGACACTCGCTTCACGCTCTGCCCAGCCCTTTGAGAATTTCCCCTTCCCCATCCGTAGCCAAATGGAAGCTGACTTCACTTCAGTGTCGTTATTTTCTCGCTTTTTGCAATTCAATTCACCCCAATCGAGGCTTGTCGCTAGGGTATTAGCTAGTCGTTCAGTTGTCTCCTTTCTTAATGCTCAAAATGTTGCCTTTGCATTTGATTTCGATTGCGATTTTACAGCGCATATGAATTTATATTGTAATTAGCAGCTACATTTGCTCATTTCGGCTATCAAACACACACACACAAACACACTTGCACACACACTTGCACACACGCATACAGGCACAGTTCATTAGGTTAAAGAGGAAAACGCGTTTCACTAGCTGAATTTGGCAGCAAATGTGAAGGCAGCTCATAATTAGCTCAAATTTCTTTTCTATAGCCAAGAGCAGACACACATACATACATATGTATACACACATATACATATACGGCGCATTAAAATGAAAGAAAATACTTTAAAGAGCTTAGGCCAACAATTAAATTATTTCGAAGCAAAGCTAGCTTTGTGGCACACACTCTCGCCCTCTCGCTCTCTCTCCATCTCTCTCTCTCCCTCTTTCACTCCACACACACACACACACACTTGGCATTAAGTTTGGCGCGTAAAAATTTCCACTGCGCTAATTTTAAATAATGCTCATACGCCGCGTTGTGCAGCCGCTTTTTGCTGCTGTATAGAAACGGGCGCCAGCCTCAAAGCCAGCACTTGAAATTAAAGTAAGTCACACACACGCGCACTTACTAACACCAACACACACACACGCAGTGCTCTAATCAATTTGCTTGGCAAAGATTTTGCAGCTGCCCTGCAAAGTATGCTACACTTTTTGTTGCCTTCATTCTTCCTCTTTTCCTTAGCTTTGTTTAACGCTTGCTTGCCCCGCTCCCCATTCCCGCCCAGCGAGACAAACAAAACAAAACAAAAAAAAAGAAGAAGAATAAACACAAAACACCTTTTGACATTTATCGTCGCCTTGTCCGCAATTTCCGAGCCCCACACGAATGCGAATGCGACTGCGAATGGGAGCGCGAATGCGAATGTCTTGCGCGCAGTTTTTAAGCTGATTTGCAGCGCTAATGATAAAAGTTTTTAGCGTCAATTTTGTTGTTGGCGAAACGTTCGCAATGCCATTTACACACACACATACACACACACACACAGAGAGAGAGGGAGAGAGAGAGAGACACGCACACTGCGCATTTTGTTTTCAATTAATTGTCTACCCATGTCACTCACATGTCCCAATCACGCCAGCCAAAACTCTCAACAAAGCTGCGAGGCTGGCCGCAACATGAATTATGCTCAATCTGACTAAATATATATATATATACATTTATATACATATGCTCTACGTGTGGCTGTATATGCTAGGTGAATGATAGAAGCGCGCTACACGCATGTGTCTACAAATTTGAGCTGCCTGTGCCACCCAGCAGCAGCTGAGGAATGCGTGAACAGGGTATATGAACTATGACAGTTACTTAGAATGAATGACTCATCAAAGAGTATTATGAGTATATATAGACGAACCTGCTTTTGTAGGCATATTATGTGACTTAGAGCTAGCTGAGTTCATCAGATGAGTTGCCAGAGGGAGAGCAGTTGAGTTGATGAGTCGAAAACTCTATTCAATTAGTTAACATCCTCGTATCCTATAGCTGACATGTGAGTCTTGAACTGCTTGTAGAGATCGCAAGACTCACTTGATCTCTTATACATATGTCTATGCTTGTCTTACTCAAAGCTCATTCAAGGCTTGTAGTAGTAAAAGATAAATGACCATAGTCGAGAGATCTCTTGCTGCCCGGGTATTCGCTAGTCGAGCTGCTTATAGAGATCGCAAGACTCACTTGATCTCTTATACATACATATGTCTATGCTTGCCTTACTCAAAGCTCACTCAACGCTTCTAGTAGATGACCAAATCGAGATCTCTCTTGCTGCCCGGGTATTCGCTAGTCGAGCTGCGCGCCTCGCTCGCCGTTGCTTTGTGGAATCAATTAAAATATCGCTGTTCAAATCACAATCGTGTTCCCGGAATATTTAAGCCCATTTGAGCGCACTAACATGCGCCGCGGCACGTAATATTTATTTGTTTGATTCCATCACATTTTCACTTTAATCTCGGCATAAGTTCTTAGCTCGAGTATTTAAGTACACGAAACACGAAATCAAAGCGAAAAAAACGTCGAGCATGAACTGAAACTGAAAATGCGAGGTGTAAATTCAATGGAAAATGCTGAAATTGATATGGAAATGGAGATGGCAATGGAAATGAAAATGGAAATTGCATTTGAAATCAAATCATGGGTAATTAAAATTTAAAGCAACAGCTCCTGGCTGCAGACACGACTGGCCTTTGTTCTGACCTGTAACGGCTCCGGATCCATGGGGTACATTGGCTATGCGAGTGCAGTCAGGCGAGTGTATCGAGAGCCCTGAGTTGGGGAGCTTGTCTAGGGTATACTTGACCATGTCTACCTTCAAGACTTGCTTTAGACTTTTAATGAATATGAAGGTAAGAAAGATATGTACTTTTGTCTTATTTAGTCACCTCTATCGAGCGTAGCTCGAGAACTTTGAGCGGAAGACATACAAAATTTGCTATTTAGGCAATCATAAGCCATATAAAGACTAAGAGCTATTCAGTATTTTCATTGACAGCTCGTAGACTGAGTTACTTGAGCAAAGTTCAAGAGATCTTTAAGAGCAGAGAATATGAAATTTGGCTTTAACTGACTCTGATATCAATTCAGCTAACCATTTCATATCCCAAGCCACATTCCCTGTCAGCTGTCAGGGTATTCCACAGTCAAGCACCATAATATTCCCATTCATGCATGTGTCCAGTCCATATGTGTGTGTGTGTGCGTGTGTTCAACTTGATTTCTGCACTTTGTATGTTATTTTAATAATCTCTGTTGCTTGCAATTCCGTTTATGGATAAACTCGCAAAATTTTGGAAATTGTCTTCAATTTCAATTAGCTCTACGGTTTCTGTTTGGCTAATTGTCGCTCGGAATGCGTCCGTATGTGTGCGTGTGTGCGTGTGCGTGTCTGACTCTCTAGCTCTAATGCTGTTCTGTTGAGCTCAGCACAGCTCAGCTATGTGCGGAGCATTTCCTTTCCTTTCCCAGTTGCCTGCAAATGAAATTACCACAAATGCTGCTGCTGCTCCTGCTCGTTGCTGTCAGTTACGGCATTATATATATACTTATGTATATATATGTAGGCACAAATATCTTCAGCCTGACTCACTCTCTCTCTCTCTCTCTCTCTCTCATTCTAGTTGGCTCTATGAGTCTGGCTTCTCATTTGATTTCATTTGGGTTTCGCTTTTGCGGCTTTTGGCCTTTTCCTCATTCAGTTGGCCAACTCCAACTCCAACTTTGCTCTTTTTTTTGTCTTTTTGCAACATGTGTAAATTTGACAGTTAAATAAATGCCTCTACCACTCTCCCTCTCTCTCTATCCCCCCTTTACTCAGCCTCTCTCTATCTCTGACTGTCTCTATTTGCGAGTTCCTCTGTGAGCTATAAATTTGCGGTCAAAAGATTAAGCTGTTTGATCGCAAAATCAACAGCCACATAAAATGGATTAAAATGAAATGTCCGACTGTCTGCGTGTCTCTCTCTCTCTCTCTCCCTCTCTCTCTCCCTGCCTGTCTGTGTGTGTGTTGTTTTTATTGTAAAAATGCCAACAAATATCGACAGATTGCCTCCCTTGCTCGGTGCTGGCATCTAGCCAAAATCGCTGGCAGCAGCTTCTCGCATTGCACTCTGATTGCTTTCTGTGGTGCGCAATTAATGCTTGGCGGTTGGCTTCAATGGAGCAGCACACACACACACACACACGCACACTCATCTATGCATATGTATTTGGTGTTGAATTTGGTGATGGCCTGAGGCTGGGTCATGGGAGCCTAGCAGTTGCAACAGTTGTCAATAGCCTCAATTCCAGCTGAACAACACAATTGATACATGCTCAAACAGTGACCGCGCGGTAGCAGGCTGGAAGATACCCTGTCAAGCGCATAATTAGCGTCCATTTGCAGACTTTACTCTGCACAGTTAAAGTGTATGAGATGTGCTTTAAGTATAAAGTCTGAATATCGATATTTATCGATTTTAATAAGACAATATTAAATAATATATATACTAAAATATATAAACATTATAGTATAGTATAGTATGATATAGTATAGTATAGTATAATATCCCATGGTATAGTATAGTATAAATAGTATCTGTTTTCTCTTCCTTCGATATATATCAAGCTTAGAGCAGAAGTTGGTAGTCTACATAGAATTTATATTAGATATATGTAAGCCACAATTTCAGCAAAGTTTTGGAGATAAATGAAGAGTTCATAATTAGATTCTTATGGACACAGTGTCACGTTTATAGCTTTATTCATCTGCTTGCTCCAACTTTGGCCATTCATAATAATAATCATAAGCTAACAATAGTCGAATAACAAAGTGGCAAACCCCTTTTCCCCCTCACCTGTGGCCGGTGCTCCGCTCGCTCCAGACTGCAGTTGACCAAAAGTACGCGAAGCAAACAAATTAATTATAAACAAAGTACATAAATCACACTGCACTCCGAAACAAGGAGGAACAACTGTAGAGCAAAGCGATTGTGAACGACATGCAGATACCCTATAGTATACACTGAGCTTCTATGGCAACTAGGAAAGACTTGGGTGTAAGCCAGGTCTAAGGCAACACTCTTTATCAGAGTCAGGTGAGGACTAGGACTAGGAACTATCTGCCGAAGTGAATGATTCGGCTAAAGTTCGTTATCGATGTATCGATAGAGCTATCGATAATATGTACGAAGTTAAGTGCGCTCTCTAGTCAAACACAATCTATGCTTCGCTCCCACAGACTTCAGCTGGGACGCGTCAGCGTCCCATGGACATCTATGTAGCTATCTATGCAACTCTATCAGCTCATTTCGCATAGGGCTGCAGGGTATCGAAAGTTGAAGCTGAGCCACGTTCCCGGCGTGGTGGCAGCTGCCTCTCGGCTTACGGTTTTCGGCTTACGGCTTACGGCTCTCGGTTATCATTATATTCAAATTTACATAATTTCTGTGTACAACTCGCTGACTGCAGGTGGTGAAGAGTGGGAGTGGACGGAGGAGGGGGGGGAGGAAGAGTGTGAGATAAATATAAAGATAAACATAATCAAAGCGCATGCAGAAAATAACAAGCAAAAATGTGGCCCAACTTTCGGTTTCGCTTCTTTTTCCTGTTGTCCATTTATTTTTACTTTTTTGTTCTTGCCGCGAAAACTTTGCAACGAATTAAAAACAACGAAAAAAGAAGAGAAAACGAAAACAAAGCAAAATGTGAAAATAAAGGAGACAAAATGTTGCTCTTCTTGTTGTAGTGATTGTAGTTGTCGTTGTTGTTGTTGTTGTTGTAGTCAAAGTTAAGAGACACGAAAGACAAAGCAACATGGCAAAATATGTTTACTATTTACGCCCGATGAGTATTACGGAAGACAATGGAACGACAAGCAGCGGACAATGTGAAGCCAGGCAAGACAGTTTTGCATCCCGGGGCATATCTGACCGCAGAACACCCGCTCGAGTCTATGCGAGACTTGGACTCTTTGTATGGGCATTTCAGTTAAGGGGAGAGTCAGAGAGGTGATAGGAGAGATGACGGCGAGTAGGTGGGAAAGCCTATATACTCCCCCCGCAGCACATTCTGGACGAGCATTGAAACAACTTTGAACTTTGTCAATTTGATTGCATTTCAGCGAGTTTTTTCCTTCATCCATGGGAATTGAACTCGAAGGGGCGAGAGGAGTGAGGCTTACACTGAGTGGATGTGACGACGTTGATTATGATAGCTGAACTGTCCAAGGGCCAGACGAGGCCTTGACAAGTCTTGGGGCAGCAAGCAGCACAATAGACGCAGTCCTTATTCGAGTAATGGACGCAAAGGAGTTACAAAAATGAAGAATGAACTTAATGCTATATATAATTTCTTACTAAGTGAACTCTCTCTGTCCTTCTCTCTCTCTCTCTCTCTGTCTTGCAAGAGTTTTCCACCTTGCCTTCTCAGTCTCCTTCTAGTGGGTGCCCACCTCTGGCTGTCCTTCTGTTTTCTTTCCCTCCTTCGTCTGTTTCTCCTAATCAGTTTGTTTTCATCTTTTTATTGCAAGAATTACAAACTATCAAAATTTATTTCATATTTCTTTAACTTTTAGGAAGCTTTATATATTACATTCTTTTCGCTTCAGCTGCACACTGAAGAAAAAACATAAAACAACAAGATAAAGCCAAGCGCCAGCCTTAAAGCCTGCCCAGTTGGCTCAAATCAGTTGGCAGATTTCGTTGCGTAAAACTTTTCTGTAAGCAGCTTAAAACAGTTTCTGACCCATAAAATGCAGAGAGAGAGCGAGAGAGAGAGAGAGGGAGAGAGAGAGAGAGTCAGAATGGGAGAGAGAATAAGAAAAAGAGAGAGAGAACGAGTGAGAAAGGAAAGGAAGGGAGAGAATATCTAGAGTGCCTGACTATTAGATATTCTGGAACCCTTATTGACTTAAGGAATACGAGAATCGTGGAAATCCAATAGACTGTAAGATATTTAGTCATTCAGAACTTATAGGTATAGTTCAGAACATGCTTAATTACAATTCGGCATGTCTTCTCCCTGTTCTTCTAAAGAAGATTGATAATATCAATCATTTACAGTTATTTCTTACTTACTCAGTTCCCTTAAGACATTTGATCGACATGATGAGGTTGAAATATAAATATCTATACATACAGATATATAAATTGAAGGCCAACGAGTGCAGAATGTCAACTAAGTGGTGCCAGTGGTGGCAAGTGGTGCAGCTTGGCTGGGGCATACGCGGCGTATGAGCAATGCCCAGTGCGAAATGCACTAAGTTGACAGCAAAATTGAGAAGCTAAAGTCCAGCGAAAGAAAACTTGCAATTGAATGGGGCAAGGGCAAGTAAACGGCAGATAATGATGATCAGCTTAATGATGATGGAGACGATGAGAGGCGGGGCGAGGCCGAGTGGAGCGGGAGCTTGAATGCAGAAGGACGAATGGAAACTGTAAACTGTGGCCAGAGAGCTTAATCAAAATTTATGATGTCACATGCGGGTGCAGACAGCAAAAGAGACATAGACAAAGAGAGAAAGAGAGCGGAGGGGGGGGCGATAGAGGGGGAGAAGCATAATCATGTATGAAATGATATAGGGGCAGAGTGCGGAATGAAAGCGGTAGAGGATAAACTTGAAATGAAATTTACTAACTTGCGGACTGACTTGCAAGGTAAACAAATGCACAGTGAGCGGAGAGAAAGAGAGATACAGACAGAGGGAGGGGGAGAGGGCGAGGTGGAGAGATAGTGAGACAGAGCGTGGGAGATAAGGAAAAAACTTGAAATGAATGAAAGTCTGGTGAGTTTTTTTCTGCTCAATTGACAGTCGACAAAACTTAACTTAATAGAAAGCTGTTGCACTGGGAGCACAGATGAAAACTGTGCGAGAACTGCGCGAAAAACTGCGGAAAACTGTTGGAAAAGTAGATGACTCTCGTCTTGTTGTTGCACTTGATTCGAGATTGAATTTGCCTGCCTTTAAATTTCGCTTAGCCACGTTTCAATTTCCATTCGCAACTTTAACATATTTTCGCTGCATAATTTTCAAATATTTTTTGCCGCTCTTCCTTTTTGGCTTTTCTCCTCCTCCTTTTGTTGCCTCATATCCCTTTATGACTCCGAAGCTGCGTTATTTATGATTTTCTTCTGCTGGCATTGCCACTGCGGATGCGGATGCGGATGCGAATGCGGACGCGGATGCGAATGCGGATGCGAATGCGGATGCGACGTGTACTACAATGCTTTGCCTGACAATAGACACACTGCTATAGTCGCAGTCATAGTGGGAAGAATAAATCAATCGATACCTTTCGATAGCAAATATGAGCGAACATATGCTTGAATAACCATCAGTATTATTTAATAGTTGATTAAAGAATATCTAAGTTGGGTTAAATTACTCTTTTTTAGCTCTTAGCTAAATAAAATGGAGTCGATAAATTATCGATAAGCAATGCGGATGCGGATGTGAATGCGGATGCGGATGTGAATGCGGATGCGGATGTGAATGCGGATGCGGATGTGAATGCGGATGCGAATGCGGATGCGAATGCGGATGCGACGCGTACTACAATGCTTTGCCTGCTATAGTCGCAGTCATAGTGGGAAGCATAAATCAATCGATACCTTATCGATAGCAAATATGAACGAACATATGCTTGAATTACCATCAGTATTATTTAATGGTTGATTAAAGAATATATAAGTTGGGTTAAATAACTTTTTTTTCGCTCTTAGATAAATAAAATGTAGTCGATAAATTATCGATAAGCAATACGACTGATATTACAACGTAGTACTTAATTATTTTGTATTGGGTTAATGCAAAGCCAGCTTTCATAATTTTAGTCGGCCCAACAATAATTCGATAATTTATCGATAACACAATATTCAGGGAATTGATAGTCTCAGATAAATATAAATTATTTAATAACATACAAAAACTTCTCATCTATTGCCGGAGGTTATATGATTTTAGCAAAATTAATCGATATGTTATCGATATCACATATTTTTTCAATTATCAACTTCCTATTCAAGTCTTGCTTGAAATTAGATATAATTGATTTGTACCTCGGGAGTTTACCAAAATCAATATAGATTTTATTGTGATATACCCTAAAATGGAATTCCTAAAAACGAGAAGCTCAGCTCTTTGCGCACGGCATTGACAACACTTGGCACAAAGGAGCCTACGAGCAGGTGCGGAGCTGCTGCGCTGGCTAGCATGTGGATATTAAAATGCTACCTGCTGAGCCGCATTTTAGTTTTCAGCACTGACAAATGCTGCATCAGGTACTCGGACTCCACTTCCTGCAGCTGTGAATGCTACTGCTACTTCGTCTGCGACTGCGACTGCGACTGCGACTGCTTCACTTCCGCACTCATATCCGCATCGCCATCCGATTTAGTTCGCCTCGAGGCGTCTGGTTAGTTACCTCTGCGAAGTGCTTGTAAAGGGTATATTGGACTTATGCTCAAGGGATACAGAGAGATTGAAATAGCGCGAAGTCTCATTGCCTCAATTCCATCTATATTATATACCCATTCATGCTCCAGAAATTTCAGATCGTAAAGCTGCAGTCCAAGTGAGGGTGTCTGGCACGGGCTGCACAAAATGAGCAGTAGGTGGCGCTTCTGCTTCGGTTTATGTACACACACTTCAGGGTATCTCCCAGTCGAGTGATTGTGCCTAGGGCCAACTGACTTGTTTTATTTTTGTAGTTTATTTGCCTTCATTTGCTTTTAGAGTTTTCTCAGCAGCCGCAACAATTCCGCCCCGCTCCGCCCGCTGCCCGCTTCCCTCTCGCTCGAGCTGCGGCAACGTGTTTCATTTGGGCAAACAGCAGCAGCAGCAGCAGCAGCAGCAGCAGCAGCAGCAGCAGCAGCAGCAGCGACTGCTTTCAGCGTCACGCACGAGCAACTCTTCCATGTAGTGCTTGAGGGTGTCATAATCATCGCCCCCGGCAGTCGGAGGACTCAAAAGTTCTGCAATCCATTGCAAAGTCGAGGCGGGTGGGGGGGGCGGTGGTGCGGACGGGGCGTATGAGTATTTTATTGTGCAGCTTTTCACTGGCTTTATGATTATTGCGCTACAACTCAGCCCCCCCTCCCCCTCCTGCCCCAGCGCCTAGTCTCATTCAGTTGCTCAGTCGAGTGCCTTCGCTTTAGTTTGTCTCGGTCTGCATGTGAAACATGTCTGCTTTGGCTTTCACATGATTTTTTAATGAGTTGTTTGGCATACCAAAAACATTCGCACTAAAACTGCCGAATTCGAAATCTGTGAATGTCCCCATAGTTCATCAGATGGAGATCTACCCAGACGAGAGAATCTCTGCTGCTGTTTCTGCTTGATCCACGGCTATTGGAGGAATCTCTCGCAGATGATTAATGGAGCCAGCCCAATATATATATATGAGAAGTCCGTTTAGCGTATAGAAACAATGTATGTGTACTCAAAAGGGCTTCAATAACGTAAGTCCTTGGCTTTGATTGAAGCTGGCAAAAACACTTCAACAGTGTGTGGAAAAAGTGAATGAACACATTGAAGCTCTGACAGCAAGAAGAAAACAAATAGAAAATGCTGAAAATGTTTGAATTAAATTTCCGCTCTAGTCAAAAAGCGAATGCAGACAAAAATGTTGAAAGGAAAATGCATGCGAAACATGGTCAACAGCAGCAACAACAACAGTCGCTGGATAAACAAAAAATTGTATTGTAATCCTTCCAAATGGATCAACAAAACATTTTATGCATTTAATATATATAGATAGAAAATTTAATAAACAAAATGGGAAACAGCGTAAAATACAAGAGTAAAAAACATCAAAATAATAGCTCGTCAAACAATGCGGCGAGCATTTAATTTAATCAACTTTTCCCTCTGCGTAAATAATACAAAAGGAGGCTGAATTCAATCAGGATAACCTACCTAGGACTACCATGCGAATATCTGAGCTGCCCTATATGAAGAACGACCTATATACATAGATGATATGTGAAGGATTTGTAAGCCCTATGTGCGAGTGATGTGCAGCATACGATATTCACATAATACATGAGCTATACGATGTGTGCGATATATAATTGTAATACCGTATACAACATATGTACTTGTCTTACGATATACAGATGACATACGATATGCGGTATATGCTATTTACGATATGATGATGATTCTCGGTTTCAGTCCTACGATAATGAAAGATAATGAAGGTCGATATTCGAAACTATGCGATATATATATCGTTATACGATGATAACTGATGATGATAAATATACGATATTCGAAATGGAGTTCTATCTGCATGCAATATGTAATACACGATTAATCAAATATAATAGAAGGATTTATTGTTTTGTATACCCTGCATATCGGCAGCTGATAGGGCATATCAGTTTATTACTTTGCTTCAGCTCGAGACATTCAGACGACCTATGGCTGCCTTCTGCTTTATGGCGTCTAATGCCCGCATCATGCCCGCTTCGCACAGCAATTACAGAGTATCAATTGCAGTTTGTTATTGGAAAATTGATGCAATTACCTGGCAGCTCCTGTCTCGCCTCGCATTTGTGAGCTGCTTAAAATTTACTGCGCGTCAACATGTAAGTGTTACACAAGACGGCCAATACACACACACACACACACACACACACACACATGTGTGTGTGTATAGAGTGTTAGTTGAATACAAATGTGCATTAAGGCAATTGTCCTTTTGGCTTGGAGTCGAGCTGCTCCTGTTAGTCCTTGTTTTATGCCTCTACTGGGGCCTCTCTCACACTCTGTCTGTGTGTGTGTGTGTGTTTTTATCGATTACACAATGCATGCAGTTTACCATTTATCAGGTGTGTATGTGTGTGTGTGTGTGTGTGTGTTCGTGTATGTGTGTGTGCGCCACAATTTATGCTGTAATCGAAAAAAAAGGACATCAATGCCAGCGATAAATTGAGGTTAACGCGCCAAAGTCACGAAATGGCAAAGAGTCCAATACACACACACACAGACTAGCATAAACACACACACACTCACACACACTCAGCTGGCCCAGACGCCTTGGTGCTCTCAAACAGTTTAAGTGAAATTATATTAAGTGTGCGGACGGTCGAATTTGCATGCGATATTCGTGTGTTGCCAACTGCCACGCCCACGCTGGCTGCCCACCTGCCCGCGGTGCTTCGACTGCCCGGCCGCACAATCTCGACGGCATTGCTTTCAAGCTCAGAGCTCAGGCTTTATCCAGCATGAAAATTCGAATGCATTTTTCTCGCTTTTCTCGGTTTCCATTTCGATTTTGTTTGGGCTTTTCACGCGGACGAACCTTATTTAAGTTGATGCGGCTCAGCTTTGGCATGCTTTACCATAATTAATGCTCTCGTACAGGGTATACCAGCACATCTCTCTCACTCTGTCTCTGTTTGTCTCTCTCTCTCTCTCGCTCTCTGCTTGTCTGGCTCATGCATTAAATGTATTTGTATTTACAGTGCATATTTTTGTGCATTTGCAGTGCAGCAGCCACAGATGTGCACACACACACAGCATACGCACACACACACACACACACACACACACATACACATTGTACACATTCAGGATTCATTTATGCGCCTTTAACCACTCAAATCGTTCAATAAATAATCTCTGGCAAGCGCGACAACGGTTGCAAAAGCATTGCCTGCCTTTGAGCGCGGACTGTGAGGCATACACGACTCGCAGATGCTCATGCAATATAATAATAATGTTTGATATTTCCTTCTAGGCATTCAAATCTCTATTCTTCTATCCTTACTGTACTGTCTGCTCGGCTCTCTTAGGAGTACACTCTAATCACCTATATAGCTCTCAAAGTCTCTTGTCTGAACGATAATTTATCGATCACATTTATATGAACTTACCCATTCACAAAGTCTACAAGTTGCCGCCTCTAAGGCCATCGCCCGCTGCCCTTTGCTCTTTGGCTGTCGCGTGTCGATGCTCACAGCTAATATGCCCGATTAGACAGCATTATTATACCAATACAATAGCAACAGCTATAAATACAAACACACGCTTAACAAAGCAGCTGTTTGTCAGTCAGGCTTTGTCGACTTTTTCTATAGCTATTTGCCATTTTGTTTCAATGTGCGTGTGTGTGTGCGTGTGTGTGTGTGTGTGTGCGTGTGTGTGTGTGCGTATTTGCTGATGTGCGTTGGCGCATTATTGAGTGGATTTTGCGGTTTTTTGGGTAGAAGACGCAGCAGATAGGAAACAGAAATAAAGAACAATTTTATATAAAAAACCACAAAGTTGCTTCTTCCTATCTCTCTCTGTTTCACTCTCTCCCTCTCTCTTTCTATATGTGTGTGTGTTAAATTTTTGATAAATAGCTGAGCAAACAGTCGGACGGCATTCATTTAGCTGCCTTATCAATATGTTAGCCGCATAACTCTCACACTTTGACTTTAATTTTATTTCGCTTGTTTGCCAATCGATTAATTTCGAAGGGAAGTTATCGATGAGTAGCCGGAAGGAACCTAGCTCAAATAAACATTTTTATAAATATATGATACTTTAATTTAATCTCGTTAATTTTATTTCAGAGTCAATGTTATCGAAATGTTATCGATAGGCCCACAGACATTTACTGAATGATTAAATAATTATTAGTCATTATTCTCTTTGGAATATTAGCTATCGATATATGTATATATTAAGCCATTTCAATTTATCGATAACTGTCATCGATAGAGCATCAGCTGTGCGCATTGCTTTGCCTTATATGCAGCAATTTTCATTGTCAAAATATTTCACATTAACGAAGTGAAGCGCGTTAATTAGTTCGCTTTTAATTTCACAGCAATTCGATTTTCATTTTAAATTTCGATTAAAATGCAAATTTGCAGTTTTTCCTTTTTTTTTTTTTTTTGTGCAGCTCGTTATGAGTCAGAGAGTCAGTATCAAGTCGAACGAGCATTAGACAGTCGGCTATGCTCGACTGCAATGGCTGTGGATACTTCTTTTTTTTCCTCGTTGGGCACTGCTTGAGGTTGTTTGTCTGATAAACTGACTTGGCTAACCAAATCAACAGACAAAGACATTTGTAATTACTATAAGCAGTCACACACACACACACACACACACACACTGACAGAGTGACTGTTGCTGTGTGTGTCATTCGTGTAATTGGGTTTTCAAACAGCAAAACGCTGCTCATGCAGCATCGATGAGGCGAAGGGCATTGTATTCAGTTAGCTTGCCGCTTGCTTACGATGCACGACAGCGGGGGCTGGCCGTGTGGGCGTGGCCATGGACATGAGTGTGGGCGAGGCATTTGGATAATGCCTGGCCATGGCGAGTCACTGAGCCGTCGTTTAGTTGACGTTCCAGCTACGGCATTACGTATACGCCTAGCTGGCGTTATCTGCATAGATATCTACGATATTACGTATACGCCCCAGCCGCCCCACTCGCAATGTGATTGTTGTTGCTGTTGCTGCTGTTGCTGCCGTTGCCGTTGCTGCTGCTGCTGTTTATTCGTTAGCTTAATGCTAGTTAATTGGTTTGCATGCTAAGCCCGGCGATTACTCATACGCAGCGTGGCCGCACCACGAGAACCAGCAGAGCCAGCAGCACCATTCGCACTCGAGCTAATTTGTGTTTAGCTAAATTAATTGATTTATGACTATGACATTTAATTGATGTGCACACACACACACACAGCTGTATACAGGTGTCTGCCACGCCCATTAGAGTGGTCCTTGAACCTAATGTGTTTAGTGAGATTTTAATAAATTAAATGTGACTCCAAGCCAAGTGCAATGCTCCGGCAGTTGAGCTTGAGCGACTGCTTAACGCTCGTTCAAGATATAAAAATTCAGACAGAGAGAGACAGAGCGAGAGAGAGAGAGAGTGAGAGAGAGAGGAAAGCACTGCCAGACTTAGACGGCCTAAAAGCCTCTATACTTTGTGCACTTCATAAAGCGAGCGACAAACTGACGCTGTTTATATGTGTCACAGCTGCCGAGCAGAGGGAGACAGACAGAGAGATGGAGAGTGGGAGAGGGAGGGGAAGCGCGCGCGTGCTGCTTGGATTATGAATTACTAATAGGCAAAACTGTTGGAATTTTCGCACGCCTTCAACAACATGATGGCCAGAGCTAGACACACACACACACACACACAACCGCACAGCATTCATCCCCTGACATTTTAGCTGCTCTCTCTCTCTCTCTCTCGCTCACTCTCTCTGCCTTTCTTGTGGTTTTCTTCATTTTTTTTTTTTTTTTTGGGTCGTCAGCTCTGCCGCTTTTGTAATTATGGCTCGCATGCGGCGCTCCCAGCAGCGCAGCGCAGCACAGCACAGCTCGTTGGCTCCTAGCAACAGAGCGGCTCACATTTATTCGCCTCTGTTGCTCACACTCTCTACCTCCCTCCCTCGCTCTCTCTCTCTCTCTCTCTCCCTCTCTGTTTCTGTCCCGCTCTGCCAGTGGCTTTCGCTAATTGAAGCTGGCTGATAAAGTGCTTCGCAACAGTTGGGCTCAGAATGCTGAGCCCTTAAATTCCTTTGGCTAATGCAAGTTTTATGCCATTTGCATTTGGGTTCGCATTTCGAAAATATTTTATAATTGAATTTCTAAGATTTCGACAGGCAATTCAATTAGATAATCCTTGAGCTTAGAGCCACGGCTTAGCAACACACATAATGACATATGTATAAACATATATATGTATAGATGTATATACACATATATATGCTTAATCAATAAGAGCAAAGAACAAATGTCTTTAAGTTGCTTAGCAGCTAAGAGAGTTGTCGTTAGTTAGTGCACGACTAGCAGATACCCGTCCAATTGACTTTATCAAAGAGGATATTTGGGGAATGGGAAGAAGCTACACGAGATAGTGCTAGATGTGCTCGAATAACCTCGATTTTTATCGGTAGTTTTCGAAGATGTATCCGGATTCTATCTCTTACTCTCTCTCTCTCTCTCTCTCTCTCTCTCTCTCTCTCTCTCTCTCTCTCTCTCTCTCTCTCTCTCTCTCTCTCGCTCCCCCTCTTAGCGTGTTAGAATAGCTAAGCAGATTCATCTAGGGCCAAAGAGCCGAGCCTGGCTAATGCGACTCGTCACATCAGTCAGATCTGGAGGATTCTCTGCAGCCATGCAGTCCAGCTCCTATTCAATTGGAATTGGCAAATTGTATTATTAAACTATAAATTGGGTTTAAATTGGATTTGGCTTAACTGAACTGTTAATTTAAATGCATTTGATTAGCTCTGCCACTGAGCCGAAATGTAAAAGCTTTTCATTGAAATTCAAATAGTTTTATTAATTAGCTAGGAAAATATAATAATAATGCTTGGCGAGAGAGAGAGAGAGAGAGAGAGAGAGAGAGAGAGAGAGAGATGGGGAGAGCCAGATAGGGAAAGATAGGGAGCGAGGGAGATAGACAGAGAGAGCATGATTACTATAGCAAACAGAACTAATGAGTGAGATGGGGGAAAGAGAAACACAGACAGAGGGAGATAGAGAGAGGCTGAAAGAGGAAAAGAGACGCGCATATCCATTCATTGGACTGTGAGGGAGACATTCACATCTATAGAGTACTTATACCGTATATACCATACACATTCCTGCTCCGAGCGAGTATTCCGTAGTCGCTTATGCTCGCTTCCTATATTTTTAAGCAAATGGGCTTAATCCTCATTCTGAAAAACAGAAAAAAATTATGTTTTCATTTGTGCTTCATCATTTGTTATGCTCTCTCTGGCTTATACTCGTATGTAATATGCATACAAATAGTGAGTGAGTGAGAGAGAAAGAGAGAGCGAGAGTATGTGTATGCATGCTGTATCCATCATTCATAATCGCATTCATGCAACACTAGCCGAGCTCAACTATTGAACAAAATACCATTCAATAGACTGACTGGAAGAGGAGGGCCCACTCGGGTGAGAGAGAGAAGAGAAGGTGGGAGAGAGACGAATGGGCAGACAGATAGCGACATTGCGGAGAGATGGCGACATTGCAAAGAAACCAATATACTCTCGTTTTCACTTTATGAACGAGCACAAAAAAAAAAAATGTCTGCCTCTGCCCCTCCCTCTCCCCCTCTCCCCCTCTCTCTTTGCTACTGCTTCACTGTGGATATTATGTCCATGCAATCGTTTTGGCATCCTTTATTCAAGCAATTGGTATTTAAGTCCGCCTCCTCTCCACACACGCACACACGCACACACACATCAGACACATCTGCCACGCCCACACAATATCGTATAGCATATTGAGTCAGCGTCGCAGTCTCCATTCCCCCTCTCCCTCGTCCGCTCTCAGTCTAGCCTCCGCATGTCTTCGTCTATGTCATGTTGTCTCCGCGTCTTCATGTCTGTCTTCACTTTTCAAATAGGCTTTCATTTATAAGCCAATTGTATTTCAATTGAGTTTGAGTCCAATGTATCCTCAGTTATGTTCTTTCCCCTCAGCTATGCTGGCTGCGTGTGTCTGCTGCCTGTGTCATATACTTATTTTGTTATTGTCGAACGCATACCCTATAACATTGGGCATCAGAAACTCGGCAATAAAGGACCATTGCGCCAGTTGTACCCGAAGTAACTCGGGCTCTGTGTGTGCTGGGCCTATGAAAATGGGTGTGAAAATACTTGTATGCGTAGCATTACGAAAAAACATTTGTTCTATGAAATAGTTCTTATAGCACCTGACATACATATGTGTTATTGATAATAAGAGAAGCCAGCTGTAACTCGAGATCCCGAGGCTTCTCTTGGTTTAACAATCCTTAGAGTTAGTTTTAAGGGAGTATATAGGAAGCAGTTCTTATAGCACCTGACATATGTGCTAGCTATCAATAAAAGAGGTCAGCTGTAACTCGAGATCCCGAGACTCTTCTCTGGTCTATTCTAGTGTTAACATTCCTTAGAGTTGCTTTTCAAGGGGCATCCTCGACGTCGACTATGCTGCCTCGCCCGCTTTTTCTATTAGCTCTATCTGAGCTGGTTAGACTAACTCGTCGTTGTTGTTGTTGTTGTTGTTGTTGCATAAATCAAATATGCGTTAGCCGGAAGCAACGCAAATCTCGAATTGTGAGTAATACAACTTCCGATCGGCCACAGAGACAGAGTCGTCGTCACATTCGTCGGCTTCGATTTCATATTCATATTTGCTGGTGTTCTGGCTTCAAGCTCTACCCTAACCTAGGGCAGGCGTGTGTGTTCCTTGCTTTGAGCCCGAGTAAAGCTGGGTGCTTCAGCTTCATACCTGCAATGTATACATGTATATACATATATATCACATATATGTAGCTAGCTCCCTCCGTCGCTCCCTCTCTATAGATTTCGCTTCAGCCTTGTGCTTTGGCTGGGGCTGTCGCTCAAAAAGTTGACGTTTTGTGAGTTGTGCAACACTGGCAATTTGTCTGGCAGCTTGGCAGCAGCAAGTGCTTGCAATCAGACTGTCCCCGTCCCCCGGCCAGGCCGCCCAGCCCGAGCAGCCAGGCACTTGGTATTTGGCCCCCGCCTGAACCTTGAGCGGAAAAGTTCGTCTTACTTAACATTTTTAAAATGCAATAAATCATTCACAGCTCTTTCACTTACTTAACGAACTTTTGCCACATCAATGCGGCGCGAGGGCGGCGACGGCTTGTGGGCGTGGCTGTGTTTGCAGCGGGGAATTGGCCACAGCCGAAAGTTGGGCGAAAGTTTTCAACTCAACTGTGCGACACGTTGTTTAGCTTAGGAGTATTTAGAAGGTAGCAGACCCATGCGGCGGCCGCCTTCGGCACCCCTCCGTCCGCCCCTTCAAAATGATAAACGCTTTGCCAAAGCAGAGGAAGAAGCAGCAGCAGCAGCAGCAGCAGCAGAAAAAGAAAAAAACCTGAAGAAAAGAGGGAAAAAAGTTGCTATTAACCTTTTTCGCTTGGCCCTTTTTCTATTTTTGGGCCTTCGAGTTGGAGTTCGCGTTGCGGCCATAAAACATGCCAAAAATAGCAGCCAGCTACAGTGAAGACACCACCTGATGCACATCAAGCCGAGCTCCTTCGAGCTGTCAAGAAAATCTCTTGTGAAACTTTTGCTTTCAATGCGAATTGAGTAAGAGAAGAGAATTCCAAAGTTTACAGCGTGCACTCCTCCTTATGGAGTTGAAGTCTCTCTCCCTCTGCCCCTCTCTCCCTCACGTCCTATCTATGCCCACCTCCTGGCTTAACTCTCATTTCCTTCTTAGTGCTTAGCTACTGTAACTGTTTGCATACACACACACACACGCACACTCACAGGCATATACATAGATTATGCAGCATTCGATGTGCGTTTTAAATTTATTTCACGCACGTGAATCTTGCCATGGATCTACGCCCAGCCACGCCCCCAATCACTTGAAGCGCCCCTCACGTAGCATTCGATAAGAAAGCGAAAATTTTGTGGTTTTTGCGGAGCTGTTTGGCTGCTTTTTTGGTAAGGCCACAGGATTAGCATAAATAGGGACTATCTGTCTGTCTCTCTCTCCCTCTCTCTGTGTGTGCGTGAAGGTGTGTATGTGTGAGTATGTGGGTGTGAGTGAATAAGTGCAATTAGTTAATTGATAGATAGATTCACTTAAGTGCCAACAGAACGAGCGAGAGCGAGAGAGAGCGAGATGCTTAAAGGGTCACAAGAGACAGCGAGAGAAAGAGACAGAGTGAGAGAAAGAGAGCCCGAGTGAGCCTCAATCTTTGACATCTCGAGGCATAGTTAATTATAGATTTTTACTTAGTTAACTTTACCTGTGCATTATTAATGATTCCCCAGCAGCGTGCGTGCCACGCCCCACACGTAACGCCCGCCTAGCCGCCCCACGCTGACAGCGAGTCAGTCATTAGTCAAAGCCAAACAGCTGAACTGGCCCGGTCAGCAAAATATTGTTGCTGCTGGCCATGATTAAAGGTCAGAGCGAGGCATGGATTTGGTCCTAGCGGCGACTGTCCCAGGCCTAACAAGACAACAAAGCAGAACGCAGCGGCATGTAACCGAAGGAAGTGCACGACTGGCAGATACCTCTCCTAATAGGAATTGGCGTGACTCATCTCGTGAATGAAAACCTTTTTGGTACTGCAAGAGTAAAGAAGTTATGGTGATTGGCTATAGAGAAAAGGCAGTACAGCTATAGGGTATACATATATTGGGAAATCAAAATATTCTCGAGTTGGATCAACTAGACAAGCAGCTACAGGCCAAACTTGAGGACTCTAGCACATAAAGTTTTCGAGAGCTGTAGAGTCGAAGAGAGAGAGAGAGAGAGAGAGTGAGAGAGATTCTTTGCCATCGTCTATCTATTCTATCTCCTAATCAAACTCGATTCTAGTTATAGTTCTCTTATAAAAGTCTATATATTGATTCAAGTTTTTCATACCCTCAGCAAAATATGCGAATATGCTTTCTAGAGCTTGGCATGTCTACAGGGTATCTAAGGGAAATCGAGACAATCGCCCAGTGCAGCTTAAGCAAACGCTGAGCCGAGCAGCTCGTATGAATTTGAGGCACGTTGCGTCTGCCCAGCTCTGGATTATTGCTCGACTAAACAGGTGGAGACAGAGAGAGAGAGAGCAAGTCAGAGAGAGAGAGAGATAGAAAGAGAGAGGTAGGTCTCTGCTGTAGGCTTAGCCACTCGCCCCGAGCCCACAGACCGCACGCTGCGAATGACGCAGCGAAGCATTTAAGGTGCCTCATTTATAACTTATTTATTTTATTTTTACGTGTGTCTCGGCAGGTCTCTCGCTCTCTCTCTCTCCCTCTCTCACCCCATCTCTCTCTCTCTCTGGGTCTGGCTCTCTCTTGAGAAATTGCATAAAATTGATAGCCCGCAGAGCCAAATTAATTATCTAAATATCTTTCTTTCTGACTGCAGACAGTTATTTCAGCAATTCAATACTTTGAGCATTACAGGGTATATATAGCTACTGCCAGACTCTGCCTGACTCTCATCCTCATCTCTGTGCTCGAGAATTGTTTCAGCTTTAAAAAGCTTTTACAGCTGTTTTGTGTTGCTTTAAGTTTTCTAAAATTTTCCTTCAGCTCGCACAGCTCTTTGAAGGGGCTCATCAATTCAAGGAGCGCAGCATGTCTGTACCTGTCCCGCTCTCTCTCTCTCGCAGCTCTCCCTCACCCTCGTCATTAGCTAAAGACATGTCATCTCTATTTTGGTCATGATTTTTGCTAGCCATTACACGTTTAAGCAGCTTTCAACCACATACGGAGCAGAGAGGAAAAACAAACTGAGAAAATGGACTTGAAGAAATATGTGCTGGCTGGCTTAGGCGAGGCGGCCATTTGGAGGCGGGCGGTGGGGGCATGGCAGAGGGCGTGGGCTGCGCCTAATGAGTCA
Source organism: Drosophila navojoa (assembly GCF_054131105.1). Taxonomy (NCBI): domain Eukaryota; kingdom Metazoa; phylum Arthropoda; class Insecta; order Diptera; family Drosophilidae; genus Drosophila; species Drosophila navojoa. The sequence goes on along the minus strand of NC_142895.1, from coordinate 758,654 downwards.
CACGACGGCAGGGACCAACAGCAACAACAACAACAACAACAACAGCAGCAGCAGAGACAACTGTGCAACAAGAGGAGGAGGAACCAGATGGAAAAGAAGAAGAAGAAGACAAAGTAGAATTCCAGACATTTGTCACACATGCGACGCTCTCGACGGGAACATGGCGAAATTTGTGTGTCAACAGGCGCTTACAACTAGCGAAACCGCAAACAAGTGGGCGCCCATGGGGCATGCTGCACGTGACGATACCCTATACAGAGACAGATACTGTTAGATAGATCTGAGCGGAGTAGGAAATATTTGACATTCTGATGATAGCTGAACTCGAGTTATGTCAAACTATTCTAGGGTATACCCTAGATAACCAATTGCAGCAACATCCCCTTTCCTGCCGCCTCTTGGACCATTTGCCTGCCCATTTCCAGCTCCACTCTCCATTTCCATTGTCATTTTTGGCCAAAGTTGAGTTCGTCATTCAGTTCATTTGGCTGCTTCAGTTGCTGTGCAACTGGCAAAAAAAACAGAAGAGGAGGAGAAAGAGGAAGAGGAAGCAGGCAGCAGTTCGTTAGGGGGATGGGGCGTCGTTCACATTGTTTAATAGATGACGGCACTTTGCTTAACAAGTAGCCGCATTAGTTTATTTACTGCACGCATTTACTCTCAGTTGTATCTCCCACTCCCCCCCTACTCCCTACTCCTGCTCCCTCTCTCTCTCTCTCTATCTGCCTTTGTAGTTTTGCGTGCGTGTTGGGACTTACATATGGGTCTGTCTGTGTGTGTGTGTGTGTGTGTGTGTGTGTGTGTGTGTGGCATTTACTTATAAAGATATTTCATTTCCTCTTCCTCCACTCGTCTAATTTTTTCTCGTTTTGCTCAGCTTTGCTTTGCTTTCGTCTTCTTCTTCCGTTTCTCCATGGGAAATCCCATTCGGCTAGCTGCAAAACGCGTGTAAATTGTGTGATTATTGTAAGTGAACTAAATATGTCCAGTCTCTGCTTCTGCTTTCAGCTTCTCTCCTGCTTCCTCTTCTCCTTCTCCTTCGTCCATTCGCGATCTTTACGCATTCATGAGACGTTTTTTCGCGCAGCTTCGTGCTGGACATGCCCCAAATTTCAATTGATTTTAGCTAAAGTCCCCATTAAATGTCTCCACTTATGCTACGCATATTCGCGTGAGAGGGTATATTGGCTGTGTGGGTCAGCTTGTCACAGCTTCAAAAGGCTTTACGAATGCAAAATTTTACTCTAGCACATCTCGAGAACTATTGAACCTACAGTACATCTATAGTACATCTACAGCTACATTATTTTGTCATATAGGATATATCATAGTTGTGCTTATCCTCTTGTATGGCGCTCACTTGCTTATGGCAAATTTGTTAAATTGCGCCCCACTGTCGCATGCTACACGCAGACCCTAAATAATAACGCAAATAAATTTTAGAGCAGTTCGCTCCCAAGTCTCTCTCTCTCCCTCCCTCTCTCTCTCTCTCTCTCTCTCTCTCTCTCTCTCTCTCTCCGTCGCTTCAACTGCTGCTCCCCAAATCTCTGAGGCGCAATTGCGGCAAACATAAAATTTGTGGCTGGCCGCGTGGCAAACACAATGGCTCCACGAGCGAAGCAGAGCTGCGAAACGTTGGCCGCAACTCTGAAATGGACCTTTAAATGGCCGCCCCAATCAAAATCTAACTGTTACAATAAAACAACAGCAACAACAACAACGACGACGACGACGACGACGACGACAAGGAGAACGAAAACATTTCTTTACATTTTTTATAAAGCTGTGCTGCCTGATAAACAACAACAAAAACAAGGCAAGCAAAGAAATCAAACAGGCGAAGCGACTTTGAAATGCACTGCAAGAAAAGGGAATACATTAATGAGAAAATAAATATTTTAAATTGAATTATTATCACCTAAAACAGAAACTGTGAAATATATTTATAAATAAATATAGAGAAAGAAAAAAGATAAGACAGATAAATAAACTCGATAAAGTCGAGCAACGTGTTCGCCAGAGAAAGGAAGTAATGCATAGTGTAGACATTCTTAAGGTAACTCTATGAAACCGGGATCCCAAGATGACAATGAACAACTCTTAGAGCAATTGGGCAATTCTCTTCATCATAGATCTCTATGGGTTCCGCAAGTCATTGAAAACAAGAAACGGAACTAGATCAACTCTTTCGATATGGACCTCCTCCTCCTTCAATCAGAGCTCCCACCTAACAAAGAGGACTAATACACCCTTAAGTAAAGCCATGATCTTACAGTTTTCGAGTTTGGATAAGAGAAGAAGTTCAACCAGAGTAACTTCAACTCTTCACTCTTCATGTCTCACTGAATATGAATATGAATGAACCAATATACCCTTTCGTAGGTTCGACTTCTTTATTTGAATCGCTTCTCCCTGCTAGGGTTATCAAGCTGTATAATATATTTATACACATTGTCCGCCAAGCTCTCTCTCTCTCGCTCCCTCTCTCGCTCTCTCTCAGTGTCCCTCGCGCTAGTCGGCCGCCATTCGCGATGCCCCAAGGGAGGGGGAAGGGCAGTTGGGGGTGTTTGGCGTGAGACTGGGGCCGGTGCGTGTAGAGGTATCGCCCGCGGTTGCTTGCGCACGAATTAGTTGAAAGCTCTTCGAGTGCCGCTTATATGAAATTTTGGAAATTTTGAAATTTTTATGAAAAACATTTAATATGTGCACTAATACGAAGGCCGAGAGGGCGGTAGGGCGAACGGACGAGCGAGAGTGAAACCTTTTGATATGATTTGGGACAGCGGTCGCATTTGCGCTGCTTCACTGAATTTTCATGATTTTTAATGACACTGCGAGCCACGCCTCCCAGACAGCCCCAGACACTGGCAGACGCCCGCACGCCAATAGATGCCCGCAGAAAGAAAATATCTTGAGGCTGCCCTGAGAGGGGCTGTGCGCCACGAGCCGAGCACAAATCAAATTAATAAATATATAATGAGTTCCAAAGCCTGGCCAACAGAAGATATATGCTGTTCGAGAGTGTCTAGATGGGCGCCCTATAAATTACAATGCCCGACTGCATGATGCTCGCCCAGAGCCCAATTGATTGCAGATATCAATGGATACTCGAAGGGGGAGAGAAGGAGGCAGGAGAGGGCGAGACAGTGAGTCCGAGAGATTAACGAACTTGGCACGCCGCGCGTAGACTCGTTTGCACTTCATGAGCGAGTGCTTAAAATCGATAAATAAGTTTGCTTAATCCATTTGCTGACGTCACAGGAAAAGTAAGAAGGAAAAAAAGAAGCGGAAGGCAGAGTGGAATAAAAGGCAATTTTCATGAAAATTCCACACGCAAAGCGTCCTCTGGCCTCGCTAGAAAAGAGGGGGGGCTGAGGCACGCCCTCTGCAATAATTTGGCCAATTCACATCCCCTCCGTTTAGGGTACTCCCCAGCTCGCTCTCCCAGGCATAAATTATATAACAACTGGTAAAATATTAGGCAAATGCTTTGATATTTCGAATAGCTGAAGCAATTCGCAGGCCCATACAGAGACTCGTAAACATACCATATCATTACGATTATGAAGGGAAGGAAAGAGAAAGAGAGAGGGAGGAGAGGGAGAGTGTATGGAGCTGGCGACTAATGATGGAACCGCTTTCTGCTAAGCCAAACGTTCCAAATTCTGTTCTTGCTTAGTTCAACTTTTCTGTTCCCATATTCGACTTGCTCACAATTTATGAAAACTTATTATCTATGCGAGCTACAACTGTCAGAGTGTATGTGTGTGTGTGAGTGTGAGTGTGTGGGTAGCTATAAGCTTCATAAGCTATGTAAAGTCTTGTACACTTCAAGGAAAATCTCAGCGAAGTCAAATTCAAGTTCCCTTGATATAATTCCAGTTAAAGTCATTTAAATTTCTGAATCTTTGCTTTGTCACTCTCATCCCAGCTCTACAAGATTATGGCCAAGTTCTCGACTGAAGTTAACGAAGTGAAATCGGACTTGGGTTGATATTTCATTTAGGAAACTCTGGGAACTGAAGCTCGCATCCTTAGGATAGTCAATTGGAAAATGGTTATATCTGCCATTGACTCTTGAGACAGCTCCTCACTTATCTCCAGCACTTTTCTCGCAGTGTATTGCGCTGTGGCATACCTTGCATATGGGCAAAGCCAACCAAGAAGAGACAAGCGCCAACTTGGAAACTATTTTGAATAGACTTACCCACTCGCTGACTCGCTGAGTCGCAGTCGCAAGCACAGCCTCATGCTGCATATACCCTATGGCGAGTGCAGGGCATATTGGCTGTGCTATCAATGGAGCACCTCCTAGCAGAGCAGGGCATAGCTTCGGTTAGGGTATCTGAACGTCGACCCGGCGTCAAGCCGCTGCTGCTTGTTGTTGCTCTTGCCAATAACAAAACGGCGCAAAACAAAACAACGTGGCAAAACAATGCAAAACAAGACAATAAACTGCCGAAAGCATAAGTTTTTCAAGCTGCGGCGGCGGGGGGGCGCGACCTTCTGGCAGCCCCTCCGTCTCCGGGTCTCGCATTTCTTGTGCCTCTCCCTGTTCCTTGTCCTTCTGCTGCTCCTGCTACTGCTTCTGCTGTGCCCTGCAGACCCTGTCTCGCCTGCTTCTGTGCGCTTCCTCTTGGAGCTGGTCCCGTCCCTGCCTAGGGCCCAGGCCCCGCCTCCTCGAGTGTCTGCAATTTGTTTATCTACCCCATGGTTCATAGCTGGCATGCCAAGATATTGATATGTTTGTGTAGGCATAATGCATGCCAGCTACCCAGAAGGGGCCTGAATCTCAGCTTGACGCCCATGGACTCATAGATGATCCATAACAGAGCCAATTAAAATGCTAATTCGGATTGAATAGTCAATTGAGCTATAATTAATGCACCTGTTCAAGTGGAAAATTCAGGGAAATCAAAGCGGAGAACTTATCTCTCTCAAGGTAATCTCAAATCTAATGTCGATTCCTGTAACCATTTCTCAGCTATCGATAACATTCGATAACACTTCTACCCTTCAGCTTATGTAAGTTGCTGATATATCAATTGATTTATGCCTGCTTTGGAGGCTAATAACTCTACCAATTAGAGTTAAGTTTACCAATTGGAAAACGCGAAATCAATCGACCAAGCAGCGCGTAAGACTTCCGATAGAGCTTTTCGTTGCAACAAATTCACAGTTTTCAACTTGACTCAATTTGCGTTTCTGCAAATTTTTCTAATAAAATTTCCGCTTACACAAAAGGAAAGTAAATGTAATTTGAGTAAAAAATATGAAGTTCGAGTGGTTTTCTTTCTCTGTCTCTGTCTGCATTTCTCTCCACTTCCCCATCTTGTGGTCGGGTGGCATTTCCGCTTCCGTTTGACATTTTGACTGGCAGTTGATTTGGCATTGCCAATTGCATTTGTATTTATAGTGACATTTTTATTACTATAGATTTCTGCATACATCTCTCGCCTTTGTCATGCATGTCACACCACCCCTGGCGCAGCACCTTCGCCCCTGGTCGACCGCCCCTTTCTGTCAAATGGAGCCGCACTCTGGCGTGGAATTTGGAGCTTGGTCGTCGTCGTCGTCGTCGTCGACGTTGCGACCAAGTAACAAACAAGCCACAAAAACCCATCAAACCAAGTAAACCGCAACCTCAGCCACGCCCCTTCCGCTACCCCCCTTGCAGCTGCTAGCGGCTTGGCTTGGCATTCGTCGGAAATGCTGTAGCTACAGTTGCTGTGCTGCTGCATTACCTGCCTCGGCACTTCATATACCCTGTAATTGAACAAACCTGCTTGAGTGAGGGTACATTATCATCTATGCTCAGCTACTCATATTACAATGATATGTTTCCTCCAAGGAATAATTTTCTGCTTAGCGCTTTGACATTAATATCAAACTAAATTTTCAAACTCTATTTATACTAGTCTTTACCTCGAGAACTACAAGAGGTATCGATACCAAATTTAGTATGCTGATTCTCCTCAAATACATGCGCTCTAGGAATATCTTAATGTTTAGTTATCATACCCATAGACTGAGTTACTTCAGTATGACTCGAGAATTAAAGGAAACAAATATGAGAAATTTTGTATTTTGACTCGCACAAGGTAAGAATTAATTTGGTAATCCCCAAGCTGAAGTTACATCTAGTTTATATGTGTGTATATACCTTACAGCCCTGCATCTTTACAGGGTATTTCATTTCATACATCAGTCAGTCAAGTCGAGGCAAATTTGCTGCTCATATGGGAGCTGAAGGTAACTGAAGTGTTGGTAGCAGAGGCACACGGCGTGTTTGTTACATGTGTTAGACACACGCTCTCTCTCTCTCTCTGTCTCTCTCTATCTCTCTCTGTTTCTCTCTGGCTCTCTCTGGCTTTATCTCGATGCTTGTGGCAGCGATTCATTTGGCAAATTGCAAGCAGCGCTGCGCACGATTGCTTGATTAGATGAGCCCGAGGCACTGCTAGGACTTGTTAAGTTTTTACCAAAATGCTGCTTAAGACAAAAACTAATCTCACCATCTCTCTCTCTCTCTCTCTCTCTCCCTCGCACTCGCGCTGTCTCTTTTCAGGTAAGTGGCAAGTGTCAAGCGCTTTGGCCCTTTGGCACACTCACCTAATTTAATAATAATCAGGAATTAAGCGTTATGGCTGCTCGCCAAAGTTGTTAAACTTCGGTTTGAAAAGTTTTCGGCGGCTCACCCCGGCATTAGGGAGGCCCCAAAAACTGCATAAGAAGCACTCAGCGGGCGCCGCTCAGTAATGCAGCTAATGCCCAACGGATGCTGCGCATTAACTCTGATCATTATCAGCAAACATCACGGAGCCTGAGCCAACTTGGCACAGTGGAGCAAATGCGGTAATATGTGAAATAAAATTTAAGTTACAATTCTACACGGGGTAGGTAAAGGGGTGTATCGTATGAGCTCCGATGGAGTAGCGATATATAAAAAAAAAACCCTTAATGAACTCACAATATATGCATATACCCTGTTATCCAGAAAGATGTGGGGTGTATTAGCTAGAAATATATTAGGTTAATCATTTTTGCATCATTTCTTGCAACTCAACATTAGTGAAGGTAAAGTAAATCTCTCATTTATATACCCTGCTTAGTCAGTGATAAAGGACTATTGGCTGCCATACATTTATACCATCTCCTTCCACCCTTTCTATTCAGCAGTTGATGTAGTCTTCCGCCTCTTTTGTAGTTATCTTTCAATATACCCTTAACTATTGATGAACAGGGTATTTATTTGCTTAAGTTGCCTTAACTTTCTCATCTGAGGCCTTCTTCTTAGCTCCACTTGAGGAAACTTTCGCCAGCAAAAGCAATGAATTTCATCATATTTTCATCGCATTCTCAGCGAGTGTGCGCCACTGTGCGAGCTGTGGCTGCAAATGGCATTTCGCTACATTTGTGCATATTTAATTTGCACTCGACAAATGCGCACTTGCCGAGCGAAAAAGATGTACGGCCGTGAGGGCGTGCGCGTGCAGGGGGGCGTGGCAGACAGCTAAACAAACACACACACACACACACATTTTTGGCTACTGCTGCCAACTATGGGGCCGCCTAAGTACTCCCAGCCCAAAGCCAAATCCAAAGCCAGAGCCAAAGCCAAGCCAAAGTGAAAGCCATTAATATGCCACAAAGTATGCTACAGTTTTGTTCGGCGTCTACCTGTCGGCGCGGGGCAATGGGGGCGGTGCTGCGTCTCTGGCAAATGGCGTCAATTTTATTGTAATCAAGTGCGCGCTTAATTAATTACAGCTCACTCTACCTGTCTCACTTTCACTCGCTCCCCCCTCTCTCTGTCTCTCTTTCTCTCGTCTGTCTGTCTCTGTTTGCCTCGAGCGTTTCTCTTCATTAGCATAGCGAACGCTTTTTGGTCAGCTTCACCTTTTTGCTCTAAACCAGGCAGCTTAGCTTAACCATTAGACCAGCTTGCCCTCTGTCCCCCTCCGCTCTCTCAATTGAGCTTCATATTTCAATTAGAATAGAGCATTAACTGCGGCTGTTCCTTTCCTTGGGTTCCTTGGCTTAAAGATTTTCAATCGACTCTTTCATTCCTTGTTCAAGCCGAGTCGTTTCTTGAGATCTGCGTTATTTTCTGCTTGGCTTCAGCTGAATTTTGCCATCACATTTGAAGTTGACTCAAATCAAACTCCCATTCGCTTTCGTTTGCCTCATTGCACTGGAGTGCCATAGCACTCAGCTGTGTCATTTGGCCAATCGCACTGGAGTGCCATAGCACTCAGCCTCTGTCTGTCGATCAGGCAATGCGTGCGGCTGTTGTTGTTGTTGATATGCTCATTCACTAGCTCAAGCGAGCATATTGGCTATCTATTTAAAAGCACGGCTATCTTCCCGTCCAGCACTCCCCGCTCAGAGTCCTCTGATTTGCTTAGCATTTGTGTTTAGACGCTTTTATCAGATTGTGAAACATTGATTTAATTTACGAGCATTTGTTGTTGTTTATTGCTGCTCTTGTTCTTGAGGCTCCTGCGGTTCCTGCTCTTGTTTGCTATGTGTAGCTGGCCTCAATTGACGTGAAACTCAATTAAGATAAATAAAGTGAAATAATTTTTTAATGGCAACAGCAGCAGCAGAGAGAGAGTATGAGTGGGTGGAAGAGAGACAGAGAGAGAGATTGAGAGAGAGAGAGAGACCGATTTGATTTGATTTCCCCACTGAATTTCGTCATTTCGACTCACGAAATGGAACTCCAACTCTCACTCCAACTTCCACTTCCACGCCCACTCCAACTCCCACGCCCATTCCAACACCAACAGCAACTCCAACTCCAACTCCCTTGAATGGCGACGACTGTTCCTTTCGGTTGCCACGTCATAACTTAAATGCCATTCGCACAACAGAAATGGGCAAGCGGAAACGGAAATGTGCACTGAATGAAGGCACTTTGATTGCCACGCCCATAGCACAGCCGCCTACCCTCGACGTCTGCTGAAAATAATTACAACGTGTTTGATGTTGTCCTCTGCAGATGTCGAGCCGAACCAGAAGCCAGGTGCAGTCATTGTCAGACAACAGACTCGATTATACTCAACACACACACACATGCATGCACACACTCACACACACACACATAAGCATATACATATTTTAATTAAGTTTAAGAATCGGAGGGAAGCCTAAACCAATTGTTGAGTCGCTGGAGAAGCTGAGATGTGCTCCAGAGCAAAGGCAGAGCTAACGAGATTTCATGTGGAGCGAATTACACAAATGAATGGACTCTTGTGGCTTGAAAGGCTTCCTCATCTGCTCACCTGCATGGATACAAACTGTAAATGCCTCTTCTTCTTACACATTGAAGTGCTCTTAAAAGAGTTGCTCAAGCTTTGGTTTCGAAAAAAAAATTTTCAAGAAACTGAAAAAGCATTTGATTAACAATATTTTAATTATCGATAAAAAAAACAATCATTAAAGAGCTTCAGGGTCGATCTCATTATTGTAAAACTTATGCTGATTAAAATGAAAGCTCCTTCTTCGACATCAGATGAGCTGAGTGTCGCTAAAGCTTTTAGGAACTTGTCAGTATGAAGAAGGAGCTTTGCTGAAAATTTCCACTGCAGCTTCGATGCTTGGGCTTTATATACCTTCCAGACTTAGCTAAGAACTTCTGCACAAAGTATTCAGCTTTGATTTGAGGGCTCTGTTATGCACCACAAATGAATAAACCTAAGCAATATGAAAATATGCACACCACAATTATTTCATTTACATTTCTTCTCCGGCAAAAGCAAACTACAGAAATTCTTTAGGCATAGCTCGATTAGTTTCCGTGGGCTGAGAGCAACAGCAAAAATTATGATTTCCGCATATCTGCGGCAATTCAAGGATTGTTATTTAATAAAAAGAAAACGACAGAGAGAGAGAGAGAGAAGGAGAGTGGGTAGGTGGTAAGGGAGAGGCAGTCAAGCAGCTTGCCATGGCAGACAATGGGGCGTATGCGCAATGGTGTTTCATCCAACTTGTCGCATAGTTTATGCCGTTGCAAATATTATATAATTTGATATTTGATACACCCACTCTCACACACACACACACAGACAGACAGAGGTATGTGTGGGATGAGAGGGGCGTGGCAGTTGTGCTTAGCTCCCATAGCGCTAAAAACTTTACTCTGCCTTGCACAAAGTTAGAGAATACCTGTCCATGTGTATGTGTGACTGACTGTGTGTGTGACTGTGTGTGTGTGTGTGTGCGCCCTGTCGCATATATCCGTAACTAATTAGCAAACCTGACTCAGCTGGGAGTTGGTGTGCGAAATGGAGCCGTAGCTCGCTCTGCACGGTTTGTTTGATAGAGCCACGAAATGCTTTTGTTTCGCGGCCAACTACTGACAGATGGCATGGGTGTGGGCGTGGCATGTATGACAGTAATGCTGGCAACGGCGACAGCAGCAGCAAAAAACGCAAACAAAAAACCCTAATTAGCGGTTCAAAATAAATAATGAGCGAATGCTGCCAAAAAGGCGACGCAAGCAATTGAAACGAAAGTGTGTGCGTGTGTGTGTGTGTGTGTGTGAGTAGGTGTGTGGGTGTGTGTGTGTGTGTATTGTGCTTTGTGGGTCAAGAAAGTGACTAACACGCAAGAGCCCAAGGGGGAACACGTTCGCCCAAGGAACACAAAACACAATTTAATAATCAACTTGACATGGAACGAAATGTGGGCGGATTCATGAAACGCTGAAAGCGAATTTAATGCGAAATTAATTACTAAACTGTTATATTGAATTCATTTTAGTTAAGAGTCAGTCACTGTGAGTGGAATTTAATGCGAAATTGTTATACTGACATTTAAGTGCACTGTTATACTGAACACTGGCCTACTCTCATGTTGATTGTTGTACTGACTGCAAAAGTGTTATACTGTTATACTCTGAAGCAGTCATACTTGCATATATCAGCTTATTCTGTGTATATAGCTAATACTGTATAGATATATATATATATGTATAACAGCTGTTATACTGTTATACTGGAAAAATAGAATCGTTTAGCTGTGAAACTATTTACGTACCAGCAACTGGCAGCTGTTATATTGGCACACTGGCATACTGTTATATCTGCATCAGCTTGAATTGAATTCCAGCACTGTTATACTGGCATAATCTGATACTTTAATACCTTTTACAGCTGCAGCTGAGCTTTGATATTGCGGGCATTAAGCAGGGCTATTTCAAGAGTGAGAGAGAGACAGAGAGAGAGTGAGTGACTGGAGGGAGGAGGCGAGGGACGGTAGATGGTTAGCCGATTTCACTTAGCCATCTTATTTCTTATTAAGCAGACGGCATTTGCATACTGCGCAGCCTTCGCACTCAATTGAATTTTTATGAGGCCCCTGCCTCACGGAGCTCTGCTGGCTGCCGGCTCTAGCTGAGGCTGTGGCCGCAGCGCTGGCTCCACTTGTAGTACAATGCGTTGATGCACAGGCTGAACTCGTGGCGCTCTGCTCGCTGCTCTCGGCTTATCGTGACACGCTGAAATGCCAAGGCATAAATGGGGAAAAGCAACGAAAACAAGAACAATAACTGGATCAAAAAAAAGAAAAGACAATGAAAAGTGTGTATATTTGTTGTGGACGACTGGAGGATACCCTAGACTCCTAAGGTACTTTAAGTAACCTCAATTGAAGCATGCTTAATAGAGTCAAGGAGGCAAGCAAGCTGGAGCTGAGTTGGAAATGCCGAAATAAGTGATGTATATCGATAGTTCATTGAGGATATTAATCGTTATCGATTATGAGCTACAACTACATATCTATATATGTATATCGAATACTCTGAGATCTGACAGATCCATAGACTATTGAATTGTCGTTTGTGGGACAACCAATATACCCTGCCAAACACATGCTGGCCGGCTACAGGGTATCGAAAAAGGAACTTGAAGATAAAACGTCAGCAACAGCCGCAACTTTGGCTTAACTTTGTCTTTGTTTCTAATGCAGCGCAGATAAGGCCGCAGATGGCACGGGCCGAGCTAAGCGAGTCGACGGGCGGGGCGTGGCAGCTGGTCGCGCTATCTGCGTGCGGGCAGTCAAAACTTTTTATCAGCGAGAGAGAGGGAGAGCTAGAGAGAGTGAGAGAGGAAACAAGTAAAAGTTGTTCGCATGCATTTTACCCACTTTTTTTTATGGAAATCAAAGAACTTTGACAGCGAAATAAACACGTAATTAAAACCGCATGTTAATGGACTTGGCCCAACAGCCGGCGGGCAGGTCGAGCTGCTGAGCGGGTAGCTCGGCCAGTGCGGCCTGCGTGGCCTGCGGCTGAGGAGGTGGCGGAGGCGGAGGCGGAGGCTGAGGCTGGATTTGCGTTTGAATTTGCCAAAAGGAATTCCGATTGGCGCAAATCTGCTGCGCCGCCAACTCGTTTGGCAAAACTATTTCAATATAAAATTCATTGCATTTTGCTGTGCAGCAGCAGCAGCAGCAGCAGCAGCGGCAGCCGCATTTTGTTGGACAGTGTAAAGTGAAGAGTTCAGCTTTTGGCATTGAGACTGGCCCGCACTACAATGCAAAACAATGCCAAATAAATGAAAACGAATGCAGCCAAAAAACCGCGCGAAAGTTTTCTTGTTAGAGGCCCTCCCCCCGCCCAGCTCTGGCCCAGCAGCCACACCCAACGTCCGTCAGGCGAGCCAAAGTTCGCGACGCTTCGAGCTTTGTTTGCCACGATTTCGCTCAGGAATTAAATGGAGCCGCCAAAGCACTCCACTAAAATCGACACCCCCTTGAAACCGTTACCCCTTGGCCCCTCCCTTAACGCAGTCTAAGCCTTAATCCTCGTGCCCCGCCATAGCTGCGAGCTCAATCTGCAATTAAAGCCGAAACATAAGTTGAATTCCAGATACGCTCGCAAACTGCGCCATTTGCATTTGAAGGCGCCTTGTTAAGCCCCAGCTGCAGCTGCCAGGGGCGGCGGCGGGCGGGGCCAGAAGCGTTATAACGGGACGTGCACGACTTCTGTTGCGTGTGCCCCATTACAGCTGCTACGATTTCTGTTGCGGTTGACTAGCTGGAACATGGCGGGGAATGATACTTGACTGAATCCCTTTAATTACAGCTTATAATAATTGTGTATAACAGCCTAGTATAACAGTGCTGTTCCGTAGAACACATATGTGTGCAAGTTGTGCACAGTAACTCCACTGAACGCTTGAGTAGAACAGCAGAGTATAACGATTGGGAATACAAGTGTGGTATAACAGTTTTATAGAGGTCTATATACCACTAGTTATGTGTAGCAGTAGAACAAGAGGCACATGCGAGCAGTATATCATAAAACCTGCGGTTAAAACGCATGTATAACAGATATAAAGTGTATTTTATATATAAACTGTGTATAACAGTTCAAATTAAACATGTCAAGTATACAATATATGGCTATGGCTATAGACATGCATATTACACCTCTGTATAACGGCTAAGTGTGAACAAGTTAAGCATAGAATTTGTCGAAACTTGTCAAAGATTTGCATAAGTATAACACTTCTGTCAAAGACTTACGGACACGGAATTTTAATGCATTTAACAACACTGAATAAAAGCCGTTTTAGGCAAATTAAGTACACATTTCCATTTGTTTAGCTGCTGTCACCTAAGAAAACTCAATTTAGATTCCGTCCGGGTCAAGGTTCACCCACACACAGAAAGGGAGGATGTGTGCGTGTGTGTGTGTCTGTGTAATCAAGTGCACGCTTGGGATAACGCCACATTTTATTCAAATCCTAGTAAGAGCCCATTTCGTCGCATTAAATAAAAGTTGCGGACAGACAGACGAGCAGACGGATAGACGGACAAGCGGACAAATGGAAAGACGGACAAACGGACAGACACACAGCGAACCCTTGAGGCCGTTGCAGATGTTTCAGAGAACGAGGGAGGGACAGTGAGAGAAAGTGAGTGGGGAGACAGAGGCGAAAGGTTAGGAACAATGAACAGTGGACAATGCGGAGACAAAGCGCAAAGCGAAGCGAATGAAACGTGCAAAAGCAAATAAACACATGAAAGTCCAAATTTAATAGTAAAAGCTATTGAGGCATGTTTAAAGTCCAACACAAACACAAGCATCACACGTACATACATACATACATACATGCGTACAATGCATGGCCTTGCCAGATAGCTAAAAAAAATGGGAAGTTAAAACAACTGAACCAATTCGCTTGTTGACACATTTTCGTATACCCTGTAACTACTATGAGTAGCTTTAATCGAATACATGAAAGTAGTAGTAATAGTAGTAGAAATAGTAGTAGAAATAGTAGTAGAAATAGTAGTAGATATAGTAGTAGATATAGTAGTAGAAAAAGTAGTAGAAATAGTAGTAGAAATAGTAGTAGTGACAGTAGTAGTAATAATAGTGGTAGTGACCGTAGTAGTAATAGTTGAAGTAATAGTAGTAGATATAGTAGTAGTAACAGTAGTAAAAAAGAGACTAGTAGTAGCATTAGTATTGGAAATAGTAGTAGTAATAGTAGTAGCAGTAATAATAAAACTAACAATAATAGAAATGGTAGTAGTTAGAGTAGTAGAATCAGTAGTAGTAATAGTGCTTGTAATAGTAGTAGAAATAATAGTAGTAATATCAGTAGTAGCAATATCAAATCACATGTAGGTCAATTGACTGTCGATAAAAATAGATTTCATTGTAATATATTTATATATCGATATACAAGGTATTAGATACATATGTGGGCTAGCCTTGCTGGTGTATGGAGTGTAAGTGGATGAATAGTACAGGGTATTAGCGCACAGGTCGAGCATACCCCACGCCCATTCGTAATCCTGTTTTGCTTTGGCTCTGCTTTTGTTTCTTTTATTTCGCATGCATATGGGACATTTTTTATGTCGGAGCTGACGGAAAATGTAAACAATTTCGAATGTCCTCTGTGTGAGCGTGTGTGTGTGTGAGTGTGTGTGTGTGAGTGAGTGTATCTGTGCTGTGTCCTGTGGCCTGTGCATTACATGCTCGTCAACGCATGGCGCTGATTTCCGCTTGCCAGCTGCTCGATGGATGCTCGTAATGTAAATGCCATAAATAACAAGTAAGTGCCGCTGCACTGGACGGGTGTGCTCGGCTGGCAGATGCCCTGTGCAAGCCCAGATGACAGCACAGCAATCAGCATTCCCCAGCTGGAGTGTCAACAGGCTACAGACAAGTGCAGGGGGGAGCAAACAGAGTTTCGATTGTCAATCGACCGATAATAGCACTCGCCTCACTTTATACATTCCATATAAGTACACATACATATGCATATATGTACATGTATACATATCAATATTTGCTTACTTGTTCGATTCGCCATCCAGCACAAGTCATGCATCCACAATGGAGCCGACAACAGCTCAGAATGTAAATGCCGTAAACACATTCGCCCCCTCAAAGGCAGCAGATCTCAAGCAAATAGTCGAGATATCATGTCATAAGAGTAAACTGAAATAAACTCCAGAGCGAATGGAAGCTATGGAAAGTACGTAGAATCAAGAGGAATGTATTTTTGATTGAATGATTGATTGATTGGCTTTCTAGTTGCGAACTGAAACTAATTGGGGAAGTCTTTGTATAGAAGTAGAAATGGAAATTGAGCTAATGATTGCAATAACGATGGACTGATTGATCGAAGACAAGCTTAAAGTATGAGAACGTCATTAGAACAATAAGAAAGAGTGAGAAATGGAAAAAGAAGAAGATTGCATTGAATTAATTGATTACATGATTGAATGCCTGATGGCCAAAACACAGCTCAATCCATGTAAATAGAGAGAACTAACGTTTACAGTCAGTTTACAGTCAGCTTACAGGCAACTTTAAATTGATAGAACAATTGATTGACTGCCTGAATGAGAAGTTCTTGCCACTTTTATCTCATAATATTTCTGACGAAGTCGAATGCATTTTACAAGAAATTTCTGGTCTATAGATCATAGCGTAAAAGTACTGTAAATCGATACCGTTATTGCTCCTGCAGTGGATCCAGTGGAGAAACTAATTGAAAAGCAATTGCCGACTAATTTTAAACAAATTACTTGGATAATTCGAGCTTACATTTGAATGCTAGTCACCCATACTCTCACACACACCCTCACACTCTCTCTCACACACACACACGTAAATTCATACACATTGGCATTTCCTTTCATTCGGCAGGACAGAAAACTAAGCGCACAGTGTTGTGGGCATCGTCCATTGAATAACAACAATAACAATCGCAACTAAACACAATAATAACAATAACAAAATAACAAGAGAAATTCCATTTGCCAACGGTATTCAAAGTACCTCGATACCCTATAATGAAAGCTCCCCTCAATGGGCCAAAAGGGATTGGCTGGAAACTCGGTATGTAGCTCAAAATGTAGTCGACTTGGCCATAAAATTGATCGAGAAATGGTAAGAATGATGAGTGATGATAATGCTAATGATAATGAATGATAGAGACTGAATGATTGATGTTAATGGTAGTGATATTTCTGATAATGGTAATGAAAACAATAATGATAATGAGTAATGCAATGCATAATACTAATGATAATACTAATGATGAATGAATGAATAATGCTAGTGATGGTTGTAAATGATAATAACGATGAGAATGATTATGAATAATGATAATGAATGGTGATGGTAAGCAATAATGAATGATGATAATAAGTAATGATGGTGATAAGGAGCGGCGATTGATAAACAGTAGGCAAATATGATACAGATAAGGAGTGAAGAAGACAATGCACAAGTAATGCGAGTGATAATAAGAGAGGGAGCTATTCGATGGGGCGCCACATTGGATACAAAATTCAGAGTATCCTGCAAGCTAAACGAGTGTTGTGTGTGTGTGTGTGCGACACCGATTGGCAATGGCAACAGCAGCTACACAGATACACACACCCACACACACACAACAATAAAAACAACAAACAACAACAATGCAATTTTACAAGCAATTAAAAACTTGAATTGAAATGTTTTTTGGGGCAACACAAAAAAGAAAAAAACTAAAAAAAGAGTGTAAAATGTGCCAATGGCTTGTTAAAAATGCGTTAGTTGCACTAAATGACTTGACGAATGCAAATGGGGGGCAGCACGAGGGCGTTGCGCAGCCGATGGGAGGGCGTGGCCAGTGTGTGAAGACTTTCGAAAACAAAAAAGTTGCTCAAATCGCAGCGAAGCGGAAAAACTTTTGCCTTGAACCCTTCAAATCGAGGTGTAATGCAGGGTATGAATATGCACTGAGAGAAATTTGTGTACGTTTCAATAAACACTGAAGTGAATTTTAGAATTTGGGTTTCAATTACACACAGCTATATTTGTATTACTTTTAGATCTCTCATACTCTGAAGGGACTAAAACTAATAATAGGTTTAAGCTAGTTTGTAATCTAAGGGAAGTTCAAATTAAGCAGAGAATCAAATGAAATCTATATTTGATTGAATTTTAGCCACCTAATATATAGGTTATGTGCTGAGTTAGCTCTACATACAGAAGTCTGTCTGCTCTCTCGCTCGTGATTGACTGACTGATTGATGGACAACCTCATCCAGTCATTCTAAAGAGTCTGAAGATTCAACTCTATGATAATAATGAAGAGAATGGTGATGGTAAGCAATAATGAATAATGATAATAAGTAATAAAAAAGTTTGTGCAATCAGATCAAATGAATGAGCTGTCTCCCTCTTGATTGACTGACTTATTGATTGAGGAGCTCATTCAGTCATCTTAACAGTAGAATCTGCAGGCTATTTGATTGCCTGACTGACTGATTGATGGATAATCGAGCAGAATAAAATGGTATTCTGCAGCCTGCTGCATTTCTCTCAGTGCATCTAAAGAGCTGGCAATTAATGTTTTCGATTGGTTCATTTTCGGCAAACGCAAATATTGACAATAGCGCCGCACACAGCCAACCGCACAACAGGCAGCCATCTACACACATTACATACACATTACAACACACACACACACACACACACACACATACATATGTGGAAAGAGCTGCTGTTCGCTAATCCCTTGAAAATAGCCGCCGTCAACAATTGGCGTTGTTGAGTTGGTTAGTTGGACATTGGCTTTCGGTTTTTCGGTGGGTCGGTGGCTCGGTGGCTCGTTGGGTCGGCTTTGGGGGGCTTTTGGGGTTGGCTCCACTCTGCGCTGCCCTTTTTCAATTAATTGCTTTATGAGCTGCCAATAAAGGGGGCGTGGCTGGGCAACGGCACAGCTGGAGCTCAGTTGGCATTTGGTTGAACTGCAATTAGCAGCAAATAAAATAATTTACGATTTGCAAGTGCGAGCGGCTGGTCAGCCGTTGACCAAACAAATACACCAAGCACAGAGTCAAAGGGAGTGAGAGGGAAGGAGAGAGGGAGTGAGAGGGAGAGAGAAAGAGAGAGAGAGAGACAACAGCCGTTGCCGATTGCGTAGCAATAACAAAACAAAATTGCCAAAAATGTGTTTCCCTCTCTCTCCCTTCCTCTCCCTCTCTCTCTCTCCCCCACTCTCTGCCAATTTTAGCTCACTTTACGCAGATTGCGAATTTGTGATTTCTCGCATAGCAAAGCTAATACACACACACACACACACACATACATTGGGAATGGAATCTTATTAAGCCACTTTAGATTTATAGCCATTCACATGCGCTCTCTCTCTTTCTCTTTCTCTCTTGCTCTCTCTTGCTTTTGTCTATTCGTCGATCACAATTTTTGGCAATGCAAATGAATACGCAACTGTATGAATATGAATATGAATATGAATGAGCACAAGTGTAACTGTGTATGTGTGCGTGTGTGTGTGTGTGTAGCGCACTCTAGGGTGAGCTGTAAATGCCATTGCCTTTGCCCACTGCCCCATGCCAATCAAGCGGACGAAAAGGTGTTGGGAAATGCCAGAAATAAAAAATAAATCAAAGCAAATTGCCAAAAACTGAACTCATAATAGAATACCCTGTCAAGCAGAAGTCAAGTGGGCCCTGTCCCTCCATTGCCTCCCTCTACTCGCTTACATTAGACATCCGAATTTATTTGGGAGCAGTTACAGCTAGCACATAGCTGAATCAATCAATCAATCAATCAGTTCATCAAGCAGCGTATCAATCGAACGAGAGCTTACATCATAGAAAGAGACTTAAGTAAGGCAAGGCTTCAAGCGCTGAATCGCTCAGTCACTGATCAATCAATGCAAGAAGTAGTCATTCAATCACTGACTACATCAATCATGTCAATCAGTCAATCAGGCAAGCAATCAACCAATTGTAAGTCGGCAAGCCATTCCTCAAGCATTGCAGCTCAGAAATTTACAGAGTATTGAACAAGCGAAGCATTGAAACAGAAACTAGCTAAGAGGAAGAGTCGAATGTGTGTGTGTGTGTGTGTGTGTGTGTGTGTGTGTGTGTGTGTGTGTGTGTGTGTGTGTGTGTGTGCTGACTGATACATGCATAAATAAAAAAATGTGGCATGTTGGGTCAGAAATAGCATGACATTTTAGAGCGGCCAACAAAATGGCGGCAGATAACAGTGAATAGCGCACTAGGAGGAAGGGGGCGTGTGGGATGCGAAAGGAGGAAGGCCAACATAAAATGAAAATGTTTAGCAAAGGATTGTGCTTCAGCTCCCATCCAACTCGCTCGGGGACGAGCTCTGGCCCAAGAGATAGCAAGAGAGAGAGAGAGAGAGAGAGAGGAGATGGGCGAGCAGCGGGTCGCATAGGCTGACCGGAAGGGAATGACAGCATGGGCAGCGCGCGGGCGTCGGGAGTGAGATACGTATGATATGTTAAGCTAAGCCATTGAGCCATAAAAATCAATAAAGTCAACGCCAGCAGAAGTGATGAGCGAGTGAGGCAGCAAGAGCAAGAGAGAGAGAGAGAAAGAGAGAGATAGAGAGAGAGCAAGCAAAAGAGGTAGAGCTGTTCACCTGTTCAGCTAAGCTAAGCATGGTCACCCTGATTAGGTTTGGTCATGGACTTCTGCTGCTGCTTCAGGCTTGGTCCACAATCCGTCGAGGCGCAAACAACAAAGCAAACAGGCTCCAGGCGAGCTTGTATGCCTCTTATATATTATATTATATAGTACATACATATGTATGTATGTATCTAAGAAATATGTATGTATGCATAGGCCTAATAAGAGTTGACAATTGCTTAGCATTTCCACTTGCAATTGCCTTTGTCATTCCCATTTCCATTCGCCATTCGCCATTCACTCTTGATACCCTGTAGCCATAGTAACTGCCTCGAAAGGGTAGACAATATGAAATATACATATATATATACGTATATATTCATATATGTATATTCCTTCCACACGCGCCTAAAAGCCTAAAACATTTGTCCCACACTTCACACTCAAGAGCTACACAAAAACTCCAGACTTCAAATTGGCTTTCAAATATGTCCTGCTTAACTACGTAGCAGAATTTGAGTAAGGAGGTTCTGTTGATATCCCAGCACAATCGATAAATATCGATATATAATGAAATTTTTGCTTTACTTTCACAATTCGAAGAGCACAAAAGCTGAAAGTGCAGCAAAGTTTCTCTGCAGATTCCTCTAATTATTCACAAGACTATGAATATATATGAGATTTGATTCCATTCAGCATATCATCATCATCACATATAGTAAAAATAGTAAAAATCTCCAACTTTGATCCACAAACTTCCTTCACTTTTATAAGCAGTTCCTCAAAATTCCATTGAGATCCTTGAGCTGCCACAGTTGCACAGTTGGCACACTAGATGGCGCCACTGCTCAGGTGTGAGTGACCTCATTAGTCCACCTGCTAGGGTATCTGCGCGTCGAGCACTCCCAGCTGCAGCCCTCATTGTGTTTTTTATTAAATATATGCAAACGTCAAGTTGTTGTTTTTGGTTCATTTAGTGGCTCACATAGTGGCTCATTTCTCTCTCTCTCTCTCTCTCTCTCTCTGTGTGTGCTCCAGCTTCATTAGCAGCGGAATGCCTATGCTTGAGTGTATGTGTATGTGTGTGTGTGTGTGTGTGTGTAATATTACATGTTTATAACTGAAACAGCTGACGTTTAGCCTAACTGCCGCTTGTTAGTTGCTGCCCTCTGGCGTCCGCCTCTGGCCAGGCCACGCCCCCGCACTCCGCACCCGCGCAAGAAAAGGCAAATTTTGCCAAAAGGTTTTATTTTCTTTTTTTTTGGCGAGCTGTGCCCCCCTCCCAGCCTGGCATCCTGTGTGTCCAGCATGTCCTGCGACCCATCCTGTCAACTGTCGACAATTTGTTGTGCTTTTTATTAGGACAATGAAGCCGGGTGCGGGGGGTGGGTGCGGCTGCCCGAGCGCCCAGCATAAATGTTTCATAAATGGCCAGACGTTGCCCTTAAAATATATATAAATAAAGAGGGAGCAGCTGGACAGGACGCAACAACAACAACAGCATCAAGAGACGACGACGACGACAGACAGCAACAAATTATGGGAGAACCACATGGACTCTCTCTCTCTCACTCTCCCACTCTCTCTCTCTCTCTCAGCGAGTTGCTTTTCACATCCCTTTTTCTCTGTCAAATAGAGGCGTCGCTCTATTTATAAAATGCATATATATAATATATATAAATCTCATTCTGAATCTCAATCTTGGTATCAATCTTAATCCCTCTCTCTCTCTGCTTCTCTTTGTCTCTCTAGTGCTAGTTCTTTCTCTATCCCATCCCCACCCTCGCCTTCTCTTCTGCCTCGGCTTTTATTCGATGTCATTTTGCAGTCAATTGATTTGTAATGTCTGCTCATTTCTGCTTCTTTCTTTCTGCGTGCTAACAAAATGTGCAGAAATCCCTTTCGCCAGCAGGGGGCGGGGCTGCCCTTGCCGCAGTGCGTGGAGGGTCACAGTTTTGCATTGGGAATTGTTTTGCTAGCGCGACTCTATTTTAATATAAATATATACATAGGGATATTGTGTGTATTGATAGTGAGAATAGTCACATATACACACACACACACACACACACATATACATATGCATATACATGTACATAGTCGCATGTATCTCAAGTACATGTCGAACAGAATACATAAATTGAGCGCATAAAAATCAATTTGGCGTAACCGCACAAGGCAAATAAAGTGGCCCAGACGCTTGGCCAAAAAGGACCTACATACAACAGCAGCTGGAGGAGGAGGAGGCGGAGAAACGCGAGAGAGAGAGAGAGAGAGAGACGGGAGAGAGTGTGAGTGAGGAAGAGACCTAAGAAAACGTTCCACTTGGCAAATTGTCCGTTGTTTTGAGCTTTGATGTGGCATTCACAAGAGAGCAGATGTGTGTGTGTGTGTGTGTGTGTGTGTGTGTGTGTGAATGGCATTATAATGTTGGGCATGCCGCTGCATAAAAACTGGCCGAGGCAATCACAGCGTTTATTTGCATACTTTTCGGCTGCTTTACATATTTATTATGATTTCTTTAGCTTGGCTCCAAACAGCCACGCCCCCAGCAGCAACGCCTCTCTCACACGCACACCCACTCTGACTCCCTCTTACTCCCTCTCTCTCTGACTGCCTTTCGCTCCAGCTACACCCAAGAAAAAAACTTATTTTTTTTTATTAATCATAAATTTTGCAACTCAACTTTAACCCCTTTGGCCACGCCCACTCTTGTGGGCCACCTCCATTTTCTTTTATACAGAAATTCATATATGTATACGCATCAAGTATATGTTTATGACTCAGTTTTTGTTTGTGGGTCAGCTAATGGCCGAAGCCAAAGGCTGGGCTGCAGCTAACAGCTCGAGCAGACACCTCAAAATGTGGCCAAATTTATGCCAATAAGAAGGGGGTCTGTGTGTGTGTGTGTGTGTGTGTAATCTTGTTCAAAATGATTTAGCGCCTAGACGCATATCCACATTCGGTGAAATGAACCCAACTTGCTCGACTAGTTGGCCCATAATAAGGCCAATAATAATTTGTGCCAGCCCCTTCGGCTACGAGTATACCCTGTCAGTGTGTGAGAGTGGGCTATATTGGTTCCTCTGGCAGAGTACTCTCTGCATGACATGCGTATAGGATTCAGACAACACTCAACCACATAGTCGCGCCTCAGCAACTCCCTCAGCTCGAGCTATGATCCGAGCTGTGCACTGCATAGAGCAGGAGTGAGCACGAGCATGGGAGAACTCAGTCAGACGCACTTACAAACTGAGTGCGTAATATAATGGCCATAATCATAAAGCACAATTTATCTTTCTGACCAGCATGAGCAGACGAATTGCTCTCTCGTGCAGCTAGTCTAGTACGTCCATCCCTCTTTGCAAACGAAGCTGAGCCCAGTAGCTTGGGCAGCTTAAACTCGAATCATCTCGATATCTCTCACATCTCATTGGTTTCTCGATTCGGAATAGAGGCTGTACTAGAGTGCCGCTATTAGCGATACCACTAGAAACCCCAAGCACTAGAGATCCCAAGATATATGCTGTATTCCTTCTCCATCGCTTGCACAATTTTCTCTCAGTGCGCTTTAAAGCAGCTTTACGCTTTCATATTGATGTATTATAACGCTTCTCTGATTGCTTTTCATAAAAGGGATTACTCAAAGAACGTTTTTTCGCTTTATTAAAATTGTTAATGCCGTAATAAGCTTTAACTTTTTTACCCGCCGTGTTTACTCAAGATCAGATACACATATATATATTCATATTTTTATAAATGATTTCCGGAACACCCTCTTTAGGGCTGTGCTCTGTGCTAGCATTTGCACAAGTCCTTTACAGCACTTTAAGGTGGGCGAACAAAAAGATATTGTTATGAGACGACTACCGAGAGAAAGAGAGGCAACGAGAGGGAGCGAGAAGGGGCTGTTATGCAATTGTGATATGCGCTTGGCACCTGGCTGCTGCGTCCACTGTCCACTGTTGCCTCTGTCCCCCCTGTCCGCTGTCCGTGCTCCCCTCTGTCCCGTCTGCCCTCTCTGTCCTCGCATTTGACAGAGTGCGAAGTTTGTGTGACCGTTGGCATAAATTGCATTCATTAGGTCGCTCGCTGGCAGACCCTCGCCCCTGGAGGGCGGCGGGGGCAGGACGATAGCCATGTCCTTTTTCGCCACTCGCCACGTTTCGTTAACAGTTTTTCGTGTATTTCGCTTTTTTCATATTTTTTATATTTTCTGCCCCGCACTCAATGGACAGTGCTGCATACGGGGTATATTGATTCTGCTTTACCATATGTAAGACTTGCGAATGCCATATAGATGCAAAGCTGGATCAGCCTGAATGGGACTCAATTATAGTACATGAGCAACTCTCTCTCTCTCTCGCTCGCTCTGCTCTTACCGAATTGAGCGCATACATGTTTGTCTATAACTCGAGATCTACTGGAGCCAATTGACTCAAATTTTGTATATAACTGCGTATTAGTCTTATGAATATAAGATATATTTCCTTTAACTCTTACCTCTTACCTCTTACCTCTTACCTCTTACCTCTTACCTCTTACCTCTTACCTCTTACCTCTTACCTCTTACCTCTTACCTCGTACCTCTTACCTCTTACCTCTTACCTCTTACCTCTTACCTCTTACCTCTTACCTCTTACCTCTTACCTCTTACCTCTTACCTCTTACCTCTTACCTCTTACCTCTTACCTCTTACCTCTTACCTCTTACCTCTTACCTCTCTCTTACCTCTTATCTCTAAGTTGATATTGAACTGCTCTTCAGTTGCACTTCGACCCGAATTATTTCCTCTTTCTCATATACCCTATTCATTTTGGGAACTTTGGAGCTTTTCCTAGTCGTTAACTGCCATGTGGAGCCATTCGTTTCGTTTTTTGCCGCTGCGCAGTCTGCTTTAGTACTCTTGTTGGGGATTATTGTTATGCTGCTGGCAACTGGGCTCGCTGACTAGTTGATGCTTCAGCTGAGCTTTGTTTTGCGGCCCGCTGACCAGCAGCGAGTCGAGCCCCGAGTCGAGTTGAGCTGGTTCAATGTAATTGGGAAAACTGTCGAAAATCGTAGTCAACTTTGCACTTGTTTGCTGTTGGCTCTGCATTCGCATGTGAATCGAGGCCCAGGTCGAGGCAGAGCCAGAGACTGAAACAGAGGCTGCGTGTGCACTCATACGTTTATTATGCAGCTCCATTTTTTGGTCCACCCTAACTAAATTGTGGATTTCCCTTTTCCTTTTTCTTTTTTTTTGTTGGTTTTTGGTCGAGGCCAAAGATTCGATTTGCTATGTGAATGCGTATGCATTTCACTGCCTCAACTGCTGCCACACACACACCTACACGAGACACACACACACACTCACACATAATAAAAAGCTAATTGTGGTCAACCAAAAAGCCAGCAAAAAGCATTCACTGTAAAATCTCAACAATTTATTGCACTTCACTTGCCAATGAGCTGCGTGTGTGTGTGCAGGTGTGTGTGTGTGTGTGTGTACTTGTAGCTTAAGTTGTTGCCAGTTGCTTGAGTTCTTTAGCTTTGGCCCTGTTGCCTCTGCCTCTGCCTCTGTCTCTATTTCTGTCTCTGGCAACTGGAAAATGAATGTGAAAACTATTTAGCAAGCAGACAAACTGCCAATACTCATTCATGTGCGGAAGTAGGGTATATTGGTTTCGCGCATGCTGAACTCCACTCTGCTCGAAGAAGCCAAGGAGAATCTTTAGAGATTATGAGCTGTTCGTATCTCGGGAAATTGTTCCACATGGAGCTCGCGACTATTCCTGAAGTACGCCCACTTCATGCCATGGGAGGTCGATGTCAACAGACCCCAGTTATATTGGGAGAGAGTTATATTGATCACAGCCAATGATCATATATCCACATATAGAAGATGGAAATGCACATATACATATGCATATGCATATACCATAGGCATATAGTCAAGATATCCAATATCCAGTTCTAACAGCTGAAATTTATATCAAAATGCGCTCGTCTCGCATGCACTGGGCATGTGTGTGTGCGTGTGTATGTGTGTGTGTGTGTATGTACATACACATATGCCAGTTAGGCTGTTAGAGGAGGGCGCCAGTGTGGGCGTGCTTGTTGAGGTTATACAAGCTGACAAGTGGGCGTGGCTGTTATATATGAGAAGGTCGCATTAAATACTTATGAAGCGCATAAAAACAACGCGAGAGGCAAAAGCGAAAATAGTTGAAGAGACGTGTGCGTGTGTGTGGGTGTGTGTGTGGGTGTGTGTGCGTGGTTAACAAACTGTAATTTACATTAAGTGTTGACACGTTGACATACGCAAGCTACACACATTGCAATTGTCGTTGGCTTTAGCCAGGCTTTCATTTGTTCTGCCGTTACGGCCGAATCTGCGCATGTGTGTGTGTGTGTGTGTGTGTGGGTGTGCTGTTCAGCCTGGCCGTAAAGGGCTATTATAACTTTGTCGTGCCATGGCGAAAGCCAAAGCCAAAGCGAAACACGGACCTTAACTTCAGACAAAAGGGGGAGAGTGAAGCGAGAAGGGGGAGTATGGAGAAGGGGGGCCAGATGTGTGCCGTGGTCAAAGGGCAAGTGAGCGGGGGCCGTGAAGCGGAACTGGATTGCGCCATAACAACATAAAAAGCTTACTAGCCGTGAGCCAAAGAGTTTTTCTTTCTTTCTTTCGTTCACGTTTTGTTTTTTTTTTTTTTTTTTTCTGCTTTAAACACAAATACGAGTTTTTTCTCTATGCATGTATTTGTAATGCATTTAATTATAAATGCGCCTGGTTTTTCGCTCTGTGTGTGCGCGAGCCGAAGTTAGTTTGTAGGTTATGTCTGGCCAATGGACTTGACTTACTTAAACAGCGGCTAAAGTAAATCACAAATAAGTTTAAAATATAACAAAAGCATTTAATCCAGTTCGCATTCAAAGCGCAAGGGGGTGGTAAAGCTCCGAGGATGAGCTTTAAGTGAGCTTTAAGTGAGCTTTTGCAAGCAGAACGTGAGCAATTTAAGTTTTCTGGGAGATTTAAGACAGACTTGCGAAGAATTTGCTGAAAGAGTTGCTCAAGGCAGATAGCGAGCCTTAAGAGAGTTTGAGCCTAGCCTAGCCGTGACTGAAATGCAGCTTGAAGTAGTTTTTAGTGAGATTTACGTAGAGTTCTTCTAAGCCTCAAGTAGGTTTTAAGAATCCAATGAGATTATCTAGAGCCTTAAAGCTCTAAATGAGTGTCAAGTTAGCTTTAAGCGGCACGAATAATATTCGCTTAGGCTTTACTTTAATCCGTGCCTTCGCTTGAACTTTTTCAGGTCGGCCATCAGCTAGTATTTATGATCAAGGCTTGATTGGCTTTCGAAAAGGGTTTTGTTTTCACTCAGATGGCGGTCTGGCAACAGTTGACAATGGCCCAACGTTGCCACATTTCACATGCGCTCGCCAACTGTACCCAGCTGTGCCGTTAGGCAGATAGAGAGGACAGCAGGGGGCGGCAGGGACATGGCAGAGGCGAGGCGAACTCTCCATTTCAGGCAAATAAAACGTAATGTGGCACTTGGAGGGTCCACTAAGTGGCTATTGGGCACTGTCAAATGCAAATGCTCTTGTTGTTGTTGTTGTTATTGTTGCTGTTGTTATTGCTGTTGTTACTGTTGGCAAGTGGCAATTGAGGCAGGTGGCAAAGGGTTGACGCTGTTCCAAATGAGAGCCAAATACACGCGGGCATAAATGTATGAATAAATGAGCAGCAAGCCAATTGGCGACTAAGCGCATTCTGTTAACCATCTGGCAACATGGGCCACATTGCCCAATCGTTCATTAATTGGGCAATGACAACAGTTCCATGCAGTTGCTGCATTCTCTTCTCGAAATGAATTTGTTTAAGTAAATCCATTTAAGTCAAGGTCAACAACATCTCGCTGATCTGGCAACGCTCTGATAGAAACAAGCCTTTCTTGTGTCTCATCTCGGACCTACGCAAATTGATTTCAAATAACTTCGAACGGAGTGCCAAAGGCAACTGTCTGGCAACACTGCGCCGTCTGGCAACACTGCGCCAAAGGAGCTCAACTCGTAAAGTTCGCCAAAGTTGGCTCGAGCAAAGAAGCTAAAGCATTCAAGTCTGAAGTTTCAGTTATTGTTATGAGCTGCTCGGCCGCCTCCTCTGCACCTGCTGCCGTTGACAGTGTTGACAAACGCTGCAAAGCGACAATATCAGTTATTTAAAGTTTGCATCATCTACTTCCCCAAAACATTTTTTCGTCTCTGCTTCGGCTTGCTGCTGTTGACAGCCCTTCGGTTGCAAAAACTTTCGGACAACGGCAGCTCAGGTGGGGCCGGGGGCGGTGGTAAGCCTCTTGTTTTGACCAAAAACTTTGGCTGCAATTTGTGTGAGCAGCGAGAGCTCTGCCTGGCTGCAACAGCAGCAGCAGCAGCAGCAGCAACAGCAACAGAAACTGAAACCGATAGACGATGAATTAGCCATGCCTCAGATGAGCTAAAAGCACTTAAGACTAACCGAAGTTTGGCAACAATGCAGTTTTAAAGAGGGTTTACTTTACTTCCTTACGGTTTCTACTTTATGCTCTCACTCGCTCTGTGTTGCTTTACCTATCCCTTTTTTTCACTTTCTCTGTCTCTCTCTCACTCTTCTCTCTCTATATTCATATATCGCTTATTTTATGCTTCACTCTTCTTGAATCTCTCCCCTCTCTCTCTCACAGTCTCTGTCTATACCTTTCCTCACTCTGTCTCTTTCTTTTTCACCCTGTGACTTCCTCTATCTCCTGATCTCTCTCCCTCTTTAACGTAGTTCATGGAATGTTTTACTTAAATTTCGATTCGAATCATAACTGAATACCTCAAAGACTGACAACAGATTCATTTTCATCACAATCAGAGGCGCTGTTGCCGCACTTCGCGGCAAGTTTGCTCTGCTCTTACCTCCAGCGTCCGCCGAGGTCCGCTGGCTCCGCTGCAGCACAAAAAACCACTTGACTGAAGTGTGGCAGCAATGCAGCGTTTGACGGCCAAAAGTCCGCGTTTCTTGTTGCTCCGCGCTGTTGCCGCAGTTCACGAGATTTTTTTTGGCTTTTCCTTTGCATTGACCAAGTGGAAAACAAAAGGGCGATGCGACTTTTTATCTGTTTATCTGCCGCACTTGAGTTTGTCAAAAGCAATTGTTTGACTTGGCTAGACAAACACGGCGATAGAGAGAGAGAGAGAGAGAGAGAGAGAGAGTGAGAGAGAGAGGGAGAGCTTGTCGGTTTAAAGGGCGAATGTCAAACGCAACTGACCAAAGCGGGCAACAGGGAAACTAGATTGTGCAAAGGATCTCTGCTTGTTTTGTTTTCCCCCTTCTTTTTTTTTTGGGGGGGCAAAGGGAATCAGCAACAACAACAACAGCTGCAACATTTTAGGGGCATTTGCTTCACATCGCTGGCCACAAATAACCAAGCTGTGTTTATTTCTCGCAGCCTCGTGTCGAGGCAAACGCGTCAGCAACTGCTGCTGCTGTTGGCCCTCCTCCTGCTGCTCCTGCTGCTGCTGGCGTGCTCCTTTGCCCTTCTCCATGGACATTGAGTTATGTTGTGGCAACTCGTGTGTGTGTGCCCCAAGGAAATGCAACTTCAGCACCAACAACATCAGCAGCAGCAGTAGCAGCAGGAGCAGCAGCAGTCAAGGAAACGTCCTTCGCTCCCCCCATGCAGTCGGCTGAGCCATTGTGTAATTGCATGCGGCATTCTGATCCCAGCAATAGCTGCGAAATTTACAGGCTTAGAGACAATGACATTTACATGTGACGCATTGAGCGAGGCCCACACAGCATGCAGAAGAAGTGTCTAATGGGATGTGCAACTGGCGCCTGGAATGTTGCACTTGGAAATGGGCAGTGGAGCGAGCAGATGGGAGTACGAAGCGGAGTGCAGCGGTCCTGGTAGGGGAATGAGCGGGCTGGAACTAGCAAATCAGATTTGCCAGTGGCTGATGAATGTGAGCAATTTAAATAGGAATTGAGAGGGGCCATTGGAAGTAGCTGCTGGAAATGGAGATGGAAGGAGGAAGCTGGAGACGAGACTCGTAAAAAGAAAGTGAAAGCTGGAACTCAAGGTAAGAAGTGGAAGCTGGAAGTGAGAGTATCATAATTATTAATGGAACTTACGAAAGGGATTTCAAATGGGAGCTCGAACTGAAAAGTGGGAATGGAATTTGCGAGCAATGGAACTGGAAAGTGGAAATGGAATTTGCGAGCAATGGAAATGAGAATGTGAATCGAAAATTGAAATTAAAAGTGAGAGTTGCAAAGGAAGGCTGAAAATGAAACATAGGAAAAGAAAACGTAAGCACCAATCGAATGGAGTACTGGAAAGTAGAACAGTTAGAAAGTTGACTGGACTGGAGTTCCTTCCCTTGAAGTACATATTTCCCCAACTAGCACTTTCGCTTAATATTGACTTAGCAAGCGAATGAAGTGTGGCAACGCTGCAGTTGAGTGTGAAGTGTGGCAACAGCGCACAGCTGCTATCAAGTGCAGCTAGGAATTGGGGACTCCACTCTCGGAGATTAAACCAAGCCAGCTGCATAATTATCGTAATGATAATAATGGTCATTATCATGGCCATCATCATTACTATAATTGTCATCGTTATCAGCAGACAGCGCGGGCGAGCAGCTGCCATAAGCAACAGCAGCAGCTGCTGCGACTGCAACTGGAACTGCAGCAGTTGCGGACGGACGGACGGCGACTTGATTGTCGCCAAGAGCGCAGCCACAAGGCCAACTGGGCAACTGGCCGACTAGCCAACTGGCTGACAACTCTCAAGGAAGCGTGGGCATTAAGGATAAGACACGCCCTCTACACTGGGACGCCCCCCATCAAGTGGCATGATTGCTAAGCAGCATTTTATGCCATTTATTGCCACAACAAGCCGGATCAGAGGCAAAAGTTTGCTTTGTGCTGCTGGCTCCACTCGCTGCTGCCTCTCTATGCGCTTCTCATTCGCATTCATGACTGCCGCTGCCGCTGCTGCTGCTGCACACAATATGCTAAACACTTTGCCGGCAGCCAATGCAATCATAATTTTAACTACTTTAGTTTTACGCCCGCTCTCGGCCCGCCTCCTTCTCCGCTTCGTCCGCCTCCTCCATTGCTGCGACAGCTCCTTGCACTTAGTTCTATTATCCCGGCGCTTTGTTTTGGCCTCATTTTGCTCGTTTTTGCTAATTTGGCGCGGCCACACCAAGCGCCGAGCAAGCCAATGGCTAAAATGCTCAGCAAAGGCGGAGAAAGAGAAAAACTTGTTGGAAAAACCCAGCGAAATGAAAATGAAAATGAAAAATATAAATTGGCTTTTGTGGTGTGGTGTGCAAAATTACAGGCAAGGCCCTTTAAACCTAATACACGGACCGAGCC
This sequence comes from Drosophila navojoa, assembly GCF_054131105.1. Taxonomy (NCBI): domain Eukaryota; kingdom Metazoa; phylum Arthropoda; class Insecta; order Diptera; family Drosophilidae; genus Drosophila; species Drosophila navojoa. The sequence goes on along the minus strand of NC_142895.1, from coordinate 727,336 downwards.
AAGAGCAACGCAAAACTGCACCCAGTGGGGTGTGCACGACGGGCAGATACCCCGCACCAAGAGCATACAAATATCTCGGATTTTACAGAAAAATAATTGCAGAAGTAATGTGAAACACATTTCGATATTAATCGATATTAATCATAGAATATATGTATCAATGAAAGAGTTTGGGGAATATTAAGTCTCTGCAATGTAGCAAACCAATATGCCCCGAATTTTACGAATTTCCATATATACAAGGTATCAGAAACAGAGAAAAACTTTGGAAATGGCGTCGATAAATACCGTTAAAATCGATTTTAAAGACAGTTTTTTGCCATTTCTGACTGAACAAATGCAATACAACAGCCTGAAAGAGAGAAGCAAAGAGAGAGAGGGAGAGAGGGAGAGAGTGGGACAGAGTACGGGAGCGTGATGGCTGGCCGTAGCATATTTCAATTCATATTGGAGCTGGCTCCCTCTCTCTCTCTCTCCCTCTCTCTCTCTCGCTTTGTGGCTTCATTAGCGCCCTTTAAGGGCCAAACTGGAAATGCTCGCCCGGCCATAGCTAGAGGCGACGCAATCAAGGCAAATGGATTTTAATTAATTTTGCCGGAGCTGCACAATTTTTAATTAAGAAACTTGAAACGTCACTCGTTGCATTTAGCATTTAGTATTTAGCTACAGCAGCTGCTGCTGCAGCTGCAGTTCGAGCTGCAACAAAAGTCCGCTCCGAGCTATTTCATCCAAAAATCCTTTGTCCCACATTTCCTCAGTGAGTCCGCTGTGAATAGCACTCGGCAGTGGGCACTGCATGACAAATGTTTTCTTTGTTTCCACATATTCCACTTGCAGCTAGGTGGCAACGCCCCGCTGCGTCCACTGTCCAGTGTTGGCTAAGCCGATAAAGGCAATGACAAAGCACGGGATTAGAAATTCGTAAAAGCTGCTGAAATTCCAATCATGAAACATTCGACTGCCGCAAAGCAATTGCTGTGGAAACATAAATAAAGGAATATTTAATGGAAGACAAGATGCCACAAGCTAATGCAGGTACAGTGAAGCCTGCCTCTAGCAGAAACTGCGTTGAGAAACTAGATTGCATCTGCAGCTGAATAGCAAGCTAATTCACTTGCTTTCAATCTGTTCTCATAAGCGAAGTGCTTTAGCTAGGCTTCACTGTACTTGCATTGGCATTGCTTTTGAGCTTAATGTCTTCATAGCCTTAATTCTCAACTCTGCTCTTCACTTTCAGTGCTCGACTGCCAGGTGGGCGACTGGGGAGCGTGGAGCGAGTGCGACAAGAGCTGCGGCGCTGGCATGATGACGCGCACCCGCCAAGTCCTCCAAGCAGCCCAAAACGGAGGCAAGCACTGCCCATCACTGCTCCAGAAGCGAGCCTGCCAAGGCTATCGCTGTCACGGACATCGGGATAAGAAGATACTGCGAGGTAAGTCCAAGTGTATCTGTATCTGTATCTGTATCTGTATCTGTATCTGTATCTGTATCTGTATCTGTATCTGTATCTGTATCTGTATCTGTATCTGTATCTGTATCTGTATCTGTATCTGTATCTGTATCTGTATCTGTATCTGTATCTGTATCTGTATCTGTATCTGTATCTGTATCTGTATCTGTATCTGTATCTGTATCTGTATCTGTATCTGTATCTGTATCTGTATCTGTATCTGTATCTGTATCTGTATCTGTATCTGTATCTGTATCTGTATCTGTATCTGTATCTGTATCTGTATCTGTATCTGTATCTGTATCTGTATCTGTATCTGTATCTGTATCTGTATCTGTATCTGTATCTGTATCTGTATCTGTATCTGTATCTGTATCTGTATCTGTATCTGTATCTGTATCTGTATCTGTATCTGTATCTGTATCTGTATCTGTATCTGTATCTGTATCTGTATCTGTATCTGTATCTGTATTTTAATGAAATTCATTTTTAATAAAAAATATCCCGGCCTGACATCGCTTCCTTTATCGTGTTTGCACCCTTGCACCTGTCAGGTGAGCTGTCGTCCATTCACGTTTACAACAATAGCCACTGCAACTGGGTTACCCGTTTATCTCGATCCGGGCCTGCATCTGTGTTGTGGCGCGTTAATTAAAATAGTCGATGGCCAGCCTCGATTCGCAGGCCCTTTCAATATACAATTTACAATTAAAATCTAACTGATATTTGCAAGGGATATTGATAAATTGAGATATCCAGAATGCAGCAGCAAATGAAATGGGAATTTTCAATTCATTTCTGCTGCCTTTTCAGGCATTGTTTGGCTTAATTAATTCCAGTTTTTCACTTCTACACGAATCCACTCATATTCAACAGCATTTCAGCTCTCCTTTTTTCCCCCTCTCTCTCTCTTTCACTCTCTCTCGCTTATTTCATATTCCATTTTGCATATTTGTTAAGAATGTTGATATGTTGATCCACTTAGCAAGCACTTGGCTCGTATTGTTAGCGCCCCAGAAAATGCAGCGTAAATATTTTACACCCATTGTAATACCACGTACTTGGCTTTAGTTTGGGTAGTCCAACTGGAAGTTTGAAACACTTTTGATGAGTTTAACGCTAAGTATATCCCACCTCTTCTCTGACTCCTAGCAATCTTATTTTCTATCTCTCTATTTCAATCTCGCTCTACATCTCTTTCTCTTCTTATTCGCATCTTTCTCTTTCTAACTGGCTCACTCATTCTCTACTTCTTCATCCATTGTATATCTGTTTTATGTATTCTTTATCTTCTTCCTCTTTCTTTTTGCTTTTAATTGAAAGACTTATCCTAGTCTCACCTGAGCCTACTCTTCACAAGCAATCTACAGGGTATTTCAAAGTCAACCCTTTGTATGGTTGGACGGCTGCATTGACAGAGCTGTGCAATGCAAAAAGCTTTTTCATCTAAACGCCCAAGCAGAATGTGAAGCAAACTAAGTCACTTGACGGGTGGCTGGATGGTTTACACGAATCCACACAGATGCTGATGCACTTCTACTCTGCCAGAAGAGAGAGTGACAGAGAAAGAGAGAGAGAGGGAGAGAGAGTGAGTGAGAGAGAGAGAGGTGGGGGCATCTTTGCTGCAGATGCATCTGTCAGCTTTCGCTTGTAGCTGAAAGTTTTTTTTCTCACTCTACTTTGTTCGCTCTTTCTTTGGAATACCCTGTACTCATGGACTTATAGCCAGGGTATATTAGACTTGGGCCGACTTTACTTGCTCACACTGCTGCAATATGCCTGCCTTAAGCTAGGCAATCACATGAGTCTCTTATGCCTTCAAGGGTATTTTGTAGTCGAGCACTCGGCACTCGTTGACTTCTTTTCGTGTTGGCCACGTAAAAAGCGAGCAGTGTCCTAAGAAGAAGACGCATGTGGATGTAGGTTCTGGGCTCCAATCTCTGGCCAGAGAAATAACATACATCTCTCTCGCTCTCTCTATCTCTGGCTTCGGCTTCTTGCCTGTCTCCTCTCCCCTCTGGCTTGTCGCCCTACCTCGCCCCGTTCGTACCCAAGTCCCTGCCCTTTGGCCTGGCAAAGCAATTTTGTGCAAGTGGCTGACATAAAAGCCATATTATATTTGGCTAAGTGTCGCCGACGGCACACATACACAAACACCCACACACGACCACGCCCCCATTCAGCAGCAGTCGACCTATAGTGGGTCCTAAGCGACTGCAAAATACTCGTCCAAGGTGCAAGAGCAAGTGAATGGATAGATCTACATAGGTATACCTTGATGTAGAGAGGGGGAGAGTAGCCTGTCACGCCCCCAATGGGCGTAGATTTGTAATTTGAGGAATTGGTGGAGAAGCGAAGTGACGAATGAAGGCAGATAGAGATGGATAGAAGCGAATAGAGACAAATAGAGATGGATTGAGAGACATAGAGAGAGATGAAGACGAATGGAGAAAGATGTCGACTGAGAGAGACGCACACATAAAGAAAGAGACGGACAAAGATGGATTGAGAAAGATAGCTACGGATAGAGACGGATAAAGATGAATAGATTAGGGAGATAGAGGAACGGTGCTCAGCACAGAGACAGGGGGGGGAAAACAGAGGGAGAACTCTTCTGTACAAGCGAGAAAGCCAATATACCCACTTTGCCATTTTGCTCTTTACGTGAACGAGTGCGAAAAAGAAATACAAAGCAGAAGAAGTTGCGGCAAGCATAAAAAAAAATAGCCAAAAAAAAACTATTAAAAATCGCAGCAGAAGTTTTTTGTTTATGTTTTGGGTCGCCTGTGCTCCATTAGCCACGAACGTGCCCAGTCTTTCTACTCCCCCTCCTGCTCCTGCTCCTGCTCCTGCTCCTTCTTCTGTTTGTGCTGTTTGGCTCTGGACTTAGTTGTGCTTGCGGTTCTTGTTGACGCTCGTCCGCTCGCTCTTTAAGCGTTTAATTAAAACTTTGATTGCAGCCATTAGAAAAAATTGTTAAGCTCTGTATGCAGAAATGATCCACACACACACACACACACACCAGACGTCACATGTCACAACCATCTAGAGAGTGTGAGAGAGAGGGAGGGAGAGAGAGAGTAAGGAATTCGTAATTAACGGCTGTTTAGTGCTGGATAAAGCAAGTCACATTAAAACTATCAAATTCAATTAAGAAATAGCTAAAAGCTTGAAGGACTTTGGTCTCAGAGCTTTGAGTTGATTAATGATTAATTATTTTTATAGAAACTTTCAATGTGAGTTTATCATCTCCCTCTCCCTCTCCCTCTATAAATACTATCGAATTCTGGTATATAGATCAAATGCAAACGAAATTCCCCCGTCTTTAGAGAGCGAATCAACAAGTTGCTTCGGCTGAATCCCTCCAGATCAGCTCAATGCAGCAAACCGAACTATCTGCAACTGTTGTAATAGCCCTGAGAACCTTCAGCTGGAAAGAAGGCAACACGCCTTCCCTCTCGCTCCTCCCCCTTTTGGCACTTTGACAGCAGCTGAGGCAATTATTTAAGAGCTAATTGACATTTGCAGGCGCACAGAGAGAAGAAGCAGATGCGAATTAAATGCTTTAAAGCTGTTTATAGTATTAAGCAGTGTGCGTGTGTGCGCATGTGTGTGAGCGTGTGTGTGAATGTGTGTGTGTGTGTGATTTGTTTATCTTGCAAATTGCTGTCAGACAACGTGGAGCTTTTGCTTTGGCTTTAGTCGGGCAATTACAGAGCATTAAAATGTCGATAACAGCTGGACATGGCAGGGGAGGGGTAGAGAGAGAGAGACAGGCAGAGGGCGCTTCAAAGCGCAACTTAAATCTAAATCAAAGCCGCTGGCAGAGTGAGGAAATGCTGCTGAGTATTACTGACCAGAGAGAGAGAGAGAGAGAGAGAGAGAGAGAGAGAGAGAGAGAGAGAGAGAGAGAGAGAGAGAGAGAGAGAGAGAGAGAGATAGATAGAGAGAGACAGAGAAAGAGAGAGAGAGAGAGAGTGAGAGAACAGTAGACGGACTAATTTGACTCTTGTGTAGATACCTATAATGATATGCTATATATAACTATGCCTTAGCCCATCAACACTCAGCCCCTGCATCGATTACAGGGTATACAGTAAGACGAACAACGCAGCAACTGAAGCAAAGCAAAGGGAGGAAGAAGAAGCTGCCTGCAGAGCGCTTTGCGCTTGCCTCGCTCAACTGTTGCAGGTATTGTTGCAGCAACACCTGACAGCAACAGCAACAGCAACAACTGCAGCAGCAACGGCAGCAGTAGAAAGAGCAACAGCGACTGCGACATCAAACAACTGGCATTAAATACGTGCAATTTGTGTTAGATAATTGGGTAGGGCGCAAATTAAATTTGCTCAAGACACGAGCCAAGCAGCCGCATGAGAAGCGCAGAGAGGGGCGTGCGCGCGCGCTCGTTCGCGTCATTAAGTATGCTATTAAAAATTTGTGTAATGCCAAGTTAATTGCTAACAACCAGGCGTGTCTCTCTCTCTCGCTCTCTCTCTCTCTCTTCCAGTCTCCCTCTCCCTCTGACTCACTCTTTTTTTGGCATGTGTGTAATAATTAAGGTAAACAAACACGCCCCTTCGCCCACCCACACACACACTCGCACCTGCTTCTGCCTTGTACAATGCCCAGCGCCATTTGCAGGTGGAAAATGCTGTGAATTTAGTTAACTACACTGAGCGAAAACACCGAGTGAATCTCGTTTTTAACCAAACTTTGACAATCTTTGGCAAGTCTTTAGTTATTCATATACAATATCTTTGCTTGATCTACGTGAGTATTACGAGGTTTTACTACAAGATTCTCTTACTAGACAAATACTCCAATCAATCATGAACTTTCAATCTCCGAGTCCTACAAACAATCAACCAGACACATATGTATGTAGTCAACCATTCAATCAGCAATGGAATGGATTCTATTAGACATATATAACGGTCAATCATTCAGTCAGTGGAGTTCATCAACCAATCTTCAATCAAATGGAGTCCCTACAGCGCTAAATCAATAACCGAACTATTAAGCTGTCATTCTCATTTGATACATTTATGCCAATTAATCAGTCACTCGTCAGTCAGTCATTCAATCAATCAGTCAATGACCAGAAATATATGATTCCCAGTCAATCATATGATTAAGCCAATCAATCAATCAAGCAAACAGTTTCCCATATTCATAGTCAGCTTCACTTTCGCCTCAAGTGCGTTGGCCGAATTTGCGCGCAGTGCAGCTAATGTGTGTGCGCTCACTTTTGTCGCCGACTGTCGTCGCTGCCATCGTCGGCCTTCTTCAGGGCTTCTCGTTGTCGCCGCCATTGGCAGGCCACAATAATGCGCAGTGCTCATTAACGTTATAAAAATAATTGCTGTACACTTACAGACATCCATTCGCATGCACACACACACACACACACTCACACACACACTCACCTGCACATATATGTATACATACATACGTTATACACTCATTCACTTAGGGCTGTGAATTACGGGCCATGTGCTAAATTCCAATTAACTTGCATGTATGTGTGAGTATGTGAGTGTGTGTGTGTGTGCTTGTGCATGTGTGTGTGTGTGTTGTGCTTGGCCAAGTAGGTAATCGTCCAAGATGAAAAACGTAGCCGAAAACCAGCCAAACCGAGGCACAACAATATGCCATTTGATTATGCAAATGTATGCGTGCGAGTGTGTGTGTGTGTGTGCGTGTGGGTGGGTGTATGTGTGTGTGTATGTGTGCGGCACTTGACTTGTTAAATTTGCATAAGTTGTGTGTGCTCCTGCTGACGACCAAAAATTATGCAATACATATGTGCCGCTCTCCCCCTCTCTCTCTCTCTTCCTCCCTCTCTCTCTTTCTCTTTTACACTCTCACATTAACTGATAAAGCACAGTTTAAGCTTGGACCATCATCCGTTTGTCGACTTGACATTCCATTTGCCGTGGCACGTGCAAGTCCTTTAAATACGCCTACGTCTAGCTCTACTCTAGACTCGCGCCATCTCTTTCGCACGCGCCCTGCAGCAACGCAGAGGTCAAAGTCTGTTAATGACCTTGATTTTCATAATATTTAGCTGTCTTTGCAGCTGTGACTCATTCGTTCTCTCTCTCTCTCTCTCTCTCTCTCTCTCTTCCTCTCTCTCTTCTCTTCTCTGTTCTTGTCTAACTAGATCTCTCTTCTGCTCATCTCTTTATCTTTCCCATAATGTAAAACTCTCCCTCTCGTTTCTTCTGCCTCGTCACCCCACTTCTCTTTCTCCCACCCGCCTCCTGCCTTTCTCACACTCGTCATTCAAGCTACCCATTTGCAATATTTACAGGGTATAGAGCCCGTAGCTCGCCTTGACTGCGTATCAGATCTGTCAAAGAGATTTCTAAGACCTGATGCCAAGTGAAAGAGTGTTCTCATCTAGAGTGCTCCCTCCCCTGCTGCTGCTAATAAGCTCTATCTCTCGCCTTGCACCCAGTCCGCCCATAAGCAGGGGGCGTGGCTCGAGGCTGCAACTGACTCAGAGCCCGGCCGGGCTGGCCAGGCTGTCAATTCACGGCTGTCCATGCGAGATGTAGTGTGTCGTCAATGCATGCAGACCAGGCCAAGGCTGATGATGCTGCTACAACTCCCCTCCACCCCCTCCCGCTTCCCCTCCCCTGACTCTCTGCTGCTTTGGCAGACACCTTTTCACGAGTCACGTGGCTGTGCGTGGCTGTGGCACGTGCTGCAAGTAAAGCAATGTCCCCCGTCTCCATTTCTCCATTCCGCAGGTGAATGTCTCCCGCTGCTCCGACCCCGCCCCTCTCCCTGCTCCAGGTGGGTGTCAGTGACAGCAGTATGTGGCTCGTGGCGGTCTGTCAATGCGACAGTCGGAATTGGGGAAGAGGACGTCGCATATTGAGTCGCAATGGGGGGCGGGGGCACAGGCAATAGGGGGCCCCACGTTGAGCATTGGAAATTGGCAAAGGGGCGAAGGGAGAAGGGCGAAGGGCGAAGGGAAACGGCAAAAGTTGTTTTGTTGTTTGCAATCGCTAGCACGCTTCTGTTGTCCTTGTCAGCTGTGGCTGCCACACCTCCTTGGCGTTCCCCTCTCTCCTTTCCCGTTGCCTTGCCTCTTTGGCTTTTCCTTTTTCCTTTGCTGTTTTCTTTTTGTCGGTTGCTCGTCTAATGGCATGTTTTGATTTCGCTCTCAGCAATGCAAACATCATGCGAAGCCAGTCAAAGCAAATGCGATTCGTGTGGCATAGCCGCCAGCCATACAGGCACGCACTTCCGCACACACACACACACACACACGCACACACACGCAAACACACGCTGCTGTTACAACCAGCTCTTCCGGCTGCAGCCACGCCTCGAGCCTCGCCCGTCTGGGCAACACGTGACACGCGACACAGAACGCGCGATTCGCGTCTACAATTTGATTTCACATCCTGAGCTTCACTTCATATTTTCATGTTCTTTATTTTCTATGACTCTATTTACCTCTAAAGCTTTACTGTACTAAGTGGATTCTTATATAACGTTATATACATGCCCTTCATAATATAATGATTTACTTCAATCTAATTCTATTTCTAATCTTTAGTATAGATCTCAACAGTCTTGGCCTTGATATTACTGACTGTTCTAACTATCTTCCTCTTCTCTCTTCCAGAAATGGCTCTTCTCCTGCCCGCCGCACTCACGCGCAGTCATCGCACCAACGAGAGCAGCGACAGCCGCCACAATCTGCATTCGCGCTATCGCGACTCCTACAAGCACAATCGGGATCATGAGTGAGTATCGCAAAGAAATGAGACTATCTATGGGAAGATACTAACTCTGGGGAGTAACTATCTATGGCAAAAAGACTATCTACAGGAAGAGACTGTCTATGGAAAGACACTAGCTATGGGAAGAAGCTATATATGGGCAGGCACTATCTATGGAAAGAAGCTATCAATCCTGATTCATAAGAGAGTTACAGCGAGAATCACATTGAAGTTCGCCTTATAGACGAGGCTAGAAGAGAGCAATGATATTCTTATCTTGGTATCAGCATATCTTGGTGCCTTCACACATCATATCATATCCTTACATCTCCCTATATCTATTTTACCTTTGGCAGAAGGAACTTGACAGCATTAAAAGCCACTATACATATCATAGTATCAGCATATCCTGGTACCTTCTCATATCATATCATATCATATCTTTCATATCTTTTATATCATTACATCCTTACATCTCTCTTTATATTTCTAACTTTTGGCAGAAGTGACTAGAAGAGAAAATTAAATGGTATAGCCCATATCTTCATATGCAAACATCTAATTTTCAATATATCTATCGGTAACTGAATGCATATCTGTGTACGTATCTGCATCGGTGTCTGTACTGTGGCCTGCCTAGCTTTTCTCTGCCATAACTCTCAAGATTTCGCAGTCGCCGTGGAGATAAATCGCTGCACCTTAAAAATTCAATTCAGGTATCGAGCGTGAAATGATTTTCCGCGACTTGGAGCCTTCTTTTACGCTTGACTTTGTTTAATTTGGAATCGCGATTCTAGGCGAAAGGTGTGTGCCGAATCGTTTTCCAAAGCCGCTTTTATGGCATTAGGTTAACGGGAGAGCAACTGCAGGGAAAGAATGAGAAATTTCAGTATTAATCCCAAATTTGTTGCTAGCTGTTCGGCTCTTTTATGACTCGCGCGGCATGCAAACAACAATTTCATCTTGTAATGCGAGCTGCGGACGAGCGACAGAGACAGCGGGCGGGTGAGCGGGCGAGCGAGAGGGGGCGCATCAGCATAAGCGTCTGCAATAAAAATCCATCATAAAAGGCGCATAAAAATTGTTCGGTATAAAAATCTCCGCCTTGATTTGACGCGCTGTTAATTTTCGTCCTCACGAGCATTTGCCTTGCTTTGTTTTCCTCCTCCTCCTCCTCCTCCGCTTGCTCTTTCTCATCCATCTCATTCTCCATCTGCTACCTCGTTCCCCTCTTCCTCTCTCATTCTATTTGTTTGTTCGAGCTGGAAATGGAAATGTTTATGATTCATGCCATTCGGCCACACAGACAGGTTGGCCAGCAATCCTTGACGCTAGCCCTGCCTTTGATGGCTTCTTCAACTGTCCACTAGACCAGCTGCAGACCCAGATGCAAGCCTGACTCGGAGATACCCTATGCTGTAGACCAACTAAACTGGGTAAAGCGCAATGCAGCTCTCTCTGTTCCAATCTTTGGCAATGGACTGATATACAGCTTAAGGATACCCTGTAATTTACTGCTACTACTTAACATGTTTACCTCGCTTTTAAATCCTACTCTTTGGTTTAGTATTTAGTTCAAGTTCAAGTTAAAAAGATTCACATCTCAAAGATACCCTGTAAATGAAGCAAGACACTTTTCGATTATTAGTCAAACTCCATCTCTCTTACACATTCTATTCAACTAAGGCATTAACGACTTAAAGATACCCTCTATATCAAGCTATATCTAGATTCTCTTGCATATCCTCCACTTACAGACTATTCATAGCATTTACAGCTCATAGATACCCTATACATTGGTATAGCAAGCAAGTCAATGAGTTGGTCTCACTATGAACTCTGGTTCTGTATCTCTTTGCCCTCTCTCTCTCACTCTCACTCTCTCTCTTTATCACTCTCGCTTCCTGCTCATTGCTGCATGTGATGAGGCCAAAGGGGCGTGGCTTGCCCAGTGCCCACTTCAAATAAGCAAACAGACATCAATCACGTTCCGCATACGCCACGTTGTCCATTCAATGTTCAGATGGGCGCCTTCAGCTGTACTACTCCTGCTGCTCCTGCTCCTGCTCCCGCGACTGCTGCTGCTGTTGCCTGTTGCGGTCTGCGATTTTGTGCTCCGCTCTTATCGTCCGTCTCTCTTATGTTTGAGTGCTTCTCGCTGCTCATCAAAAGCCGTTTATTATGCTGCGCTTTACTTTTGTTTGCGAAATTAAATTAAATCCGCAATTTATTATTTTTTATGTCTTTTCCATTTGCTTTCAATTCGAATCTATTTCCACAAAGAGCAGCAGCAGAGGAGAAGCCCATGAAACGTGCTCATGGACAGTCCAACTGTACGGCAAAACATATCGATAGCTAGGCTATTCGTTATCGATAGATATCTTTATCGATAAGACTCTCATATGGATCCACATGCATGCGAAAGTTTTGTTGCTCTCGAATTTGAATTACATATTCGATCAATCAATTTCCGCGGCTCAAATGATTCAATTTGGTTCGATAATTGATTCGCTTCGCTTTCGTGTGGCTCGAGTGGCGAAAGCGCTCGCATGAGCATGATGAATGAGCGAATGGAGCTCATGAATATTTATTGCACGCCACGATAAAAATCGCAATCGAAATCGAAATCGTATTCATTCACGCGCGCACACACAAATCAATTCAAACTGAATCAAAAGCTACATCTCTCTCTCTCTCACTCCCTATCTCCCTCTCTCGCTCGCTCTCTGTCGTTGAGTCGCCCAGTTCACTTGTCCAATGATTTGTTAACTAGCGACAAACTTTTATTGCCTCGCTGCTGATAGAGGGAGCTGCTGTTGCTCCGCTAAAGGACTACGGGCCGAGGACAAAGGACAAAGGACGAACGGCACAAATTATGAATTATGCGCTCAAATGCTGAGCGGCAACAACAGCAACAGCAATGGAACTTGGACAAAGAAAATAAATAAATAAATTACGCAAATAACAAAACAGAAAAACAAAATAAAAACCCAAGAAGAAGGAGGAGATGAAGCGAAAAGAAACGAGCAGCAGCCAAAAATAACAAGCAGAAAGTTTCGGGCGCAAGCAAAAGCCGAAGAGCAAATGCCCTTTGAGAGATGCTCTGCCAAGTAAAGCAGCTTGGGAGGAGAGAGCAGGAGAAGAGAAAAGAAGCTTCAGACTTTACTCACTCACAATAACTGCAAAGGAAAGTGCAGGGAAATCTCTTTTGATATAAACGAGAAATGAAAGGAGTGCAATCAGAGTGGTATATATATAGGGATACCCTCACCCTATGTAGATTGAACATACTCCCGTTTCAGTTTCAAGCATTCCAATCGAGGCAAGTGAACTTCGACAGTCTCTCACAGCGTGTCACATACTCGCTCACAAATGTGGCAGACCCGCTCTCTCCCTCTGCTGCTCTGCGTAGGGTATACAAATAATAATTCGCCACAATTTCATTTACATAATGACAGTGCGAAGCGATTGCCGCAAAAAGAAATTACAAAGGAACGAAACGGTAATACACACGCACCCAGTATGAACCTTTGGGGCCACGCCTTCCCTCTCTCTACCCACCCTTGGGGCGAGCACCCCCGCGAAGAATTCACACTTTGTTTTCTGTTTTTTGTTTTTTTGTAATGTGATAAATTTACAGGACATCAGGGAAATCTGCAGTCGACAGGCCTTTTAAAATATATATATAATAGAAACAGACAGGGTCCGCCCGGGCACCGTGTCCCCCTCTCCGTTCCAGACCAGTTCCAATTATCATTACAGCCGGCATTACCGTTACGGCTGCAGTCGGAGCTGCCGTAGTGCCAAGGTCCAGAAGGAGGGAGGACTTACGGGTCAACAACTTCAGCTCTACTTTAGAGTAAATAAAATATGTCTGCAGTTTCCAGATCCAGCTGAAGCTAAGGGTTCCATGCTCCTTCTTGTTAAAGTCACGCTGCTAGTTCCAGTTCCAGTTCCAGGTTCCTGGTTCCTGACTCAATTTCTGTTTCAGTTCTAGCTACAATTGACATCCTAGTTCTAGCTTGTTGTAACTGTATCATTTCTGAGTCTATTTCTAGTTCCATTTCCAGTTCCATTTCTAGTTCCACTTTCAGCTCTCAATGTGCCTATAATGTTATTATAATGTTAACTGCATATACATACATACATAGCTGTAATTCACGACTCTAGTTCTCGTTCCAGTTCCAATTGTAGTTCTAGTTCGCACGCAGTTCCAGTTCCCATGCCAGTTCCAGCTCCATTAAATACTCTCTGCAGCTTTACCTGGTTTTGGGTGTGCGGCAACAATAAAACGTTTTAAGCGAAAAATCCCCATGAGGATTAGCCTGAACCGCATAAATTTGCAGGCGCACAGCGAATGAGAGAGAGACAGAGAGAGACCGAGAGAGAGAGAGAATAGGAGAGTTTATGGCAGAGGGGGAGATGGGGGAATGGAGGTAGACAATTTGATTGCCAGTCTTTAAGTCAGCTGAAAATTGAAGACAATGATGCTGCGAATTGACAGATTTTATGATACACACACACACACACACATACATACATACATATATATGTATGTGTATGCTAATTTGCATAGCAGGTGCGTCCACGCCCCCGCCCCCGCCCCCCCCCGCTCAAACAGTTGAATAAAAGCCATAAAAATGCGTAAAAGCTGCTACTTTATTTTCATTAAACAAACGCAGCTGCCCACGTTTTATGCCCAACTCATCTGTGTGTGTGTGAGTGTGTGTGTGTTTATGTGTGTGTGTGTGGGTGGTTGCTTTGCCTGTGCTTTTGCATACTTTTCAAGGGGGCACTCCAAAGTCTGCCTTTCAAATTGAATTATGCACTTAATGCGAAGGACAAGGCACAGCACACAGAGATAGAACGAGTGTGAGAGAGAGAGAGAGAGGGAGAGTGGGGGAGTGAGTGAGAGAGTGAGAGAGAGAGAGAGAAAGAGGGCGAGTGGGGGAGAGAGTGAGAGAGAGGGAGGGAGTATACTTACGCTGAGCTAGAGTTTGAGTAAACGCAACTTAATGCGTTTTAGAGGCCACACGAAATGGATAAGCATCAACTTTCTAATTACTTTCTAATGCAGTCGACTAAATTCATTTGATGAGAATATAAATGATGTATTATGCAGCATATATATGTGTGTGTGTGTGTGTGTGTGTGTGTGTGAGCTGTGTGACTGGCTGATAGCAAACAAGAAATTTAACTGCTTTCAAATAATAAAAGTGTTTGCAAGCAGAGCAAACAAATTCGATTGGGAGAGAGAGAGAGAGAGAGAGAGAGAGAGAGAGAGAGAGAGAGAGAGAGAGAGAGAGAGAGAGAGAGAGACAGAGAGAACTCCTCTAGTCACATTCCCTAAAGGGTTTCCAAAGTTCTGTTCTATTCAAGTTCAGTTGGCAAAGCATGAGACTCGCACTTTCAACGTACCCAGAGAGTCCTGGTGACGTCTCTTGTCTCTGGTCCTCAGCAGTTGCTCTTCATACTCTAGACACGCTCTATGGCTCAGTTGGAAGCTTAGGCCTAGGCTAAACTGTGTGTTGTCTGGGCCAATAACTCCAAGTCTTAGTGCTTCTCTTTCTGTCTAAATCTAGAGTCTAGTCTTAATCCTAAGTATAATATTTTACTCCCTATATATCTCTCTCTCTCTCTTTCTCTCCTTCTCTCATTCACTTTACCATATCTGAGCTATGGCGCATCCTTTATAGGCAGCAATTCAAAGAAGCGCCGGCCCACGCTCTATTTGCAGTTCTAATTTTAGCTGGCAGCCCGAGCAGCTCGCCCACACATTGTCAATATCAATTATCGTATATATATATATACATACACATACATATATATATACATAAATATGTTTGTATGCATGCATATATTATTTGCCAAGCCAAGCGAAAGGACATTGAACTGACTGGTCAGGGAGAGGCGATGAAGAGCAAGTGTGCGGAGAGGGGAGGTGGGAGGGGGGTGCAAAGAGAACGATGGCAACCGAGGGCAGCTGCATTTGCATTGCTCAGTCGCTCGAAAGTGTGCAACAAGATTTGCGCGCGCTGCTCAATCATCATTAAAAACTTTGCAGCGAGGACAAAGCACAAGCAGAAGAAGAAGCAGACGATGAAGCACAAGAAGAAGAAAGAGCAGCCAAAGGACACACAGGAAGGCAGCTAAGCGAAAGCAAAGTCCAGCAAAGTCTTTACCTCCGCCTGGGCCTCCATCTGCATGCGGCCATGGAGGCGGCTCACTCAAGCGCCGCAAAGTGTTTCCTTTGCCTGGGCACGAGTCCAGCGGCCAGTCCCCGGCCCAGGGCTCGAGGGTCCAGCTCAATCCCAGGGCTGCGCTGCACTGCTGCCTGCGGCCTGCTGCCTGTTGCGCCGCCATTGACTAAAATCCAAATTGAGATGTCGCCGCGTCGTTTTACGTTTCCGGTTTTTGTGTGCGGGAAAGAGAGCAGATAGAGAGAGAGAGAGAGAGAGAGAGAGGGTGAGAGAGAGGGAGAGAAGAGGTCAACAGAAGTGGGGAAACACCGCAAGCTGTGAGCCAACTTTGTCAAGCAATTATTTTTAGCAGCTGGAGTAGAGCCAGGCGAGCGATAGAAATGGGGCATATTAGCTGGCAGTGTAGCAAAGCGACGCACGGAACAAGGCAAGGGGCGCGGCCAGCGGAGAGCAAAGGTTAAGATCTCCGAGAGTCGTTCACGGCCGCCCCGCGCAATCGAAATTGTTTTTTTTTTCTCTCTCTCTTTTTGTTATTTGTTTGTGCTTGGCTTTCACATAAACGAGTGCAAATACTTTTTTAAGTGCCTGTGCCACATTCATTGTCGTGTCGCTGCTCGCCTGGCATTGACAGTTGTCGCCGAGTCCTTTGAAGTGGCAAAATATTTGACAAGAAAATGACTTTTTCCCCAGCATATGGCGCGCAACGGAGGCGATTCGAGCCGCCGCCGGAGCCACAGCTGAAGCCACAGCCGAAGCCAATTGCCAGAGTGTCGACATTTGCCTTGGCTAAGCACACGCACACACACACACACACGCACACACATACACGAGTCGTCCCCTTCACCCTTCGATTTGGCGCTCTGTCAACTTGTTGCTCGACTTACTTTGAATAACTCTGATTTGAAGCATGACCCAAGTCTGGCTATTGCTCAAAGGATACAGAGTTGCCAGATGGGCTCGACGAATATGAACATATATGTATGTATGTAGAGTTGCCATATGAAAGTTTTATTAAGTGACAGTGCGAGATCTTTATTTGAATGAAACCCGAACTAAGTAACCTTACCTGAAAGAAACTCTTTCCCCTCTTTCCCCTTTCCTGCTCCATCCATTCATTCTGACCTATGCAAATCATTCTCTTTCTCTCTCTCTCTTTCTCTTTCTTGTTTCTCTTGCTCTCTCGTCACATTATAATTATAGCAACTGTTAAGAATATGACATATACACACATATACATAAATATATATACATAATTTATTTTATTTTGTTTTTAATTTCCCTAAGAAATTGCCTAAAAAATGTATTCATCAAGTTCAAGTCCGGAAAATTCTTTTTATGTCTTATTCTCAGCTTCGACCACTCCATGTTGCTGGCGTTCCGCCCACCCCGCCCGCTGTCAGCGTGAGCCCCTTGCCACTTGAGTTTAATTATGTTCTGCTGCTGAAGAGTCCTGTGCCATTGCCTTGTTTATTTTTATTGCTTCTGTGCGGCGACGACGACGACGACTACGCCGGAGTTTTTATTTACATGCATTTTCTTACGTGTTTTGGTTGTTGTTTTTGCTTGTTCTTCTTTTTGGTTTTTTCAATTTACCTTTATGGCCAGCTAGCTGGAGACCGAGGGCGGGCGGGCGACAGAACGTGGAGGACGCGCAGGACATGGCGTCGCCTAGCTGTGGGCCAAGTTAATTAAGTGCTCAGCTCCAGTAGAGCCGACGTCGGCATGAATTATATTTCTATCAGAGCGGCATTTGCTTTGGGTTTGATTTCAATTGCTTTTCGTTTGTTTTGTGTACCCTGTAGTCATTTGATCATTGGGTGGATTGGCTATGCGGCACAAGAGCTTGAGGTCCTATACATCACGTAGGTTGTAACTTAGTCTAGGACCACTCATCTATTTTGGCATATCTCGAGTACCTGGAGAGGTAGGGCTATCAAAGTTGGAATGCAGCTGCTGTTCATATAAGTGAGGGCCAGCAAAATTTCCTTTTCTGGCAGCCCGAATTCCTGGCTCAAGTATGATGAGAGCAACACGAGTCAACCTGGACAAGTGGTAGGGCACTTGCCCATTGAGAGGCATCACTCCAATAGCTCAAGGGCTGCAGATATCATGTGAGGTATGCAGCCGCACTTCAACTAAAAACACATTAAATGGCTCTCCCTCTCTCTCCATGTCCCTGACCTCCATGCAGAGCCCCTTCATCAGCCAGCACTCCTCATACCTGTTCCACCTGTCGTCATTGCATTTACCGTTTTTCCTTTTTTCAAATTTGCGATTTTGATTTCCGTGGCGTCAATTGTGAATTCGGCTGCCTGGCTAATTTGGCGATTTGCTAATTGAGCTCTCGAGGCTAAGTGGGCAAATATCCGCCCAATCCATGAGAGGAGCAGCATCAGCGGCATTTGAGGGCACATTTGAATTTCCGACGCAATTTCCGATGTCAACACCTTGACAGCTGTCAAACACACACACACACGCACACACGCACACACACGCACACACATTTAAACAGACACCCACTGCCACTTGACAGTTGACTCTTCTCTGTTCTCCCTTTATCGCCATCTCTCTCTCCCCCCTTTCTCTCTCTCTCTGTCTCTATGTTTTTGTGGCGCTGCGTTTTTTGCGTAACGGAAACGGAAATTGTTAGGCTTAATAGACAGTTCGAATTTCCGGTTGAATAGCGACGCCTTTGAACTGTATAGCCCATCTCTCTCTCTCTCTCTGTCTCACACACTCTCTGTATCGCTCTCTCACTCTTACACTTTTTTCGCCCACGCACAACTGCACAATAATCATTATTCTGTAAGTGCTTTTGTCTGCTCCTGCCTTCCTCCCTCTCCCCCTCTCTCTCTCTCGCTCTCTCCCTCTCTCTCTCGCTGCCTTTGCTGATTATTTCCATGTCAAAGTTCATTGTAATGTTAAATACAGCTAATGTCTGTCTGTCAATCGCTGAAAACGTGAAATGGAAAATGTTTTAAATTAAACGTAATCGGGGTTTGGTCTATTAAGGGGCACAAAGACATAAACCGAATATGATTAAATGGCATTTGATAGACATTGTGAAGGTATCCATAAATGAGAAAACTTTCTATCCATATCTATAGTCAATCAATCTCTCTCGCTTCTTGCAGATACTGCGTGGAGTTCGAGGTCATCAAGGCATCCAAGGCCTGCCACAAGCTGCCGCCCTACAACCTGATGCTGGAGGGTAAGTGATTCACTAGATTTCCCTTGTACGCCTCATGGACAATGTGCTGCTGCAGGTGATCGCATAACTGTGCGCTGTGACCTCGAGGCGCTGGTGCAGGACAAAGATGCTGAGGCTGCTGTGGGGAAGGCGGGCAGCAGAGGCGCAACAGCAACAACAACAACAACAACAACTACAACGCATAAGACTCTAATGGCACAGCCATATCTAACAGAGGAGGGCGAGGAGAACAGCAGCAGCAGCAACAGCAATGACAATGACGATGATAACGAGGACGAGCAGGAGCAGGAGCAGGAGGAGGAGGAGGAGGACACCGAGGAGGATGATGCACAAAATATGCTCGACTCCGAGGCGGATGGCGATGCGGAAGCGGAAACGGAAGCGGAGGCGGAGGCGGCCAGCCGCGAGAGCTATGGCTACAAGCACCAGAGGCCATCATCGCATCATCCACGCGCTGCAACGTCCAAGCGCAGCGCCAGTGCTGCGGCGCCCATGTTGCCGCCGGCGCTGCAGCCACAACAGCAACAGTTGCTGCTCAACTATCACTGCCGCGGCGAGGGGCTGTCGGGTCGCACGACGCGCTGGAGCGCGTTGCCGGCGCCGTCATGTCGCGGCAAGTGGCTGCGCCTGACCATCGGCCCACCCAAGAAATGCAACCACGCGCAATTCATATTCGTCTAAGCAGCTGCCACAGCAGGAGCAGTATTCGCAGCCATCCAATGCAATAATTGGATAAATATTCACTTTTTTTTTTTAAATCTGATCGAGGACGTCAATATATATGTGTAGGGTATACGCGTAGTCTATGTAGCGAGTTCATCAAACCCAAGAGCCCATCCCAGAGCCCAAGCCTATCTCTCCAGTTCCCATTGGGTAATAGCCATACATAATTAACGGCTTACGTTATAACGGCTATAATTCTTCCATGCTCTGTTTTTGTTGTTGCTCTCTCTTTCTTTCCGATAACACCTTCAGCACACTTGCTGATGAAGTCAGTCCATATCCATATTTGATAAAAGTCAACAATATTTCATATAGATTTAGATTTATTATATGTAATTCTTGCATTATTGCAAAACAATAGTCCTAAAAAAAACGAGGGTATCTGTGCTTCGGCAAGCAATCTACCTGCTGACGCTGGAGTGAAGAACAAGCAACAATACAATATCTGTATGCACTATCTGTCTCTTTTCTTTAAGTATTGTTTGCATTGACTCGACGACGATCAAAGCAAAGTCAGAAAATAGAACCGTTATCTGTGCGCAGTGCTGCGCATTTGTTGCTTTTGTTTGCTATGGCTGCAAAGGCAATTTAAGTAACGGCAGTTTAGAATTTAGCTGCATTGCCCGCATACCCAATGGGACGATTCCTCACAGTGGCTGTACGCACGACAGAGAACGAGTAACAAAACCAAACTATTTGTCTCGTTTCTTTGTATTCATATCATATCCAAGCATCATATCGCACGGCGGCTGTCCACAGCACCCAGCACCCCGCCCCACCCCTCCCTCACTCACACGCACACAATGAGAGAAGAACTCGCATATAAGTGTTTAAACTTTAAGACAGTTAATTAAGAATTTACATACAGTGAATGTGTATTTTTTTGAGTCTACCCATGCCCCGTTCTCCCCATATCTTTCTCTCTTTCAATAGATCACGCATAATCGATAGCTGAACAAAATAATATATAGAAAGCGAAAAAAAAAACACGAGATTTTCGGCAGGCCGAATTCAAATATCCTTGCAGTAAACTACTCTAACGAGTCTGATCGGAATCACCGTTATGTCCCTTGCTTAAAAGGAAACGCCTGCAAGGCTATGAAGCGTGAGAGTACGGTAGAAACCCGCTGTAAATGAAACCGGCGAGTTCCTACCGTCTCCCAAGTTGTAAATAGATCATTTACTCAGACTCTGGTGTCTGGCAAAGCTCAGCGGCAAATGAATAACGGCTGATCGATGAGTCTTAGCCCAGAACGAGAGATATAACTAACTAATAATACGATATATACCAATAAATATAATTATATTAGCAACCAGGTCCCCTGATCTACCGATACATATATAGCTGTATCTATGTACTATCAGAAAAGATACTACAAAAATATTTCGAATTGATCACAAGAGGAAAACAAATTCAACAAGGATTCAAGTACCGCTGTCCACTATGCTATGCTAAATAAAATATGAGAAAAAAATTCAATAACAGAATCTTGACAGCGCAATTAGAGCTTGTCCGAACTCAACGTTTTCTCTAAAACCCCAAACTCCACTTCCAGACTAGACGTAAGCGCTATAAAAACATTCCAATAATACGAATTACATGCAGTCATAAAAGCGAAATAATGTAGTGTATGTGACCAGTCGGACTAGACATATATATAAAATCAGATCTATATGGATTACACAATATTACTTCAGCCCTCATCAATGTACGAGTTTATCATGCCTAACCATTAACCTACAACACCTACATACATTTACACTAGCCTACAAAGCGGAGAATATCAATTTGAAGTGCTGCAAACATTTATTCGAATGGATGTAGCAACATATGTTGCTATATAAGCTCAGATTTAGATTCATATATCGAATTCAGTTTCACTTAGTCTGAGAATTTCGCAAGATCCCTTAATAGATGTTCCCTTTGGAGCACTTTTCCAAGTTCAAGTGTTTGCAGCGGTCTCAAATATATATTCTGTAAGCACACTAACACACACACACACACACACACACAAACAAACAAACATAGAGAGAATATATCAAAAAGAACAGAAACCAATAAAAAATTAAGAGAAATTCGAAAAAAATAATATATATAATTATAAAACAAATTAATTAAATAAACATTAAGGCACATACGAAAAACAACAAGAAATCAATACAAATTTGAAATTGAATATTCTAATATATATATATACATATATATATATTTATATATATATATGAGTATATATATATACATGAAAATAATAATGATAAAATTGCGCATTCACAATAAAAAGAACAAAAATAAATAAATTATTTTAAAAAACAAAAACAAAGAGAACTGAAATCAGCAACTGGGGCCGAAACAGAGGAGCAAACGAATTTGTTTGACTGGTTTCGGAGGGGCTAGCTGACAGCGCGTCTGGCGTGGGGCGTGGCAGCGCACAGCTGATTTTGGATCGTTACCGTTTGACCCAATTGCGCAGGTGCGCAGAGAGCTGAGTGAGCCGTTGCCAGTTGCCGGTTTTTCGAATTTCTCCCAAAGAAGAGAGAGAGAGAGAGAGGGAAATTGAGAGAGAAGCTTTCAAGCTCGGACTAGTCAAAGTCAATGCTGAAATTGATTAGTAGCTAAGCAGACGCAAGCCAAGACGGACGTGGAAGGCACTTTGGATTAAGATTCGCTTAAGGAGCTCATTACCGTTAGCTCTAAATAAATACATATACATATAGATATTGTGTGGTGCGTATGGCAATGATTCATCAAGTCAAGCCATCAGTCTGTCAGTCTGTCTGTCTGTCTAGCTCTGTCTTTAGACCTAACTGTTCTTATTGTTGTTGTTGTTGTTGTTGCTGTGGTTGTTGGCCACGAAGAAAGTTGTTTTGGAACATGTTAATTGTCTTTGGTGCGGCAACTGTTTATAGCAGTTGACTCTGTGCAACTCGAGCGGGATTTCTTTTTCGTTCATCTAAACGAAACGAACTTGGCTTGTTCTTAAAGCCACCAAAGGTAGAGTTCAAATCAGATCGAAGAGTAGCTTGGAGCTATATGGTCTAGCTATATATATTATTCATAGATATTCTTCAACAAATCAAGAAGTAACTGGAAATTATTTGAAAAGTTCATGCGAAGTAAGTTTAAGTTAGGAGCTGAAAGTGAATTCGGAATTATTATTTTTCGGAATGAGCACAAGCTAATTGGAAAGAAGTTTCGGGAATAATTCAATGAGCTCAAACGTTGGGGAAATTCAGATTTGAGTGAATGCCAATGAAACAAGCAATTCGAGCTTAAGAGGGAATATAGTCAAGTTTCGGAGTCAAAGTAAACTTGCTATTTCGCAGGGAATTCACCTTAGATTTAACCTCATTCAATTGCTGTCCATTCCAATAAATAGAATAACGATTCAACGTATATTCGGTGTAAGGAAAATATCGCATATGAGAAGAGTTCAGCGCTACGTTACTCCGAATGACCGCGATTAGGACTGATCACAGCCACACGCAAATGACCGAGTCGGAGGGATCGCCGCTGGCGCTGCTGCTGCTGCTGGTGGCGAACAGCATGGGCGGCGGGGAGGCGCTGAGGCGCAACTTTGATGCGAGGCAGACGAGCGTCAACTCGAATATTCCGCTGTGGAAGCAACGCGTAAGTAGAGCCCAGGCGCCCAGTCCGTCAGTTAGCTAAAGCAGCTGCTCCATTGGCACAGGCCTGCGAGAAGTCGCCCAAGTACCAGATGAACTCGCACTACAGCTGCGACGAGAAGGGGGACGTCAAGTGCCTGCCCGGCTGGCAGGGCGATCTCTGCCAGGTGCCGATGTGTCGCCGCGGCTGCGATCCGATGAACGGTAAGTGAGAGTCCGCCGGAGGGAGTCAACTCGATCTCAACTTCTGCTCGCTCCACAGGCTACTGCCAGCGACCGGGCGAGTGCCGCTGCCGCATCGGCTACACCGGCGAGCACTGCGACAAGTGCATCCCGCTGCCCGGCTGCCAGCACGGCACCTGCAAGAAGCCCTTCGAGTGCGTCTGCAAGCCCGGCTGGGATGGGCTCTTCTGCACAGAGCGTGAGTCCGACTGCCAGATCGATAGACCCATTACTCTAATACGTCCTCTCGCTTGCAGCCAGCTGCCGCAGCGGCTGCCACAGCACGCGCGGCTACTGCGAGGCGCCCGGCGAGTGCCGCTGCCGCATCGGCTGGGGGGGCCGCACCTGCAGCGAGTGTGCCACGATGCCCGGCTGCCAGCACGGCACCTGCAACAAGCCGCTCGAGTGCAACTGCGAGCCCGGCTACACGGGCCTGTTATGCCAGACAGGTGAGCGGGAGACACGCAGCGACTGCTCTCTAGATTCTCAACGTCTCTCTCTCTCTCTCTCTCTTACCATCCTCCAGCGTTGTGCGCATCGGACTGCAACAAGCAGCACGGCTACTGCCGCAAGCCTGGAGAGTGTCGGTAAGTTGAATTCACCTCGATTCGGAATCGATTCGGAGTGAATTGTGCATAGATTCAGATAAGTATGGGGCTCATAAATAGAGCCGTTATCCAGTCGACGCCATTAGTGAAATGAATCCATTCCCAATTTAACAAACTTCGAATGGCGGCGAGCAGATAACGGCTGTGATTTCATTCTCCCTTTTGATCCTCATCGAGCCATGGCAGCGCACATGCAAAAGAAAGAGACAGATAGCGCAACTGATTTTTGCTCATGGCTGCCGCAATCGGAAAGAAGAAGAGGTTCGAGCAATGCAATTGGCTGGGGCAATTTGCATGTTGAGTGCGCTGGCAAAGATGGCCTCTTTGCCGCCATACTTATTTCTAGTGCTATTTCTATAACAAAGTGACTTCAATTTCTTTGTGCCAGCTGCAAGGTGGGCTGGACTGGGGCGCAGTGCGACAAGTGTTTTCCGTATCCTGGCTGCGTGAACGGCGACTGTGATGCACCCTGGGAATGCAACTGTCGTCCCGGCTGGGGCGGCATGCTCTGCGACGAGAGTAAATACCATTCATACCATTCCATAAGTACTGCATATTAGTAACAGACTTTCTTCTGCTGCAGAGTTGACCTACTGCCTGGATAATCCGAACACTTGCGAAAACGACGGCAAGTGCATATCGCTGAGCCGCGAGGACGGCAGCTATCGGTGCCAGTGCCGGCAGGGCTATCTGGGCAAGAACTGCGAGATATTGGATGAGTTCCTGTTGACCTCGGTGGCCCCGCCGCGCATTACGCCGCCGTCCACCGAGCTCGAAGTGGAGCTGGAGCTGGCCACAGCTGCGCCTGATGATGGCAGCAAGCTGGAGCAGCCCACGGCAACAACAGCAGGCAAACCCACGACAACAAGCAGCACAACAATGTTGCCGGACATGGGATTAAACGAGACCGCAGCAACGACAGCCAGAGCAACGACAACGACAATGGGGCTGGGCACACGTGTTGCCAACCACAATGCGTCTAATGAAGCGTTAAGCTATGGCCATGCCGCTGCTGATGAGGCGACAACAACGAGGCGTCCCGCACCAACAGCACCACCAGCAGCAGCAGCAGCAGCAACAGAGGCGACGGCAACAACAACGACGACAGCAACTATGACAGTAAAGGAAGCTGGCAACAATGCAACAAGTGGGTCACAGTTCAGCGCACACAAGCAGCAGCAGCTGGCGGCGGCAGCGCAGGAGGACGACGAAGAGGACGACGATGATGATGAGGAGGACGAGGATGATGAGGACGAGGATGAGGATGATGGCGACTATGATGAGGACGATGACAACGATCAACTTATACCAAATATTATTTGAGAAAATTGTTTTTTTTTTGTCATATATGTATATACGTATATATATATCTCTATATGTGACGTATTTTGTATGTATTTAGTTAATAAATTATTTATTTTACAATTAAATGCCAGAGTCAGCTTCAGGAATTAGTTAAACTGCAGACGCTTCGATTAGCTCGATCCAAATAGATGATATATATTCGACTATAGGTCACCTGGACAGATGGATATAGACAGATGGGTATATCTATATCAATATCATCAATATACCCTTCTACCCCATTTATGCAGGGTATATATATACATAGCGCCAGTGTAAATTTGTTATAAAGAAAAGATCTTTGGATATATATGATATATGGTTTGCATAAAATTTCATTTATTAATCTAAACAATGAATTTCGCTTAACAAATTGTCAAAAAAAAAATCGATTTATATATATTTAATGTTATATATGTATATTTTAGATTCTTAATTATAGCAATTGAAAAAATTGTGCTGGATATACGAAAAGTAGAGGGGGGAAACAGCAGGAAAAGGGGGGCAAATACTTGAATTGCGATTGCACATTGTTGCTTAAGATTAGGACACAAATCGTTCAGATGTGCGGGGTAAGGGATAATGGAATATGGCTAGGATAGATCCTGCTCCCACATATTATATATATATATGCATAGAAATAGACGTACGGGTAGGTAAAGATTTGGGTATAGGTATAGGCGTAGGCCATACTTAACAATGATTAAAAAAAAAAAAATTGTGGACTTTATTTTAATAATAATCAAGATATATATAGATATATATATTGATGTATGTCTGCATATGTATATTCGTAATGTTCGTTGCGTTCTAGTTGAGCTCCCGCTTGTCGCGCTGACTGATCTGTGCCATGGTTATATACTGACGCACCAGCCGAGAGATCTCGTGCGCCTGCTCCGTTTGCACTCGTATAACGCGCTGCTGCATCAAATTGCCAACCTTCATGTCCAGAAAGAGGGCGCCATCCTCTGAGCGAACCTGGAGTGGACGGAGAGAGGGAGAGAGAGAGAGATAGAGAGTTGAGTGAATGATATTTATAGATAAATGCAAAGATAGATAGATCTATAGATAGAAGTAGGGAATGTTCCATGGATATACGGATAGAGAATACATCCGCTGAATAAACAGAATCAGTTCTGATATATATATGTAACATATAAATACGTATGTGGACATATGGGTAGGTCGATAGATTGAGTAATACATCGATAGATGGAAATATTGCTGGAGAGATATGTAGATCAATCAAAAGACAGACGCACAGATAGATCTGTAAATCGATCTATCTATTGAGAGAGAAAACTAAACAGCTAAATATATCGATAGCTAGTTCTATTGATGCATTGATCGATAAGCATATCGATAAGGCAACTCAAAAGTTAGCTTCGATAATGATCATAAGATAATCCATTATATGTTTACCTTGCGCGTCGATATGACCTCCATGAAGCTCCAGTGCTGCAGGGTCTCGTGTGTGTTTGGATCCAAGAATAGCACTCCGCGTCTATTCAAGGCCAATATCAGATCTCGCCACATGGGACTGTGATTGTCCTCGACATGGGGGCCCGCCTCCTCGGCCCAGATGCGTTTCACCGCAAAGAAACTGCTGCCGAACAGGGGCCAGGTGGCGAGCACGTTTAGAAACTGGGCCTTCACCTGGCCCGGGCTGAGATTGGCCACCTGCGGCCAAGCGGACTGCACCAGTCCGACCCACTGGGCCGGACGAATCTCACGTATGCCCAACGCTGGCTTGGGCAACAGAAACTTGATCTCCTTCATGGCTGGCACATGGCTCAGGTCGGCGGCGCGGTGGAGCAGCGCAGCGATGCGCGCCATGTCGCGCACCATCTCCGGCATCGGCACCCCGTTGCCGGGCAGCTCGAGCAGCAGGCCCTCGAGATAGTCGGGCGCCACCTGGTTGAAGAGCACCTCCACATAGAGCGGCATTGGCGCCGGCTCGCGCTTCAGGGCGAAGTGCCAGACGCTGCGGCAGAATATCAAATAGAAGGGCTGACCGGACTTTAGCAGCTCGGTGGTCACGTCCAAGATGTACTCGTCGGCGGCCAGGGGCATGGTGAAGGCGTCGCCTTGCACGATGCAGTACAGGGAGAACTCCTGCTGCTCGGCCTCCGACTCAACGCCCAGCAGGGCGCACAGCTCGGCAATGACATCGGCCACCACAGTGGAGCAGCGGGTGTTCACCACACGCTCGGCGCCTCCGGGCAGGCGGTAGATCTGTCTGCGCGCCGAGCGGCCGGCCGAGACGGCTGTCACCTCCTCCACGCTGGGCACGTTCTTGCGGCCGCCACAGCGAGCCGTTTTGCGCAGATTGGTCAGGCAGACGGCGGCAGTGCCATGGCACGAGCGACGCCGGTCGGAGGCAGCGGATGTCAAGTGCTCCATCAGGTACGGACGCAGTGCGTCCGAGCAGCCAAAGTAGGCGGCCAAGATGCTCAGCAGGCGCCACGCACGCTGCGAGCTGTCCGGGCAGGGCGAGCGATTCGCCGTCGTCTGCTTCATCAGCTGGCAGTAGACCTCGTCCCGCAGCGCCAAGTACTTGTGACAGTGCTGAAAGCAGAAGGGGATTAATCAAACTGCAACGCTTGGTCTCAGCTCAGCTGGCCTACCATCAGCACGGTGTAGACACACTTCACCTCGGTGAGCTCTGGATCGAGCGGTATGTCGCCGCAGTAGCGCAATATGCAGTCGAAGCACTCCAGCGCCAGTGGCGCCAGGTCGTTGGGCAGGCGCAGCAGGGGCAGGCGTATGGCGTGGCCTTGCCACTTGACCAGCTCCGCATAGGAGCGGTTCGCAGCCGACGACGATTGGTGGCGTTCATGATGGCGATCGGCATCGCGTAATTGACTGTGGAGAGAGGGGGAGAGAAAGAGAGAGCAGGCGACATAAGTAATTGGTTGACATCATTCAAAATGGAGTTTCGGCTATAAGCTATAAATACTTCATGCCCCGCCATCTTGGCAAGCATAGCAGCCATTTGCCTATGCTGCTGCAGCTTAATCTATTCTAACGGCACTTCTATGTCTTCTTCATGGCAGTTGTTGTTGCCATTAATCCAATTACTTCATGTTTGCCATCTCTGCAGACGCAACAGCCATTTGCTGGGACTCCTTACGCGTCTGTTATGGCTTGCAGTCTCAATACACAAGCAGCCATTAGACTACCCTTTCTCAAACGGAGTCAGCTTTAGCTTATCCAGTCAATTTGACTACAACAGAACATTGTCTGAATAGTATGCAAGTCATGTGTAAAGAAAACTTAATTAGGCATTGAATCAACAGCTCATGACACTACTACAATTTCAAATTAATTTCCGGCACACCTTACATACATGTATACACATATCGACAGTCGACAGAAAGGGTATCTGTGCTTCGACATGCCTTAAGCAATTTTTCTAGCTGCTGGCAAGCAATAACACAGCTGCACTATCTGTCTCGTTTCCTTGCATGTTATGTGCCTTGCCTCGGAATAAGAGGATCAAAAGAGAGGACGCAAGCGACACCGTTATCTAGGCACGCAGTTGTTGTTGCTTTGCGATTGCTTTTTGTTGCTTTGTTGTTATTGTTTTCAATCGTAAATGGATTTGCGTCTTTGCATTTGAATTTGACTTTGAAATGCAATTTCAAGCATGGAAGATTGTATTGTAACGGTAATGAGCGCGTGCTGAAATAGCCAAATACGCAGCGCTGCACGCACAACAGAGACAGTGCATGTGCTTTGCCTTGACTCAATAAGGATCAGAAGAGAGCACGATAATTAATCCGTTAACTATGCGCTCTGTTATTATGTTATTATTACTTTCTATGGCGAATACGAGTTGTTTTTAAATAAAAACAAAAAACATGTTTTGCTACTGATAAATAATATGATAATCAAAAATGGCTGCTCTTACTCGTTGCGGAAGTGCTGCATGGCGAACTGCAGCAGTGAGTACTTGGTAACGGATGGGGGCGTGCCGCTGCCATTGAGCTCCTCCTGCAGCATATAGTTGCCATCTAAGTCATGATGCGATGCCTGTTGCTGTTGTTGTTGCTGGTGTTGCTGGTGTTGCTGCTGCTGTTGTTGTTGCTGGTGGCCATTGGTCAGGGAGCTGGGCTGCTGGCCGGCATTCGACTTGCGTGCCGAATGCAGATAGCTTTGCTGCTTCATGAACCGCTGCTGATCGGCCAGCTGCTGCTGCTGGTGTTGCTGCTGCTGCTGGTGCTCCTCGGCAGCATCGTCCAGCTGCTGCTGCTGCTGGTGCTGTTGCTGCTGCTGATGATGATGCAGCTCCGCCTGCTGTTGCTGCTGCTCGTCCTGGCCATTGGAGTGGGCGTGCTCGTTGCGGCCAGCCTGTCGGGCCTCCAGACGCTCTAACGGCACGTTCAGCGTTTGCGCAGCGGCGCGTGCGCCCGACGACAGCGTCGACGCCTTCGATTGTGACTGTGGAAGAAGAAGAAGAACAAACCACAGATAAAGACGAGAAGTGCAACAATGAATGCAATTTGTTAATTGTCTGCGCCGCTGTCTAAAGCCAAGTCAACGGCTTGTGAAAGTTGCTGGGCGCCTTTTTGGCCAACAAAACACTTGACCAGCTAACCGGTCGCCCAGCCAAGCGCCAAGCGCCAAGCGCCAAGCGCCAGCGCCATCACCAAGCCGGTTTGAATGATGTGTATGCAGTAAAAATATATAATATCATATAGTTGTTAGTACACAGTGAAAGCTCGTAATAGCGAGCACACAAATCAAATGAGCGAAATAGTTTGGGGCATATTAGCTGTGAACTGGGCTAGGATAAGAGAAAAACGACAGCGCGAAGAACTTGCGACGCATTGATTCTATATTGTAGCAGCTGTGCATCAATAGAGTTTTCACTGTAGGGCCATAGAGAACGAACCGTTGATGATGGACCATCAAAATAAGTTTAGAATTTATTCACTTATCCTCGATATGCAATCAAATATCCATTGCTAGATTGTTCGTCAGTGGAGCTTTCACTGTACTTTATAGGCGGCTAGTTATAGTCAGTTAGCTGCGTTTTGTATTTTGGCAACGAAAGTGCGCTTTTTCACTTTTATTGCCAAATGCATTTGCTTTCCTTTCCATTCCACATAACACCCACACACTCAATAGCCAAAGATTCCCCCACAGCCGCCTCTGCCACGCCCCCGTCTGGGCCAACTGTTGCATTTGAAGACACCCAGAGGCAAAAGAAAATGCATTGCGCACGCTCAAAAGCGCATAAGCAACAGCAACAACAACAACAACAACCACAAATAAACCAAATTGGAAGTGAGTAAAAGTTGTTGTTGTTGCTCGTTGTTTGCTGTTTGTTGTGTGTTGTTTGTTGTTTATGAAAGCGGAAATCTTTCACCGATCAATCATGAAGTTTGGCTCAGCCAAACAGTAATTAATTATACAATTTCAATTTCAATTGCGAATTTTCAACACTGATAAGCAACAAGTGACCATGGAGCACAGGTGCATGCACACAACTGTGAAGAGCAGCAGCAGAGGAGAGCAAACTAATCCCAGCTCATGCCCAAGCATCAAGCATCATGAGTACATGAATGAGCAGGCAGAAAGAGCAGCCGAAGAGTAGCACAGGATTGCCAAGGGACCGAGGAGGGCATGCCTAGATGATGCTCATGAAGCGTCCAGCAGCAGCAGCACTCGAAGTATCCATATGAAAATGAGCTCAAAGAGCAGATGAAGAGGGAAAGAAGGAAGAGATGGGCTAAAGTCAACAAGGAGCTGCTGTCTCTAGGAACTAGAGTGGGACAATATAGAAGCAGAAGAGTAGATCGGGAAGAGGAGAGGAAGTGCAAGAATGCGAGTTGAGATGGAAGAGTGAGCAAGTGCAGAGAGTAGAGAACATAACTTAAAGAAGATGGCACAGACAAATGTAGACAGTTAGCTAGATAGATGAGGTGACAGAAACTGTAGTAAAAGACGAGTTATTGGAGGCTGCATTGGTAGAGAGACAGAGACAGAGACAGAGACAGACAGTTAGACATTGAGTGCAACTACGAATTCTTTTTACGATTTCCCGTGGGTTTTTATCGCTGTGCCAAATACTAAAGCAGAAGCTGGCGAACGAGAGCAGTCAATAAGAAGAAGAAGAAGAAGAAGAACAACAACAAAAGCAGTAAAACCAACAAATAGATCGCGACAAGACGAGCAAATGTAGGCTGGATATGGATTATATATATATATACATATATACACACACAGATATACATATATATATATATATTCGTGCTGCTCCCATATTTAGAACCGGGCACGCAATTGGGTCATATGACTATTGCGCTGCGAAGGGGTCGCTCGGATGGGCGTGGCTCTGCTCCAGTTGCTGCCAAATGCGAATTCAATTCACTAGAAGTCAAGCGAGTACGAGAAAACACATAAAGGCCAACGAGAGAGAGAGAGAGAGAGAGAAACTTGAACAATATGAGGAAAAACTGCTTAAAAACTTTAAGTTGAAATATGAATTTACAAGAGAGGGGGAACAGAAGGAACAGGAGAAAAGTAAGAAAACAATAGAAGTGGGAGAAGAGAATGAGAATGGAAGAAGAGGACTAGAAAGAGAAGGGCAAAGGAGTAGAAGGAGAGCAAAGGAGCATACGAGAAGAAGTTATGAGGAGACGAGCAAAAAACAATAGACGAAAAGTGTCAGATGAGTGAGGAGAGGCAAAGAGAGGAGAGAGGAGGAGAGAGGAGGAGATAGGCGAGGCTAAGCAAACTTTCTTTTTGGCATTTACTGTTTCAAACGTAATTTTTATTTGTATTTTGCTCGAGTTAATTAAAAAAATAAAAAAACAATTTGAAATTAATGCGCAACAGCTGCGGCAAAAGTAGTAGAGGAAGAAGAAGAAGCAGACGATGTCTATGAGGCACACACTGAAGAAGAGGCACAGCTGGAGTCGTGGCTAAAGTATCTTTAAGATGCAATTAAACCCCATTTACCATACGTAGAACAAAAGAAGCGACGCGACCCGGCCGACAATAATCAGAGAAAGAAAGAAGAAGAGAGAGAGAGAGAGAGACGACGACAACGCACGAAATGTAATTAAATTATTGAAATCAAATTACAGTTAAATAATAAGCAGAAGCAACAACAGCAACAGCTGCCACTGCTGCTGCTTCTCGTTCACGTTTCGAGTGGCACGTAAAAGTATCTCTGGCGTCTGGTAAATGTATCTCTTGTATCTCTGTGCATCTTTGTGGGTCAACGGTTTATTTCGACTTCTGCTTCGTATGTAGTTTAACGAGTGCTCAAATTCTAGCTGCCGCGCTTCAGCTTTTATTTTACTTTCGGCACTTAAACAACCCCTCGATTCGAAGCGTAGCATCCGATGCGCTTCAGATGCCGCCAGATGATCCCGCAAGACGCTAAGCAGAACACAGTAGCTCGTGGCTGGCTATGAGACGCCACAAATGCTTGGAGCATCGATATATATCGATATGTGAGAAGCAGCAATCAAATTCATCCACCTGCCAGGTCACTTTCGATGCCATCATCCATCATGCCCAAAGTTCAACTGGACCCAAATACGAAAGTAAAGTCTATAGCCATATATCGATAGCAGGCATAGAGAGAGCACCATCAGCCGAACCAATGCCAAGTGAGCCCCGAATGAGTCGTCTGTTGTATAATCGACACCTTTGATCGCGCAGCTCTCAAAAGAGAAGATGAATACGATGATGCTGTGGCTGTGGCTGTGGCTGTAACTGCAGCGAGCCGGATGATGTAAGCATTTGGTTCAGTTGGGTCGCCGGCCCTCTGTTTGCTAATAATGCGATTATGCGTTGATTAACTTAACCGTTAGCCCCGACACTCACTCGCCGCCAAACTGTAAACTGTAAAGAGCTCTCATTTCTCTTCTTTTCGAGCTTTCCTCGACAATCACAATTTCATTTGCGTTTATGAAACGACTCTGTGAATTTTGGAAGAGTTTCTGTTATCGCAGATGCGACTTGATTTTGTCAATTGATCATTAATCAGCCTTAACTGTTCCACAGCTTTGGCAGACACATGATGGACAAAATAGATATACATTAGCTTTACTATGCATTGCAATTGCAGTCATCGTAAAAAGTGATATTACGTAGCTACCAAGTTGTCAATCTATCAATTTATCTATACATCTCGCTATTTATCGATAGATCTATCGAGAGTATACAATTCTCTAACATTCTCAAGTGCTGTCATTTCAAATAGTCTTATGAAACTTTAATCAAACTCCTAGACCTCATGAAATCAGCTGAGACTTTAAGCAATATTTTCAACTCCCAAACAACTGTCTAAGACGCGACTTGAGGCTCGAGACAATATGAAGAAGTGACTAGTAGAGAATGTTTTTGGAGTATTAACGGAATATACAAAGATATATATGGGGCGTAGGGCATGGCTGGCATATATAGAGCTTCATTTAGTCAATGCCTTAATCATGTAGTATCCCATAATATTAGCATTTATAATAGTTTAGAAGATCTCCTTCATATATTTTGGGCTCTGAAGCACAGCTGCCTCTACAACAAAGACCCTAAGGTCCTTATTCCTTACAGCTCGTAATGGTATAAGACTTTTACGTTTGAACCAATCTTCAGCCTCTGCTACATCGAGTCTCAATGGACTCTCTAGAGAGCATACCCCCTTGTCGTTCGAAGACCTCTGCCTACCTCATTGGAGTTCATGGTCTCGAAGCGTGCCAGAATTTCCTTGACCGATATCTTTGATTCCGTTGGCTCCTCCAATATCGTCTCCATGCGACTGACCGAGCCGCTGCTGGCGTTGCTGACGCGTCGCGTCTTATTGCCCACCATGGGCATGGAAATGGGAATGGGAATGGGCAAGCTGATGGCGCTGGCTAATGTCGTTGCAGTGGAATCATTTGGATCCTGCTCCTGCTGCTGCTGCTGCTGTTGCTGCTCATCCATCTCCTGCTGCTGCTGCTGCTCCTGCTGCTGCTGCTCCTGCTCTGCCTCTCCATTGTTGTTGTTGTTGTTATTGTTGTCTCTTTGGTTAAGCCGTAGCTTGTAGTTGAGCTGCTCCTCGTAGCAGCACTCCTCGCACAAGCTGCCATTGGCGTCGATCGATGAGGCTGCCCCACTGCAGCACTTGTACACGATGTCCTCCTCAACGCTCCACGCATTATCATAGTCCAAGCCACCCGCAGCAGCACCACCAACACCACCCCCCGCAGCCAACGCCGCCGCATTCGAGTTGGCCATCTCCAGGCAGCACTGCTCGTTCAGCTCGCGAATGCTCTCGTTGGTCAGCTGATCGAGATCGCTGCGACGATGCAGCTGCAGCTGCTGATGCTGGTGGTGCACCTGAGCCGCTGTGGTGCCCGTGATGTGTGCGATTTCGGCATCATCCGAGTCCGTGTAGAGCAGCTCCGGCTGCTCCTCCTCGCAGCTATCCTGATCCGTTAGATTGTTGAGCGAGTCCAGTGAAGCGCATTTCTCCGCCTCGCCGACCTCCTGCTGCACCACAACCTCCTGCTGCTGCTGCTGCTGCTGCTGCTGTTGCTGCTGTTGCAGCAGCTTGAAATTGTTGGCCTTGTCGTGGTGCATTTTGTGTATCAGCGACTCCACTTTGTTCACAATGCTGCTGAACTTGTGCGGCACACTGCCGCCCACAATGCCCCCGCTGCCGCTGCCGTGGGTGCTGCCGTTGCGGCTGCTGCTGATGGATTCGTGGGTCCTCGTATCACAGGATTTGCTGCTTCGAACGCTGTGCGACATGTTGCATGAATGTGGAGCTGTTGTTGTTGTTGTTGTTGTTGTTGTCGCTTTTCGTTTGGCTTTACGTTTGTCCGAAATTCCGAGGCGGCGGCGCGTGCCAGTGAAAGTTGTTAAGCCATAGAGCACAGCTACTAACTGGCCAAACTACTGCACGATCATCATGAATGTTTCGCTATATTGTTTACACACGCACAACGAGAGCGAGCGAGAGAGGGAGAGAAACACTCAGTGTTGTTTTCGCGTAAATACGCTGCGTATACGTGATTTTTAGTCACTTTTAGCCACTATTTTTTCTTAGCCACTTTTTTCTGTTTGCAGTTTTTCAATTTTCGTGCCAGACCTGAATTTAATTTGATTTTTAATTTGCCTTTTGTCAGGCTATCTATCGTTTTTGCTGCCACCTGACACCTGTCGAGAAGCCATCAAAAATTTGCTCGAGCCACAAAAGCAGAAAAATCAACAACGAAAACGCTTGCAGCAATCGCAACAGGATGCTCCAAGCCGTTCATTGAACTTGAGCAGGCAAACAAGTTCGTTCGCACTGATGCGAACATAAAGAGATATATATGCATATGCAGATTATCTAACTGTTATATGAATGTTATAGATCACTGAGGTGGGAGAAAAAATTAGAGAGAAAGGGAAGAAGGCAAGCAAAAGGAATAAAATTCAAATACATTCGTAGTTTGCATATTCAGAGAGGACTAAATTGAAGAATTACTAGAATATACCCTGAACCTTGCTGAAGGGGAGAGAGACAGAGAAAGAGAGAGAGAGAGAGAGAGAAAGATGCACAGATATGAGAAACTAAACTCGAAAGGTATTTTCAAATTGATTTTTAGTGTGCATAGTCCCAACTGTAACTAAAGATGCATACTTGAGGTGGGTATGCTCGACTAACAAATACCTAATCCTTTTCACTTTCTAAGCTTCTAAGTTCTAAAAGACTAAAGGAATTCAGTTCTAGTATCTAGTCAAGTTGAAGTTGATATAACAAGTGAATTTCAAACTGAGAAACCTTAATACTGCCTTACACCATCTTTTCTCAGTAGCTTCAATGATATAAAGTAGCCAGCCTTCTCTAGACAACTCAATTTCAGCCTTGATTAATAATTTCCTCAATAACTTCGGAGTGATATTTGAAGGCGAATGAGGTAATGCGAAAATGCGATTATCGATTCGAATGCAGAATTTATAATAATCTGAGCTCTGTCGCAGTTTGTGTCAAAAGCAGCTGCGCAATCAAAATATAACAATCTATAGAGATTGATAGGTTAGATAACATCTGATCATATATGCTTAGGCTGGTATGCTCAGCCATGCTCAAGCGTTTGCCAATTCCTTTGAATTGCAATTCAAACAAACTTTGTTTATAGTGTGATATTTCGTTCAGTTATTGATATGCATATTGCTTGCTTGGGTATTATGCATATTGGATAAGTTTTAGTTGATTTTGTTGACTTTGTGCAGATGCTAAACTCAGTCAAATGTAGTCTGCCCATACGGAAGACGTGACAATAAGACGGACAATAGACTTCCCTGCGACAAAGAGCAGCAAATTTTGCAGCTCTGCCGGCCAATGGAGAGACAGACCCAAGTGGGGCTAACTTGCTTGAAGGCAACCGGACGAAACGAGTCACGGGGCAAAAATTGACAAAAACTATTGATAGAGCTATCTATATATAAATGCATATCATATATGTATATGGATATATGTATATCCACATGCTTATAATATCCCACAGGGAGCTGATCTCTGACAAAGCGATCTTCATCTATCCTGCGCCTCCAGAAACGAAAATCCATCTTTTCTCTCTGAACTCTATTAAAATATTACATGAATTTCCCTCAATATAGCTTCACACACAAGTTTAAGAATGATCCGCTTGTGAATCCTGTTGGACGTAATTCTCAGACAAGGGAATTTCTTTGAGCTAACACCTGCCAAAGGTCAATAAGGATTCGCTTTGTAAACATTGTTGATCGTTGCTTTATATAATTATATAATCTATAGATCGATCTAAAGAGCTTAGTCAGATGTGATCCAACTACAGCTGGCTGATCCTCCATAGTTTATAGTTATCAACAAAAAAAAAAGTATATGAAAACATATTTATATACAAATATAGATTCAAAATTGCAATCGCCTCGGCAGATTCACATTGAATATAAATAATACTCCATTTATAGGCACTGACAACAAAACTTAGCTCTATATATGTATATATAAGAGTTCACTATATATTTATATCAGATCTTGTATATGCATATATATCTCTGAATTGTCATTCGGGTGTCGGTGTCAAATCTTTTAGGCTCAGGCATCGAACCGTTTTCTTTATGGGGTCAGGCACAGAACGGCTAAGACACGATATAAGACACTCAAAACAAAAACTTGGCCAACAGAAAAAAAAAAAGATAACAGCAAATAAATCTTTATGAATCTGAAGAATTCGAATATCGACGAACGTATTTTTCTTGTTTTCTTTCTTTCGTTTTTTGCTTCAAGAAGCGCGCCGCGTGATGCCGTTAACGAACGCAACTGAAAACTGGGCAGAAACTGGTCAAAAGACCGACTTGACCAATACAGTCAGTCAGAAAGAAGAGAGCGAAAGAGAGAGAGAGAGAGGGAGAGTGAGTACCCAAGAGAGAGAGAGTGAAAAGTGCAGCAGGGCCAAGCGGAGCGTAAAAACTCCAAAAGAGAAAGAGAGAGAGAGAGAGAGAGAGAGCAAATGCTCAAAACGAGTAGTGCAACAGCTAAAGGTGTACGTGGTGTGTGTGTGTGTGTGTGTGTGTGTGTGTGGCTAACTGTTTTTTATTCGGCCAGTAACAGTCTTGAGCAGGTTTTGGAGCTAGCACCAAGTTTGGCGTTCGACTAGTTTTCACGCATAAAACTGAATTAAAT
Organism: Drosophila navojoa; assembly: GCF_054131105.1. NCBI lineage: Eukaryota > Metazoa > Arthropoda > Insecta > Diptera > Drosophilidae > Drosophila > Drosophila navojoa. Next base: position 689,554 of record NC_142895.1, on the reverse strand, counting down.
TAAAATAACTTAAGGCGAGCTGCATTCAAAGAAAAGCAGAAAAAGCGAATTGAATGCGTATGAGTGAAATGTGAACGAGCATTGAGGCACTTAGTCAGAGCGTATATGGTCACACTAAAAAGAGTGAGAGAGAGCGAGAGTGAGAGAGAGGGGAGAGACTGACAAACTGTGATTGATGACTGCGAATGTGATAAGTGTGAACGAGTATATCAGGCAGTAAGTCAAAGATTATAGCGCATATACGGTCACACTGGCACTGAAAAACAGAGAGAAAGAGAGAGAGAGAGAGGGAGAGACTAAGATTGATTGATCTACTGATAAACGAATGCGAATGCGAATCTGCAATGTGAAATGCGAGTGCGAACGAGTATTGAGACGGTCTGTCAACGTATATGGTCACCCTGACGGACAGAGGGTCGGACGCAGCAGACCCACTGAGCTTCAAGCACGCGTGTAAAAATGCGCTAAGCCAAACAGTTGAGAAGGCCAAAAGCAGAAGAAGAAGAAGAAGAAGAAGAAAGAGCAGAAGCAACAAAAAAGTAGGAGTGTGAGGGGCGGGAGGGAGTGGCAGAGAGACGTAAAGAGAAATTACAAATATTGTACATATATATATGAATATGCGTATACATATGTATGTATGAATATAGAGCAATATGAAGGTCGCCCCAAAAAGGTCTCTGGAAAGGTGCGATATGAGAGGAGAAAATAGCTAGGTTTACTATATGTATATATGAATGTAAAGTATACTCTATAAATAGAGCAGATGTATGCAATACCAGATATGGGATATGATTAGAAAGAATGGGCATAGGTAAAATCTATATTAGAGCAAAATAAGCGAAGAAGAAGAAGAAAGAAGAGCAGAAGAGATAAAGATGAGATAGAATCTTAAAGCTTACAACAATATTAAAGCTCAGCTGGGAACAAGACAAGAGAAGCTGAGGCAAAAAGCTAAAGTTTCGGAATGCTAAGACGGCCCAAAGTTCTCTCAGAGATCAACTCTCTTCATCCAATAATATACAATCTCGATTACAGAAAGTCTTTTCCCAGGCAACTCTCAATCAGACAGCTTCGAGCTTTTGCGCTCGCTTTCGCTCAAACTCAAGCAAAGCTTGAAGCTGCGCCCAGCCCCAATGGCAGCTAACGGTGCAGAGCTTATAACAGAACTGACTTCACACGACTAGCAGATACCCTATAGACACAGCAGATGATTCACTAGTTCACTAGTTCTTTTTCTTTAGCTCAGCAGCGATTCATGCTGTTCTATCCCAGCCCATGAACTAGTTCACTCTTTCGTTCCAGCAGCCTCCAGTTCAAGCTCAAGATGAACTCATCTTGCTCTGCTGTTACAGCAAAAAGGAACATAGCCAATATACCCCATACCAATAGATCTCCATTAGGTAAGCGGACTTGTGACTCACCTTTCGGAACTCCTGCACAAAGGATGTGATCATCGTCTGGATGGCCGCAGCCCGAGTCGCGTGCAGCGCCAGGTGCTTGCCGTTGCGCAGGTTGAGCTGCAGGGCGGCTGGGCGTGGCAGGGTGACAGCGTTCTGTATTTCGGCAAAGGATATAGCCTGGACGACAATCAGGTAGTCGGCGTCGCGCCTGGCCAGATAGAGGCCGCTGTGCGAGACGCCCATGATGGAGACATCCGGGTAGAGCGGCGCGCCCTGGACCGCAAAGAGTCTAGCGAAGTAGAGGGGCCAGTCGCGGGCCATGTCCACGAGATGGCGCTTGACCAGGGCGCGCACCTGCTGCCCGCGCGCCGCCAGCGTGTCCACGCTCACGCCGTGCCCGTGCAGCATATTGAGGGCGGCGTTCTTCTCCTGGGGCGTGATGCGCAGGCAGGGCGTGACGCCGAACACGTCGCTCAGCACCTGAGCGAACAGCAGGTCCAGGGCGACCGGCGGCCCGATGGGCTCGTGCGGCTGGAAGACCTCCTTGCGCACGCGCAGCTTCCATGGCACCCGGTTGTAGGTGAGGCAGGCGCTGACCGTGCTACTCGACGGGCTGGCCGCCGGCGTCACGGCGGCTGGCGGCGGTGGCACTGGGGCGGGCACCACCACGGCCGGCAGGCTGGAGTCGATGGACTCTTCGCGCGCCGAGCTGGCGGAGCTCTTGCGCTTGCGCTCGTGCTCGTATTTCTGGGCCATGTGCGTCCGGAATGTAGCGGGCGTTGAGGCAAGCGACTCCCTCTCTCTCTCGCGCTCCCTCTCTCGCTCCCTCTCGCGCTCTCTCTCTCGCTCCCTCTCTCTCTCCCTCTCCCTCTCTCTGAGCTTGGCGCCCGTGTTGTCCATGCTGGCTTGAATCACTCTTGGCGGCGCCGGCTGATAGACCTTGTGGCTCTCCTTCTCGCGCTCCACCTGCCGCAGCTCGTAGAGCCGTTCGCGCTCCCGGTCCCGCTTCTCGCGCTCCTTTTCGCTGCCGCTGCCCGAGGCGGGGCCCTCCACCTCGGCACGATCCCACACGGACTCGGAGTAGTCCTCGCGGTCCCTCGACCGACTGCGACTGCGGGAGCGCTCCCGCTCGCTCTGCAGCTCCTGCTCCCAGACAGCGTGCGACGACGACGACAGCTGCTGCTGTTGCTGCTGCTGGTGGTGGTGCTGCTGCTGGTGCATCTGTTGCTGCTGCTGCATCTGCTGCTGCTGCTGGTGCAGCTGCATGGGCTGCCTGACGGCGCCGAACGTGTCGCGCTCCTGCCGCTGTATGAATGCCGGCACGTGCTCCTTGCGGTAGTCGGGCTCGGGCTCGCTCAGCTCCACGGGCGGACTCTGCGGCGCTGGCGGCGGCGCCGGCGGCGCCATGCTGGGCGGCCTTATGGGCGGCGGTGGTGCAGGCACGTTCGGTGCCGGCGGCAGCAGCACGCCCGGCCAGGCACTGGGCGGCGCTGGCACGGGCATCGGGGGCGGCGACAGCTTGCCCTCCATGCGCTCGATTTGGGTGCGCACCGTGGGCAGGGCCTCGCTGGAGCTGGAGCTCGCATTGGCGCCAGCGAAGAGTCCGCCCAGCTGCTGCTGCAGCATCAGCTTGCGCGTGTCCTCCAGCTTGGCCGGCGCCCGCTGGTCCGACTTGTTCGAGACGGTCGAGCGCACCGAATGGCCCGCGGTCACCTGCTCCAGGCGCTGGCGCATCTCCGAGCTGAGCTTCAGCTTGCCCACGCTGCCCGGCGGCGGCCGGTCGGCCCCAATCTCAAAGCTCTTCTTCGCCAGCTTCGTGGCTGTAATCGTGGTTGTGGTGGTGATAGCCGCTGTGGTTTGATTCACTTGCATTTGCTGATGCTGCTGGTGCTGGTGCTGGTGCTGCACAGCATCCTGGACATCTCGCCCATTGCTCTCCAGTCGAATGCTGCTGCGCATCAGCTGCGGCGTTGGGCTCTTGCTAGACTCGATCTCGAACTCCTCCCACTCGATGGCCGTGTGCTGCTGCGCCTGGGGCGTGGTCTTGCGCTGCTGCTGGCGCAGCTTGAAGGCGAAAAAGTCCTCCTCGGTCTGGAACTGCGGCTCGCCCTGCGGCGGCGGCCAGCGCCACTTGCCAATGCGCACAGTCTTCGCCCGGCCGTACGGGTCCAGGAAGTGGCGCGTCTCCGACGGATCCTTGCCCTCCAGTGGTGGCGGCATCGGTGGTGGCGGCGGCGGCGCCGGCGGCTGCATGCCAGCCGTCGCCTCCATGACCAGGCTGCTCGACCTGGTGCTCGTCAGCAGCGTCGTTGTCTTCAGCCGCAGAGGCGGCGGCGGCGATATGGGCGCTGCGGGCGGCGATCCGCCGCCAGTGCCGTTGCTGACGCTCGCATTGGGATTGGCAGTCGCGCTGGTCGTGGCGTTCGCCGCCTGCTGGCTGAGCAGCGTCTGCAGCGCCTGGTTCTGGGCGAGCAGCTGCTGCTGTATCTGCAGGTTCTGCGCCATGGCGGACTGGAGGAAGGCGCGCTGCACCTGCTGCTGGTAGAGCGAGGCGGCGGGCACGGCGTCTGGCTCACCGCCAGGCAGCTGCATCAGCTGGTGGATCAGTGGATCTGCGGCTCCTGCTTGGCTGTGCTCGGTGCTGCCGCCGCCCTTGATGCTGGCCACCAGCTGCGCCCGGGAAGCGAGTGCGTCCAGGGACTCATCGAGAGAGAGGTCCAGGAAGTCCGCCAGATCGGCGGAGTCCTGCTCGGCAGATAGATTCTCATGCCGCCTGCCGCCTCCCTTGATGCATGCCACCAGCTGGTGCTGCGAGGCGAGTGTGTCCAAGCCATTGTCCAGGCTGAGGTCCATAAAGCCTTCCAGATCGGCAGAGTGCTGCCCGACTTCCTTGTCCTTCGCCACATCCTGTGACTTGTTCAAGAGCAGCAGCTCATCGATAAACTCCTCCAGTTCTGCCTGATCGTGCTTGATTTCCGACAGCTCCTCCGAGCTATTCAGCAGCAGCAGCTCGTCTATGAACTCCTCCAGATCAGCTTGACTCTCTTGGTCCGTCTTCCTACCGCCCGCCGGCTGCTCCTCAGCACGGCGACTGCCACGTATGCTGGCGGCCAGGGAGCGCGCGTCGGACAGCTCGTCCAGAGAGCCGTCGAGCACCGGACTGAACAGGTCGTCCAGGAACTGATCCACATCGGAGGCCTGCGAGGGCACGCGCACGCGCCGCACGTGGGAGGCCAGCGAGGGCGCCTCACTGGTGTCCGACATGGCCGAGGAGCGCGTCGCGTACTCCGACTTGTCCATGTTGTACTTGCTGGAGTGGGCGGAGCCATGGGAGGCGGCGTGCGAGCGGCGTCCGGCGTGCTGGGACTTCTGATAGCGCGGCGCCGACTCCTTGCCCATGGGGGCCAGGCGCTCGGCCGAGTGGTAGCGATCGTTGAGGCGGCTCTCGGAGAGGCCCAGCGCCAGGGTGTGCAGTGGCGACTCCTGCGAGTCGCTGTCGGGCAGCGGCAGCTGCTGGCTGCCCATGTCGGAGGCCAGCAGATCATCCAGGGACTTGGAGCGCGACTTGGACTGGGCGCCCGGCAGCAGATGCGGCGTAATGGGCTCCTCAGTGCGCTCGAAGTAGCGCTCGTTCAGGGCCGAGCTGCGCGAGAGCAGCTCCCGGCTGCTGCGCCGCTGCGGCTGGGCGGGCTCCTCCTGCTCCCTCTGCTGCTCCCGCTTGGCCGCCGTGGTGGGTGGTGCGGGTGGCGGCACGCCGGGCCGCTTCACGGCCTCCGGCAGCGAGGTGCGCGCGAACTTTGCGCCGGAGCGCAGCAAGTCGCTGCGCGGGGCCGGAAAGGCGGGGCACAGCTCCTTCTCGGCAATCAGATCCATGACATAGTCCAGGCCGCAGCTGTCCGTCAGCTGCTGGCCGTCGTCGAGGACCAGGGTCCAGCCGCGGCTGGCCACACCCAGGGTGGACACAGCCAGGGCGGCGGCCTCCTCGCAGCTGGTCCAGGAGTCGACGGCCACCGTCTGGGTGGCCTCGTCGGGCAGGGTCAGGGGCAGCGCCATGTCGCAGCCGCGCGACAGGGCGCGCCACTCCAGCCAGGCGGGCACGAAGCTGCGGCAGGCCGCCGCGCCCGACGGGCTGCTCTGCTGGCGCAGCAGCTGCCGCTGCAGCATCTGGCGGTCGCTGGCCGGCGCCTCGTCCGTGACGAACTTGAGCAGGTACTTGCTGAACGCCGGGCTCGGCTGGAAGCAGCACAAGCACTGGCCCAGCAGCTGCCAGAGGCGCGCCGACTGGGCGGACTCGGCGCCGTGCAGCTGGTTGCAGAGCTGGACGAGGATCTCGTCGCGCAGGCCGCGCGAGCTGAGCGCCTTGTGGACGATGTAGTCCGAGAGCAGCTTCTCCTTGGCGCCCTCGCCCTCCAGCGCCTTGTCGCTGCTCCAGCGCAGGATGAGCTTGAAGACGGCCAGCGCGTCCTGGAAGTCCTGGTCCCGCGATGCGGCGCGCGTCAACAGCGGCGCCGTTATGGGCTCCCTGCGCGGCTGCAGCCGCAGTCCGTTGCAGTAGACGCTGCTGAACTTGCCAAAGCTGAACTGGGCCAGGTCCGAGGGCAGCTGTGCGCTGGCCGGCGGCGGGCCAGGCACCGTGCCCAGCACCTTGACCAGGTGCCGGTCGCTGTGCGGCGGCGTCCAGCCCTGCAGCTTCGAGTAGATGAAGGCCAGCTCGGCGGGTATGTCCAGGTAGCTCAGCTGGCTGCGCTCCAGGTTCGCCTGCTTGGCCTCGCGGGCCTCGCGCGCCCGCTGCGCCGCCTCGCGCGCCTCCTGCCGGCGCCGATGGTCGGAGCGCAGCTGCTGGACGCGCCGCCGCGCCTGCTTGCCGCGCCACAGGCGCTGCGCGGTGAGCGCGCCGTGACGCAGTCGCTCGTAGCGCTGCTGCTGCCGCTGCCCGCGCCAGCGCGCCTGCAGCCGCGTGGCAGCCGCCTGGCGTCGCGCCAGCTGCCGGCGCACCAGCATGCCGCGCACGTGCCGCTGGATGTGGACCGCCGCCTGGCGCAGGCGCTCGGTGCGGCCGCTCTCCAGTGAGCGGTGCAGCGCCTCGCGCAGGAAGACGCGCGTGGCGCCGAGCTGGTAGTCGGGCCCCTCCACGCCGGTGCGCGGCATGGACTCCAGCAGCATGCGGCAGAGCTCGCGGTAGGGCGTGCCCCTGGCCAGGGGCGTGCCGAGCAGGTGCCGGTAGCGCTCGACAAAGTGCTGGAAGCGCAGGCGCACCGGGTAGCCGCGCTGCCGTATCTGGATGGTGTCGAGCATGCCGAGGTAGCGCAGCTGCTGCAGCACGCAGGGCATGTCCATGCGCAGCGGCTGCTTCTCCTGGTTGGGCTTGATGCAGCGCACGAACCAGGGATGGCAGCGGCCCATCGACTGCAGCAGCTGCTGCAGCGAGTCTGCGAACCGGGCGGCCACAGTGGGCGTGCGCGGCTTCATGGTGACGAAGCGTCCGTTGCTGCCCTTGGGCAGGGTCTTGCCGGCGTCGCGCTGGGCGCGCAGCTGCTTGGTCAGCTCGCTGACCAGGGGCAGCCGGCTGGTGGCCAGCAGCTCGAGCACATCGCTGCGCAGCGCGTCGCGGTTCTTGTCCAGGAATCCGTCCACGCAGTACCACACCTGGCCGGCGTAGTGGGTGATGCCGAACTCCTGGGCGCCGATCCGGGGGCGCGCGTACAGCTCGCTCAGCGCGTGGTTGTAATGGCATTTCTCGAGGAAGCTCAGGTCGGTGGCACGCGGAAAATTCGACTCGTCGTCGAGCAGGTGGCAGATGCCGACCGGCTTCTTGGCCAGCAGATGTATCACCGGCAGGTTGTCGTCCCAGGCGAGCGGCGTCCACTCCAGGCGCTCCCGGGCGTACTCGGCCTGCTCGAGCTTGAAGACGTGCTTGTTGAAGTACAGCTGGAGGTTCTCGTTGGCGTAGTTGATGCACAGCTGCTCGAAGCTGTTCTCGGCGAGGTCCTCGAACCCGAAGATGTCCAGGATGCTGATGCGGTGGGCGTCGTGGGTGCCGCCCTTCTGCACGATCGAGTTGATGCGCGACACCAGCCAGTTGAAGAGGCCGGCGTAGAGGGCCTTGGCGAACGCGTCTCTGGCGTCCAGGGCCTGGTCGATGCCCAGCGGCGTGTGCAGACGCTCGGCCCGCGCCTCGGTGGTGCGGCTCGTCAGCGCACGGTGCATGCCCTCGGCGCTGATGTGGAGCAGGTGGGCGGCCCACTTGATCTCGGCGTCGGAGCCGATCTCCACGCCCTCCTGGCCGTGCCGCAGCTGCCGGCGGTGGAAGTAGACGTTGCCCAGGTGGAGCACCGCAGCCAGCACCCGCACAATGCTCTCGCGCTCGCCCTCGGTGACGCCGAGCACCTGCATCGCGCTGAGCAGCGAGGCCCAGTCGACGCGGCCGCTGGCGCAGTCCGTCGCGCCCTGGTTCAGATAGAAGTACTTGTCCGCCTCGAGCAGCCCGTACTTGGCGCGCTCCGCCTCGCTCAGCCCGCCCAGCATCTCGTAGAAGACGTGGTAGTTGCGCTCCCCAGGCGCCTGGGTCACGATGCGCGACTTCTCCAGCAAGTACTGCGTTATCTTGGCGCCCACGATGGCGCCGCTCTTGAAGTACACCTCGAGGTACTTGCCGAACCTGGAGCTGTTGTCGTTGCGAGCGGTGCGCGCGTTGCCGAAGGCCTCCAGCAGGGGCGCGGCCTCCAGGATTTGCTCTGTGATGACAGCCGAGGCGCTGCCTCCGCCGGGCACCACGGCGGCCAGGTACTGCATCACCAGCTTCGTGGACTCCGTCTTGCCCGACCCGGACTCGCCGGAGATGACCACCACCTGGGGCGAGGGCAGCGCTGCATGCGCTGCGGCGCCGATCGCGAACAGATGCGGCGGCAGGGCGCCCAGCGGCCGTCCGGCGTACTGCTTGGCCACCTCCAGGCCGTAGGCATCGGGGAACATTTTGTACGGATTGACCGCAATGAGTATGCTGCCGGCGAACGTGTAGATCAGTCCCTTGTCGTAGCGCAGTCGCAGATTCCAGAGCAGCGACGCCTCGTGCAGGTCGTCCAGCATCGTCATGTCCTCCACGCCGCTGCTGCCCAGGTCCTGGCGGGCGCGCAGGCTGCCCTCGCCTGGCTGCAGTGCGAACGTTTGTGCCTGTGCGTGAACGGAATTTTCAATTAGTTGAGGCCACACTTAAATTATATCTAGGGAATGCGAATTATCAGGATGTTAAGCTGTCGAAAGTCGGAGAATATTGAGGAGAGAAGAGTCTTGGAGAGATCTAAGACTATGTGAGCTTGGGAGAGATCTGAGATTGGGCAGGACATCGTTAGGGTATTTGCTCTCAGAAGCGGACATTGGAAGAGGAAGGACTCTTGGTAGGCGACTTCCGATAGAAGATTGATTCCTTTGCTTTACGATGCTCCTCTCGAGAGTTGGACAAGTTATCTTCATGGGAATTTCATTGCATTTCTAGTTTCTTTCACATCTTTTGATATCTCTTGATGTGCATTATGAAAATCCCCATTGATGACTCGTCTGCCGCATGGAGCAGCATTAATTTATAAGCTGATGAGCGTGGCGAAGCAAGAGCCGCCAATGGAATTTGTCAGGCTGCTGTTGAGGCTAAGAAGTTTAGCTAAAATGCATGGGAGCCAGAAGAGTCGCCGGGCCTAATTGGATTTTGGTTGGCGGAGGGGAATTAGATGCGGATTTTAGAGTTTGGACTTGAGCGCTCACATGGCGGGCCATCACGTCGCTGCAGAGTGTGGAGAGGCGCTTCACCACCTGCGGGTAGCGGCACTTGAGGCGATGCTGTCGGCGCAGCAGCAACTGTTGCTGCTGCAGCGGCGATTGCTGGGCGAACAGCTCATCCAGATCCTCGAGGCTGGCTGGACGCTGGCGTCGCAGCACGTGAGGCGAGAGCAAGGCCAGCGATGGCGACTGAGCCGGACTGGGGGTCACGGAGCCGCAGCCGCTGCCGCGTTGCCATGGCTCCAGGTGGAAGCGTACGATGCGCATCTATCGAATATCGACTATCGACTATCGAATAGCTAGAACTGTTAACTGATAACCGAGAACCGAGAACCGAGAACAACAACAACAACAACAATAGGAAAAAGATACGTCGTTGGCCGCCGTCTCGAATGCAACTGAAAGGAATCAAGAGCCAAGCGTCGAGACTTCGCTACAGTTTTTCCCCCCCAAACAAAGCGCCTCGCCCCGCCTCCGCTCCGGCTGCCCATGCCTAAACGGTGTTTTTATTCGTTTGCTTTTTCTGAAAGCCAATCAATTGAAACAAGTTTTGCTTTTTTTTTTAGTGTTTTCTATTTCGAAAGATGCGACGCCTCCTGACCAACTGGCAGCCACATTTGGAGAGAGAACAACGGAACAGGCGAAAAACCTGTCGCATGTCGTTAGCTTTGATCTCAATTCCATTAAGAGAAGAACTCTCTCTCTACCTAAGCCCCACTCCAGCCTGCCTCTCTCTCTCTCTCTCCCTCTCTCTCTCTCTTTCCATCTCCTTCTCTCACTTTCTCCAAGAGCCAAGGCAGAACCAGTTGAACTCTTTAATTCTTTGTCGCACACACGCACTGCAGCGTGCAGCATGCAGCGTGTGCAGCATTTCGATAATTGTTATCGATAAAGCTAGCAGCTTAGCCAATTAAACACGTTATTGAAGAAACACCTCATATAACCAAAGAATGACAAATGACTTAACTCGTCATCTAGATGAGATCTAATAAATCTAATCTCTTATCAGATTATAGATACCCATTGTCTATAGGCTGTTTATGTAAGGAGCATCAATATGCCAGATAAATACTCTACGTTACTTTAGCCATATATCAATATGTTTAAATAGATATCGAATGATCTCCCTTAAGATTTTAACAGGCAATAATCGATTTTCATTTAGAAATAGAATCATTTGCCACAACAGACTTGAAGCTCGTCAATCGTGCAGTTCCTCGTAGATATTTCGAGACTTACCTCTGAGCTAAGCTCACTCGATTGCTCTATTTGGGCTTTGAGGCGCTTTCAGAGCTCAGCTAGGTAATTGCCAGTTCTCGCTCGAGCAGGGGCTAATTTGCTGTTGCTGCAATCTTAGCTGAAATGCTTCTGTCGTTTCTTTTTCTTCGGGCCTAACAAGTTGTTGTCTGGCTTCGAACAGGATATACGCTGAATGCTGTGTGTATGTGTGTGTGTGTGTGCGTGTGTGACAAACTGAAGTATGCGAGCCAGTTTGGGCACGCACGTTTATCTTAAGAGAAACGCGGTATATTGACCCAACTAATTCATGATGAGCCAGCAATCGATATTTATCGATCTATTTTGGTTTTCGGGCTGACCAAATCGAGAGTAGAATGGAGAGTAGAGCTAGGAAGGTAAGGTAAGGAAGAACAAAGTCTACTGAACTGAATCTTTAATAGATAATGAGTATTGTGCAAATGCGTATACCCGACCTGTTAGATTGCGAGTTCTTAGTCGTGAGCTCTCGGCTGCCAGCAGCAACTGCAACTCCGACAGCGACTGCAACGGCATCGGTAACTGTTGCAGCTATTAGCCTCAGTCGCAGCATCAGTCGCAGCCTCAGTTGCGCCAGCATCAGTTGCAGCCTCCGGCTGACAGACGCTCGACTCTCCGCTCGGACAGTCGGAGCTAATTGCAAAGGAAAAAGGAAACGAAGCCGGCAGTCGCTGCCGGCAGTCAGTTGCTGCTAAGCAATTAGAGTAAGAGAGACAAAGAGAGTTGGTAAGACGCAGAGCGTTGAGCTGAGAATCGCATACACACACTTCCGTTTGGCGACCAACAAATTGGCAACTGGGCACTTTGGCCAGCGCCCCAGAGTTCCCAATGGCCAAAAGAGCATTTGTCTAGCCACGAATTCCACGTGCTGCCACAAGCGAATTTCATGTGATATTTTTCAACGCGCTGACAGGTGAAAATAGAGAAAAGCAGTCATAAAACTGGCGTAGAGTGCCCTTGAGTAAGTGGACGAGTGCTCGACTGGCAGATGCCCTGTAGAGCGCTACATTAAGGCAACTTTTTGGGCAAAGGAACCAGGAAATTGGAGACATTTCTTCCTGCTGAAATATGTTATGAATAGAATCTATCGATAAGTATCGTTTATGAAGGAAGTAAATATTGAAGCAGAGAGCATGAGATACGGAGGTAGGAAACGAGCTAAGTGAGAAGATTGGCATTAAATCTACATAAAAATCTATTTTCAAAGATCGATATCTAAAGATAGGATCTAAGATAGGAAATTCTATAAGGAAAAAGACTAATATACTCTCAATAAACAAATCAAATATAAACAATGAAATATTGATGCTATTATACATCAAATTTCATTAATCGATAACTATCGATCAACAGCGACTGCTAGAACAGCAGCTTAATGAAAGAAATAACTAGATTATTATAGCCATATGAACTTAGGTCTTCGATATCCATATTTACTACTAAGAGAAAGAGTTTCTCTCTCTCTCTGAGAGATAGAGCAAAAATAGGTAATGGAGAAATCAAAGTAATACTATGGCATTAATCGATTTGGCCTCCATTTTATTTGCAGACTTCAAGCTTAACATCTCGCAAGCGCACTCCACATGCATCGAACGTCTACTCACCTTGCCCTTGATCATGGCCTGAACGACGATCACCTGGGCGGCGCGATGCACTTCCTGAATCTCGCCCGGTATCGGGTGTCCGACGCCCGGGTCGAACCACACCAGATCCCCCTCGGCCCAGTCCATGGCTCAATCAGCTTTGGATCGAAGCGCTATATATCTCTCGCTATATATACACGCGATCAGCCGATGATCGTGCAGCCGCTGCCTTTTCCAAGCCAATTACTCGCCAATTATTAATATCAGGTGTTTTTGCTTCTCTTTTCGGCTTCAGCTTCGTCTCCTTCGACTCTGCTGCGGGAGGGAAAAACGGGAGCTGGCAAAGTCTTCAAGCCGCGGGCTGATGCATTGCTGTAAAAGTAGAAAACAAGAAAAACATTTGATTAAAAAACATTTCACACACCACAAGCAACAGCAAACAGATGAAAAAAAAAGTGACAAAAAATTCACGTAATTATTTCACCTCTCTATTTAAAATGCCTTATCAGAGAGCTGGTAACCCCTCTCCCCTCCTTCCTCCCTCATCTCCATCAGCCACCTCGACAATCACTTGTCATTGTCATTCGAGAGATGTGAGCGAGTGTGTGTGTGTATACTATTCACACACACTGTTGCACAGGCGACAAAGTTGTCAACGTTTAGTTGAGTTGAGGCTGCGCTCCAAAGGCCCCATTGAATGAAAGTAGTTTTTGATTTCTTTCTTTCTTTCTGCCTTTGGGTTTTCTTATACTCATTTTCATTTCAATTTCCATTTTCCCCCCTCTTTTGTTTTTGCTTTAAAATGCAATCGAATGCAACGACGAAAATCATAAATTTTTTAAAGGCATTTGCTCAAAACAAAAGTTTAGTCGAATGGGAATGGGATATACATATATAAAATAATGATAGAAATTATAGAGATAAATATGCTAGGAATCAGAAATGAAGGGAAAGGTATATCTGAGAGACCTTTTATATTACAGCTATATAAATAGCTAGATAATTTCAGAAAACATTTAGAGCTCTACAAATTTGTTCACAGTTCCAGTTCACAGTTCCGACCATAAAAGTAATCTCTGATCCTTGACTTTTGGCCAGTTCAAGGTTCTCATATTTGGAATCTCGCCTGATCTCTGCTTATGCAACTGACTATCGGGAATGTGTTTCACTCTAGCGGTAATTCTGAACAACATGCCAAGATTATGATTCATCTACATCTAAATCTTTATCCATATCCATTTGTCTGAGGCCATTTGTATAGCTAGCTTTCAACGGAGATTTCAGATTCGTAAACTTTTAGAATTCGCTTTCACCTTCCGTTTAGAATTTGACCCGAATTTCGCGATGAAAATTGAATAAAACAAATGAAGCGCGTTGCGGACGGGCTTCAACGACTGCGTAATGCCCGCTCGCTCAATTTGATTGCAGAATTGAGGCACTTGAAATATCATATAAGATCTATTGTAAAGTATGAAATATTCTGAATTACATTTACTGTATTTCCCATTCGCCACGCCCCCAATTGGCGTTGCTTGACATTTGCTTCTGCTCATCAGATATGCATTTGAAATATACCAATATACCCTCTTTCTGCACTTTGTGCGCGAGCATTCGAAATGGTTTAGAGCAAAAAATCATAAATAATACAACAGAAAAAAATAAAAAAAAAAAAAATATGCTGGTCAAGAATTTTAAGCAGTTCGTTGCTCGATTAACATTTGGTGAGGCAAACTTTCACCTGTTTAGTGGCAAAAGGCTTTAGCATAAATATGGTATAAAATGTTGTTGCTGTCGCTGGTTGTTGTTGTTGTTGTTGTAATGCATGCGCGCACTGAATTTGGCTTTTGGGATTTGGTTTTTGGCTTTTCTCATTCGGCTTTTGGCCAACCAATTCGTGCTAAATGGCTAAACAAGTGTTTACGCATGTATAAGGGAGCGCGAGGAGAAGGAGGGGGGGGGGGGGGGGGGGGGGGGGGGTGGGAGCGCCAGCGGTTGAGGATAGTATAGACGACTCGTTTATAAGCATCGCAAGTCCAAGTACTTTTTGGTTTTCTTGTTCGCTGGCGCAGCTGCCACTCATTCATGCATTCATTCAACCAGTTCGTCACTCAGTCAGTCAGTGAGTCAATTCAAGCTAGCTCACACACACACACACACACACTCTCTCTCTCTCTCTCTAGCACTCGGTCTGGCTGGGCAAATAACAAAATGCTGTTGGCTTGGCAACCGAGGCGAGTTCGACCGCATTCCAATGCTAAGACGTCGCTGTCGCTGTTGTTGTTGTTGTTGTTGTTGTCGTTGTCGTTGTCTATGCTGTGGCAACAACAAGAACAACAACAACAGCTACTACAACAACAACAACAATTAAACATTTAATGTAAGTTCTCATGTGTAATCAATGAGCAGCAGCTGCGCAACATTTGCCAATTGAGTGTGAATAAAAAATAGAAACGAATAATGAAAACAACAATTTTATATTTCATAAAAATGAATAATGAAAACACAAGTTGTACACAAATTGAAGAAAATGATAAATAATACAACAAAATCGCATTATTAAAGCGGATGCTATGGCACTTGGGCTTAAGACTAGCTCATTTGAACTAGATTATGAACAAGTTCACTTATGAACTATGCCCAATGCATATATACTTATATGCCACACATGTTCACACCCAAATATAAGATAGCTCCTTACTGAGCTAGTTCATTTGCACTTTAATGAACTGGTTCCGATATTACAACAATTGAATATAAACAGCAGACACAGAATATCATCATGTGACGAGTGAAAACAGAACTGACTCGCTTCGAACTAGTTCAATGAACAAAGATTCAAATATTCTAATCTATATATAGAATATTCCATTGCTTAAATAAAGCTCGAATTGCTAAAATTTCTTGCTTTCAAATCAAATGCACCAGTTCACAGTTCACCGCTCCCGGTTCCAGCTGCAGCAGGCAAATGGGCGTGTTACCTGATGCTCCAAGTCATTTAGAGGGCACGCTGAACACGTTGAACTGCGATTAAGTCAACTCTGACCCTTGACTTGCTGCCCAGTTCAAGGTTTTCAGTGGGGCATCAGATGAGCCTACTCTCCTCTACTCTCACTCGACTTACAAATGCCTCTCGCTCTCTCTATCTCTTTCTCTGTCTCTCTCAAGCTGTTGACTTAATAAAGTGTGTGCTTGGGTGTAGCTGGTTGAGTTGTCATTGTTATTGTTGTTGTTGTTGTTGCCTTGCCCGCTAGTTCGTTGTCCAAGTCTTTTGTCAAGTTCGTTGCCTCAGTCTTTCGCTTCGACTTGATTATAGTCGAGATATTTGGAATGCATTTTGAAGCAGCCACTTTTTCCATGACCAAATGCGCTAAAAACTAAACATTTTCGTTGCTCTTCGATTGCTACAGCGATATAATCTCTATCTGTGTATTGTGTCTAAGTGTAAGTGTCTCTGTGTGTGTGTGAGTGTGTGTGTGTCATAAATTTTTAAGACAAAAAGGTAGAACCGCACCTGCACAAATGTTTAGCTCTCAGGTGTGTTTCATATATATATGTGTGTTTGTGTGAGTGTGTGTGCTAGCCAGTTTCTAATTGTACCCCTTAAAGATGTTCTAGAAAGAGGTATATTAGTTTCAAGCATAAAAGTAGAGCTTCTTCTAGTTTCTGGAGCATCTTAAAACGCCTGAAGAGCATCGAAAATTAACTCTTGTATGTATGTATGTATGTATGTATGTATGTATGTATGTATGTATGTAGAGAGAGCTCTAATAACTAGAGAGAGAGTAAGTTTGGTATGTAGATGTAAACACTATATAGATGAAACTTGGTATATAGTTAGAGCCTTTATGCATATAAAGCTGGCATACATCATATGGTAAGCACGAGTATATTCCTTAGTATGATAGCTGATGATCTGTGATCAAAGATCTGCTCAGATATATCCAAGCAGATATATCTATAAATATAAAATAGCACATATCCTATTTGGCTACATCTATAGTACTGTATAGCTAATATATAGTAGTATTATATAGTATAGTAGTATATAGGAGTAGCCTATAGTAGTAGTATATAGTGGTAGTGTATAGTAGTAGTATATTGTACTAGTATATAGTAGTAGCATATAGTATAGTAGTACATAGTTGTAGTATATAGTAGTAGTATATAGTAGTAGTATATAGTAGTATTATATAGTATAGTAGCATATAGTAATAGCATATAGTAGTAGTAGCATATAGTAGTAGTAGCATATGGTAGTATTATATAGTATAGTAGCATATAGTAGTAGCATGTAGTAGTAGTAGCATATAGTAGTAGTAGCATATAGTAGTAGCATATAGTATAGTAGTAGTATATAGTAGTAGCATATAGTATAGTAGTAGTATATAGTAGTAGCATATAGTATAGTAGTAGTATATAGTAGTAGCATATAGTATAGTAGTAGTATATAGTAGTAGCTATAGTATAGTAGTAGTATATAGTATAGTAGCAGTATATAGTAGTATTATATACTGCAGTTGATTCTTAGCTGCTTTGACTCATAAAGACTCCAATGAAGCGCAACACTCGAACTGGGCTTTTAAGGTAACTGTTAGTCGAGCATAATTCCCTAGAGAGCTGTGGCTTGTTTTTTTTTTTTATTGTCAGCTTTAATATTAAATTGATTTTAGTGCCATAAATTCTTGGCATAGCTGAAAACGCAGCCAGCTGCCAAGTGCCAGATTCCAAGCATGGCTCGTCTGTGTGCGTGTATGTGTGTGTGATGTGTGTGTGTGTTGTGTGTGTGTGTAGAGGGATTTACTTCATGCGGCAAGCACGACGAGGCGCAGCCGCCAACACGACGAGTGAAACTCTTGACAAGATCTGCGTGAGATGAACAGAAACTGATTTCGGTTTTGCCAATTCATTTCCATTTTTATGGCACGCACAACAAACACACGCACACACACACACACGCACACTTGTGATTTGGCTATCAATTTCGATGTCGACTTTAATTGAAACAGTTTGTCGAACTGCAATTTATTTAATTTATTGTTCATTTTACTTTCAACTTTTGTTTGCTTCTTATTTTTTTACAGTATTTTCTATTTCACTATATTTTTTTTTTTTTTTTTTTTGTTTTCTTTAGCATTTAATGTTTAACATTTAACACGCTGCTCCATTGCATTTCTCTTTGTGCAGAGGAAGTAACTGAAGCGCAACGCTTTGCGTTTTACTTCAATTTGTTTTCAATTCGTTTTCAAATTAAGCTGTTTGGGCACTCCACAAGTGCCACGCCCAGCCCGCCCAGCACACATTCCAAGCCGTCTACAAGCGTTTGTGGAGGAATTTACCTTGAATTTCATACAACTCGAGCTCGTCTAAGGCTTGCCCTGTACCAGGTATTATAGTGTGACAAATAGTTCTCTTATCAAATTTATTGTTATCGATAAATGACAAATGTATATCTCTATCTCTATGTCTAGGCGTTCTACTATAGGTAGATACTGCAAGTCTTCATGTAACAGCGCCTATTTCACGACTATTTTCTGCAATAGATAGC
This sequence comes from Drosophila navojoa, assembly GCF_054131105.1. Lineage (NCBI taxonomy): Eukaryota > Metazoa > Arthropoda > Insecta > Diptera > Drosophilidae > Drosophila > Drosophila navojoa. The sequence continues at coordinate 671,981 of NC_142895.1, read as the reverse complement.
TTATCGATAATCGATTTCGATATTTTGCATTTTAAATTATCATAGGCAACCAAAACTCTACTTTTGTTATATAAGTCATATATCATGATCAATTAAACTCTACATTATAATAACACATTACCCAAATAACACGTTAACCATCTAAGTCTCTTAGCCAAGTTCGTTGCCTAAGTCTTTATCAATTTTGTATATTAAAGGATTGTTCTTTAATTGTAATAAACTTTTTTACTATCATAGATGTATTTTACATAATATTAAATTATCTCTAATATTTGGTAATGCATTCAGCTATTCTAGCTCCTTCCCCCCTTTTTGTCTTGATTCTACTGTTTTATTACGCTCTCTCATGCTTCTTCTCCCACTCGTACTTTACATTCCTCCAGCTTCTTCCTCTTCTGTTTCTACCTTTTCTCCAACCCCCCTGCTGCAGCAGCTTTGCCAACTTGATTTATCACCTCTTTTACTGCTCCTTTTATATTAGTCTTCATCATCCTCATCTTCTTCTTGCTGTTCTTCACAGACGATTCGATTATTATTGGGCAGCTCGTAAGCCTCGCTGCCTAGTCACATATTATTATCATTATTTGTTAGCGAAGTAAGCCGCTTAATGTTCACCCAGTCTCCTTCAATTTCCCTCTCTCTCTCTCTCTCATTCTCCCTCTCTCTCTCTTTTAGGCGACCTCACGATTTGTTGTACTCGCACAAATAGAAAATTTCATTGTAGAAAGAAAGAAATACTTTTTAGCAAGAAGCCAAAGTCGAAGCCAAAGTCGAACTCAAACTCGAAGTCGATTTCACTAACACAAGGGCCAAGCCAAATACTCAGCAAGCTTGGCTAAAACACACGCACACACACACACACATAATGACAGCGCAGTGAGCCAAAAGGCCAATAAACCTTTTGCCAGAGACAGCGTCGCAGCAAGCCAGCGCCAAAAGTTTGTGCTACAAATGATGTTGTTGTTGTTGCCGTTGCTGTTGTTGCTCATCGATCGCGCACACACATACAGCAACAGCAGCAGCAACAGCAGCAGGGCCATACCATAGGTAAAAAAAAGGGAAATTTTCAAAGAAGTTTTGCTTTTGTTTTGCTTTTTTCCAAGACAATTGAAAGTGCGAGACGACAACTGCAGATCTCTGCTGCTGCTGCTGCTGCTGATGTTTCTTGTTGTTGTTGTTGTAGTTGTCTAGTTGTTGTTTGTCGCCAAAGTCATGAAATTATTCTAAAATGCATTCGTGTTGCTATTTGCTGTTATCTCTTTGTTGTTTTGAGGTGCGCCGCTGAGGTTCAACTCCGTTTGTTGTTGTTGTTGTTGTTTGTCTGTGGCGCACCCACAACACAACTGACGCGACACGCGGACTCCACCGCCACAGTGTGGCAATTGAATTGCATTGAAAAAGGGGCGTGTACGCCCCCACACACAAGCAGCTGCAAATTGTTGGCGCATGAGCAATTGGCAACACACAAAACGTATATCGATCATTTATCGATAGACTGGCATCACGAGAGATGCAAATTAGTCGTAACTACAAAAACGTGCAATGAGTGGGCGCTTTTGGTAGTCAATAATATCGATTGTTTATCGATAAACGTTTAGAGCAATATCGGTTATCGACAAATCTGTCAGCTATATGCGACAACGACTCAGCAACAGCAAAATCGTCTAGTAGTTAGGAAACAATACAAGTAACTTATGGGTAACGATCATTTTAGTGAATGTATGTCATCGACCAGTTATCGATAACTCCAACGACAAATACCAACGAACAGTTATATTAGATGAGCAAGGGACATATTATATATTATCAATAAAACCCATACATAAATGTATCTATTTGTTATCGAATGACAATCGATAACCGTTTCGATAGGCACATGTACTCAGCAAACTATATTAATCTGTTCTTCGGTTAGCAATACGATTAAACTATTGATAACTATATTGGAATGTTTACGTTATCGATCAGCTATCGATAAGCATGGAGAGACCATGAAAGAAGAAGAAGAAGACAGACAGACAAGAGACAGCAAATAGCTATGCAAATGAAATGGCGCGACAACTGAAATTAAATTTCACTTTGATGGATTTGTGTGTTGTTTGATTGCTTTGTTGTTGTTGTTGCTGTTGCTCTTTGTTGTTGTATTTCACTGTGACTAAGTATTTTGTTTGAGTAAAGTAAAAGCCAATTAACATCTTTGTCACATTAGCATGCACAACAGCTCTTACTCTATACACACACATAGATATGCAAATAAATATATGTGTATGTGCGTACACGTGTGTGTGCGTTCGTGTGTGTGTGTGGCACTCCTCTGTGTGCCTCTCTTTGTTATGCACTTGTGCTACGCCTCTGCAGAGGCTGCTCAGAGCGCAGAGGCATGAAGCGGGGTGAAAGAAAGAAAAACAAAAGACTTAGGCAACGAACGTGAACCAAGAATGTTGAGAGAGGCAACAGCAACTGTTGCTCTTTCTGTTATTATTATTATACTGTTGTTGTTGTTGTTGTTGTTGCCTTAGCTATGCACGTTATATACGGAAGTGGCACACACACAAACAGAGAAAGAGCGAGGGATAGAGAGAGAGAGAGAGAGAGAGTAGGAGAGGAGAGAGCGAGCGACGCGCGTTCGTCGAAGCAATTCGAATGCGGAATTCTTTGGCAGCCGGAACCAGTTTTTTGTTGCTTTATTTTTTTTTGTGTTACTTCTACCAATTTTTTTCAGCTTTTTTTAAGCTACTTTAGCCTTTTTTGCTGCTTTGCTTTGCTTCTTTTTAATATTTCTGCACGCTTAACTGTTTGGCTTTTATACCGTTGCAAGCGGCGTTCTGGACATGATTTGCCAAAACGAAATGCGAATGCCACGCCCCCAGCTAGAACAGCTCGATCACCCCATTCCCATTGGATTGCTGCAGAAAAGCCAATTCAAGCTGCGTTTTCAAAGTCGTCGTAGCTAGTGCCACGCCCACACGCCCATTCCCAACTGTGCAGCGACCGTTAGGTTATGCAACTGGGGGGGGAACAGAAAAAAGCACCGTTAGAGACAATAATCTGAAATCGAACCAAAATAAATAATAAACCAATCAACATAAAATCTGGCCATAGAACAAGAAGAACCGTAAGAACAGGTTCCAGAACTTTAAACTTGAATTTTTTAATCGTGGAACCATTATCAGCTGGAGTCTAAATTGAAATCTTGTATATTTCTTAGTTGATGTAATAATTGCATTATGATTTATTCTTTCTAATACAAATTTAGTAATTCAATTTAATATATGTAGTTTAGTATATGTATAATCGCAGCTATCGAGTGTCTACTGTAACAATAATTAGAAGCAGATCGATTGCCAAAATATTTCTATTTTTGTTTCGCTCAGAGATGAGCTCATTGCAATGGGATTTATGACACTAGAATTCAATGCAAAGCGCGCAAATCAAATCTATTGAGAATGCAGCTAGTGGCATCTCTTTTCAGCGCCCTAAGCTACCGTCAGATCGCTCTTCGTTTGCTCTCTCTCCCTCTCTGTCGCTCTACCTCTCCCTCGCTCACTCCCTTTGCCGGCAACGGCAATGCAAATGTACCCGAATTCCAGTGCATTCCAATGGTATGCAATTTACCGTTGCGAATTTCTGATTGGCTACTATTTTATGGCAATGACATTTGGCAGCAAACCAAGCTATCGGTTGTCGATAGTTTTATGTATCACTCACTTGCTGTTGTTGTTATTGTTGTTGCCGTTTGCTGCTCCCTTGTTCCAGCCAACTGTTGCGCTCCCCTCTGCCAGTGCCGCTGCTTCAGTCTCTGCCTCTGCCTCTGCCTCTGTCGCTGTTGCTGTTATTGTCCACGTTTGTATTTTAAATTACTTTCTTTGTATGCGTTACGGTGTTTGTATATGTATTCGTGGTTGAGCTGTGTTTCTTTCTTTTTTTTTTTTTTGTCTGCTTCTTCTCTCTGCTTTCTACGTCACTTCGTCACACACATTAGAAGAATTCTGCTACATTTCATGCGTTTCGTTGCTGTTGTTGATGTTTTTGCAGTTGTAAAAAACTCTCACTGTGCATATATCTATATGTCAGTGTGTGTGTATTCACAGTTAGGTATAGAAATCAAAAATTTAATTATTAAATCGCGCACTTGCAAAAAAAAAACCAAAAATTTGTGTTTTTATTTTGTGACTGTGTATGTATGTATGTGTGTGCGTGTGTGTGTGCAATAGTAAATCGTGGCACGCGCGCACTAAAAAAAAAAAGTTCAAATTGTACCGACGGATTCTGCGCACACGACCTGTCAGCTATAAAACAGAATATACAATGATAGGTGGAGTGGTGCCCGCACTTGCTCATGATTCTTGATCGATAGCGATAAGCGCAACTTGCGCGCTGTCATCGACTCAGTCAGCTACGCGTCTCTAAATCGCGTTAACAGTGTCGCTTTTACGCTGTACGAGCACGGCAACGCTAATAAAGTCTACAATTGGAAGCATTTCAAAAGTACAAAGTATGTAGATAAATGCAAGTTGTATTTTGACTAATTCAATTCACTCCAATTTGTTCCAGATTCTCAGCAAAAAAACGACTGTTAAGCGGGAACAGCGCACTGTTATTAACGCGGTACCATGACGCAAAAATGCGTACACTGTTGCGGCGGTTACCTCTCACAGGTGATAAATTACATTACTATATTCTGGTCTTTTTAATGCAACTACAATTTCAACAAAAAAACAAAACGTTGATATGCAACTATAATTCTTAAACATGCATTCATAAAACAACTACAATTATTCATTACTCAGGATGGCACCTTTGATGCCCAGAGTTGCATTAACAGCTCATTTGAGCATTACCAGTCCAATTGAGCATAACATTGGCGTTTGCAGAAGAGTAAACGAATTGAAATTTTTAAATAAACAAATAATTTCTGAAGACTGGAGGTCTTTATATGTGTTGCTGAGTTAAAACAATGGCAACAGCACTTGATTGCGAGACGCTGATAAACAAATGCAAGGAGAGTGCACTGACAGATGCCGTCTCTAAACTGTCACAAAGTGAGAACTTTACAGTCGTGGAAATTGCAGGAAAAGCAACGGATCGAATTGTGAAAATGCAAATTGAAGCAGATTTAACCACAACAGAGATACTTGATGACCTGGACGCGTTGGAGCAGCAAGCAGGCAATGGCAAAGGGTCTAAAGCAAAACCAAAAGACCAGCAGCTGCAGCCAAATAAGCCTGAGCAGCCGGGCAAAGGGGAGCAGAAAAGTTCCCAGGCGGAGCAGCCCACCCTGGAGCCCGAGACGCAGCCAATGAACGCGAAAACACAGGCGGAAGAGGATGCAGCGGCAGTGACTACTGAGATGGAAGCAGAAGGCGACTTGAATCTTAGTACGTCCAAGATGGCGACGACTTGCCACGCCCCCGCACGGCCAGCCAAAGTCACCAGGAGCAGCCTAAATGGCGCTCGTTCGCCCACAATAATCAAAAGGTTGCGCAAGAGCACTCGGAGCACACGTTTTAAAGCGAAGCTCCAAGGGCGCAGCAACAATCCAAATGGCGGTGCAGCGGGCGCCAACAGCCACCACAATGGACAGCTGAATGGAAGTGGAGCTGGGACTGGTGCAGGCTCAGGCTATGCGCCGAATGCAGGTGGTGCAGGCAAGTCGCACGGCAAGGCGGGCTTGGGCGGCGCTGTAGGCAGCTCCGCTGGAGGTGCGGGTGGAGGCGGACCACGGAATCGGCGCTCCCTGTTCAAGCGGCCCGCGCAGAAAACGCCGCGAGTCCAAGCCTCGATGCAATACGTCAAGAGTGTCTTCTACAAGGGCAGCTACATGCAGATCGGCGACATTGTGAGCATTGTGGATAGCGAACGTAACGTCTACTACGCCCAGATCCGAGGACTGCTCGTGGACGCCTACTGCGAGAAGTCGGCGTTTCTCACCTGGCTAATACCCACGCAGGACAGCCCCGACCCTCAAGAGGGCTTCGATCCAGCCACCTACCTAATAGGTGAGCGAATCTCTGAATCCCAATCTCAGTGTGAAAGCAAACTAAATTTTCTCCTCGATTCCAGGCCCCGATGAGGAGTTGTCGCGCAAGCTCTGCTATCTGGAGTTCGTGATGCACGCGCCTAGCAACTACTACTACGACTGCACCACGCCCTTCCCACTGCCCGACATCGATGACTACCATAGATCGGGCGGCTACATCTGGACGCGTTTGCCCACTGTAAAGCGGGAGCGAGAGCGAGAGAAGGAACGTATCAAGGACCGGGACCGGGACATGGAGCGAAAGTCGGCTGCCTAGCAGTACCCACGCCTGCGCCGGCGGCTACAGGCCCATCCCCGCCAGCACATTTCAACAGCTTAAGTTATTCTTTAAATATATTTTATTCTATTTCTCTTGGAATCCTTAAGAAACTCGTTAAAGACGCAGAAAACTATGTGAAGGGCTATCGATGTTGTTCAGCTACTTTGTCGCCTCCGCGTTGCTAGTGCTCGTGCTCACGGTCGCACTCCTTGGCTGCTGCGCAATATTCCTGATAGGCCCGTTCCACCTCCAGCTCCTGCTCCAACTGCTGGGCCCTTTGAGCTGCGGCGGCGGCATCCAGGCTCTTGCGCTTACCACGTTTTGGCTTGGGCGGACGCTCCGGCATAGTGATTGCTTGTGGCTTGTCAAAGGTGTACTTACTGGACACCAGGTGCATCTGGCTATCGACCAACTGCAGCAGCTGCATGCGCTCTGCTGCGAGAGACTCGGCCAGCAGGACGCTCAGCGAGGACAGATCATTGGGCAAATCCTCGACAGATGCAGCTGCACGGAAGGCGCTTGGAGCGCCAGCTATTGACAGGGTCCCCTCCAGTGGCAGCTGAAGTATCGAATCAGGCAGAAATATGGCGGCCTGTCGGGCCGCACGCAACTCGCCAATTACCTCATTGATGGCCGTCTGCAGACGCGGCGTCACATTGGTGTCGCTCGCATAGCGGGTCATTAGCCAGCACTGCTCGACCACGTCCACCATCAGGTGGTATACCATCTTGATCAGCTCGCGCATCATTGAGCTGCTCACGGCGGAGATGCTGTCCACAGCGTGGTTGATCACCTCCTTGTTGATTTTCAGCAGCGGATCGACGATCTCGTCGTAAATCAGTTGGCAGCCGCTGCCGATGTTGGGCAACAGCCAGAAGAGTAGGAACAGCTTGAAGCCGCACAGGAAGGGCACCCACGGCTCCAGACAGGCGGTGAAATAGTGGAAGGCGTTGAATAGGCCAAACACGATCCAATACTTCATCCACGGTATTTGACAGCGAATATTCCCATTGATACAATTATATGTCGCGAATGCTGGATAGAGCCAGCCAATGGTCATTATAAGCAATTCGTAGATCATCCTTCCAAAATTTCTTTGTACACCTATATGAATGTAAAGCAATATTTACGGTAGTTTTTGTTAGTTTCTTTTTACACGGTTTGAAGGTACTTTATCGCGGCTACACGGAAATTTGTGAAGAATATATTCTTATTTCTAGAATTTCGAAATTTCGGAGCACGCCTCTGTTTTTGTGAAAGCACTGTTTCTAGTGAGCCCCACACAACTGCTCCGAATACAACAAAATATACAACTAAAACAACGTAAACTTGACTCCAGCCGATTTCACTTTTCAAACGCTAAACGAAAAGCCCGCTCTGTTTCAGTGCTGTGAACTGTTGAACATAGATAACTATCGATTAATTTTCTTTCTTCAAGAGACAATTGCGATTCGATTTGATCGAATTTGGCGCAAAAAAGGAAATAAATATTTTATCAAAAAGTTACGAAATATGCTGTTTTTTAAGTTTGTAATTTCTGTCTGTGCTCATTTCGACTTGCCGAACTTGTTTGTCTAATTGCATAAATTTTAATCGTTTCTTTCCTTTCTTTTTCGTGCCTACTCGTGTCACGCATGACGCTCAACTCTCTTTTTGTGACGTCATAGTCGCACCGACAATCCTTAGCGTTACCTTACCACTGTTGCAGCTCTTGGCGTCTTATTTTGAACATGGAAGCGGAGTCAAATATATCAATAGTCCAGGAAAAGAGCGAAAATCCACCTCCTGTGTACTTAAGTGATGTGGATGATATATCGGATATTGATGTGGACGATGTTGTGGACAAGCTGCACAAGACAATAACATCGAAACCGGTCTACGACGAGAAGAGAAGCATATTCAATACAACGCTCGACCTAGCTGATGGTATATCAAAATAAATTGCTTTAGATTTCAATTTTCTAGCCTGTGTTTTTACTTTTGTAGCTGAATCCACTTGTGAATGCGCCAGCACAGATGTGGATGCTTATGTCGCGAGCGTTGCGCAGGAGAAGCAGCAGTGGGAATCCTTCGCCACCAAAATCTTGCAAAAACCAATTGAAGGGAAGGCTCTGGAATCCGAGTACAAGCCGAACGAAGAGCAGAAAGCCTATCTAAGTAAAGGACCAAGTTTGCAGAATTTCATACGGGGCTTTAGTAGCTTCATGGATGATGGCAACGCGTTTATTCGGCAATATGAGATGATGCAGGACCTGCAGGAGAATTTAAAGAACTGCTGCCAGTTCGATGAACTACAAAAACAACAGAATTGCATATCAGAAGCCTTGGCTAATGATATATCCATAAGAAAATACAATATGTAGAGATACTTTGTGTGACGCATAAATAAATTGTAATATAACTGAAAATCATCGATGTTTATCCTCCTAGTGTATGCGGGTATATCGATATCCCATCGTCCCTAATGATTGTAACGATATGCTTTTTAGATGCAAGTCGAATATAAACTTCAAACTAATATGAGTTGTACGATTGGCATTTATTCTACAGTGTTTGCGTGTGTGTATGGGTTTACTCCTTGTTCCAGGCAGCCAGATATTTCATCAGATCGGTAAGGCTTTCGAAGTCCGTGCGACTGTTAGCTGGCTCATCTTTGCTAATTCGCGGCAAAGCGTTGCCCATCTTCAAGCGGAACTCGTCAAACTGCAAGACATTACAATTATAAGCGCTAATCATCGCGATGTGTCATTACTAGTGCAATAGTTACATCCTTGGCACCACTCAGCTTCCAAAATCCGTAGCAAAATGCTCCAGTACCCAATACAGCATACAACGTGCCCCAGCCAAGGGCTCGCATTGCCAGCGTTGTGCCTTCGTCCATGAGAATCATGCCTTGTTTGGTGGCTTGCTGCTGGAGCACTTTGCTGTCCGACTTCTTGGCCGTGGCCAGCGTGCGAGAGAATCCAAACAACGCGGAAATTCCGCCGACGAGGCCCATGAATGCAGCCGCTAAACAACAACGTTAAGTGAGTATCAATTCAATTGGTTTGTTTCTTAATTTACCTTGAATGCGAAACTTGCGCTTCTTTTCCGCAGCGACTGCATCTACGGCAGAGCCGGCTTCGCTCATTGTTTAACCCTTTTGCTTATTTTGATTATTATTTTTTATTGTTGTCGTAACCGTAAGTTGTGAAAGTTATGGCACAAGCGATATATCAGTACGTTTCGTGTAACTATCGTTTCGTTGCATATTCTGGGAATGTAAGCGATAGTTACATACATATATCTGATTGAGATTTAATTATTATTTTTTATAAAATTATTTATTTTTTGGTATAAAATTAATCAAAATTTACTTAAAATCGTACTACTATATTCAATTAATTAAATTAATTATTAACGACACCAATATTAAATATCGTCAACCAACTATCGTTTGCAAAATAAATATTGCTAATTACTCTTTTGTCTCTCTTATTGCAGTTGCACCTCTAAAACGATATTAAAAAAAAAATTGTGATATCAGTAAAGGATAAGGATAAGAAACGTCAACATTCTGTTATCTGTTTTCCCGCGAAAATTACCATCGATGTCCACTATCGCACGAAGAGATGAAAAAACGCAGAGTTGCATTGATAACGAAATGAACACCCACTATCATTTTTTTAGTGCGCTGTACGGACTGCATTGCCTCGCGTCTACATGTGGAAAACCGCGGATATAGCACAAAACTCCATTTCGTGCGTTCAGTTGTAATATTAGGATTGTAAAACATGCGTTGAACACAATAAACAACCACCAACACTTAATTTGAATTTATCGCCGCCAAAACAAGACGCGTGTGGCTATCCATTTACGCTGTACGTTCGCTGGCTTTGTCACGCGTGCAAAACGTTCTTCAGCAGTTTTTCACAGTAGCGGATAATCGCGACACTTGAAAGAGTTTCCCGTAGCAAGGCAATATGAGCACCACGACGGACTCGAAGGCGCCTTTGCGCCAAGTGAAACGCGTACAGTTTGGCATTTTATCACCTGATGAAATAGTAAGTAGCCGCAAATTAAAAGAAAGGTCGAATGCGAAATGTGAAATCGACGCCATATTGAAAATCAATTGTCGCTGTCGAATAATCAAGCTACAGTTCGCCAATGATTCACTCAGCAAGAGATGAAGGCGCCAAAGCTGAATCCCTTATCCTTATCCGAAATTCAAACCAAATGTGAATTCCTAAACATTCCCTTCAATTCTATGGTTATGCATTCATATGTAATACATTGGCTAACAGCCGTCCGAATCAATGTGCTTCATATATATTCTGATCGAATCCATATATCCTGCGTCTGTCCATTATCACCAGTACTAATACTACCTGTTGTATGAATCATGGGGAAAATACTACAAAAAGTAGTATATTGTTTAAATACTAAAATCAATTTCAACAATGGGTAGGAGTACAGTAAGCGTCTTTGGATTATCTTTGAACTATACTGAAACCATTAACAATGCCGTCCTATATATTTTCCATACATATATTGTTCTAATCCATATATCCTGCGTCTGTTTATTATCACCAGTACTAAAACTACCTGTTGTATGGGGGAAATACTACAAATAGTAGTATATTGAGAAAATACTAAAATCAATTTCAACAATGGGTAGGAGTACAGTTAGCGCCTATGGATTATCTTTGAACTATACTGAAACCATTACCAATGCTGTCCTATGGTCATCACATTTCTTAGCTATTTATCTTTCTCTCGGCGGGATCTAGTCTAATGCTTACATTCTTGCTTAACTTTAGCGCCGAATGTCTGTGACGGAGGGCGGCGTTCAGTTCGCTGAGACCCTAGAGGGCGGTCGGCCAAAGCTTGGCGGCTTGATGGATCCACGCCAGGGTGTAATTGATCGGACGTCACGTTGTCAGACGTGCGCGGGTAATATGACCGAGTGTCCGGGACATTTTGGGCACATAGATTTAGCTAAGCCCGTCTTTCACATCGGATTCATAACGAAGACCATCAAAATCCTGCGCTGCGTTTGTTTCTACTGCTCCAAGATGTTAGTCTCTCCACATAATCCCAAGATCAAAGAGATTGTCATGAAGTCAAAAGGTCAGCCACGGAAACGTTTGGCTTACGTTTACGACCTGTGCAAAGGCAAAACGATTTGCGAGGGCGGCGAGGATATGGACATGACCAAAGACAATCAGCAAGTGGATCCGAACAAGAAGCCAGGCCACGGCGGCTGCGGTCACTATCAGCCATCGATCCGGCGCACTGGACTGGACTTGACGGCCGAATGGAAACACGTCAATGAGGACTCGCAGGAGAAGAAGATCATCGTCTCCGCGGAGCGTGTCTGGGAGATCCTCAAGCATATCACTGACGAAGAGTGCTTCATTCTGGGCATGGACCCGAAGTATGCTCGACCCGATTGGATGATTGTCACCGTGCTGCCAGTGCCTCCTCTAGCCGTGCGTCCGGCTGTTGTTATGTTCGGTGCAGCCAAGAACCAGGACGATTTGACCCACAAGTTGGCGGACATCATCAAGGCCAACAATGAGCTGCGCAAGAACGAGGCAAGCGGCGCTGCGGCTCATGTCATACAGGAGAATATTAAGATGCTGCAGTTCCACGTGGCAACGCTGGTTGACAACGATATGCCCGGCATGCCGCGTGCGATGCAGAAGTCGGGCAAGCCGCTGAAAGCGATCAAGGCACGTCTCAAGGGCAAGGAGGGGCGTATCCGTGGTAATTTGATGGGAAAGCGTGTCGACTTCTCTGCACGGACTGTCATCACGCCCGATCCCAATTTGCGCATCGACCAGGTCGGCGTGCCACGTTCGATAGCACAGAACCTAACCTTCCCGGAGCTGGTGACGCCATTCAACATCGATCGCATGCAGGAGCTAGTGCGTCGCGGCAATTCCCAATATCCGGGCGCCAAATACATTGTGCGCGACAACGGAGAGCGTATTGATTTGCGTTTCCACCCAAAGTCCTCGGACCTCCATTTGCAGTGCGGCTACAAGGTGGAGCGACATTTGCGAGACGACGACCTGGTCATCTTCAATCGTCAGCCGACGCTGCACAAGATGAGTATGATGGGTCACAGAGTGAAGGTGCTGCCCTGGTCCACGTTTCGCATGAATCTGTCCTGTACATCGCCCTACAATGCCGATTTTGACGGCGACGAGATGAATCTTCATGTCCCCCAATCCATGGAAACGCGCGCTGAAGTCGAGAATATTCACATAACTCCGCGACAGATTATTACGCCGCAGGCCAACAAACCCGTCATGGGCATTGTGCAGGATACACTGACCGCCGTCCGTAAGATGACGAAACGAGATGTGTTCATCACGCGGGAGCAGGTGATGAATCTGCTGATGTTCCTGCCCACGTGGGATGGCAAGATGCCGCAGCCGTGTATATTGAAGCCGCGTCCGCTGTGGACAGGCAAGCAGATCTTCTCGTTGATCATACCCGGCAACGTGAACATGATACGCACGCACTCAACGCATCCAGACGAGGAGGACGACGGACCGTACAAGTGGATATCGCCCGGTGACACAAAGGTCATGGTAGAGCACGGCGACCTCATAATGGGCATTCTCTGCAAGAAGACGCTCGGCACATCGGCCGGCTCCCTGTTGCATATCTGTTTCCTTGAACTGGGTCACGACATTGCCGGACGCTTCTACGGCAACATCCAAACGGTGATCAACAACTGGCTGCTGCTCGAGGGCCACAGCATTGGCATTGGCGACACCATTGCCGATCCGCAGACCTACAACGAAATCCAAATGGCCATCAAGAAGGCCAAGGACGATGTCATCAACGTCATCCAAAAGGCCCACAACATGGAGCTGGAGCCCACGCCCGGCAACACGCTGCGACAGACCTTCGAGAACAAAGTGAATCGCATATTGAACGATGCTCGTGACAAGACTGGTGGATCGGCCAAGAAGTCCCTCACGGAATACAACAATCTAAAGGCTATGGTGGTGTCCGGCTCGAAGGGCTCCAACATTAACATCTCACAGGTAAGCGCGGAGGCGCGAGGCTCTGCAGTCTGTGCATGAATCTAATCCCCTTGTGTATCCCCGTCTAGGTTATTGCTTGTGTGGGCCAGCAGAACGTGGAGGGCAAGCGCATACCGTATGGCTTCCGCAAGCGCACTCTGCCGCATTTCATCAAGGACGATTATGGTCCAGAGTCCAGGGGCTTTGTGGAGAACTCGTACCTGGCCGGCTTGACACCGTCCGAGTTCTACTTCCACGCCATGGGCGGCAGAGAAGGTTTGATTGATACGGCTGTGAAGACAGCTGAAACTGGCTACATCCAGCGTCGTCTCATCAAGGCTATGGAGTCGGTGATGGTCAACTACGATGGCACCGTGCGTAACTCGGTCGGTCAGCTGATTCAGTTGCGTTACGGCGAGGACGGCCTCTGCGGCGAGCTGGTCGAGTTCCAAAATATGCCCACAGTGAAGCTCTCCAACAAGGTCTTTGAGAAGCGCTTCAAGTTCGATTGGTCCAATGAGCGGTACATGCGCAAGGTGTTCACAGACGACGTCATCAAGGAGATGACCGATAGCAGCGATGCCATCCAGGAGTTGGAGTCCGAATGGGATCGCCTAGTCAGCGATCGCGATAATCTGCGTACCATCTTTCCCAATGGCGACTCAAAGGTGGTGCTGCCGTGCAACCTGCAGCGCATGATCTGGAATGTGCAGAAGATCTTTCACATCAACAAGCGCCTGCCCACGGATCTGTCGCCGATGCGTGTGATCAGAGGCGTCAAGGGATTGCTGGAACGCTGTGTCATTGTGACGGGCAACGATCGCATCTCCAAGCAGGCCAACGAGAATGCCACGCTGCTCTTCCAGTGCCTCATCCGCTCGACATTGTGCACCAAGTACGTCTCCGAGGAGTTCCGCCTGTCGACAGAGGCGTTCGAGTGGCTGATCGGTGAGATCGAGACACGCTTCCAGCAGGCCCAGGCAAATCCTGGCGAAATGGTGGGCGCCTTGGCTGCTCAGAGTTTGGGCGAGCCGGCCACGCAGATGACACTGAACACTTTCCATTTCGCCGGTGTGTCCTCGAAGAACGTAACCCTGGGCGTACCGCGTCTCAAGGAGATCATCAACATATCGAAGAAGCCAAAGGCGCCGTCTCTCACAGTTTTCCTCACCGGCGGCGCCGCGCGCGACGCGGAGAAGGCAAAGAATGTGCTGTGCCGTCTGGAGCATACGACGCTGCGCAAGGTAACAGCCAACACGGCCATTTACTACGATCCGGACCCGCAGCGGACGGTCATTGCGGAGGATCAGGAGTTCGTCAATGTCTACTATGAAATGCCCGACTTTGATCCGACGCGCATCTCCCCCTGGCTGCTGCGCATCGAGCTCGACCGCAAGCGCATGACGGATAAGAAGCTGACCATGGAACAGATTGCCGAGAAGATCAACGTGGGCTTCGGCGAGGATCTGAACTGTATCTTCAATGACGACAATGCGGACAAGCTGGTGCTGCGCATCCGCATCATGAACAACGAGGAGAACAAGTTCCAGGACGAGGACGAGGCGGTCGACAAAATGGAGGACGACATGTTCCTGCGCTGCATCGAGGCGAACATGCTGTCCGACATGACACTGCAGGGCATTGAGGCGATTGGCAAGGTCTACATGCATCTGCCCCAGACGGACAGCAAGAAGCGAATCGTTATCACCGAGACGGGCGAGTTCAAGGCCATCGGCGAATGGCTGCTGGAAACGGACGGCACGTCCATGATGAAGGTGCTGTCGGAGCGGGATGTCGATCCCATACGCACATCCTCCAATGATATTTGCGAGATCTTCCAAGTGCTGGGCATTGAAGCCGTGCGAAAGTCCGTGGAGAAGGAGATGAACGCTGTGCTACAGTTTTATGGCCTCTACGTGAACTATCGTCATCTGGCCCTGCTCTGCGATGTGATGACGGCCAAGGGCCACTTGATGGCCATCACGAGACACGGCATCAATCGGCAGGATACGGGCGCCCTTATGCGTTGCTCCTTCGAGGAGACTGTGGACGTGTTGATGGATGCAGCTGCGCACGCCGAGACCGATCCTATGCGCGGTGTCTCCGAGAACATCATCATGGGCCAATTGCCCAAAATGGGCACTGGTTGCTTTGACCTCTTGCTGGACGCGGAGAAGTGTCGCTTTGGCATTGAGATTCCCAATTCCCTAGGCAGCAGCATGCTGGGCGGTGCCGCCATCTTTATGGGCGGTGGCTCCACGCCAAGTATGACGCCGCCAATGACGCCGTGGGTGAATTGCCATACGCCACGTTACTTTTCGCCATCCGGGCATGGTAAGTGTCTCTCTCTCTCGCTCTATGTTATATACTTATTCTACTCTCTCTTTCTATTTTGCAGTAAGCGGCATGACGCCGGGTGGACCCAGTTTCTCGCCCTCGGCCGCTTCGGACGCCTCTGGCATGTCGCCCAGCTGGTCGCCGGCACATCCGGGCTCTTCGCCCAGCTCGCCGGGTCCGTCGATGTCGCCCTATTTCCCAGCGTCGCCCAGCGTTTCTCCATCGTATTCGCCTACGTCTCCCAACTATACGGCTTCGTCGCCGGGCGGCGCCTCACCCAATTATTCACCGTCGAGCCCCAATTATTCGCCCACATCGCCGCTCTATGCGTCGACAAGTCCCCGGTACGCCTCGACCACGCCCAACTTCAACCCCCAATCGACAGGATATTCGCCTTCGTCGTCGGGCTACTCGCCCACGTCACCTGTGTATTCACCCACGTCGAATTTCCAGTCAAGTCCGTCGTTTGCGGGAAGCGGCAGCAACATGTATTCGCCTGGCAATGCGTATTCGCCGAGCTCGTCAAATTACTCGCCCAATTCACCGTCTTATTCGCCAATGTCGCCGTCGTATTCGCCGTCAAGTCCCTCGTATTCGCCCACGTCGCCCTGTTACTCGCCGACTTCGCCTTCGTACTCGCCGACATCGCCGAACTACACGCCTGTCACGCCCTCGTATTCCCCGACGTCACCCAACTACTCGGCGTCGCCACATTACTCGCCGGCATCGCCGGCGTACTCACAGACAGGCGTCAAATATTCGCCGACATCGCCAACATATTCGCCGCCCTCACCGTCATACGACGGCTCGCCAGGTTCGCCGCAGTACACGCCAGGCTCGCCGCAATATTCGCCAGCCTCGCCCAAATATTCACCCACTTCGCCGCTGTATTCGCCCAGTTCGCCGCAGCACTCGCCGTCGAACCAATACAGTCCGACTGGCTCGACCTATTCAGCGACAAGTCCACGATATTCCCCCAACATGTCCATCTATTCGCCGAGCAGCACCAAATATTCACCCACGTCGCCCACGTACACGCCGACGGCGCGAAACTATTCGCCCACGTCGCCCATGTACTCGCCGACAGCGCCCTCGCACTACAGTCCGACGAGTCCGGCGTATTCGCCGAGCAGTCCCACATTCGAGGAAAGTGACGATTAGAGTCGATCCCTGGCTGATGCTCAATCCGTGGGGGAGAGGTAGAAGGCGAGGCGGGACGACGATCTTTGACATGGATGACAATTTCTTAATATAAGTAGAGTGAATCGGAACTCACCACTGTAAATTCAACGTATCTAACAATATATATATTTATATATATCTACATCAACGATTTCCCAATCGCGGACTCGACTGATGTATCAATACATAATGGGCAAGCAACCGGAAGTCTATATGAAAAGATATATTTTTAAACCGTACGAGCGTTGTACGTCTCTCTGCTTGTCATAGATCGAAGTATGTATGATTGGTAACATATTTACTCTCTATGTACAATGGAGGGATACGAGCATATATATATAAATAGATTTCAATATTTAACGACTTCATAATTATATTATATCGATGCTGACACACACAGATGAATATAAATATGTATGTGTATGCATGTATAGCTAATATATATATATTTTTTTTTCTGTTCCATATGAACGTACGAACATTGCGCAAGACAGTTTATATCCACAAATATATTTAACGTTTAAGTCGAAAGTAAGCTACAAAAAAGTTTAATTGATATACATACAAAGAAAATAAAGAGTTTTATAAAACATCCAAAAATTTGCTGTTGATTTCCTTAACTCTTGATGTGATACATCAAGTCCATATCTGATTAGATGATATTAAGGGGCAGTGAAATGGAGATTTTATAAGCTGAGTACGATAGCACATATAGATATAGGGATACATGTATAGGCATGGATTGATATCGATATAGAAAAGGATATTCCTTGTATATTCGCTAGAAGATATTCCTTATACAAGGATGACTCTTGAGCTATCTGAAAACCTGGACGAGGCTGTATTTGGATAAAAGATATTCCCGTGGTATATAAAAGATGTAATCCAATCAGATTTAAAAACTTTTCATAGACCCCATCCCAACTTCATAAATAAAACTTTTGTCATTTAAATGTAAATAAAAAAAAATTAGGTATATATATATATTTGCCATAATTGATAAATTATTTATATATAGATATACATAGATGTGTATACCGGTTGTACGAGTAAGTGCCGTTATGCTACATGGGATTAGTTAAAACAAAATATTCGATACGAACTATGATTAGCATTTGGACTAAACGCCTAGCAGACGGGACTCTATGTAAAATAGTTGGTTAGTTCATAAGGATCTAAGTAGGTGTGGTTATAAATATTTATATATTTGTATATTTAGATGTTGTATATCAGCTACTAGTAAAAACTCTTAATTATGGGGCTTTCAAATTTTGGACTCGATTGATCTCCTTGTCTTAGAGGCTACTCTTACCTAGTTATAAATTAGATTAGAAGAAAAAAAAAATGTTCTTTTTTGAGTTTTTGTTTTTGGATTGGTACAATTGAAGACTAGAACTATACATGGGATTTATTTGGATAATGGAGACTTGTGGGGACTTGAGGGGACTATCTTTCGTATTTGCTGGCTTAGGTGGTTAGTTTTGGATAGGATTAGGTTAGCTGTGACTAGTATTGGTTGAGTATTGGCTTATGAGTATTTCGATTGCTCTGATTGCTGCTGCTGCTGCTGCTGCTGCTGTGCGAGCAACTGTTGCTTGCGCGGTCAAGCGACGATGTCGCTGCCCGGATTGTAGCCAAAGTAATTGAGATTGAAGTCGTCGCTGAATAGCACCTCCTCCTCGGACGGCTCTACCTGGTGGGACATCTGTATGCCCAGCTCCATGGGATCGATCTCTGTGATGTAGTACTGCGATTGGGCGAGGCTGCCTGCAAGCAGGTTGCTGCTGCTCCCGCTCTGCTGTTGCTGCTGCTGCTGCTGTTGATGCTGTTGATGCTGTTGGTGTTGCTGCTGTTGGTGATGTTGCTGATGCTGATGCTGGCGCAGTCCACTCTCCGTGACGACGACGTCTTTGTGTATGGGATTGAGATAGTCTTCTGGAAGAAAGAAAGCCATCAATCAAGCAATCAGTCACGCAACGAATTAGTCAATCAGTCAGTCAAGACGAAATCAGAATACCCGCACCTCACTCCATCAATCAAGCAGTCAATCAGTGAAGGAATCACTAACTGAATCAAGAAAATGCACTATTAATACCCCTCTAATCATTTATTCAATGGTTCATTGAATGAACCACTTCAGTAATTAATCGGTGAGTCAATCAATGCCTTGATCGATCAATCATATATTCACTCACACATTGTATAATCGATCACCCCATTCAATCATGTCATCAGTCAGTCAATCACGCATACTTCTGAACTGCGCATCAATCAACAACCTAGCTCAACGCATTCAATTATATCTATTAATCTAACCTATTAATAATCGATCCGTCTTTAGTACCTGCCCATTAATCCACCACCTTATCAAGCTATCAATCAATCAGACAATCAATCAATTACCGTCAATCTTCAGTACCTGCCCATCAATCAATCACCGTCGATCTTCTTGAGTACCTCCCAGTCAATTAACAACCTAACTCAACCCAATAAATCATCAATCAATCAATCGATCAATCACCACTCAATCACCCCATCAATCATTATGAATACCTCACGGATTGGATCCGTTTCTCAATAATCGAATCACTGTGAGTCAATCACCCACTCAATCATACAGCCATCGTCACATTGTCACGCCATCAGTCAATCAATCAATCCAACTGCTACTCACCATTGTCGAGCAGCACATCCTGGTAGGTGCTGATGATGGAGTTGACCGACTGCACCTCCACCTCGCGGTGGATCCCATTGAGGATCTGTCCTGCCGTCTTGCGCAGCTCATCGTCGCTCAGCAGATCGCTGAACGGCAACAGGCGCTGCGAATGTGAATGCGAATGCGAGTGCGAATGCGATGTGGGCGACGCTTCGCTCTGCGTCTGCTGCAGCATTTCGTGGGTGAGAGTAGCGGCAGCAACAGCTGCCTCATCGTAGATGCAATTAGCCGATTGCTGCTGCGGCGAGTGCGAATGATGTTGCTGCAACTGTTGCTGCTGCTGCAATTGCTGTTGCTGTTGTTGCTGTTGCTGCTGCTGTTGCTGTTGCTGCTGCTGCATCTGCTGCTGATGCTGTTGGATGCGCTCGCGATTGATCGACTCCATCTTGAAGAACAGATCCAAGCGTTGCTTTTTCTGCAATCCAAACAAATTCAAAGTGAGCAAAGCTGCTGGTGCGTGTGTGTGTGTGTGTGTGTGTGTGTTGCTTACATGCTCCCAGGCCAACACATTCTCCGCCGAGTCGCCGCTGGATATGGCCCACAGATGGCCAGCGCCCTGCGGCGCCTTCACGCCCTTGCGAAAGTGCGGATTGATCGAGAGATTGTGCCGCACCGAGTTCTTCCAGCGATCATCGTTCGACTTGTAGTACGGAAAGCGATCGCTGCATCAATTAGAAAGAGACAAGCATACGCAGGCGGTCAAGAGAGAGCGAGAAAGAGAACGAGAGAAGAGAGATGTTATATAGATGAGCATTGTCTTTATTAGAGAGAGTTGTGAGATATGGTATGTGTGTGCTAAATACTTATATTTAACTAGGGTAAGAGGTAAGTGGGGTATGCTCGACTAGCAGCTACCCTGGAACTAATAATCTATTTATATTGTCGTGTACATTGTATACCTATATTTCATTCATTAGAAAGGTCTTTCGCTTGAGAGGTGTAGCTGATTGGTCAAGGCGCAGAGGGCTTGGGGGTTGCTTAGGCGAGTGCAACGGCGGCTGATTGGCTAGTGGCGTGGTCAGGTGAGGTGCTACCCCGGCTGGTTCTGGCCTGGTCGAGCCACTCAGAAGCTGAAGAACTTTTTGACCAGTCGCAATTAAAGTTGGCAACATGCGAAGCCAAGTTAACAGGCAATTTGCAGCGAACACGTCACGGCACGGCACTGCGGCAGAGCTCCTAAAGGGCGAGCAGGGGACACCGTGGACAGAGACACGGATACGAATACGGACACGGACACGGACCCGGACAGCGGCAGTGGCACAAATTATGCGTCGTTTTGTAGGCAGTCACGAACAGACGATTTGGACAGAAACTAAAATACAAAAAGAAACGAGAGGCAGCAGTGCAACAGCGGGCAATGAACGACTAGCAGATACCCATCAAATGCAAGCTGCACAGAGTGAGTAACAAATATTTAAGAGCTTGGGAGTTTGAGCTCTGACTCTGGTTCACTAATTAACTTTGAGCACACTCAGTTTAATAGATCCATAAACGTATTTACTGAAATCATGTGGTTCATTGTTCACTTGGCCAGTTCAGCTTGTTTTCAGAACTAGTTTATTATTCATTAGAATAACTCTGACTCTGGTTCATTAGTTAACTTTGGGCATACTCAGTTCAATTAGTTTAATAGATTCATAAACTTATTTACTGAAATCATGTGGTTCATTGTTCACTTGGCTAGCTCCGCTCATTTTCAGAACTAGTTCATTATTCATTAGTACCAATTCAGTTCACTTTTGCAGCCAGTTCATTCTGAATACCTCAATAGATGCCATAGTTCATGAGCTAGTTCACTTCCGTAACTAGTTCATTGTTATCTCAATATCAATTGCCACTGACTAGTTCATTTCAGCTTCCTTCCCTGATCCCTCATAGTTTCTTTTCGATATTCCCTTCAATCTAGCTGTCCAGGGTATACAAAATGGAGTAGATGGCGAGCAGTTGGGCCGGTAAGCCCAGCCCGCCCCACCCACCTGATATGCGCTTCGCACAGAGCACATGTAAAAGGAAACTACGTCGACCGGAAAGGACATCGCGTGCCGCGGCGCCCTCCCACTCGAGCAGGAGGGGGCAGGAGGCGGGTGGCTGGCGACTGGCGGCTAGAGCTGGGCAACAAAATGGAAAGTATTTCAAATTGCGGCACACAGAGAGAGAGCGAGTGAGAGAGAGAGATATGACGGGGTAGAGGGAGATGGCCAGAGAGTGTGCGCCACGCGCCAAGTCCAGAAAACAACCCCCGCAATCAGCGTGCGCTGTCATTGGCCAACGGCTGCCCCCTCCTGACCCTGCCCCTGCCCACGCCCTTGCTCTGCCCAACCCCTTCCATCTGCAGCTCCACCTGCTCAAGCTAAAAAGCAATCCAACATTTTTCCTTTCTTTTTGTGTATTTCAACACGCGAGGCCCGCATTCAGACTCGACTGGCTATATAACTATATAGCTAGCATACGTATATATGCAGACATATATCTATATCTGTTATAGCTTATATTTTGTCGACTCATAAATGAAATGGAACAGAACAATTCCAAATGGAGTGCATAAATCTAAGGCAAACCCCCTTCGTCCGGGTTTCTCCAGCTGAAAGCCTCTTTAATGATACAAAAAAAAAAGTCTACCGTCCACCCCCATCTGAATCCAACTGTCATGGACTGCCCCATACCCCAGCAGGCAGCATATATAGGCGCCTATGTTTGGGGCACGCAGACGTCATGACGCATCAACGGAAACACACAGCCAACAGCCAAGATGATGGCACTTCACATTCCATGCGCATGGAGAGGCATACATCCTACATATGTATGTATATCTCTCTAGTCTTGTAATATAAGGTGCCTCATATACATATAGACGAGATACCTATTGTGTAGTTAAATTGGGCAGAGGCTAGCATTGCAACAGTGCCTCTGTATGCCCCTCATCTGATTGATTGCGATAGTTTGATTGATGCGATTGATGTTGATTGCTCAGATTAGAAATGATTGTTGCGATTGATGAGAGTTGATTGGATAGATGACTCAGCTGAACCATGATCTGATGCAAGATGATTGTGCCGAATGATGATCGTTGATTGATCTGAATGATTGATCTCTCTGATTGATTATTGACTGAGACGAGCAATGAAGACTGAACAGTTTAATTATGATTGATTTGAATGACGTTGACTGATTCATTGACGACGAATCTTCTATTATTGAGTTCATTGATTGATTGCTTGCTTAAGGCTGCTGATTGATGCAATCAAGTTTTAATAGAGGATCGCTGACATATAATACAAACATAAACCGTTAACTATCGATAGAGCCTATCTCTCCATATATTGATATACCACACTACAGCATAGACAACCCTTGACATTAGAGGGTATTTCCTTATTCTAGATTTTCCTTATTAAATATTTTAGTTTATTGTAAAAATTGGTTTGGTGTGCTTAGGTTATTGCTGTGGGTATTATGATACACCCAAATGCACTTGTAAAATTATAAATGCGAAATACGAAAAGCGAACTATATATGAAGTGGGAAAATGAGAAAATGGGAAGTGCTCTTGGCGAGTGGGCGAGCTTCGGCTGCATGTCTGACAGGCTTTAATCATGCTCCAGGCCAATCGATAGGCAGACATACATACATACATACATGTGTATGTGTGTTTGTGTGTGTGTATCTCGCACTTGTCGAATTGTCAACGTTGTTTTCGATTGATTGAGAGGGTGTATATACATACGCCTACATATATGGAAGAGAGGGGGTGTACGGAGTTCATCCACTATCAACTACCAACTACCCACTATCAACGTGCTCATCATAGTCAATGAATTGAATGAATGACTGCGCCTCGTTCACAGTCGCAGTCACAGTCACAGTTACAGTCACAGTCACATTCACATTCGCCTTCAGCCTCAAATTGTCGTAATGCACGGCATGGCTGGGTGGCAGAGGGTAGGCCTACCTGCCCCCCTGCTCCCTCCTTCCTAGTGTGTCTAATACGCCTGGTCTTCTTTTATAAAATCAACTCGAATTGTCGGAAGTTTCGTTTTCGATATCGAAAATAATGCGAGTGGCCGAACGACATCCGGCTATGCCATGCCCATTAAACAGAGAGGGGGGACGGAGAGAGGGCTGAGGGATTTCAGTGACAGGTGGAGGCGTGCCTGTAGGTGGGCGGCTAGGTGGTTGGGGGTGGTTCCGCCTGCTGTCCGGCAAGAAGCCTCAGGTGCTGTAATTGAGTTTGAAATTCGAATTGGTTTACTGCAGCTCCGGAAAGCTGCCCTAGAGCGGGGCCTCGGGCAGGGGGCCGGGTGAGCGGCAGTGGAAGCTAGAGTGAGCCTGGTGCCTGGACGGCGTCCGTGTAATGCATTCTGTCTGATAGGCTGGGAGCTGGTCGCTCGTCGCTCGGACTGGTGGCTGAATGGATGGCTGACTGGCTGACTGGCTGGTTGGTTGGCTGTCCGTGCCGTGTCAAGGCGTGCCTGGCACGCAAGCCAGCACACACACACACACACAAGTACACACAGAGACAGAGATAGAGAGAGGGAGAATGTGAGGGAGCGACAGAGACAGCCCTACATTTTTGACATGGCGCCCAGGAGCCCAGCCCCCCTGCTCCGCTCTTCTCCAGCAGTTCAGACTGGGCAACTACTTCTGGCGGTTTGTTTCGAGTTGATTTCTGCATTCATATATATTTATATAGACCCTCTATATATACATTTGTGCACATATATATATATATATATAAAGAAAACGACTCGGTTCAGTTCATAAATTGTGAACAAATTTATGGATTTATGGCAGTTGAGGAAGTTTGCCTTCGCCTATGGTCTCTGGTTGAAAAATACGAAGGAAACTTTTAAATACAATAATGGGGCGTAGCTAGCCACGCCCAACCGCGCAGCGGACAGATACAGTCAGAGATAGAGAAATAAATAGAAAAAGATACAGATACAGATACAGATACAGATACAGATACAGATACAGATACAGATACAGATACAGATACAGATACAGATACAGATACAGATACAGATACAGATACAGATACAGATACAGATACAGATACAGATACAGATACAGATACAGATACAGATACAGATACAGATACAGATACAGATACAGATACAGATACAGATACAGATACAGATACAGATACAGATACAGATACAGATACAGATACAGATACAGATACAGATACAGATACAGATACAGATACAGATACAGATACAGATACAGATACAGATACAGATACAGATACAGATACAGATACAGATACAGATACAGATACAGATACAGATACAGATACAGATACAGATACAGATACAGATACAGATACAGATACAGATACAGATACAGATACAGATACAGATACAGATACAGATACAGATACAGATACAGATACAGATACAGATACAGATACAGATACAGATACAGATACAGATACAGATACAGATACAGATACAGATACAGATACAGATACAGATACAGATACAGATACAGATACAGATACAGATACAGATACAATCAGATACAGATACAGATACAGATACAGATACAGATACAGATACAGATACAGATACAGATAACAGATACAGATACAGATACAGATACAGATACAGATACAGATACAGATACAGATACAGATACAGAATACAGATACAGATACAGATACAGATACAGATACAGATACGATACAGATACAGATACAGATACAGATACAGATACAGATACAGATACAGATACAGATACAGATACAGATACAGATACAGATACAGATACAGATACAGATACAGATACAGATACAGATACAGATACAGATACAGATACAGATACAGATACATATACAGATACAGATACAGATACAGATACAGATACAGATACAGATACAGATACAGATACAGATACAGATACAGATACAGATACAGATACAGATACAGATACAGATACGATACAGATACAGATACAGATACAGATACAGATACAGATACAGATACAGATACAGATACAGATACAGATCAGATACAGATACAGATACAGATACAGATACAGATACAGATACAGATACAGATACAGATACAGATACAGATACAGATACAGATACAGATACAGATACAGATACAGATACAGATACAGATACAGATACAGATACAGATACACGCACATGTCCTGCACATGCTATGTCCTGCTGCTCTCAACCCTCTATCCTTCGCCTTCGACACTCGGTCTTGGCCCTGCTCAATGAACCATGATCCGCATCCAATAAACACTCAATATGCAATTCAAATTGACCGGAAGAACAGTTGCCCCTCACCCCATCGCCCTCGCCCTACCCTCTGGACTCCTACGCAGGATCGCGTTGCCTGCGCCTGGGAGTTGGCTAATGGGTTGACCGAGTAATTGCTGGCAATTGTGCGCCGAGTTGCGCTTGTCAAACACCTGATATCCGTATGCATTGAGCCGTGTCAAAGGTGTGTGGAAAGCGGCCAAAGGACGGAAAGGGCCGCAAAGCGAAGCGAAGCGGCGCGGCGCCGTTTAACGCATGCACAAAACGTTTCCAAGTTTCCAAGCCCAGGCAATTAATAATTATCGTGTGTATAAATTTCATGGGCAATTGCCAGAGCGAGATGGAGTTCGGAAGAGAGAGAGAGAGAGATAGAGAGAAGGCGGAGGCGGCAGAGGGCGAGCGGAAGCCTTGCGTGGGCGAGCCTTTGCGCCGGCGCGTCTTTTGCCTTGAACGAGGCGAGGACGCGGCCCTGGTAGAAAGCACTGCCTACAATCCTAAAGAAAAATCCCCAGCCCTTCCCCCTTTAGAGCAGCCCTCGTCACGCCCCACTCCCGCTGTCGCCCCCTCACCTGCTCTGCCAGAGCCGCAAAGTAAATTTGTGAATGGTTAATGAAAACTTGCCCAAAGAACAAAAAACAACTACAACAGCTGAGCTAAGAGCAGGGGGTTAGACAGTGGCATGGGTAGGGGTAGGCGTTTAGGAGTGGGGGAAGTCCTAGGGGTTGGGGTGCAGAGCTGGTCGGCGTGCTGGCTCATTACATTTAATGAACAGGTTGCCCACGGGGCCAGGTGATGGGCAAATGTCATAAATTGCTAGCGAGTTGAGTCTACGACTAGGGCTAGCGGTAGGGCCTGGGGGTCGCTAGTTTGGGGGCGGCTTTTTCTCTATATAAATTTACATATATATAGGATATTTACACGCAACATTTGAGCCGAGTTTACCAAATATTTACAGTGATTCGGTGGAAGCAGAGCCGAAACAACTTTCATAATTTGTGGAAGCCCCAACCCCTAATGGGGATAGCCGGGTGGGAGGGGGCGGCGAATTAATGAACCTTGAAAAATGTGTTAAAACTTTTTTATTATTGTCATTGCATTGCCATATTCACATATAGACAGATACGTACACCCCACAAATATACAATATATAGTGCATGTATGTAAACTTCTCTAGAAAGTGGGACGGACCTAAAGGGCAAATAGCTCCGCACACTTCGGAAACGCCTAGAAACGTAGAAGTTTCCAATTAAAAAGTTCTCGAAGTACAAAGAAATTCTATTTGAGTTTCGATTAAAGGAATTTGTATCGAGTCAAGCAAGTGAAGAAAATCTTAGATTTTCGACTTGGCATTCAGAGCGACCTTCGAGAGAGAGAGAAATCGTGTAGGGAGTAATGCTAGGGGGTATCCCAAGTATTTCAGAGATAAAAGATTGTTTCGAGAGGTAGCGAAAGAAAGCGAGGAAGAGAGAAAGAAAGGGAGAGAGGAAGAGGGAGTCAAATGCAGAGGAACGGAAAAAGTAAAGAATTGCAATAAGAAATTGAATGTTCAAAAGGTAGTGAAAGAAAGAGAGACAAAGCTAGAGAAGTATTGATAAATAAATATAGATAGATAATAATACCACTCTCACTTATATAGTAGTAATAATATATAATAATTTAGTCAATATATAAAGAGATTAAGGAAAAAAGATAAATAGAGAGAGAATGAGAGAGAAAGATAGAGAGACAAAGAGAGTGTAAGAAAAGATAAAGAGAGAGGGACAAGAGGATGCAAGTGAGAGAAACAGAGAGAGAAATTGGGTAATCAGAAAAGAAGGGCGAAAGAAAGAAAGAGATGGAGGGAGAGCGAGACATTCACGCAGAGAGAAAGACAGAAAGAGGGCATAGAGAGAGAGAGAGAGAGAGAGAGAGAGAGAGAGAGGGGAAAGCAGATATCCCTAGATATTTATATCTTGACGTGCGAAACAACTTGTTGAACGACACGAACAACAACTGTAAACATTTTTGATTAGCAACAAAAGGCGAATCGAGGAAATGGCAAAAAAGTACACGAATCCAAAAACAGAAGCAAAGAATGAAAAAACAAAACAAAGAACATGGCAAACGTTTGTAGCAGGTAATAAATTATTGGAACTGGAAACTTTTTAATTTAAAAGTTGTTGTTGTTGTTGTTGTTTGTGTGGTTGTTGTTGTTGCTGTTGCTGTCGGTTGTTAGCCAAACAAGTGTAAAGCCCGTAAAGAAGAGTTTAGGCAGGCGGTGCTACGAATACCCTATAGCAAGTTATGCGAGAAGTAAATATGAACCATCTATCGAATAAAATCCAAAATTAATTGTGATTTCAATCAATTTCAATCAGTAAAGTATAAAATTATTAAAGTTAATTTTGTAAACTAAAAATCCTGATATATTTTGTTCAGGAAATAATCTGATTTTGAATAGATATGAATGTGGAGGTACATATATGAAAAGTATATATAAGATGGATAAAAATATTGATATGTATAATAAATAAATATATATCCAAGGATTCTCGGACATTCCTAGCACATCCCATTGCTAGATCGAATTTACTGAACGAGCTATACATATGTATGTATATCAATCACATTTCTTGTATGGAGCTTAGCTGGATGTATACATATTCAATATATTTTTGTGTCCAGCTCTCGAATAGATGAAACTTCCTGAGATATGCATGTAAGCTAAGCTGTTGACTATACATGTATACATCTGTTGAATATACTCTATATATATCTCAATACCCTATGAAATTAGAGCAGTCGATGGGGGGGTTTTGCTGGAATTGGAATTGGAAAAGTGAACAGCGAGAATGCGCAAAGAAATGCTTGAGATTTGTTTAATTACATCCGGCATAGTCACAGCTACACACACAGGTGCACACACACACAGGTGCACATCCACACGAAATGCCATAGAAAAAAGTAGGAAAAACTACGAATTGTGGGTGGGCTCGGTCTCTACAGTTAATGGATCGGGTGGGTTGGGGTGTGCCATGCACATTGGGGGTTGCTGTGGTGGGTGTACTTACGATATCCATTGGTATATGCCAGACACCGTCAGCTCACCCTTGTCCTCGAGGGCGTATTCGATGAGTTCCGTGTATGTAAACGGTGGTTTCTTCGGCCTGCTTGTTTTGCGGTGGTTGGTGGTGCGGTGGGCGCCCACATCGATTGGCGAGCGAAAAGATGAGAGAGAGACATGGAGAAAGGGAGAGAGAGAGTGTGGAATGAGTGAGAAAATACGTCAAATAAATATTTATTAAAATGGAGTTGCGTTTGGTTAAAGAGGATTTTCGAGTCTCGGCTGAAAGACTGAGAGCAAATGTGGATAAATATATATCTGAGGAAATATGTGTCTATAAATACTAGCTGAACCGGTCACCGTTGCTTTGCCACATCCATTAGTTCTAGGGAATACAATATAACTAATTTACTCTAAGTACGCGGGGATGCAGTTAGAGTCGAGCAACCGAAGTAAGCTTTATCCCGATTGGCTCATTCTTAAATTCAAGGGCTTGGCAGCGCGGGCATTCCTTGACCACTTTGGAATGGACGTAATATTCAACCTCAGGCTCATTCTGAAATGCTAGGCGAAGAAATGAATGTGATGCAAGTGCTCGATTTACGTGTCGTCGTTGTCGTTCCAATCCTTTAGGTATCTGCGCGCGTCTCTTCGATCTAATCGCCTTTGTTTTCGCTCTTCTCTCGAATTAGCCCCCTTGCGTATTAGTGACATTCTTGGAACTGGAGGAACTGTTTGGTGATGAACAGTGGCGTCATATCGCATTCGATTGCTCATTATTAGTAATAAAACGCGTATATTTGTTAATCACGTTCACGTATCAATCAAATGTGCACGAATAATGAGAGAATGACCGAAAACTGACAATGTTATCAAGCCTACTGGGTCGATTCTCAATGACAATGCAAAGAACCTAAAGAGCAATCAATGCTTCATTGCGTATTGCGTCAAAACAAAAGTGAATGTCAAGTCAAGTGACATCCATCGCATCGTTTAAAGTTATTGCCATGAAAACTAGATGTTGGCCGATTATCAGAGCTACCCGAAATTTGTATATAAGACGAGAGTCTTTATGAAACTGCTTAAATGGGCAGTGTAGGAGATCAAAGAGTTTTGTTTAAGACATTTGTCAGGCGAGTCAAAGGATTTCTTCAAACTCTCTCAGATTTTTCACAATTGCTGAAAGCCTTATTAAGTCGATTGGCTACGCGAATTAATTCCTATATAGATTATTCTGAATCAGAGCAGACGTAAGTAAATAGTCAAAAAACTTGTTGATCTCTAACACTAGGCCTTCATGGACTCAGATATATGAACCGAATATTTCGTATCTTTCATTGATTATAGATGTCAAAAAAGAGGGAGTCTTAGAGAAATATTCTGAGGAAGCTTCCAGATTATCCCCTTTGTCTCATCTACATAAGATCCCTCGTTAGCAGCAGTTGGCCGCTGGCTACTCGTATGAGTAGAATCTTTCGCCTAATATGCTCTTGCTCAATTTCTCCCACTTTCTCTAGAGCAAAGATAGGAAAATTTGTTGTCGAACTGGATTTCTTGCGATTCCCCATGGAGGACAGCTGGCTATGTTAGCTGTGTCGTCTGCGTAGCTGACCTAGGCAAGCTTTTCGCATCTGATTTGATCTTATTCTCCATTTGTTCTCTAGAGTAAAGACAATTCAGCAAGGCTACTTATAGAGAAGCTATGTTTGCTATCCTCTCAAGTTTTCCTCTTCTGTGACCTGCTCTCTTCCGACTAACCTAGGTCTTCCTACTCAGCTGAGCTTAAGCTAAAGATTTGCAATACCAGCTTCACTTTTCTTCTTCAGCTCTTGTCCTTCCATCTCCCTTCTAATAAGGACCAGATATCAAAATCTACTAGGTTGGCTTAGATTCATCTCTAATCTAATCGTGATCTCTCTATGGTTTGGTCTAGACCCATCTCTGTGCTCTTACAAGTTCTGTGTTTGTCTTTGTTCTCCTTCACTTTGGATTGCCCCTCTTATATCCCTCCCTTGGCCATTCGCTACTTACGCTTTGGATGCTGTATCCTCGACCACAACGTGCTCGGCGACAATCATATCGTTACCGTCCATCTCGGAGGTGACCTCCATGACCAGCTCCTCGAACTTGCGTCCGGTTTTGGTTGGCGTCGCTGTGGCTGCAGCTGCTCCCGTGACTCCTCCTGCAGCTGCTGCTGGCGTTGTGGCTGCTGCTGCTGCCGTGGAGGAGGAGTTGGAGCAGCTCTTGGGCGAGCCGCGGGGCTCTAGCTGGGACGAGTGACTGTGACTGGAGTTCGATGCGGAGGCCGGCGAGGCCGAGCTGCAGGGCGATGCGCTGGCCATGTGGGCGGTTGTCGCCGCTGTGGGCGTGGCGGCCTCCAGGCCCACGCCCAGCCGCGCCATGCCGCCGCCCACGTCGGGCGAGAGATGCGGAAACTCGTCGAACTTGAAGTTGAGCAGCCACGAGAGATTCTTGTCCTCGAAGTCCGGCTCCGGCGAGGAGCGAGCTGGGCAGGAACGGGACTGCGACTGTGCTGTGGGCTGTGACTGTGACTGTGACTGCGACTGGGGCTGCTGCTGTTGCTGCTGCTGCTTCTGTGCGATGGGCACCAGGAAGCCGTTGCCAGTGGCCGGCAGCTGGAGCTGCTGCTCCGCCTGCTGTCCGTCCAGCTGGCTGTCCGGCTGATTCTGCATGGGCGGCAGCGTCGCGTTCAGCTGCGAGATCTCCGTTTGCAGTCCCGTCGTGTAGCGGTGATCCAGCTCGAGCAGCTCGCCCGCCTGCCAGCCCCCGGCGTCCGCCTCCAGAGGAGCCGCGGGCGGGGCGCAGTAGGAGGCGGCGGGCACCAGGAGCTGATTGTCGTAGGCGAACAAGTCGTTGATGAAGGCCGCGCTGGCCGTGCCGCTGGCGCTCGTGTCCAGCTGCAGCTGGAAGCACAGATCGCCGGCTGCCCCCACACCCACGCCCACACCGACTCCCACTCCAGGAGCGACGCCGACTCCGTTCACATCGTAGTCCAGGTGGCGCTTCTTCCAGGGATTCGCGTTGAGCTGCTCGTAGGGCTCCTCTAGTTGGGTTTCGTATTTGCGCTTGAGGAAGTTGAATTCGCAGTTCGAGGGCAGCGAATTGTTGTTGTTGTTGTTGTTGTTGTTGTTGTGATGGCTGGAAGTGTGACTGGAATGCTCAGTGGAATGCGGCTGGGCGGCTGAGCTGTTGTTGGGCCCATTGACGGGCATATTGACAATCATTTTTCCTCTGTTTGCTGCCTTCTTCTTCCTCTTCTTCTTCTTCTTCTTGTTCACTTTTCACACGAATTCGCACGTCAATTTTTCACAGAGCACACAAAAAAAAGAAGCACCAGCAGCGAGAGAGAACGAAAGAGAGAGCGCGAGAGAGGCAGACAGCGGGAGAGAGAGAGACAGAGACAGAGAGAGAGAGAGAGAGAGAGTTTGGAGTTTGGAGTTTTTCGGTTGAGGCCAAAGGAAACTTTTGCGCGTTTGGTTTCCGTCTCGCGCTGCGACTGGCCACGGAATGCGGCTGAAGGATTTGACGGAAGCAACATTTGGCCAGGAGCTGCGCGCTGCCAGGATGGGCAGCGACTGAGGCAGCGCTGTCACTATCTCTATCTCTATCTATCTATCTCTCTATCTCTCGCTCGCATTACACTCGCGCATTCAGTCAAGCACAACAACTATCGATGAACCCCCTAGCCAACTAAAACCCTAGCCCTAACCCGAACCCAAGCACGAGCCCACGACCTTTTAACGGCACTCAAAAGCGTGCTCTGTCGCATACCCTGTAAGCTGTGCCCCATGGGGTCTTTTGCTTAAGCAAGACAGTTGAATTCCATATACCCCTTGACAGGGTCAAATGGGGCATATTCATCAAGTGTATATACCCTGTTCCCCTTTCCTCAGTGGGGTTGATTCGATCAATAATCGGGCGTATATTTACTCTCTTTACAAACTCCAATGGGGTATAGTTGCTGTTGTGGACAGAACAGATTTGTTTACTTATGATATATCTATATTCTATTGGAGCGTACTCATTTAGACCTTAAGTGCTTATGCAATCGGCTCTCAGTTTACATAAAGTTTATCACAAGTATACCCTGTAATATGGAAGATGTTCACAAAGTTGCCAGTCAAAGATCATTTCTTATTCGTAGCAGGAGAGCTAACCCAGCCCTTATTTGTTATAGGTATTCTTCTAGGCTAGACAATGATTTGCAGAGTAGTTCACCTATTGAATGCATATACCCCATTCGCCCAAGATTTGCATCTCTTGATTGTCGTTTTCGTGGCTGGAGTCCAGAGATTGTTGAACTGCTCAACTGCTTTTGCTGCTTGTGATTGCAGGGTATTTACTAGTCGCGCACTCCCCACAAATAAGGTGCTCGCCTCTCTTTGGTTCTGCTCGGTCGCATTTTGCCCATAATCGAACATGTGCCACCGAGCTCTGCTTATGTAGATGTGTATATGTATGTATATATGTATATATGTATATGCATAACTGTATATGTATATGTATACTCCAAAGGCAATTTTGAGGACTTGTCGACGTAGCGCAGGGCTGAGGGCGTTCATTGAAGCGCCTAATCGAACACCCTGTGGCAGACAGCCTGTCGAGCTGCCCCGCGCACAAGTGTTGCGCAGTTGACGATAGAGCGGGAGGGAGAGGGAGAGAGAGAGAGAGAGAGAGAGAAATATGGATAGGAATAGAATTTATCTCGAGAGAGCGATAGAAAGAGAAAGAGAGAGAGAGCTGCCCAAGAGATCTTGCGTCGCAAAGCAAAATAAAAATATATTTAGAGGCAATATTAGTTGAGAGTATTACGAAAACTAGATTAAGAAAAGCACATATAAGGGCCTTAAAAAAACAGCTTTAATTCATTAATTACTGAGCGAGAAATGATCCGATAGAATTTAGCCTTATTCAGGAGACCAATTATCAGTACTTATTTTATTCCCATTTTCTCTCAGTGTAATTGTCAGCGGAACAAGATGTTTTCCCATTTTCTCCGAGTGTGGTTGACTAGAAAACCTGAAAACATTTTGAGCGCATTGTAATGGATAGACTATAATTTTGCAACTCTTTTCTCTCAGTGTAATGAACATGAATACAGCTTTAATAAACTTTTTATTGATTACAATCTATCGAAAGCATTTTATGGCAGGTATTATCCACAAATTTATAGAGTTAGTTACTTGTCGACTGGTTTTTGGATCGGAAATGAGTTCATATAGCTCCAAGCATGATTCACAGGGCGCGAATGGATCGTACCGGATTGGAGATGTCGAGTTGTATGTGTGTGTGTGTGAGAGAGAGAGAGAGGCGGGAGAGTAACGAAAAAACGAAGACTCATCACAAACGGATTAGAAGACGACGCATTTGGGACTCCCGGCTAAAGTCAACCAAATAAAATGATAATTGAAAACTAGAAAACGCGATTTATTAAGATGCGATGCGAAGTGTGTATACCCTGACCTGAGAACAATATGTGATATACTTAGATGGATGTATAGAAATCTATGTAAACAAAAATTGTAAATCAAGAAATTATTTTTATAGATCTATCTACATAATCATTTATGTATATAATTATATGCCTTGTCTAGAGTAAATCGTAAATGGAATAAGAGAGAGAGAGAGAGAGAGAGAGAGAGAGAGAGAGAGAGAGAGAGAGAGAGAGAGAGAGAGAGAGAGGGAGAGAGAGAGAGAAAGATAGAGTGAGAGTGAGTGAGAGAGAGAGATAGAGTGAGATTGAGAGTGAGAGAGAGGCATCACGCATTCAAATCAGGTTAGCATAATAATGCACATCATATATAAGGATTACAATCATATCACATCACATACATATATCATATATACATACATACAGAGATCATCATGACTGACGTAATCAGCATACCCTACCTTTCCCTTTCACTCATCATGGAGATTAAGAAACAGAACTTGTTCTCATGCTCATATTCTTTAGCCACCCGCTTCTCCCTCTGCCTCCCTTTCCCCCTACCCCACATTTATACGCTCCCCTTCGCACCGCCCTCCAGCCTCTTTCAGCTGCTTTGCTTGATAAGAAGACGTTGCGCTTCGGCTGCTTCGATCAGTTCTCAGTCGTAGTCAGAGACGAATAGACACCACTGGAATCATTGGAATCAGTGAAGAAGAAGCCGCTAACGAAAGTAAAGTAGAAGAAGCAGAAGAGGGTAGAAGGCAACAGAACATGTCGAGCTTGAGGCATTCACTTGTGGTTCTCTTCGTTTGCCTTGTGGCACTGGCTGCTGTTGACTCCGGTTCCGGATCCGGCTCCAGCAAGGGTCGCAAAAAGGGCGGGACCTGCCCGCCCACCAAGCTGAAGCGTCAGTGGGGCGGCAAGCCGGCGCGCGGCCTCGATTATCAGCTGCGGCCCATACGCTACGTGGTCATCCATCACACGGTGACTGCGGAGTGCAGCGGCTTCGTTGAGTGCGCCGAGATATTACAGGGTATGCAAGCGTATCATCAGAATGAGCTGGACTACAACGACATTGGCTACAAGTGCGTGTGTTACAGGGTATTCTTATCTTAATATGATACTTACAGGGTATTTGGTATTAGCATGGTACAGGGTATTAGCATGCGTTGCGCTTCCATTACAATTGAGATTTTAAAATGTTGCCCCATAGAATATTTTCAGTTGAATAGCTTTTTTACAAGGTATTTTTATGCATAGCGTAGTATTTGAATCTTTAGTAAAATCTGTTTACAGGGTATTTAATAGGGCATTTCTATTACAAAACCATTTTCACAGGGCATTTATATCTTTAGCATACACTCTTTATAGGGTATTTCTGACAAGTCTCCTTTCAAAGTGAATTCTTATTAACGCTAGTTCCAATACTCTCTAGCTTTCTTATAGGGAATGATGGGCTAGTCTACGAGGGCACCGGCTGGGGTGTGAAAGGCTCCCACACCTACGGCTACAATGCGAATGGAACGGGCATTGCCTTCATCGGCAATTTTTTGGGTGAGTAGAGGCGACCAGCACGCTCATCTTCTTCCACGAGTTCTGTTTAATATTGCTCCCTTTCCTTCACCCTCTAGATAAGTTGCCCTCGGCAGCTGCGTTGGATGCTTGTCGCAGGTTGTTGGAATGTGGCGTTACGCTGGGCGAGCTGAGCGAGGATTACTCATTGATTGGAGCATCCCAGGTGATAAGGACAATGAGTCCAGGGCTGACGCTCTATAATGAAATACAGGAATGGTCCCATTGGCTGTCAAATCCATAGGGAGAGAGAGCGAGAGTGAGAGAGAGAGAGAGAGAGAGAGAGAGAGAGAGAGAGAGAGAGAGAGAGAGAGAGAGAGAGAGAGAGAGAGATGTAGACCGAGACAGATACCGAGAGCAAACACGCACTTTTTACAATTTTGTTTTGCATTAAGGTGGGGTTTACCCGCAGTGAAATTGCAAATCATATTCACTAAGAAACAATAACAATACAATAAAATACAAACATCGACTGATAACCTTTTTCAAAAGTTCGCGCAAGAAAGAGAAAGTAAACGCACTTATCGATACATGCCTTTTATCGAAAGCGCTTAAGAGCGCGCGCGCACATTCAACTATCGCATCTTTCGATAGGTGCTAAATTTTACAGTTATGCAATTACTGTTGTACTACTACTACTACTGCTTGATAAATTTTATGAACAAAACCTTAATTTATTTATTTGCTTTAAAAATTCTTTTTGAATTTCTCGAGTTTCTTACGAGTGTCTTACCAATAAGAGCAGCGCCATTTGGCCAGGCAGCGTAGAAAAACAACAACTGCGACGCCCTCTAGCGTCAGGTAAAAGCTACTTTAAATTGCCAAGCAGTGCAGCACTTAAACATTCATCGAATGCATGATGGGCATTGGCGCGCTTGCACATAAATTTAAATTTGCCTATTTAGTGTACACTGAATTTAAATAAAATTAATGTAATAAAGTGATCAAATCTACTCTTTAATATGTCCTGCAGCCAAGTGTTGTTCAGTCTTTGTTTTCATGCAAAGTTTTCTCATGTGGTCGTCAACTAGCGCAATTAAGAGCATAACGATAGATGATATATTTTCTTGCCGATATTTGTTGCAGTTGGAGCAAGCAGAAGAACTCTAAAATAAAATTTGATTTACTAATTTATTTCGATACGTACGTTAATTCAACTATTCACTCAATTCACATAAATCATCATAATATAATTTTCAAATGCTGCTCATTTTGGCGCCATACATCGATAGTCAGCTTGCGCAGTATCTATCGCACACACATGTTGCGCTTCGACCTGTCTACGCCGCGGCAAACACAAAAACAGTTGTTGTATCGCTTTCGAAGAGGAAGGAGTTTGCGCGCGTTCAGCTGCCGGCATTTGGTTTTTATTTGACTTTGTTTGCATTGTTTTTTACGATTCTCGCGCCGATTCTTGTTTTTTTGTGTGTTTGTGTTTTATGTTTGGCTTTGTGCTGAGTGAAGAGCAAAAACTACTGCAAATGCAAATATTGCAGTGCAGCTAAAACAGTTACGCGAAATACAAAATAACTGCAAAACGCCAAGCAAAGCAAAGCGACAAAATTCTGTTTTCGTGTGTGCGTTTGTTGGTTTTGTTTTATTTTTTTGGTTGATGTGCAAGTGAAAGCGTGTGAAAAATATTCACCTTAACGTTCGACACGCAGCGAGGCCAAAGCCAAAGCTAGCATCAAAACAAAAATCAAAATCAAAGGTCTTGGCTACATATCTGTGGTCTCGCTCTCACTTGAAACACTTCGGCGTATCCTGCGGTCAACCGAAACTTCCGTTATTAACTTCCATACGCTATGCAACCGCAACTGTTGAGCCCGCGCAACAGTTGATCAACAGTTTCAAACAATACACAGAGGTAAGCAATTGGATTGCTATTGGAATTACGTGAAGTCCAATTGGATATGCGTTAATTGGAATGGACAAGAAATCTATTGATAAGCGTAAATTGAGTGAGATGCGCCTATGCAATGCCAATTGGAGTTGCTTCCGTTTGAATTAGATTTGCTATGGAAAATGAGTTAGGGAATTTGATCTGTTGATTGTTATGAGCTGAGAGATGACAATAGATACAAATGTTAACCGGCTTTGCGCGTTAGTTAAAACATTATTATTATCGCCAGATGATCTATGAGGTGATTCAAATATCACTCATCAATCGCTACATCAGCTTGATCTTCAGAACATGCACTCTTATAAGGCTTTACTCGCTGCACTTCACCAACCTCATGTAGATCGCTCGGTAAACAGCCAAGTTTCCATGGTTAGTTAGCTGGTTTCAGTTTTTGGCACCGTGAAACCTTGGCAAACTGTGCTCTTTAGCCATTTACAGTTATTGATTTTTGGTTCTTGGTGCATTTTCGGATCACACATCAATCAACATGAGATATTTTGATTTCATGGCCTTTGCTGTTTTTTCTCTTTTTGTTTGATTTTTTCTCATTTCTGTAATCGAGTCAATTTTCTTGTTGTTGTTCGGCTTCGTTCGACATCTTCTTTGGGCTTTCGGGGTCATCAACTCTTAATGTCTCGCAATTTTTACCAAAAAAAAAAAAACCCCTCTTCGACGTTGTTGTTGTTGTTGTTGCAAAGCCATGTACGATATGCCAATTGCGTAAAAGATAAAACCGAAGCACAAGTCGTACAGATCTGTCTTAATACCATTTCGTATGTACGTGCATTCGCTCGCACAATAATCAAATTCATGTCGCTTCACATGAGCACATAGACATTGAATGAAGATTTACTTTGAAGTTCTCTTACAAAATCGATAAATATCGATATACCGTCTCTACTTTGTTGTGAATAAAATTTGCAAGTGCGTATTTATGACTTTACAGGGTATGTGGCAGTCGCACATGCTCGGTACTGTATTTGAAATGAAATTTGTCTGGCTGGACTTGATTTTTATGGCTTCGGCGTTTCGATGCGTCTTAGATGCGTTTTCGGTCAAGTGAAATTCGAAATTCGATGCATTTGCATAATCGCCGCGCGCCCCGGGCAGAGAGACAAGAAGCGACAGCGTCTCATAACCTCAATCGGGGAGGCAGCCATGCCCGCCAGACTCTACAGACTCAGCAAGCCCGTCAGGCCCACACAGGCCTAGCCACCAGTCCAGTCTCTACTTCCAGTCTCCGCTTCCAGTCTTCAGTAAATTGCAGTGCGTGTAATTTGTTGTCCCCAATTGCGTAAAATTTACGCAGCGGCTGTCGCCCCAACGATTTTCACCTGCCTTGCAGCAGCCACACCTGCCCGCCCGCCCCTCCTCGTGGCCCCCTTCACCTGTTGCTTGTGAAACTGCCGTTAAATGCGTATGCACCAAAAGTTTTTGTTAATTAAGCTGAAACGTCGCTCGAATCGAACTACTGCTCGCTCATATGACGCAAATGGAGTATATCCAGAGTACTGAAAATATCGGAACTGATCGAGAGAGCGTAGAAAATGAGGTATATAACAGACACATCTTATATGTATATCGTAGCATCAATGAAAGTCGACATCTGCATTTGTATTCTTCATATGGCTGCAGAAGTACATATTAGAGCTACTGTATCAAGTGTTCTCTGTGTGTAATTCTTAGCTATATAAATCTGAAATTGAATTATCTTACTGTTGCGTTCTTAGAATCTCGAAAACATATGCCTTAGAAAGTAGTAGACTCCATCGTAATCGTTGTTTCTCGAATACTTTTTGCGCTAACGAGCAATTATTTCACTCCTTGGGTAACTACTCAAATTCAAATATCTCGAAAATTATAAAAACTACCATTATCGAATTTGGTATGCACAAGATTCTGAGACATAAATGGATGAAATATAAATCGGTGTCTTTTTAACCTTCCCGAATCTCTTGATATTTCAAGTAGAGTGCTCGGATCTCTAGTGCTCAGTTCGATGTGCACGCCTCTGAAGTATCAAAGAAAACAGAATATTTTGCTTTTTCTGATAATCGTTATAATTGAATTCGAGCCTTGGCTCAACAGTCCCTTAGTATGGGTACAGCTATCAAAGATAACAGAATATTTTGCTTTTTCTGATAATCGTTATAATTGAATCTGAGCCTTGGCTCAACAGTCCCTTAGAATGGGTACAGCTTAACACCTCTTGCGCTTTCGGTATCTGGCTATGCGGATGAGTTGAGTGTCGATCTCCGATTCGGTCAGGATATGGAATTTGGGATTCGACTGGGTGACCATTGCCATTTCAAAGTCCTTCGACTCTAGAGTCTTGTCGAGAGCGAAGGCCAGAGTTTTAATGGCCAGCTTGGCTGTCTCCACCTCGTTCATATTGTACTCGTACATGCTATCCACGTAGTAATTGCCCCGCCGCATTGAGCTGCCGAAGACGCAGGCGTGATAGCCAATGGGAGCGGCCGAGGGATCTGTGTTATAGATCAGTGGACCGCGCTGCAAGTCGCACGAGATCAGGGTCATGGAACAGGCCAGCGGACGTATGGTTACGTTCTGAGTGTACACCTGACTGATGTCCGCCATGCGCTGGCACATCACGTCGGCGGGCATAGAAATTGCGGACCTCTTCCGGAACACGCTTTCCTCCAGGTGGGCCCTGTACACTTGCGCTTTGCAATCGGCCTGGCGTCCGATCACCGCACATCCCAATACATCCGAGAGGCGGAAAATGCGAGTTGCAGTCTCTGGTACGGCGAAGGTTGATAGCGGCTTCCGCTGCACGACCATCACAACACTGTCGGCGCCCGCTATGGCGACCACTGTGCGATTATCCCTGTTGACTGCCTTGGCTGCGAACTCCATCTGGTACAGACGCCCCGCTGGCGAAAATATGGTGATGCGTCGATCCAAAGTGCATTGCGTCATGGCTTTCGATCTTTGTGAATGTGCTAAAATACAAAATATAAACCTAGATATATATCTGTATAAAAATATATATTTTTTGTTTTGTATATGCTTGTATCGAGATATATATACTGAATGACTGAGCTCCCTGAACAGCTCTCCCTAGGCTAAGGCAGAGCTGCTTGACGTTGTAATCAGAGGGCTCTTTGCTGTCTACATTCGCAGTCTGTATTCGATACCTCTTGATAGAATACGCAAAGCTCACTATTTGGTTCACATATATCTTTATCTCATGCTAGTCTAATGTGGTATTATCGTATCCGATTAAAGTCCTGTAAGTGACTTCAGCTTGAAGATGTTCAGCTGACGCGTTCAATTGTTGTCGCTAATTGTCATTGTTGTTGTCGTATTATATCATTAGGCATTTGTCATTAGCCACCAGTCATTCGTCGTTACGCATTAGCTCTGTGAGTCTATTAACTAACTGTTCTCGTTCCATTTAAGCACTTAAGGCGGAGAGTAGCCGAGCGAAGAGCTCCGGGGCTGCGAAGCTACGAGGCTACGGAATTACAAAGTATGTTAATTTAGCAATTGTTCAGCGCAAATTGTGTGGAGAAGTCTGAAAAGACTTTGACCCATTAAGAGAGGAGCATAATGCTAAATAGGGAGAGAGACACAGAGAGAGAGAGATAGAGAGAGGGTGAGAGCAAAGTGGATTGAAAGTTGGAAAAAGGGAAATCGAGTATATGGGGAAAAGAATATAAGAAGAATAAAAGG
The DNA here is from genome assembly GCF_054131105.1 of Drosophila navojoa. Taxonomy (NCBI): domain Eukaryota; kingdom Metazoa; phylum Arthropoda; class Insecta; order Diptera; family Drosophilidae; genus Drosophila; species Drosophila navojoa. The sequence continues at coordinate 630,485 of NC_142895.1, read as the reverse complement.
TAGAGAGGCACCGAGGGAGAGTTGGGGGAGGCGTTGAGCGAGATAGAGATGAGAGGGAAAAACAAGCAAAGACAGATAGATCACAGAGAGACGGAGGAGCAGGACAAAGAAGGCACGAGGAAGAGAGCAAGCTATATGCAACCGGCGTAAAGGGAGGTAGGTAAATAGAGGGATTAAGAGATTAATCAAGCTACAGTTGCATTCCACGAGCGACTACTGTAGTGGAGAGTAGTCATGGGCAAAGTGATTACGGCTCGGCATGCGGGAAAATCAGTTCCAAAGCAATTCAAACTCAAAATCCATTTCAATCCGTTTACAAATGGTCTGTGAAAGAGTAGGGCAAGCAGAGATGGAGGTGGGGGTGGAATGAGACTAGCTGGCCATCTAGTTGGGGGCAGTTGGAGCATCAAGTGCATAAATAGCTGCAGCAATTAAAGCTCCAACGGCAGCAACAATGTAATTTTGTGCTCCCATCTCATTGCACTCGTTCCGCGCGCCCGCGGCACGCCTCCTCAGCTGGCTCTCGCCCCTGTTGTTTCCCAAGAAATGTTCAAATATAAATTGTAACAGAATTCAATTGGAGGCAAATGTGTGTGCTTTATTATACGGCCAGGCTAACTGATGGGCCAAGCAACGCGTGCCTGGCCAAAGAAATTCCAATACCCTAACTAACTGCATAGCTGGGCATATCGCTATATCTGTTGATGCACTCGGATTTCACTGAGATCGTAAAATATATATCAAATATGTAGGCATGTATGCATGTTTCTGTATATGTATGTGTGGATATACCTTCAGTGTCTTATTGAATATTATCTCACGAAATATCCAATTTTCGTTTCTTGTTATATAGAGTATGTGGAGTCAGCTTTATTTATGGGCTTCATTTTGCCGCCACAAACACATTTGAAGTTTTTATAGCATGACCCCTTCCCTAGCTTTTCCTCTTCCTTCGTCTTCTTCTTCTTCGTCTTGCTTCTGTTTTTTTGGCATCTCTCGTTACGCAGCGTCCAGTGTAAACAATAAACAGATCTTGGAATATGCTGCATGCGCACCCCACACACACACACGCACTGTTGTACTTCACCTATATATATGCACGCACACACACATACACACATGCATAATTTATCTACAGGCATGCAGTGCATGCTGATTCGCTGGCATCTGGCTATAAGCAACAGAAACTGTTCAAATTGATCGCAGAAACTTCATAAGAAGGCATTTCTCTGCCTCTCTCCTCCCCCCCTCCATCTGCAATTTGAAGTTTGCTCACGGCAGCAACAACAACAACAACTCCTAAAATTTACTTAACAAGGCAACTGCAGCATATTGCTTTCTCCCTCGCACAATCACACGTTCCTCTCCAACAACAGCATCTTCCTTTCTCCCTCTCTTCTACTCCCTCACTCCTTACGGCTAGCTGCAATTGAAATTTGCTCACACACACACACACACACACACACACGTAGAATAGCAATTGGAAATTAGCACGTCTCGCTGGTCTAGGGGTACGATTCTCGCAGCGGGTGCGAGAGGCCGCGGGTTCAACTGCCGGCCGAGCCCTAGTGTTACTTTTTCTTTTCCATTTTCTTTTTGAAATATTATTATAATAATAGAGATTGCTGACGGGGGGAGCGAGAGGTCGCGAGAGGCTTTGTATTTTTTTTTTTGAATATCTATTTGAAATATTATAAAAAGAAAAGAGATTGCTATCGGCGGCTCGTTTAGCATTCATCTTCCATCTTCCATCAGTCGGTTCTATTCTTCCCAGTTCTATTAGACAATTAGAGAGAGGGGCCGGCTGGGGCGGAGGCAGTGGGGGAGGCAGAGGCATTCCATATCAACCATTTGTCACTTGGCCACATTCAGCGCTTTGTGGTGGGCGTCGCCGAGCTTATCGACTGAGGGGGCGTGAATGAACTGTAACTGCTGCGATGAGGAGCCAGCAGAGCCGGCAGCATCATCGTCATCATAATGATCATCATGATGACCATCTTCATCACGCTGGCCTGGCTGTAATTACATGTTTTCTGTGGCCGATCTCTTGTGTTGTGTTGCGTGTCGTTTTCTTGTCTCGCGTTCTTTGTTTGCGTTCTCTTACTTTGCTTCTCTCCATCTCGCATTTTCGTTCAGCACTCGAGGCGCACAAATTTCAACAACATCTCAACTAAGCCAGCGGATTGGACTTCTTGCAGGAGCAATTCAACTTTATTTTCCCAACTCAGTTTGGAGTTGCCTTTTGTTTTTGTTTTTGGTTTGTTAATCGATTTTAAATTGTAGATTGATTGATTAAGATATGAGCTGAGCTGAGACTGCAGCGGCTCCCGCTCTCTGGCGCTCGCTCTCCTCTTGCTCCACTTGAGCTGCACTCCCACAATTTGTTCAAGTGGCTACATATATAGAGCAAGGGAAAGCAAGAGGGAGAGAGCGAGAGAGAGGCAGAGCAAGACTAAAATTCTCAATTGCATGCATCATTTGCTCATTAGTGCGGCATTTCAGGCACGTTTGCTCTAGCTCGACGCTAGATGGCGCCCCAGTCGCTGACATTCCTTAGCTTCGTGCTGCAAGTGCTACTTTCCCCAACTAGTAGCACCTGCAGCTTGCATAATACCCATGGAAGAATTCAAAAACCATAAAATTCGATGGCAAATGGAGAGAGAGAGAGAGAGAGAGAGAGAGAGAGAGAGAGTGAGAGAGAGAGAGGCTAGCTGCTGCAAATCACAATTGTCTGCATCATTTGCTCATTAGAGACATTTAAAATGATTTGCCATGAAGTTTTTAGACTGCAACTAAACGCTACTCGCCGCTAGATGGCTCCAGCATCGCCACTGGCCAACTGTGGCTCCGTTTACACACCAAATTTCCGATGCTGTTTGGCTGCATTGCCTAATTTCCTGCAGCCCCATGCCCGCTTACCTGGCTGCACCTGCAGCTCGCATAATAACCGTTAAATGCCTTTTGCCAGATCTGTTTTGTCCATTGTTTCGCTGTTGCATTTTCCACGCAACACAGATCCGAGAGAGATTGAGATGGAGACCCCGTTCGGGCCCCCAAATTACGATAATGATTAACGAATTGTTGACTTCTAGATGGATGTATGTATATACATAGGTATACATGCATATAAATAAATATATACACATACATTTATACATATGTTTACTATATGTAATAGATATCTGGCTGTATTTCCATAAAGATATGCAGCAAAGCAATTAATGCCGTGAATAACAACATTTGAAGAATGAACAAGTAAGCGTAAGCTCCACTAGTAGATACCCTGTAGTGCTTGGCGTGAGTTGCTAAAATTGCAGACGCCGCTCGATCGACTCGACCAAGAATATATGTACATACATACATATATGTATGTAGCTGTAGACATCTCTAGTAACTAATATGCCCTGTTTACACACTCGCCCCGCCTGCACGGTATACAACCGAAAGAAACCCATTAAAAAATGTTAATTTCCATAAAAAAACAGAAAAACGAAATGAGTTTGAGACGCTGGAGTGATACAGCACGTGGCTAAAAGCCACAAAAACGAGCCAACAAAAGACAAAAGCCAGAATTTGTAGCTCAGCATATAATACATGCATACATACATGTGTGAGTGTATACGTGTGTGTGTGTGTGTGTTGTCGTTGTTGGCGTATTTCGTGTGTGGAATGTATCACAGGCAGCGCTTTGCCTCAGTTTTGTGGCTTTTGATTTGCAGCCAAAAAATAAAGCAGAAAATAATCTGAATGAACATGCTCTGTGGCTGAGTTGAGCGACTATCAAAAATACCCTCTAATATGATTAATGAATATATAGTTAGCTCATTGCATGAGCTAAATAAAGTATATCGATATTTATCGATATTCCTTGTTGATTGATCTACATATCCCATTAGACCATTCATTCATGCGTCTTATTAACTTCACTATTTATTCGATTGCAAGGCAGCTGTCACACTCCTACGAGATGATCTACCCCCATGGGGTATACAAAGACAGAGCACAATATACGTTCGATCGATTAACATAAACGCCCACGAGAAATCGATACGCGAGATCTTTAAGCACCTGAGTATCTAGAGAAGCATCTAAACTACTATCTGTTGGTATCTTTTGGATAGCCGGCTGATTTATAGTTTTGGCCATAATTATCTGGTTTAAGGTGTTGCTAATGGCCGCAGCGTCGAGGCTCGTCTAATGAAGCTCACGTCTGACAGCGGCGGCTGTGCCAGCGATTTGCATACCTCAACTGCTGCTCAATGGGCGGCTCTTGGGCAGGGAGAGGTGGGGCGCAGGGCGAGCGAATAAACACGCAATTCTGACAGCTGCGGTCGCGCCACACACGCAGCTAAGGCATTTTCCATTTGACTAGCGCTGAGTTTTCCTGACAAACTTGTCAACGGACTGCGGAGGATCGGAGTTCAGGAATCAATGAGCGCAGATCGAGGGCCGATGACGAGGAAGAGCCGTCCAGTGATCGGGAATGGGCGAGCAAAGTTCAGCAGTTGCTTATGGGAGATCGGTGATCGTTGATCGAGAGTAACGACAAGTCGAAGACCAGAGAACTAGGATAGGATTAATGACGATGGATAAGGAATCGAAGATCAGAGATTGATCAATGATTGAGAGAGACGGATGGCATATATCAGATATATGTATATGATCTTAGAATGAGAATTGTAAATCTCAGGGCATAGATCGGATAGGGCACTGAGAGCAGAGAAAGGGATAGGATCAATGAACATGGGTCGAAGATCGGAGTTCAAAGATTGAGAGTCATGGATTGAGAGTTAAAGATATATATGATCTTAGAATAAAGGCTGTAGATTGCAGATCTAAGATCGGAGGTCGACAATTGAGGAATATATATTGATTACTGCAGTTGACGACTCTGGGACAATGATCTGTGCTTAGTACTACAGCTGGTCAAATAATTGCGAAGCTTTTCGCATTGCATAGCTATAAATTATGCTGCCTGTCTGGCTGTCCAGCTGTCCAGCTGTCTGTCAGTCACAATTCTCGATTGTCCGCAACTTCTCGATTTCGCGGTCAATCCCTTCAGCCCCGCCCTCTCTCTTTTCACTGCTAGGTTGTTGTTGCTTTTGCTTTTGCTCATTTGCGTTTCATGTTCGCTGAACAAAGACGCCCATTCTGCTTCACTGTCGCTTTGGTGGCCGCCTTCAAGGCTAAATTTAGAGGGTATACAGCCAGAGATAACGCCGCGAAGTTAAACTTGGACTTGGACTAGTCTGCTGACAGCAGCTTGGACTGGAGCAGCTCGCTGGCCTTTACAGGGTATCGCTGGAGTGCGCCAAGTGGCGCATGCTTGGCTCTGCGGCTGATGCGATGCTGCGCTGTGCAATTAAGCGGCACAGCTGCTGTCATCGTCGCCGCGTCTAATCAATCAGACATGCCCCCAGCTGCAAGCTGCGAGCTGCGAGCTGGGCACGAGGATCGGCTGTCGCATTAGATGCGCCCGACAGAGTGTCAAATTGATGGCTGCTGCACAAGGAATGCGACTCCAAGCAGTTGCCAGTTGGGGCCCACCAATGACCGGAGCAGCAGCGGCAGCCCAACTGCTGCAGCGTGGGCGCCATAAAAGCAGCTCGGCTGAAGCTTGTGGCGTGGGCAGCAGCAACAACGACAACCATCGCCCCCAGCTGTAGCTGCAGGCCCGTTAAATTGTCAAATTAGGAAGCGACTACAGGCCCAGAGTGGGCATACGTGGGCCCAGTGGAGCATTCAAATTGGAGTGCGCAAGTGCGCGGCGCGGCATGGATCGTAGAATGAAAAGCAGTTAAAACAAACATTTCAAGCAGCTGCAGTCCCAGTGTGATGGCTCTGGCAGCACTCGAGCTGGCAAAGTTCTGTGCTCAGGAAAACGAATTGGTTTTCGTATAGACATGCGTCTCAAGCAGCTTCCAGTCGAAATTGCTGTTCCTAGCTCCAGTAGATCTCGAGATTTGATGACAAACCCCAAAAGCGAAAAGGCACTTCTAGCAGTATTTTGGTAGGGTATGTGGAATTTATATCAGCTTATCTCGTATCCTAGAAAACTTAGCTCACCTATCAAATTTTGGGCAGGTGCATATAGCCCTTTGCCTACATTTTCTAGGGTACAACAGCAGCTGGCCGACTGCAGCAGTTGGCCCAATCTTTACACGTTCCATGCACCCAGTCGATAAACAACACACACACACACACTGCAAAGTTGAGCAAGTAAATAGCTGCACCGCATCGAGCATGGCGCATGGAGCATATGGAGAACTGCATTGATTTCAGGGTCGGCAACTCGTTTGCTCATGCAAAGGCTGAAATGATGCCAACAGGTGCTCAACATTCTTGGCATAGTTGTGTGAGAGCAATGCAAGTGCCAAGGGGGGGCTGCAGAGGCAACCTCTCTCTCTCTCTCTCTCTCGCTATCCCGCCTTGATTGCTCTATTGTAATTGCGCAGTCAGCGCCTGGGCGGGGGGTAAGAAAGTTGCCAAGAAATGCAATCTCATTCATGCCATTTGCTACACGGCAAAGGAATGTTCATGAAAGCAAATAAGACTACATACTACAACAACAACAACAACAAAAGAGATTAATAATTATTGATTATAATTGATCTTGGCTCGAAGATCAAGCGATAAATCAAACGATGCGACGGCTCTAACATAAACCTAGACAACATCGAGGATCGCATGGGCGCAGACTGTATCTTCTACTCAAAGGGCTCACCCAGCTTTGCCTTGCCTATTTCAGTTGCCCATCCCAAACAAATTACTTGGCATATTAAAATTATTGTTATTGTTATTATCGAGTCTTCTTCAGGTCTACAGCTTCAGCTTGTTTATTTATTGTCCCCCTGCGCCTGGCCAGGCAGATCAATCCCCGCTTCGAATCTCGTCCTTTTCATTCTCATTCAAGTTTTACCTTGCTTAAATTCAGTTTGATCCCATTAAACGTCATCTGATGTGAATTCATTGTTATTTGTTAATTATATCATGTACTCTATACTTATAAAATGGAAGTTTTGCATACGAAATTATAATTTTAACAACTTAAAAATTGCATGTATTGCCTTTGCGCTATCTCCATCTCGCTTTCACTAATTCAGTAATCCGATTTATAAGGCAACCGCCTCGTATTCAAACAGTTCCTGGTTTGAGTCCTGCCAGAGATGGCCTTTCCATATAATAGAATATATGTTTTTATTTTTTTATTTTTAGCTTTGTTGCGTAATTGATGTAATATATTCATGTGATCCACCTGTTGTTGTGCTGTGCTCCACTCACACGCCCATCTGAAACGTTCTTTTATACTCAAAGTATTCGGCTAGCTTATCAGCATAAAGAGTTGTCTTCTACTGCTTCTTCTTCTTCTTCTTCTGCTTCTATGTTGGGGTCTAGAGAGCTTTTGGCTCTTTGTTTAGTTTGGCCTTTGTTTTGCATTATGTCACGTTTCTCGAACTCAAACACAATCACACACGCACGCTTAACAAGAAGACCTGGGCTAATGGAAATGCTGGCGCCAGCATCGCAATGCAAAGTGACCACAACAACAACAACAACAACTTAATAACTGCCCAACAATTTGTTTAACAATCAGTGGGCTTTGTGTCTGGCTGGGTCTTTGCCTTTGTCGTCGGTTTTCTATACCCTTTGCATAGAATTTTTATAGCTTCATAAGCAATTACGGGTAGAGAGCAGCCGCCAGTCGACTATTCTCGTGCGGAGCTTGTGGCAGACTTCGCTTGCAGCAGGAATGCTCATTGGCCTCTTAGGTAATTGTCGCCAATTCGTTGCGTGACTTCTGCTCAGTTGATGAGCAACATTAGCAACAGCAACAGCAACAGCCGCAATCAACAGCCAGCAACCACAGCAACAATAGCCCCAGGCATCCATTTGTGTGGCCTCGATTGTGGCATAGCCAGCAGCTACAGCTCGAGCTGCTCTTCTCCTTCCCACTCTTCTGGTTACTTAAAATGATCTCAGATGGCGTCGAGGACAGCAAGAGTTAAATATATTAAATTTAGTGTAAAGCAGCCTATGGAATTAAGGGAGATTGGAAATATTTCACCTTCTGCTTAAAAGTTCCTCTGTTAAGTGTGTGATGTATCTCTTGTCTCTAGTAGAGCCACCCAAGGCGAGCACAACTGGATGGATAGCCTTCATAAAGCCATCAACTACCGCTACCCCTCTCTCCCTCCCTCCCTCTCTCTACCCTCTCTCTACCTAACATAGAGTCATCAACTATCGCTCCCTCTCTCTCTTTCTCTCGAGCGTAGCGTGACAATATTAGGTTCTGTAAGGATCTAGCCCAACTATCTGAATACCCTATAAAATATATAAAATACTATAATGTATATTTATTTATCTCTCTCTCTTTCTCTCTGCCTATCCTTCTCTCCCTCTGTCTCTCTTTAAATACCATTAACTATATATATTTATCTCTCTCTCTCTCTCTGTCTTTCACTCTCTCTCTCTTTCTCTCTCTCTCTCTGTCTCTCTCTCTCTGTCTGTCTCTCTCTTTCTCTCCCTCCATCTCATTCGATTACTTCTCTTATATCATGAGACAATGATTGATATTTGTTTGCATTTCACCTATTTTCTTTATCGAAGCAAGGGGCGTGCTGCTTTGGGGCGTGACTTTCTCACGCCAGTTACAACAACAACAACAACTGGACACAGTTTACAAAAATGATTGAAATATTATCAAAAAACAAAACTGAAATTGAGTTTTGTTGTAAAAAGAAAGCGGGCTAAAGCCAACTAAATGGCTACAGCTGCCATTTGTATTGCGTGTGCTTGAAGCTGGACCAAAACCCCGCTGGACCATGCCCACTATTCAAACTCCTGCCCAGTTCGGCCTCTTTCGTCTTTGATGTTGATGTTGATGTTGATATTGAGTCGATGTCAGCTGCAATTTCTGAAGAATTTTAATCAGGCAGCCGAAAGAAATTGTAAATCGATATGTGTATAAATAACTGTATGTATGTATATGTAGTTATGTGTGCATGCTAGATCATGTGTGCATGCTGATTGCCAGTCTCGAAAATTGCGTTTGCCACAAATTGTTGCAGTTGCACGCAACAATCGAGGCAATTGAAATGCCTGACCAGTCAACAGTTGCCCCTGCCCACTGCTAGCCCCTCTCTGCCCCCTCTCAACGACTGTGCCCACTGTCAGTTCAAGCTTCAGTCATGCCCCATCATAACATTTGGTAAGCGCTGAGCGCACAGCGCCTCGCTTAGCATGCAAACGAGCGGCTTCTTCACCTGGGCAACAGGTGCATTCGCATTAGCGTTCTTTATGCTCGCTCAGCCAGTGCAAGGCGGGCATATAGGCTCAGGCCATCAACAGGCAGTTTCAGAGATTCGCTAAGGAAGAGGAAGAGGGGTGTGGGGGCTTCGATTCCCCATAAGTTAAACTCTTGCTGAAGCGTGAACGAGCATTGGGCAGTCAGTATGGCTGCTTTTCATTGCAAGCTTGTGGTCGTTTGTGGCGAGTGTAGCATGTGGCATGTGGCAATTAGCAACGTTGCAGCCATTTAACAATTAGCATAAGCATTAAAGCACTTGAACTCTGTGAAGTGAAGAAGCTACATATACATAGAGATATTAATATGTATATGCGTATGCGGGATCTGTGATATAATGCAATAGAATGGACAGAAAGAATATTCATTTGAATGAAAAACTAAGAAAGATTAGTCAGATATTCAATATAATGTATAGATATAGATAGATAGATAAGCAACAATATCTATGGTATAATGCTAATGGTTCGATTGAAAACAATTCCGAATTGAAATTGATAATCGATTGAAAGATATGTTTGACTCGATTGAAAGAGATTATCTGTTGAAAAGAAGTCTCGGCAAACAGAGATTCCCCATTGTAATAGATTCTCTGTTCAAGATGACTCGACATTGTAGGACAGCTACTCGATTGAAAGAGATTTTTATTCACAAAGATATTCGATTGACACTAAGTCTCTATTGAAGGAAGACACATAAAAAAACCATAAATACGCTATTAATATGAGGGTATATACAATATATTCACATTGCAACTCAGTCTAATTAAACGTATCCAAGTCGAAGCCATTTGAGTCAAGTTCGTTGTCCAAGTCTTTCGTTTTGCGATGCGTTCATGAATGAGTTGAGTTGCGAATGAATGCGAATGCATTTCGATTGTGGCAATTGCATAATCAGAAGTGGGCAATGCGTCCGTCCGGCTTCTCAAGTCGAGCTTGGCCCACATAGCTGCTCACATTCTGATATGCGGGAACTTTCACTGTGGTCCGGTTTGGTCTGCCAGATGCGAAGCGCATGTCGAAGTGGCAGTTGGAGTGGAAGATGCCAGATGGAACGAGCCACCACATTGGCCGTGTTTATAATTTTGTTTGTGCTGCGGGAATTCTCAGAGACGGCTAATTGCCAGCGACACGGCAGCCGTCACGACTTGAGAAGACGGCGGCTCTTCGTACATGCATACCCTGTGTTCGCTGCAAACGTGTGCAGGGAGTATACGCGACTGTCGGACTGTTTTATGAGCTCTTCTCTTCAGTTCCAGCTCGGAATTGCCTGGGTATCTGCTAGTCGTGCCACCAGAGTGCGCCGTCAACACACTTAGCTTGTTTTCTTTGGCATTCGAGCGATGCGGAGGTGCGGGCGTCGTCACATTAAGCTGTCATATTCTGATTGTTGTCTCTTCTTGCCTTCCCCCAGCCTCTGCGTGCAGCCGCCATGCCAGCAGCGAGCGTCGCCAGAGATTGAGCGCCTGACATTGTGAGAGATCGTGGGGCCTTTCGGATGCCAGCCATAGGCGTCGCAATCAGTGGTAGCTGCCCCGCACGCACAATGGCCACCCATGGCACGCCCCTGACCGCCAGCTCGCTCTATCGGCCGTCGAGCGGTGCGAGTGGTGCCACGCCCATTGCCGCTGCGGTTCATTATCAGCCGAAAGCATTCGCCGCCGGCGCCGTTCAAAATGGAGCGGAGCGCAGTCGCCTGCTGGAGCTGCTGCGAGCGCCCAACAATCTCACCTCGCCCACACTGGAGCCCTCGTCTAAGGGACTGCTCAATGGACCAGGACAAAACAATTGCTTCCTCAATTGCGCCGTTCAGGTGAGTTCATATGCCCAAGCTCCTCTATAGACTTGTATTATGAATTACCATTGAGGAATATATTATCGACTTATCGATTTATCGCAAATTATCGATCATGTGAAGTGCATTCCATAAGAATGCCCGCATGTGGAATATACATATGTATAAAAAGGAATATCTTGAATACATTCACAGCTAGACTAAGCCAACTTACAATTACCTTTAAGGGATATATTATCGATTTATCGATTTCACGCAAATTATCGATCATGTGAAGTGCATTCCTCAAGAATGCCCGCATGTGGATTTCCTACTTTATCTTGTATACATTCACAGTTTGATATCGATATTTATCGATAACCATTATGCGAAACCAAGAGACAGTTTAACTTGCTCTCTGTCTCTCTTTTTCTGTGGGCCAACTTAACTATTGGCCAGGCCTATTTTCACAGCTTGATTATACCCTAGTTAGCCATTCGCAATGGGCATTTACGAATTCTCAACACATGTCGCATCTTTGTGATTTGTGATTCGTTTGCGGCCAATTCCGATGATGGCCCCAATTGACGCTGTTGTCTTATCTTTTGTTTTGTCTTCACTCGTAGTTCGCAGCCTTCGAATCGAAATCGTGTTAATTTGCTGCTCAATTTGTGGGCAATTTCAGAGTGAGTCAAGCAATTGATGTGGGCGAACCTTAAAAGGTAGCCAAAGCAAGTCGCAGCAAGTCGAAGCAAGGCCAAGGCAGCGTCAGCCTCTGACCAATTACTTTACATAGATATGCTTAGATATTGTATTTACACACATATATATATACTGTGTATGTATATCGCTTGCATGTTCTGATCCCATCTACAAATGAGGGCCATCATCAAGCGAAAGGCTGCTGGCTCTCAACTCTCAGCTGTTGTCTAGGAAAAAGTGCCACCCAGTTGCATAAATTGAGCCCCGCTCGCATTGCAGTGAGCATAAATTTGTATATTTATGATTCTAACGATTGTTTCCGAATGGGGGCCCGAGAACCCGGGCGCTAATGCAAATGCAGTTGCAATTAACAACAACAATTAGCCGAGAGCAACAAGAAATGGGACGGCTCGACACGATCTGGAGTAAGTCTAGTTGGCGCCATGTTGAAGAGGTAGAGTCCCCAGGTGCTACAGAAACTGCTAAGGAGTAGGCACTGAATACATGGAAAAGATCTCTGACAGGTATGTTATCGATTAATGGAAGAATGAATTATCGATAACCATAAAATTAACGATAGGCATCTAAAATATAATATGATACTATATACGATATACCTAATACCATATACGATGCACGATATATCTAATGCTATATATGAATAATGCTATATTCGCTGTTCGATAGACATTAGTCGATTGACAATATACAATACGTACCCTATTCACTGGCATGACTCATTGTCTGCATGGACAATAGTAATTGTGTCGGACTAAATCACGTATTTTCATACTCGCTCACAGAGTCGAAAGCGAGTCTATTGGCTTAAATGATATTAAGTTGAATATGATATTTGGAGGGCTTGCCCTATTGCCCTGCTCTACAGATACATCCACAGATTATTCAGCTGCGACTGACTGGAAATACTTAAATGTAAGAGCGAGCATTTCCAATCGGATATGCCCGATCGTAATGTTCTGGCTTTGTTTAGTTTTTCGATCAGTATTTACTTATTTTTTGTGACGGGAGCAATTGAGAGATAGTTCGTAACGTTTGAACAGTTAATTGTCGCGCACGCCTAGTAGCTGATCCAGTTTAAAAAGGGGTTGCACGGCGGGTGGGAGGTGGATTTGGGTTAAGGGGCGCTCGGTTTTGGGTTGGGTTCGCTTGGCTCTGGCGCCTTTCGAGGTGCGGCCTAAGCCTAGCGCACAGTCAAACTAATTGAGCGTATGTATGTGATATATATACATATGTATGTGTATATCGGTATATGTGTATATAAATGGGGCGTGGCAGCAGCAAGAAACAAACAATGCTATTCAAAATTGTGGCCAAGAGATTTTATTTGCGCGCCGTCGAAGCGTCGTGCGTCAAGCCTAGCTACCACCAGCTGCCACGCCCACGCGCCCCATCGAGCCAGCCGACTCCCCAGGCCGCCTATCTGTTGCCCCACTAGCAGTCACGCCCACAAATAGCTGTTGCTGCTGTTGAGTGTCTGTTGACAAGAGAGACAACAAAAGTGTTGAAGATCTCAGGGTGACAATTCGCTTGCTCGACTAGCCGTATACCCTGTACAATCAATGCGGACAGGCGGCAGAGCTAAATATAGCCCATATTCGTTTATAAATGTTACTCTAAGTCCAATATGCTCTGGGCATTTGTCACCGGCAAATTGTGCTATATAGCACGACAGTTAGATACCCTGTATGAGACATGTTGCGATCAAACTCTCGCTTGATGAAGATTTACGTTATTGAAATCAAGTTAACTGTGCAACGAGTCCATGTAGTGAAAAGTCGCCTAGCAGACGTTTACTCAACTGGGAGATACCCTGTAATGTAATAACATCATATGCGGGCATATACATGCATATGTGTTAGATGATTGGGACTTAAAGACAATTCTATAAGCTAACTACTTGACTAAAGATAGCCTGGCGCATAAATACCCTGTAAAAAGTCAACTGGTGTGTATTCGCTTAATATTCAATCGAGCCCTGCCTCACTCACAAATACTCTGTAAGAGTGAGCACGTTCTTCATAGACTTTAGCTATATATTTGCAGCATTTGATGGTCTTTGTTCTCGTTTGTCGGTTGTTTGGCGCATAAAAAGCGTTAGACGAACTATTAGTAACAGTTTTTGGGGCTGCGCTTCCGTTGCAACTGGCAAGTGGCAAGTGGCAACTGGCAACTGCTGCATGCAGCGACTGCTGTAAGCGCTGAGAACAGTCTGATGATGATTTCACTTGATATGCTTTTAATGTGTTTCTTTTGCCAGGCAGTCAACTGCAACGCCAGTCCAAGCCCTTGACGACACAGCAGAGGCAGAAGAGACAAAAACTGCTGCTTCTTTTCCGCCCTCGTCTTCGTTGTTGTCGTCGTCTTCTTCCTCTTCTTCTTCTTGTGGTGTAATAAAGTAGCAGCAACAGCCATCATTTTCTTTGGCTTCAATTTCAGACCGAAGACGGTCAACAATCAGTCCAAGACGCTCGCTGCATGATATGCCCCTGGGCAGAGCAAGAGCGAGAGCGAGCGAGAGAGAGGATGGGAATGAAATGAAAAATGAGTGGGGCATATTATGCTCATAGACATCACACATTATTTCACAGCTCCATATCTTTATATCTGTATCTCTAGCTCCGACTCCAACTCCAACTCCGACTTTGACTCTGACTGTGTCTGGGAGTCGGCTGAGATTAGTTCACACGATAAGCCAAACAAACGGCTAGACGCGGACACCCGGCCGGCCACTTGTTTGCAGAGCGTTTAGAGCTTCGCTTTCCGCTTCGCTGCCCGTCGACGGCATCAATTATGAAACACAATTTGATTGTCTTCGTGTTTGCATTGACTTTTTGCCGCCGTCTGCGATAAACCAACTGCCAATTGCCAGTTGCCAATAACCAATAGCCAATTGACCATTGCCAATTGCAGCTGACTTGTGCGTGCCCCAAATGCAAAGCTAAAGAGCAGCTGCAGCTGCAGCAACGAATTCGTATTCACTTTTGTTGCAGGTGGCAGGTGCCAAATTGCCAAAACTGAGCCTAATTAAGCGCAGATACCCTGTAGTCAGCTGTGAAGTAGAGAGAGAATAGAGAGAGAATCTTATTCATTGTATTAGTAATGTAGATAGTCGGCAAACGAAAGAAGATACCCTGTATACAGCTCTAACTCCCAGAGAGGCAGGCAGTTGGCTTTTACAGGGTATCTGCATAGATTCAATATGCGTAATGCAGAGCTACTGCTATCTCTTCATATATTTTTACAGGGTATATGAGGAGAGCTAAAGCCTCTACCCTCATATATTACGACACTTCAATTAGTACAGGGTATTGAGCAGTTGCGCTCTGCTACGCTGGTTACGGCTGAGGGCGCTGCCTGGGAACTGCGTGCATGTCTTTGGCTGCTGCTTTTTCTGCTCCTTCTTCTTATTCTTGGACGACTCCTGTGCGATGTCTTCTTCCTGTCTATCTCTCTCTCTCTCTCCCTCTCTTTTTCCCTCTTTGTGCATTTGTGCAACAGGGGGTTTGCAGTTTGAGACGCGTCTTGGCCATGCTTAATTTAACAAATGCATGTTTAATCAGCACACACACACACACACACACACACACACACACACACACACAGACAGAGCACACTCACACACACACACACACAGTCAGACAATTTATGTTAATTTATGCATTTGTACTTACGTTGGCCGTAAATTTATTTCATTCTTTTTTGTGTGTCTCCCTCGTATTTCGTTTAACAAGTTTATGAAACAGGCACGATGGTCATTATGCTAATGATCATTATGCGGCTGCAGATCATTATAAACATCATTACGAGCAATGTTTTCTTACTTTAGTTTTTAACTCTACTTTTTCATGGCCGAAATTGTGAGCGAGAAGGAGAGAGGCAGCAGGTCTTGACGGCTGACGGTTGCTGATTGTTGTTGTTGCAGGTTGTTGTTGTTGCTATAATTATAGCACCCAACAACAACAATCAACAGACAGCAACAATCAACAGCAATTCATGTTTGGCCATTCGAAAGTTTGTCCACAAGTTATGTCCAGTGTTCAATGAACCTTTTGATAACTGTTACCGTTTCATAACGAAAACAATTAAGAGTGCTCCAGTTGGGTATGCCTGACCACAAGATACCCAGCAGCAGCTGGGTGGAGCAGCTCTTTTCTCAGAACTTCATTGTGCATGGAGCGGAGTGTGAAGGCATAGAGGAATATGACAATAGAAATCTGTATGCGTGCTACGAGTATTGAGAGTAATTTATAAACGATATAGGGACTACGACGCTGTGGAATGACAGCCGTACAGTTGAGCAGACATACAGAGGTTAACGATTCTATTACTTGAAGTGGGTGTACTCTCTCTCTCTCTCTCTCCCATTCTCTCTCTCTGTTTCCCCTTCTTACAATAGTCTCGTCTTCTTTCTGTATATCCCCCTTTTGTTGCATTCCCTTTCTACTTCTCTCTCCCTTGTGTTCCTTTCCTTTGGCCTCTCTTTCTCTTGCTAACAAGAGCTTGCCCTGAAGTTCGTGTCTTAAGTCTTTTGTTTGTGCGCCTGTCTTGTCAAAGTAGCAAGGAAAATGCGCGTCTCTGTTAACGAAAGCGGAGCGGAATGAGAATTCTCTGGTTGTTATTGCTGTTGTTGTAGACTGTAAGGGTTAGGGTAAACGTTCGCTGCATTTTCAATGAATGTTTTAATTAGTCGTTCGCCTGTGAAACTCGAAATGGAGTACACTTTTGTCGCCCAATAAAAACATGAACAAATTTGTATAGTCTAATGGCAGCGCCATGCTGTGAGGCTTAACCGATTGCCTAATGCTCGTTGAAATGGGCTTCTGAGTATTTTGAAGTCCAGGAAAACATGCAGCCTGATGAACAATAGATGAAGCCAATGTATTCGTTAGACTTCCTTAGCGAGCATCAAAGAAAGATGTACTCCTGGCTATAAATTAAATGAAGCGTATTTCAATTATAAATTGCAAGAAAAAAAAAAAATCTTTAAAACCAACGATTCTGATATCATGTGCACGTCCTATATCCATATAATATCTGGCAACATTTATGATACACTTAGCTCATATATCAAATACCGAAACGGATCTGTTAATATGGACAGTTTCACGTCCTATTCTAATTATGTTCCACTCCTTCTCCCTCGCTCTGCCTCTCTCTGCCTCTGGCCTTTACCACAGTGACTGCCCTATAGGCACACGCACACATTCCACAGACACTTCAAAGTACTTTCCCTCAGTTGTTGTTGTTCTGCTGCTTCTGCCTCTTCCCCGGTGCGTCTCACCTTTGGATGGCTCACTTTAGCCCCACTTTGTGACTAATTGAGTTACAATGAACGAAAGAGAAACAAACACGAAATCAAATGTTTGACTTGCATTTCCGATCGGTGTTTTTGGCTGTTTCATTTATCAATTAGCTCGCATTTCCATTTCCATTTACATTTCCCTTTTCCATTTACATTTCCTGGTCAAGAAAACTCGCCTCGCATAACGAAAACTCGAGCAGAGGTGAAAGCGCTGGCATTACAAATTCTTTTCATTTCATTTCCATTCTTAACAATTTTCAGTTGCCTTTGGAAGAGTGCGAAGAGGGCATTTAAGTTTTTGCCAACAGTTTGTAACGGGCAGAAGGCAAGCACTGATCCGAGTCGAGTTTTTTATAGGGGTACGAAGGACTTGAAAATTGAAGTTTTTCTTAGAGGTTTTTGTTGCCATGTTCATGCTTTCAATGAGAGATGGGGTGCATAATATACTCCTTGGCAGGGCATCTACCCGTCGATCATTCACACTTTCACTCGCCTTGTTTTTTGGTGTAATTCTTTCATTTCCTGCTACACCAATTTCTATGGCTGACAATTTGTGATTGAAGTTTGAAACATTTCTACGATAATGATAATGATAATTGTGGCAGTTCACATGTGTGTTTGTGTGTATGTACATCTACATATAGATAGGTATATTTGTACATTTCTATATATAATCGCCAATTTCTATGCTCTTTCATCGGCAGCCAAACCAATTTCGCAAGCCGTTCCCATTTCTTTTGTAGTTCCACAAATAGCCTCAAGTCATAAAAGTGTTATTAATAGTTCTGCGCCAACTGCACAGATTAGAGTTGAAAAAAAGCTGTGAAATGAGCAATATGAGCGTCGAATGCCATCAAATGTAGATATATATATGATTTGCTATACAAATATACATATATTGAGTTAAGCCTCAGTCTAGTTACCTAAGGCAGAGAAATGTGAAAACTATGTTGTGAAATAGTCTAAGCGAGGTTAGCTCGAGCAAGCAAGCTGTGACTACGTGGTATCTTAAAGTTGAGCATAATGAACAAAGCAACAATTGCTCTCAAGCAGACTAAGAATACTAAGCACCAAATTTGCAGGGTATCTTTGAGTCGGGCAGATCTATGTAAGTAATGCCAGTAGGCTATTAACAGGTCTAACCTAGGGTATCATTTGTCGATCATATCAATCATTGTTAGTAATCAATACACTATAGTTACAGGGCTTCTTTAGATTTAATACAGGGTATTTCGATCAGATCCACTCACATTTACTGTCACTTAGTTACAATTTTCGCCCACTGACCAAAGCTTTTCGTGTGTGTGGTCCACCCACGACGTGGAGCCGGAGGAGGCTGCGGGAAGTGGGGCGTGCCCGACCACCCTGGCAGCATTTGAGGCGATGCGCTAAGATGCTTATGAGCACAGCAACAATGTAGCGTAGGGGCATTTGGGCTGGGGTCGCCTGAAGAACCATCCATAGAAAATTCAGTGATTAATGAGCCACACGCACTGACGGCAGATGAGCTGTCGGGAGTGTGGGGTATAAGGTAAGGTGAGCAACGGGTAAAAGGTAGAGGTAGACATCGTGTGTAGAGATCTGATTGAAGAAATGTTTACTATGTCACATGACATCCCTCATATCATATGATCGATCACTCGTCTTATAGTTTTTAACTGAGCTGTAACCAGGTTTGGTTCAAAGACCTTAAGAGGCAGAGACAATAGTTTTGTTAAGTAGCTACACAGAATGTGCATTCGATATGTAGTACAGGGTATGTTCTGGTATTATCAAATGTAGTACAATAAGCTACATGTGGAGCAGCATACATAGAATCGATAATAACTGAAAGCCCGCTGCAAGGGTAACTAGCTAGTCGATCAACTCGTTGAACTACAGGCTCATTTTTAGCAGAGTCTGCTGCCAAGGCATAGACTTTGTACGACTTGAACTGGCTCAGCTGAGCGGGCATCTGGTAGTCGTTCAGACGTCAACTCACCTGTCTTGCAGCTGTTCCTCGCCGGCTGTCCGCATCAGATGTGGCAATCCTCAGTCCCCAATCACTCAATCGCTCATTTCAATTAGCCAATTACGCATGCCAATTGCCAATTGCCAATTGGCCAGACTCCACTCGAGGCAGAGGCAGAGGCAGAGGCAATGGCAGAGGCTAAGAGCTCAGCATTTGTAATTAGAGAACGATGCCATAATTTGCAGTTGCCCCCAAGTGGGGCAGGTTGCACGGAAGTTGCACAAGCGACACGCATGCAGAACTTGTCCGAGAAGTCAAGAATCAATATCAACGCAGACTCGATCTCTGCCTTAGCCTTAACCACTCCCAGCAGCCTCTCCCTCTCTCTGTCTCTCCCTCTCTGCTAATTTGCGAGTGCAAGACGGAAGCTGTTGCTAGCCAGTGTTTACTGTGCGCTGCGCTCGAATCGGAAGTTGCGCTTAGCCAAAAGACAGAGCGAGCCTCCGCTTCCGCTTCTGGACATGATCTGCGGTCAGCGCGAAGAGAGATACCAGCTCGGGTTCCGTGCTCTTCCTGGTGAAAGGGAAACGTTTCCTGTGCCCAGATGCAAAGCGCGGGCAGCTAGGGCTGCGCTTAGGTGGGCCTCTGCTAATGAGCTCGCAGGGCGGTCTCTTTCAAGCGCGCCTCGCGGAGCACAATCAAAGGGCAGTGCCACAGCCTTGGGGGCCTTGTCTTTAGATCGGAAAAGCTGTCCATGATAGGCCCCTTCCAAAGTCGACTCTCTGCTCCCTTTCTTGCCCTGCGGCTGGGGGTCATGCAAACGTTTCTTAATTAATTTTCTGTGCCCCGTCACAACATTAATCGTTGCGGCCCGTTGCCAAAAGCTGTCCAACAGCCCAAATCAACTCAGGTGAGAATGTAGCTCTCGAGCCCCATCGACTGCGCAATGCTCGTTAATGTCAGCCAAACCTTTCCTGTCTTGGGTATCTGAAAAGGTTTACGGGCACCAAAGATTACGTCTGTAGCCAAAATTATCCATGGCACATAAAAGTTCAACTCTCTGACAAAGATCTGTTAGGGTGTACGCAGATGGCCATATACCCGCTTCATACCCTGTGACTCGAGCACAAAAAATGTTAATAAATCAGAAACTCAATAAATAACGACGCAGCTCGATTATTTATTACGGTCTGTGCTGCGAGTGGAATTGAAAGTCATTTGATGCTTTTATTGTTTTTTTTTTATTTGCTTCTCTCGTTTTTTTGGGGACTGGCACGCGCCAAGCGACTTACACGAGTTCCAATTGGACTGACTGCGCATAAAGATGATCTGGCAACGCTGGCGAAAACGAAAACATTTGCAATTATATAGTTACATATTTATATATAAAACTATCTGGCAACGCCAGCATGCTTCATTATTACAATATATATAGGACTATATTGCTCTCTCACTCTCTTGCTCATTCTTTCTTTCCCTACACATCTCCTCGTATCACTCTCTCAGTCTCTATCTTACTATGTCTCTGAGTCTGTCTCTTTCTTACCATTTTTCCTCTATCTGTATCTCTATCTGTCTCTGTATCTTTCACTCTAAAAATCTTTCTCTCTCTATCTCACTTTGTCGCTCTCTCTCTCTCTCTCTCTCTCTCTCTCTTCATTCTATCTCTATCTCTATCTCTATCTCTATCTCTATCTCTATCTCTATCTCTATCTCTCTTTCCCCGTCTCCATCTCTCTCTCCCATTCCCTCTCTATCTCTCTCTCTTCTCTCTCCCACCCACGATTTGCCACTTGCCACGCTTCACTGTAACTGCACTTGAGCTAAAACAACTTGCTAGCCATTTCACACTTTTATCTCTCTTTCTTCATCTGTCTGTCTCACTCTCTTTCACTGTCTCATTTGCTGCTCATGTGTTATGTAATGTGATCGCAAGCCAATGACACCATCTACAACAACAACAATTGTGAAAACAACAACAACAGCTAGAAATTCTTGAGAACTGTTTCATTTTCGTTATTGTTGCGGTTTTCTTCTAACATAGCGGCACTTTCTGTATACGTATATAATTTTTGTCGTAGGCGTCGCTGATCAGCAGCGATTCATGGCAAGCCATAAAAGTGAGCCGAATCAGCAGTGCCTGCAATTCCGACTCACAACTGTAATCCCCCTGCTCCATCTCGCCCCCAACAAGTTCCCTTGCAGTTTTCTTTGCTCTAGGTGAATGATTCTCGCTTCGGATGCGAGAGATCCCGAGTTATTCACTTTGCTTTTTAAGAAAATTTCCCCTAAGCACATCACATCATAAACCTATTGTATAAATCAATAGATCATCTGTATCTCAGAGAAATTCTATTGCTTTTCACTCCTGCATGCATTGATAGATATTTTACAAGCCATAGGCAGAGAGCTCACATAGATCCGGAGTCATAAGACCTAACTCAGATAGTCTTAACAAGCATAGCATATCTACTTAGACCCAACTAATATCTGCGCACTCTCTGTCTGCCACATTTGGCATTTCCCGCAGAGCGAGTCCCAATACAAACCTCAATTGCTTTCGTCTAATGATTTTGAGATTCGCATTGGTCACGTCGTTTAGTCAGCTTGACCTTCTTCTCGAGTTTGTGACTCAGAGCTGGGTCTCTTCGGCAGCTGATGATGGCGACGACGTTGAACCCTTTGAAGACCTTCGCCCATGGCTGCGGTTCACACGCCCGCTAATTATTTAACCAGAACGCAAAGCAGGCGCAAAATTTTCGATTCGCTTATCTCTGTTGCTGTTGTTGTTGTTGGTTTTCTTTTTTTGGCCAAGTAAAGTGACTTCCTGTCTGAGCAAATGAGTCACTAGCAATGAACATCCACTTCCCTTATTTGCGCAGTTCTCCCTCACTCTTTGGGCTTTCCCTGTTCGCCCCTCTCAACTGTTTGTTGCGTCTTCGTTTTCTTCTTCTTCCTCCTCTTGTTGCCGCTGCGGCTCGTTGATTGAGCCAAATTATCGCAGGCAACGCTCGCTGCACACTTGGCTTAAATCACATGAACAGTTAACCAGGTGACAGAAGAACAAGAAAGAGGAGGAGAAGAAGAAGAAGCGTTACATTCAGTTTCCTTTACATATGTATATATATATGAATATATGCTGTAATTAAAGAATCAAGGGAGCTCAACAGTTGTCAAACAGAAGCTTGGACTAGGCAGTAAGAGTGTTGAGAATGCCTGACTAGCAAATACCCAGCCAGTGCCACCTATTGGATAGCTGCAAAAACTAGACTGATGCTTATATAAATACGGGCTACCGCTCTATGTCTATCTCTCACTCTCCCTGTGTATATATCTTTCTCTGTGTCTCTCATTCTCTCTCTCTCTCCGAAGTAAATCAGGAGCTAGGCAAGCTTCATACTACTGCAGAGTAGCTGTCTAAAATGCACACTAGATGGCGTGTATGTGCGAGTCAATCTAGTGACTCTTGCCTTATGAATTCGATTTGATTTCGACAGCAAGGGGGCAGGCCACAGGCAGTATTCATTTGCTTGTGTTGGGAGGCTGTCGGGTCTCGCATTGTGATGTGAGAAAGATGTCAGAATTTGTTGAAATTGACGAGAAGAGAGAATTTCAGCTAGCCTCTGCCAGAAGGCAGCGAGACGGATGCGCTGCTTGATTGGCCTGGGCGAACGATGAAATTTGGCAAGACCTTTGAGACGCACCTGACGATAGAATGGCGGCAGCAGTACATGCGTTACACGGTGAGCCACACAGCACACAATAGACACGATTTGACACGAACAAACACGTTGTCGAACAGAGCGTTAGATCACTGTAGAGACTTAAACTAACTTCAAACCGAAGGACCTGAAAACAATGATACGGCGCGGCGTCGATGGCGCCCCAACGGCCGAGGGCGGCGCAACGGATGCGGAAATCAATGCCTACCAGATCGCCTTCGAGGAGCAGTTCTTCACGGAGTGCATGCACGAGCTGACGCGCGTCAACAACTTCTTCCTGGAGAAGCTGGCCGAGGCGCGGCGGAAGCACGCCACCCTCAAGCTGCAGCTGCTGGCCACGGCCCGGGCGCCGGGGCATACGTTCAGCTCGTACTCCCTGCAGAGCTCCCAGCGCCTGCCCTCGATGGTCAGCCTGCGTGACAACAACAGCGGCAGCAATCGGAAGCTGATGACGCAGCGGCAGCTGCGGAATGCGTATAGCGAGTTCTATCTGACGCTCGTGCTGCTCCAGAACTTTCAGTCCCTGAACGAGACGGGCTTCCGCAAGATCTGCAAGAAGTACGACAAGTATTTGAGATCGACCAGCGGCAACGACTGGCTGGAGCAAAACGTTAACCCCGCCGCCTTCACCGACCAGCGACCCCTCGAGAAACTGATCATCGACGTGGAGGACCTGTACACCTACTATCTGGCGGGGGGCGACAGGTCGCGCGCGATGACCAAGCTCCGGGTGCCGCCCCTGGGACAGCCGACGCCGCCGCGAATGGTGTTCCGGGCGGGACTCGCACTGGGCATGTTCATCATGCTGGCCTGCACGACGCTCTTCAGCTGTGAGTGTTCCCCCTCACACAATAGCTCTCTCTCTGTCTTTGGTTTCTTACATTCCAGCTAGGGATGTAACAGTACGATGTGTCGTGCAGCATCGATATCGTTGATTGTATACGATATATCGGTGTATTGGCCTACAAAAGCCGAGATATCGAATAGATATCTGGCATCATATCGATGTCTGTCTGTGATTCTGTGTGAATCTATATATCTATTCAATATTCTATCAAATAGGCGGCACTCCTCAAGGGAGTACCTTAACCTATCGGCCCTTGATCGATGCTCAGCGACACATCGATACTCTCGCTTGCAAACGTATCGTATCCCCAATGACAGCACTAAGCGCCAACTAAAACATGCCTCAGACATCCGTAGGCCGCCGGAGGAGAAGAATATCGAGCCATTCATCCGACTCTACCGGGGGCCCTTCACGTGGGTGATATTCAACTTTTTCATGGCCGCCAATGTCGCCGGCTGGCAGCGGGCGGGCGTCAATCATGTGCTGATCTTTGAGATTGACCCGCGCAGCCATCTGCAGCCGGCGACATTCCTGGAGATCGCGTGCACCTTTGGCCTGCTGTGGACGCTGTCGATATTGGGGTTCCTCTTCCACGATCTGATCAATGTGCAGGACCCGTTCGTCTTCCCGCTGGCACTGACGCTGATCATGATAACGCTGCTGATCAATCCGCTGCCCATCATGAACTGGCCCGCGCGCTGGTGGACGATGCGGCTGGTGGGCCGTGTGGTGACGGCGCCGTTGCATTACGTGGGGTTCGCCGACTTCTGGATGGGCGACCAAATGAACTCGCTGGTCACCTGCATGGCCGATCACTACTACATTGTGCGCTTCTATGCGAACTGTTGGCTGCGCTATGCGAGCGTCCTCTTCTGCTTCGAGGAGGATATGTTTGTGCCGATCTCGCGGTGCCTGCCCGCCTGGTTTCGGTTCGCGCAGTGCCTGCGCCGGTTTCGAGACAGCGGCTCCAAGTCGGCCAGCTATCTGCTGAACGCGGGCAAATACTCAACGACGTTCTTCGTGGTCTTCTTTTCGACAATGCGGGGCCGCACGGATGGTATGGCCTATCCCATCAACCAAAACCCCCAACCATCTCCTCACACTCACTCTCCGGCAGTCTTTTGCAGATGGCTATGCGAATACGTTTAGCAACCCATACACCTGGTTCTTCATCCTGAGCTACATCATCTCCACCATCTATTGCTATGCGTGGGATGTGATCAAGGACTTTGGCATATTCAAGATCTGGCGCGGCGAGCACCTGTTCCTGCGCGAGAAGCTCGTCTATCCGCAGGCGTTCTATTACTTTGTGATTGTCGAGAATCTAGTGCTGCGCTGCTTCTGGGCCGTCGAGCTAGTTGTCCTCTATCACAAACTGATCACTCCCTACAATATCAAGACCTGCGCGAGCATACTCGAGATCACGCGGTGAGTCCCCATCCCACTCGCGCAAGAGATGCTTAGCTAATGTCAGTAACGCTTCGCCTCGCCCCTTCTCTTACCCCTCACCTCCCTACCCCCATCCAAAGTAGTCGATTCATCTGGAACTACATCAGGCTGGAGAACGAGCACTTGTACAACTGCGGCAAATTTCGGGCCACGCGTGACATCCACTTGGCCTCGCTGAACGCCCAGCAGGAGCGCATGCTGGAGAACATGATGGGCGAGGCAGATGGCACAGACCCAAGTGGTTCGTCCACGCGCCACGCCGACGAGCGACGTCGCCTTGCGAAAGAATACTTCTGAAGAGCCCAGTCCACATATACCTAACCCTACCCTTCCCCGGCTACTGCCAATGACGCATTGCTTGCTACCACGTCCAAAGGTGTCTGTCCTCATCGTCGTTTTCATTTGAGACATTTTAATTCATTCATTTGTGTGAGCCTAAGAAAATGAAAATAAAATAAAGTATAGCGTACCCAGATTACGAACTGATCCACATGTTGACGGGGGATCGCAGTTAGAAAGAGATAGACAGGCAGAGAGGCGAAGGATCGGAGAAGGGAAGCAGTTGAGGATATAGAGAAATCTTGAGTCTGACAGACGAAAAGCAGGCAGTTCAAGCTCTGAATCGGGAGAAGGGCAACAACACTCGAGAACCAAAGCTGAAGAGAGAGAGGGCGCAGAGGAAGCAGCTGATGATCGGGCAGCAAGCTTCGAGTAAAGCTGCGACACGCGCCAAACCGGTTGCACAGCTGCACCCAAATGCGGTCTGGCTCCTGCCTGACCAGCACCACTGTCCTCCTCTCTCTCTCCCCCTCTCTACACCTTCGAGTAGCAATTGTCATTGCTTGCACACAAACTGGGACTCGTGTCGCGATCGCGACTCGATCGCCGTTGTTAAGGAGATCTTTTAATTACCGTGTTTGATTGTTGTTGATGTCGTTGATGTTTTTTCCCTCTTTTGATTTAATTAATGAAGCGATTAGCCAAGGAGCCAGCCACTCACTCAATTTATGCAGCCTCATCTGCCCGAACTGTCGCATCACGATCGTTAAGAGTCAGCGCAGAGAAATTACAGTTTTTCAGCTGGGCATGGGGCCTGTCATATTAAGTAATATCCTACTTTTACCAATCACCAACGAGCTGTGCCTAGGCGGTGCTGGACATTGGCCAGAGTCGACCACTTGAACTAGTTGGCAAGCTGAGTTCGTTTGTGCCAGATGGGAAGCCTTCAAAAGCCATTGAATCAAAGTGGAAAACTCTTGGAGAAGTTTTGATTTTGGCTTTATTGAATAAAGTTGTGGGAAGAGTTTATACTCAAGGATCTATTGGGCTTCATTTTTGTTAGTGGTTTCTGTGTGGCTCACTAAAGGACACCTTAATGCAAGACATAAATGCCTTACCATAGGCCCCTAGATCCATCCTCGAACTTTCCTAGCCTTGCATTGAAACAGCTTCAAGGCCCAATTGAAGAGGACGCAAATTGGTTAAAACCCTCTTCAGCTCTGTTTGCTCACTGATTAAAGCTGAAACTGAAGTTGATTCTCCAGTGGACTGGCTGGCCTCTCGGCTGATCTGGCCAATTGGCTCTGTCCGTCTGCCTGATGTCTGTCTGTCCAGTCGAGTGCTGTTTTTATGCTTCTTCGGCTTATGCTTTCTCACATTTGACTCGGGCACGAGGCAAACATATAAATTTCTATCTACGCTATTGACAATTGCAACTCTAGCCGAGCTGAAGCGGAGAAGGGCTGTAGAAGAGGCAGCTGCCAACAGGACAGGATGTGACAAGTGTTCCAATGAGCTTGGTGCCTGATGACTAGTGCCTCCAGTGTCTCCAATGCTTGCTGTGTACAGTTGCCGCTAGTTGCTGTCATACGCGTTCATCTAGCGAGAAGGGGCTATATTCAATGTGAATATTGACTGACATTGAAGCATTTTTCCCTAAAGTTCTGTTAGATGTGAAGTGAGTATCATTTTATCGCTGTACCAGCTTATCGCTGCACTTCGATTATTATCGATTATGCAAATCAAAGCTGTTAAATATTAAGGGAAATGTGTCTGGATATTAGTACTGAAATTAGAAATTAGAATTAGAAAATTAGAAACAATTAGTGAAATGTCATCGGGATTTTGATTTAGATTTTTACTGAAGATAAATCTGTGATATTATTTAAATATACATATATGGATTAAATATCGCTTGAGTTCAGATTAAGTACGAAATTCGATAACATTGATATAGAACTGATGACAACTCTGGTGCTTGGAATAGTTCATGTAGTAAGTCTAAATAATATGTTAGCCAAGTCTAGGCTCAACTGAAGGTCTGTGCGGAGTTTGATTAGCTGCCGATTGCCGAGTGCTAGACGAGTATTGTGCGGCCGCATTAACTCTGCTTGTCATGTTCTTGCTTGTCGCTGTTGTTAATTGTTGTCGTGTGTCGTCGTCGTTGTCGTCTATTCTGTGCCTGGCCAGCTAGCTGGGAGACAGCACACTCTGTCTCCCTCTCCCTCTCCCTCTCGCTCTCTCTCTTTCGATATTTATCTGTCTGTTGTTGATCTTGGTACAGTTTGCTGCACACGCGCCAAAAAGCATAGCAAAGCAAAGCAAACAAAGCAGTCCAAAGATAACAACAAACAAGCAAACAAACAACGAGGAAAAATCGAGTTCGATTCGAGGAACAACTCGATTCAGCAAAGCAAGAAGGCGTTCCTCGTTGCCGCGTGTGCCATAAATGTAACAATCGCCAATTCGTAAATGGAAAATGGAAAATTGTCGCAGACATTACGCAATGCTGAACAGAGAAACAGACAGAGAGAGAGAGAGAGAGAGAGACAGAGAGAGTCAGAGATTGCAAGCAAGAGAGATATCAACCAAGTACATGTTTCTCGATTGTTTATTCGTCTCCGTGCATTTGGACAAGTATGCATCGATATATATCGAAAATAGCGATAAGTTGATTGATCCTTCTTCGATAATCGATATCATTGCCAATTGTTCCTCTATCTCAAGCTGATCTTAAACTAGGATCATATAGTTGGAATCGTAAGCTGAAGCTTCGATTCAGCCTTCATGCTAAATGCACGTAGCTGAAATGTCAAGCGATTAAAGGCTCGATTAAATATTAATTTCAATTAAAATAATTTTAAAATTCTGAAATCAAGCGAAAGACGCGAACAGCTGCAGCTGCGACAAGGCAAGAAAAAAACCTTTGCAGGCTAAGCTGCAGCTGAAAACCCGAAGCTGACTCGTAGCGAATGACTTAGAACTTGCCACACGGCCAAATTTATGTGCACAAATTAACAAGAAGAAGCAGCAGCAGCAGCTGTAGCTGTAGCTGCAGTGGAGGGAAAGGCGGAGGGGGCAGAAGAAGCAGCATAAGAGGCAATCAAATGACTGCCACATCAATTTATGAGCAGCCGCTGCCAAATCTCTGAAAGCTGTCCGAAAGGCGCGTGCTGCTGGCCAGCTGCAAAGCAGAGCGAGCTGTGTATGAGAGGGAGAGAGAGAGAGAGAGACGGAGAAGGGTAGAAGGCAGCGGGGGATCAGAGCATTGGTGACAAGGAGCTGCAAAACCAGGAAAAGGAGCTCAAAACTTGTTTCGCCCTTTCTCTGTCTTTCTGTCTCCCTCCCTCTCTCTCTCTCTCTCTCTCTCTCTCTCTCTCTTTCATTCTCTGTGTCTGCTTGTCTCGTGCCTGAGCTTGCGTCCTGGCTAAATTTAGCCAGCAGCTCAGCTGCAAAAAGGGCTTTAACTGTTGCCCAAGTGGCGAGCGCGTGGCTCGCAGCTGGCACCGACTGCCCAATGCTCGCTCATCAATCCATTTACCTCTCCAATGCCATTGATATATGCAAGGGCATATGCCTTTAGCTTCGTCAAGTGGGCGTGAGGCGGCAGCAGCTGGCCATGAAACCAATATGCCTGAATTGCGCTTCATGAACGGGCATATACATATGTGGCTAGTGGACTTTGGACGCAAGTTGTTATTGCTTGTTTGTTTGTTTGTTGCTGCTGTTGTTGTTGTTGTTTGTTGACTGCGCGCCATTTGCTTGAAGGAGAAGAAGAAGAAGACGCGAACTGAATGCAGCTGATTCGCAGTGGAGTCGCCCGGAGTAAGCCCCAATGGAAAAGAAGATGTAATCTTAATATATATATATACATATATACATACACACATATAGGAATAAGAAGAAAGTATCTTAAGCGCCAAGATTCTAAATATATGCAAACAATATATTTATTCATGAGCGAGAGTTTATCGAAAATATTTCAAGAGCTCGAGCCGAGGCGAGGAAATCAAAGTTGGAAATTTCATTTGCTTCATTTCTTCGGCTCTTGGGCTAAACGAGCTGTAAAGCATATGCAGAAGAGACTTGCATAGCTACATAGGCATACATACATATACTTGTATATACATACATATATGCATAGCAACATATATTAATAACTATGCCTTAAGCCAATTGGAAACACGTTTTATTTTCCAATAAGAAGCTTTTCACTTTTCTATCAAAATTCATTTTGAAATTCTTCATTAATTATTAATTTCTTTAATCATTAATTGATTTTAAAGTTTGAGATGTTGAGTTTACTCCAAGTTTCCTTTGCTGGCCAAGATTCCAATTGGAATTCGAATTGGATTCTGTTTTAGCTGCAATTTCGTGTGCTGCTTTGGCTTATTTCAATTAGATATATATAAAATGCTTCAGATTTAAGCAAGAGCTTTTCCATTCAATTGCTTTATGAGCAAAATGTTGTAAAAGGGGGCGTGTCAGCGCGTATTTCAAACAGCAGCCGCAACGAATTTTGATTGAAGTGGACTTGGTGATTTTGTGCTTTTCTTGGCTTGGCTTGGCATGCATAATTTGCAGTGGGAAATTGATTGCAGGTGGGCGTGGCTGTGGCCAAAGCTAAAAATATGGCCAAAACTAAAGCTAAAACTTGCGGCAAAGGAAAGGCAGCCAGGCAAAGGCAACAAGTGAAACAAAATTGAATTTAATTAGCTAAATCAGCTAAGCACTCTGTGTGTGTGTGTGTGTGTGTGTGTGTGTGTGTGTGTGTGTGTGTGTGCAGCCAAAAAGAATGCCAAATGCAGGCAAATTGCTGACAGACAACGGCAATGGGCAAACGGGCACAAAATTATGATAATTGACAGCAATTCGCACAGGCAGTCGCTAGATTGCAGCATTCCTGCACACACACACACACACACACACACACACACACACACACACACACAGACAGACACATGGGCACACACATACCAATGGCTAAGTATATGTTGGCCAGCTCCATATGCCAGTGGGCGGCGCAGGAAGGAAGACAAAACAAAAATTCGCCCATTTCCTCAAAGCGAATGCCAGGCAGCTGCCCCTGCTGCCCCTGCCCCTGCCCCAGCCAGTACAGTGAAATAGCAGTAAGTGTGACAGCCATCAATTAAAAATGCTAGAGCTCTCCATTGCACAGATCCAAGCAGCGCGGCTGCTGCTGATGCCAAATGCCAGGGTCAAATTGGCAGTTGAGGCAGCCATAGCCCAAGTGAAGATCCAACAGCTTAGCTCTATGTGTGTGTGTGTGTGTGTGTGTGTTTGTGTGTGTGTGCTGTGCGTGGCTGCCTGAAGGCAGTTATTGGAAGCGGGGGTAGGGAGGGGGCACAGTGGCAAGTTTGTTGCCAGAGTCTTTTGTTTTGCGCTCGCTCAACTTTTGGCTTCGCTTTTGCCTTTTTGGCGCGCAACTTTTGGCGAGGATGCTGAGCGCGCCTGACTGCCCCAAGTGCCACATTAACATGAGGCAGAAGAGGACGACGAAGCAGAAGAAGATGAGCATAACGAAGAAGAAGAACAATGGAAAAGCCATTAAAGCGGCCAAGGAGAGGCTGGCAAAACGAACTCAAGAAGCCAACTTCAAGAAGGGATGCGCTGAGCAGAGCTAGAAAGGGAGAGAGAGAGAAGGGGCAGAGTTGGAGTGGGAAAGTGGGAGTGCTCCACTGCCTCGCTAAGGCCAGATCAAGCTGTTGGCTCAAGCCTCGACTCACCCACTGTCAAACCCGTAAGCCCGTCTGCTGCTCCCTAAGAGCTGTTCTAATTGCTCGCCATGAAAGAGGTGCGCCTATAAAACAACTATAACTCCCATTCCATAATCATGCACACAGCTCTTACAAAACTAGAGCCCCAAGGGCCCATAAACATTGTAAGGGCCCATAAACTAAGCTCAGGTGAAAGTGTATTATGCGGCAAATCCATCTATGTATCTAAAATCTAAATTATATGAATTAGATGTACATACATCCAGTGTAAGTCGAACATCGTCTACTGATCGAAGAACCCAACTCGATGTAGCCGAAGAGACTTTTGATTCCGTCTTCTTCGATAAAAGACATGAAATATAAGCTTAGGAACAGCTTAACAGCTACCTCTCTCTCTCTCTCTCACTCTCTATAGTCTTTCGCTGCTCTCTCTCTTGCTGCCTCTGTTTGTTAGCTGCCCTCTTGCAGCAACCTCAATAACAATATTTTGTTTCGTTTCGTTTCTTATTTTTGGCTGCTGTTGCACGTTGATTTTGAAAGCCAGACAACTATAAAGACAACAACAACAACAACAAACAGCGGCTAACAGCGAACAGCTAACAACAAAACTCGTTAAGAGCGTAAACGTGTTTTCAACCTTTTCTCTTCTTATTTCTTTCTGATCTTAACAGCAGCGCTCAACGGCCGCCATTTTGTTTGGCTACTCGGCTGGCGGCTCGCTGCTGCGACATTTCTGGTTTTTTCGAACTAAGAAGCCAGTTGGCAACGCGAAGCTAGCCCCCTTATACTGTAAAGTTCATTTGCTCAGTGTGGGGAAAAAGACGTTTCGAATCGAGCTTAGGAGCTAATTTCCCTAGCTCTGTATATCTTGCTCTCTCAAAATGCCCATTCGAAAACTTGAGTTCGGGCATCGAATGGGTTTGTGTCTGCACTTAAAAGACGCCCTCTCATTCGAGGCACATGTACGAATTTCCCTATTCGAAAATTTCAATTGTTATATTTCCTTGGTTTGTGTCTGCACTTCGTTGCAGCTCCAACTCTTTCGGAGTTTACAATTCGATAATATCAGTGGGCACATATAGGTTGGTGGCCGCACAAACAAATCTCTTTCTCATTCGAAGTATATTTCACAGAATGATATTTCGAGCTCCACTGTGGGCAGAGCTACAGGTTTGTGTCTGCACTGAAAGGCTGCTAAGCATTCGAAACGAACTGTTGATATCTTTTATGATGCATGTATAAATCTATAAATATATTATAAATATATATTGTTGATGAAATTATAAATGAATTGTGCTTAGAAATTGATGATGTTAAGGTCCAGCGCATAGGAGCAGGCAATACCTTTTTTCAGTTGTTAGCTTGTGCAACAACCAACAATGGGAATTTCCCCCTTCAGGTATACAGCTTTGGTACATTTCGCTCACACTCTCTCTCTCTCTCGCTCTCTCTATCATTCTGTTGCAACACACGGCAAGCCCTCGTCAGGGGAATTTGTTTGTTCACCGCAAGTCGGGAAATTTTCAAGCCGCAGTATTGCGCACGCTCTCAAGATCAACGGACGCACAGTCGCTCACGCCGAACGTTTTGGTTTTTTGCTTTATTTGTTTTTTTTTTTTCTTTTCGATTGTGCTTCTTTTTGTTTATTTGTGCAAGTGAAGACAATCAAATGAAATGAAATCGCTGTAACTGCAAATGACAAACGAAAACAACAGAAATAAAAACACAACATTTGAAAACATCAGAAAACCCAAAACTATTGAGCGCGCTCTTCACTAGCGAGCGTATGTGTGTGTGTGTATGTGTGTGAAGTACGTTTGTGTGTGTTGGTGTCTCTGTCTGTGCCTAAGCAAAAGTGCGAACTAAGCAGAACAAGAGAAGAGGAACTTTTAAAGACAAACAGGTGCAACATTTAATATATATATAGAGTGTGCACAACAACAACAGTTGCTAGTGGCAGAACAGTTTAGCCAAAGCTAAGGAAGAAGAAGCAGCTGCAGCAGAGGCAGCCGCCAAAAGGGTTGTTCCCTTGCGGAAGTAGCCGAAAACAAAAAAAACAAAAAAAAAGCGACATGTGCTAAAAAAACAAACTTGAAGAAGCTGAAGAAGAGGGGCAGACGCTGAAGCTGAAGAAGTAGCAGCAGCAACAACAGTAATAGCTGTACAAATACAGCAACAACAGCAACTGCAGTACATTCGATACAAATGGATACGGTGGCCATTAAGACGGCGCCGCCGCATGCGCCGCTGGCAGCAACAACTGCCCAACAACAACAACAACAATTGCACAGGCAAACAGCGAACTCGCCCGCTACAATTGGCGACAGCGTCTACAACAACAACAACAACAACAGCAATGGCAACAGCAATAGCATTGGCGCCTTCTTTCAGACCTGCAAGGTAAGCGAAAGAGGAAGAAGAGGAAGTAGAAGAAGCTGCAGAGACTAACAGCAAAAGCTGCATGCGAGATTTAAATGCATCAAAAAGCAAAATTTATTTAGCCCAGCTCCCAAATATTTTCAATATTGCCTCAGATATATAAAGAAATTTATTGATTTCTTTATTTCTATATTTTATATTTTTACTTCTTCTACAAAAAAAGATTTATATATTTATTGATATTAATTTACTTTTATTTATTTATCAAATTTACTAAAATAAATTAGCCTTAATATATTTTTATTTGACTTAAATCTTTTAGGCTTCAATAGAAAATAAATTAAAATAAATTGCTAAAAAAAAAGTGCGAACTAAAAAAATAGTTGGGCAACTCTTTCACTAATATAACAACAATATGAAAGAAAGAAAACATTTTAAAAGCATTTTTCGCTTCAACAAAAATTAAATTATTATTATTTTTTTTTAAAGTTTGATGTAGTTATATAACTTCGTAACGGTTTCAAGCACCCATAAAAAAATAAATAGCTTGAGCCGTTTTTATTTCGACTTTTGCTTTGACAACTTTTTAAAGTACGCAAAATCGCCCCAGACGAAATCAGCAGACAGAGTTCTTTAGGCCTGAGCGGAATGTGTGTAAATGGGGTATATTGGTTCCATACAAAAGTCGAGTTGTTCTAGCTCTCTTCGCCTATGAGAATCAGGGAGTTTAGGGGGAGACGCTCTTCGATTCGCACTCTAAGAACTGTTATACTGTTATACATTCTACCCAGGGTATACCTATTCGAGGCAGACGATCTCTCAACTCACGCTATTATTATCAGTCCCAGAGAGGGCATCTAGATAGGGTATCTTTGAGTCGTGCCTGGCTCGATTGTTGTTCTCTGACATTGTTTTTAGTTCCAAGTCTCAGCCAGAGTCAGCTAATGCTTGCCGAACTGCTTAGTTACGCGTTCAACTGTACTCCCTTTGCTCCCATCTCTCCCTCTCCCTCCTCCCTCTCTCTCTCTCTGGTGTTCTGGCTCTCTTTGCCTCGCTTGTTCTCCCCTTGAATGTGTTTGGTCATGTTGCAAGCATCGTAAAAGCATTTCACAAATGAATTGTCACAATTACGCGCTTTACTCACGACTTTTTCCCCCCGGCTAGCAACAACAACAACAACAAGAATGAAAGAAAATGTGGAAAATGAAAAATGAAAATAGAAAACTCCCAATGTTAGTTGACAACACCAGAAAAAACACGAACCGAGTTAAGGTCAACAGAAACGAATTATTCTACATAAACAGCCGAATAAGGAGCATTCGAGAGTCGAGCATGCGCGACTGCCTAATGCCTGTTCGCTCGATATCTAAGTCTCCCCATGGGATAGTATTTAATGGGCCTCAGACTCTGGCAGAAAACCCATATACCCGCCCCTGCAGCATTCATAGACGAGAATAGAATATAGAAAATAGATAAAAATGTGGAATTCTCTTTTGATATGCTTAGCCAGACAGCCTAAAGTGCAGTGTCACGCCTGGGGGAGAAGGGTATGAGGTGGGGGTGGGGTAATTAGGCAGGCCCTAGGCGGAACAGGTGTAGCTCCGGCATGTGTGACATTTGCCCAATCAGCCTAATTAATGAATGGGCTTCAGAATCCAAGCATCAAGTGGAAGTGAAATGGAACTCTCCAGGGTATCACCAGCCAAACCATGTTATTTGCAACTATTGTATACCCTATATATGGATGACTTGATGGTGCATAAATGATTCGTTCTATTGACTATCCAAGTGAACTAGTACATAATTCGCTCACAATAGTTCTCTTCTCTGTGCCTTGTGCAGCTGCGCAGTGTATACCCTCTGTCGGGCTCACGTAGGGTATTCCATGTTAAACAAACATTTCTCCTTGCTGAAGCACTTGAGACTTTGTTTTCTTGCTGTTTTACACCCTCTTCACTTCGCACCGGAAATGTAACTGTGAATTCCATACGAAAACAAAAACAAGCCAAACATTCAAAATTGTCACGCGTTGTACCCTGCAGAGTACGTGAGCATAGGCTGGTCGCTTCTCTCTGATTCGCAGTAAATTGCGGCGAATGCGTTCTCTGAATCTGCTATGGCTCCCCTCTGTTGCTTTCTGCTGCGATTCTTTGCCTCTAAGCCGCCCACTTTATGCCACAGCTCCTCCTTCTGCCTTTGCCCCAACGCGTTCTCTTGGCTCCTGGCCTTATCTTACTTTTCAGCCCGTCATGCCCCTCTGCCTCTTCCTCAGTCTAGGTCTTACTTTCCCCCACTTCTTGAGCCTCTCTCTCTCTCAGCTTTGTCCACCTTACCTCTGCTGCTGCCCCCCACTCTGTTCATTAGCTCTTTCTACAGCCACTCTCTCTACTCTCTCTCTACTCTGCCCCTGCTTCATCTACTTCACTTTCAGCCTCTGCCTCAGCTTTTGCTTTATCCTTTACCTCTGCTCTAGCTTCTCTTTTACTCTTCCCTACTCCCGCCTCTGTCTCTTTTTCTGTATTTCTCTCGCTCTAACTCTCTCTCTCTCTCTCTCTCTCTCTCTCTCTCTCTCTCTCTCTCTCTCTCTCTGCCTCTATTTCTCTCCCTGTATGTCTGCCACCTTAATCTGCCTCAATCATTGTCTCAGCCTCCACCTTTGACCCGCTCTCGCTCTGTTGCCACCTCTGACCCTCACTCTCTCTGTCTCTCTCTCTCTCGTTCTCCCTCTCCCTCTCCCTCTCTGCAAAGGTTTTTGGCCACATTATGATTGTGGGGTGTCTTACGTAATGCAAGTGTCTTGCGACCATTAAACTATGCATAACTGCGACTCGTTACCATTGTGTCTACACAATACACACACATACACACACACACACATGTATGCATATGTGTCTCTGTGCCTTTGTCGCTTAACTGTTCAAGCAACTCGACGCAACCAACAGGCAGCGGCACTTGGCACTAGCTGAAACCCAAATCTGTCAAAGATGCTCTTGAGCCTTGGGCCTTGAGCCTTGGGCCTTGGGCCTTGAGCCTGCAGACAGACAAATCCTGAGAACTGAAGTGAAGAGATGATGCAGAAGAAGAAGAAGAAGAAGAGGAAGAAGGAGAGCGAGATCTATAACAATAGCAGGTAGCTGCTGGCTCAAGCTGTTTGCATTCAATGCTCAGAACTAATTACAAATGGCTGAGGGAAAGGGTATATTGATTAGCAGGAAATGCATGCAACAGGTAGAGGCCAGCGAGGGAAGGTATGGATAATGATAAATCCCTCGACAAACTGAATTCCGATTTGAGATCTGAGTTGGGATCAGCTGAACAGATCGATCAAGCTCAATCATCGTAGCTCAGATATGAAGGGACATTTGATAGGGCCTTGGGATCAGCTATTCAGATTAAGTTGATCTGCTTGGGATCTACATGCCTATACATAACTCGAAACCTAAGGGAGCTATATGAGACCCAACTGAGCTTTCTAATGCTTTCAATCTCTCATCAGATACATCTTCAAATGACTCTTCTCTCTCTCTCTCTCTCTGTCTCTCTCTCTCTCTTTCTTGGAGATTGCCAATTCGCCTTGGAGTCTTGTCAACGTCTCCCTCCCTCTCCCTTTGCGACTCGTTGCACAATTTAATAACTAACCTTGTCCAGACTCTACCTAGCAGCAGATGCACTGCCTTCTCCTGCTAGAGCATCTGTGCAGTCGTCTATGCCCTAGTTTCATCTATCTGTTCTTGTCTTTTCCTCTGTTGCCCCGCAAGATTGAATTCCACTTGAGTTGCACTTGAGTAAAGGCCTCAAGATGCGCCCAATGGTTGCTTATGCAATCGTTGCTCTATCTCTCTCTTTCTCTCTTACTCGCATATTCCCCCTCTTCTCTCTCTCTCTCTCTCTCTCTCTCTCTCTCTCTCTCTCTCTCTGACAGTTATTGCCAATTTGGGGTAATTTCTTTGTGTCGCGAGCTTCGTTTAACATTTAATTGAATTTTCCGCGCTTTGCGCTTTTTAACTTCATTAACGCAGTCAACGATTACAGCACACACACACACACACACACGCACAGCAATTGAATGCACGGAAGCGGAGAAATATTATAAGCCAAATGCATTTGCATTTATTTAAAGTAAAACAACAACAACAACAAGTGAAAAAGTGAAAAAGTTTAAATCAGATTTGAAAACGATTTTAAGCCAAGTGAAGCGAACAGGCTGAATGGGGAGGGGGGGAGGTGAGGGTAATCTTGGGAAGAGGAAGATGTGATGCATATGAGATGCAAAGTGTCGAGCGCAGATGGTGTGAGGCTGGGCCTCACCTGCCTCTGTCTCTAATAGCAACAATAAATAAATAAATATATGCGCAGCTGCGATGCGATTACAAATTTACAAATTCCAATCAAATTCATGCACGAGCAGCTATCAATAGCAACAGCAACAGCAACAACAACATGTGACAACGACAACTAGCAACAACAACAACAACAACAACAACAACAACAACTAGCAACAACAAGTGCGGCAACAGGTTGAGCATAAATTATGACCAAAAGTAGCTGGCGTCTTGGCTTTGCTTCTTCTTCTTCTTCTTCATATTGCTTGTGCTCTTTTCTCCACTCCTCACTGCTGGCGCCTCTTCTGCTGCTTCTTCTTCTTCTTCTTCACGGTGTGGCCAACATTTTTGAGGGCAGTGCTTGGCTGTGGTTGTGTTGTTGTTGTTAGGGAAATTTTGTTGTGCGCAGCTTTCACACACACACACACAGATTTTGGCTTTCCAGCAACAACAACAACAACAACAATCGATTGATTGAATATTGAATTTTTAGTTTTTTACTGCTTGAATGTTTTGGTTATTTGTGTGCTAGTTCTCGAATCAAGTTTTCTGTCTAAGTCATTTGTTTTTTAGCCGCGTGGCTGATTATTATGCAATGGCAAAGAATGAGGGGGAGAGGGAGAGGAGAGAGAGAAAGCAGGTGAAGAAGCAAGAAGTCAAGGAAGAAAGGGAAGAAGAGATTCTGCAGTGAGAAAAATCCTGGTAAATAGAGAACAAGTGATAAAGAGAGAGAGAGAGAGAGAGAGAGAGAATGAATGAAACTAATTCAAAAAGAGCATGAGAAAGCAGATAAAGCCTATTTAAAGCCCTAGATAAATAGAAAGACTTAGAGAGAGTGGAAGAGATAGTTGCGATATAGAAAGAGAGACAGAGGGAGAGACTAACTGAGAGTGAGAAAAGGATAGATAGAGTAAGAGAATATAACTAGAGTAGGCGTGTTGGACGGCACTCGCTAACTACCTTAAATTAACAGCTTCGATGAAGAGGAAACTCGCTGCAGAAAGTATAAGAGAGAGAGAGAGAAAGAGGGAGCGAGCAGAAGAAGCGGCAAACTTCCTGTTTGGCTATTTACAAGATAATTAATCCACATCGATGTCAAATTGACATGTGCGCGAACGAAGCGACGAAGCCAGCAAAAGGAAGTCATTAACTCAATTGAATGAGTGTGTGTGTGTGAGAGTGTGTGTGTGAGGAAATAATGCGTAAACGTTTAGGCTGTCAATGACCAAAAATGAGGTAGGCCCACAATGAGCCCACACACAAATGGAATTCATTAACACGTGCTAAAACAGCCAAAAGAGCCAAAAGCACAAATAAATAAATGGGAAGCTACTGCACGCCTCTTTGCCACGCCCACGCAGTGTCTGCGCTGTAACCGAGGCAATTAATGAGCTGGGCCAGATAATGGGCATCATTTAATTTGGCTCAGCTGCGGCCAGAGTCCGAGCCGAGAGCCGAAAATTGTCTCCAAGAGACGCGTGGGCGGCCGCTCGCTGCCCACACGCCCCCCTCCCTCCGTCAACTGGAACTCGAAGGCGTAGTCGAAGCCAACGGAAGTGCAAGTCGAAGCATGACAAATGCCCACACAATGCGAGCGGGTGTGTGTGTGTGTGTGTGTGTGATGGCCAAAACAATGACCACGGCAATTGCAAAGAGTTCAGCTGAAATACAGAAAAGCTAAGGCAAACTGAGTGGGTGGGAGACAGAGACTGAGAGAGGGAGAGAGATAGAAAGGGAGCGAAAGGCTAAAAAGTGTGAGAGAGAGAGAGAGAGAGAGAGAGAGACAAAGGGAAACTGTGAGTGCGTAACTAACCTCGCATTAGGCAATTGTAGCTCAAGCACAAGCGAAAGCTGCACAGCAGCAGCAGCAGAGACTGTGGGGTCAGTGTAATCATCTACTCCTCTTCTTTCCTTCCCCACGGCTGCCTCTCGCACTACTATATATGTATATAATTTGTAATACAAGCTGAGCTGTCTGCTGCCCAAGTGTCTATTGCATTTTGCTGCTACTATTAGTATGCCCTTTTCTAATGTTATCTTACTCTAATCTACTACTATTTCCATTTCTACTGCCACAGCTCTTAATCTAGTACTATATCAAATGCGGACTTTCATTTTGCTAGTACTACTCTAGTTGCTGCCGCTTCGTACATTTATTTTCTTTACTACTACTACTTTTATTTCTACTACTATTTTCCTTTCTACTAATCTGGTACTACATAATGCTCAGACTTTTCATACTACTGGTGCTCTTTTAGTTCCTCTTTACAGCTACACAT
Source organism: Drosophila navojoa (assembly GCF_054131105.1). NCBI lineage: Eukaryota > Metazoa > Arthropoda > Insecta > Diptera > Drosophilidae > Drosophila > Drosophila navojoa. The sequence goes on along the minus strand of NC_142895.1, from coordinate 590,417 downwards.
TTTGCATCTACTACTATTTTCCTTGCTACTACTATTTTTCTTGTTACTACCTTTAAATGCTTCTGCAATTGCAATTAGTGTATTCATTTAGAGCGAAGAGCAGGAGAAAGATATTTAGTATGTATATGATATATGATACTCCATGTTTCTTCCTCTTTCTCTGCTTCCCATTTCTACCCCCTTCCATGTTTCTTCCTCTTTCTCTGCTTCCCATTTCTACTCCCTTCTCTGTCAACATTAGATTTTGCCCGCTCGGATCCATTTCTCTCCCGCTTCTGCCTTCCGTCCTCTCCTTTAGCCCGACCTGAGAACTGGCTCGTGCCAAGTCGCCGCTCGCTGCTTCGACTCAGCTCGAAGGAGTCGAAAAAGCAGCTGCAGCTGCAGCTAGACCGCACTTTTGGGCACCCAAAACAGATCTTGTGGCTGGCTGCCTTTGCTTTGCTGTTCCTTATGTGTTTTGCTTTTAAACTGGTTGTGCGATTATCTCTAACAACTGCTCCAATTCGATGTAAGCTGAGGCTGCGTTAGAGGCGCGTGTCATGTGGCATTGCGGGCTGCCCGGTAGCTGGTGAAGGGAAGCGCTGACAGCTTTCACTCCAACTGCAATTGGGGAGCTCGGAGCTCCGGCTTTGCTTCTGGCAGCGGCAGCAGCATCAGCATCAGCAGGAGATCTCCTTCTTCTGGCCGCTCGTGAGTCATGAAGTCAGCTTGAACTCTGAACCAGCCAAAGCAACGGCAGCAGTGGCAGCAACGGCAGCAACAGCCAAAACGAAACGAGACGAGAAAGAGGCTAAAAAAGATCAAGAGTCGCCATTCGAGTTTGCTGCTTTACGTTTTACTGCCTCGCTTTTGATCTGCACGCGAGCTACAGCGAAATGTCTGGGGACAAGGCAAAGCTCGGCAACAAAATTCGTTAAGTTTGTGGCTTTGTGGCTGGCGACAGAACTGGTTTTGCGCGCTTTTGGCCACAAAACTCTTGGCTCTTGGCCACTTTGCTTCTCTTGAGTCCGACACAGACACTCACACACACTCACGCACGCACACTTGCATATTTGGCAAGATGGCGTCGGGGTAACCGGTTTATAAGACATCGCTTCTTGTTATACACACTCCAAAGATTTTTCATGTAGAGATTTGCTTCTCTCTCTGCGCTCCCCGCTGTTCGCTGTTCGCTGCTCGTGCCCCTCTTCAACTCCGTTTCAGTATTTTTTCGAACTTAGTGTGGACACACAACCATGAATAGGTCGAAAAGGCCTAACACATCGCATATTTATTTTGATTGTTATATATATATTTATTAAAATGCATGTTTCGTTTGCTTTGTCTTGTTGCAGGTCTTGTGGCATTTGGATGCCTTTCGACGTTCCTTTCGTAGTCTCAATCAACACGTCTGCGGCGGCCAAGATTGCATATTTTGCGCCCTGAAGGTAAGTGTCACGGCTAGGCATTTTTCGAAATTACATTTAGTCCGGACACGAACCGGCCAAGACTACATTTTTATTTATTTCGCTGGCATTGCAAATGGTTTTCTGTTATTTTGTATGATTTCATGAATAAACATTTTATTTTCAGCTTCTAATCAATGTTAATTTTATTGTTGTACATATTTTTGTCATATTTTCTATTTAAAATACACCTTACAGCGTGTTAGCGACCCCCAGCGTGAAGTTGCTAAATTGTGTTGCCTACTTTTAGCTGCTGGCAGAATTTCCCTTTGCTGCGAATTGTTTTGCCTGCGTTTGCGCGCGACGCTTGAAATCTGTTAATAGAGCAATTGATACAGCCGGGGTCAGGCAGGTCAGTCCTCTGCTTCTAGCAGCTGGTTTTTCCTGCACATGGCTCATTGCTCGACTGACTGTTGCCAAATCATTTTCCCACACAGACTGCGAGCCTTTGTCAGCATCTTTTTTCAAGTGCGTATTTCCCATTTTCATTGCACACAAATTCCCACAAAATTATTGCCAGCGAGCTGTTGGAGAATCCCGCTGCATCTGCCGCTGCTGCTGCTGCTGCTGCTGTTACTTCTTTTGTCAGTTTTCGAGTTTTTCCCGTTGTTGTGTGACAAATCAAAGATCTGCCTGGCTAAATAATAGGTCTTTCCCTCTGCCTACCTGCCAGCTGCTGCCTCCATCACTCTCTGCCTCTGCTGGCGCAGCTCCTGCTCCTGCCACGCCCCTCGCATTGTGTGTTATCCTTGCGTGCAGCAGAACTTTTTCTCTGCTCAGTTTCCCACTCAATTATGCAAATGCTGACGCCCACGCGGCGAGTTCGTTGCTTGAGTCTTTCGTTGCGGCACGACATGCAAAGCGCAGAAGTCAATAAACTGTGCGCTCCTTCGCCTGCGCCAGCTCCTACAACAGCAACAACAAGAACAAGCACAGGCAGAAGCAGAACTCGCCGCATTTAAAGAAGGTTTTCAGAAAAGTCTGGAAAAGCGTCTAACGATGGCCCCAGCCTGACGGCCTGCCTGAATGCCCGACTGCCTGCCTTCGTTTCGGCCAGCAGTCGCAGCTTCTTCTTTGCGCTCTTCTCATCTGCTGCTGCTGCTGCCTCAGCTTCTTCTTCTTCTTCAACTTGTTCGTATTTGGCCAGCGGGCAACAGGCAGCTCGCTCGCTCGCTCGCTCGACTCGACTCGACTCGGCGCGCTGCGGAAAACTCGGCGCCTTTTGGTTAAGTCGCGACTGTACCTCACTCTTGTTAGACTGTCTTTGTTACTGTGTGTGTATGTGTGTGTGTGTGTGCCCACACAGGGTGTTTCATGTTCAACAATTCCTGTTCTTGCTCTCCCTCTCTCTCTCTCTCTCTCAGTCTCTTTGTTGATGACGTCGCTGTGTTTGCTGTGACTGAAGTGGAAAGTGTTGCCCCCGTCTCCCCCTCCTTCGCTCCCTCTCTCTCTTCGCACACTGTTTGTTTGGCTGTTTGTTTTGACTGCCTTTTGAAACCATTTTGAGCCCGCTCGCCGGTTGTCGTAGAGCCTCGTCGCTTCTCAAACGACAAACCCCCTTTTTACAGTGACTTCTTCTTCTTCTTCCTCTTCGTCTTCTGCATTAATTATGTTTTTTGTTTCGGCTGTGTTCTCCTGGCTTTTCCACTTGTCGCAGCTAAATTAATTTACCCTCCCACTCGCTGCCCGCTGTTCGCTCCCTCTCCCCTCTCCTCTCTCATCTCCCTCTCCATTTCCACCTCCGTTTCCATTTGCATTTCCATTTGCTAGTTCTCGACGCTGAGTTTCGCAGTTCCCAGTTTTAATTATGAACAAGTTGACTCAGACAATGTCTAGAAGACGTTAACCCTGTGGGAAACTCCCACGACTAACCCCAAAACAATTCACTCTGCAGATCTCGATCTATATATGTGTATATAGGCGTTTATACTTGGCTCTCTGTATAGCATGTGTGCCTGCTGCCCCCTGAAGTGGGTATATAAAAAGGTCTATGGGTTGTTGTCTCATGTGTGAAGAGCTGGGAGTAGGAAGCATAACGAAAGGGCAGAAGAATCTATGTAGATCTCGTTGAAGTCGAGTACTACCAAGGCTAAAGACTTACGAACCATTTACTACAAATCGACAGATAATCATGGCTAGATTTGATTTCTTAAGCATATTGGAATGATCCTAGTGAATATCTCCATTCTGGAGACAAGAGAAGCTCATGGAGTCCATCTGTCTTCATTTCATTCATCTAGGGCATCGGCTATTCGATCACTTTTCAGCTTCATGGCCAGTTGGTCACTCAACCTCCTCCACACTCTCCCTCACTCTTCCTCTCACCTCTCCCCACCTCTCTCTAGCTGAGAAATGTTCTTGTCAAGTCTTTAAGTGAAATTTTCAACGCTTCAATGCGCAATTCGCACAACAAATCCGAGCTACAGTCGCGCCTCCTCGTTGAAGGACAAACTCATTCCAAAGGCGCGACACGAAATGATGGCAAAGACAATGAGTGAGTGAGACAGATGGATAGGTAGTGAAAGAGAGAGGGAGGCAGGGACACAGAGACATAGAGTCAATGACTCTTAAGCTGCGGCTGTGCCCATTTGATAAGGCTGCTCTGTTTGCCTGTTAAACATCTAATCTCGACTGCATATCAAATCCGAGTGCAAACAGCGCTCTGGCATCAAGCGACTCCGAGTGCGATTTGGGTCTCTGCGATTCGTTGCGTTTGCCTTCGGCTGCATCATAAAACCCAAATTAACATGAACAATTCACGAGGCGGCCAACATCAGCAGACCGAGAGAGGTAGAGGCGGTGGGTGAGGGAGGGAGCGAAAGAGAGGCAGATAGACAGACATCATTATCAAGTGATCAGCATGATCATAAAGTTAGTTAAGCAGCAGCCTCGTGCTTTGCGAGACAGACAAACAGACAGACGGACAGGCTGACAGACGGACAGAGAGAAGAGACATCTTCATAGTGATGAATGATCTTGCTAATGATCATTGATTTCACATAGATCATTAGGCAGATCCTTAGCAACTCCTAACCTTTGGCAGCCTGTGATTCCTAGACAGACAGCAATCGTGACGAGAGAGACAGACAGACAGACATCCATACTAACGAGCCTTATGATCATCGCCATCCTGTGATTCATAGACATTTATGATCACCATGAAACGTTGTAAAAAACAGGATTCCAAGCGTGATTCACAGTGAAACTGGCGCTGGCGAATGATCATTGATCAACATGATGATCATCCTGCTGTAATCCTGTGATTCACAGACAGCTAGGCTGGCGAACCCGTATGATCAGCATGATCAGCATGATCATAATGATCATTAGTGACTGCAGGAGCGCAACTTTCGACCCGTGATTCATGGGGCTGGCCAAGTCTTGGGCAATCATGTGCTCGCCTATCGGACACACATCAGCCGCATTTCGTTGCTATCCACATGTGTGTTCATAATTTATATAATTACTTCGTAGCATATCACATATTGCTCGCTTTTGACTGAATTAATTTGACGACGTGTTAAGCGAAGGTTTTTTCGCTGACAACGAAGTTGGCTAAGAGTTTGGCTTATCGCGCGCTGTTCGTGAAATTTTTGACATTTCTTTCATGTTGCAGCTCTACCGATTGATCATGCACAAGCACATATATACATATATACATATATATATATATACATATGTGTATATATGTGTGTTTATATACACCCACGCTGTTCGCTGAAATCTGAACTTGAGCTGAGCTTTGTGTCTTTTGGGTTTCTTTTTGCCTTTGTTTGGATTGCTGTGCAAAACTGCGCTGATAGCTAATTAGCATTGTCATTGTCTGCCTGTTTATTGTCATCGTGATTATCATTAGCATTATAATTATGATCATCCTCTGTTAGCAAAGGGAATTTGTTCACTTTTGCTATTTTTAGAGTCTTTAACTTTCAGCATGACAACAAAATATTGAAGTTGCTTTCATTGTCATTGTCATTGCTCGCTTTGCATTGTTCATCGTTTGTCAGTTGTCATGATTCGTTCACTATTATTATCATTGGTTTTGTCATTGTCATATCTATTTTACATCGTTCAGTAGTCCATGTTCATTGTCAGTCTTCATTGTCATCATTATCATAATCATTGTCATTCATTATTATCATGGTGACTCTGATCGATTGTTACGCAATCGTTGCGATCTGCTCCATTCGTATGCTCAGATGAGCCAGCTCGCTCCTGATGCGAACTAGCTCATCAATCACAGAGCTGATTTCTGGCCGCTCATTAGTCGCAGTAGCGACTACAGCTTGGCCGCCTAATGTGCTCCACCCAGGGCTGGCCGTGCTTCAGCTGCTCCCTCGATGTCTTTGGTCCAATTTCTGGTCAATCAATCAAGTCGCGGCCCAAACTGTGACTCACCGCCCGCTGCAGCTGTGCAACGGCGAGTGGGGAAATGTGCCAAGAGATGATGCTGCAGCAGCAACCAACAACAGCCAACAACAACCAACAACAAACAGCTAACAGACAACAACAATGCATTCGATTTATGTTTCTGTGTCTGTGGGCTTTGAGTCATGGGCCAGGCCAAGTCGAGCCGAGCCAAGATAAAAACAAAAATAAAAACCGCCAACAAAAAAGCGTAGAAAACGAAGATGCTTTTTGAATAATGTAAATATGCAGAGTGAGAGAGAGAGAGAGTGAGAGAGAGAGAGGGAGGCAGAGACAGAGATAGAGGCCGAGGCAGAGGGCAACCGAAAACGTGCAACATGAACGTGCTGTGGCTTACTTTTCACCTACAACAACAACAACAACAGTCAACAAAGACAACAACAACAACTTAGTCAAGTTATCTTTTCATTTGGCTGTTGTTATTTTCTGGGTCGCCAAGAGTTTTATTTGGATGCTGGGGCCCTTCGTGCTGCACATGGAGCAGCCGCAGGTAATGCGCGCGTTTTGTGCGCGTTTCCCTGGCGACTATTGCCGCTAGTTGGCTGCGCATGGCGTTTATCAAATGCTTGATTCGATTTAGCCTAAAGGTAGGAGTCGGACCCTGAGCCACATGTGTCACTGTACCATGCAGAAGACGTTGGCGGCATTTCCGTTTTCTATGCTCGAACGCGTCGCGTCTGAGTCAGTTGGCTTTTGGCCATGGCCAAGAGAGTTGCGATCGAACGCGCTGAAAGCGCTGCTCTAATGCCAATTAAGGCGAGATTTTATTTGATTTCATTTCTTTTTTTCGCTAAGGCGACTGCCACGCCCACTGGCAAACTGGTTGTGGCCCTTTTTAAGAGTGTGGTTTGAGAGAGGCAGCAGCAGCAGCAGCAGCAGCAGCAGCAGCAGCAACGTTTTGCGCCATTTCCATTTGTCATTTGTCAAAGGCAAATCTGTGTATGCACAGGGTGTTTCGCGTTAAATGGAAGAGAACAAGTGATCGAGAGAGCGAGTGAGAAAGAGAGAGAGCGGGCGCTCGCGCAACTTGTTTACCTGCGCGAGCACGTTTACCTGTTTACCTGTCTGCCTGTTCGCCTGCTTGCCTGTTTGCCTGGCCTGGCCTGGCCTACTGCAAACGCAACACGCAAAACTCCCCCGAAACGAATTCGAATTCGAACTCGAGCTCGTGTGCGTTCTCGTGTTCGAGCGAGAGAGGAGAAGTTGCCTGTTGATATAACAGAAGTTCTTGTCTGCAGCAGCGCATAAACCGGTTTCCAGTCAATGCGCTGCCCTCCCTCCACCTCTCGCGCGCTCTACCTCTCTCGCTCGCTCTCTTTCGAAGTAGCGAGCCGAGTGCGCGCGCTTTGAGTGGCTTGGAAACGAAACGAGTTTCAGTTGCTGGCCAATTTTTGTTGAGTGCGGACGCACGCAGCGCGCATATCGAAACTCGAAAAACGTAGATCGCACATCGAAACGGGAAATTTAACTGGGAACAAAAATTAATCAGACATAAAAGTCATAAAACGCGCGCGCGTAAATCAAAAATTACCTTTGGTTTTTTCGTATTTTTTAAAGTGAACAAGAAAAAGTTGAATACGCAACAACAACAACAAGAATAATAAAAGTTGTTAGCACTTGGAATATCTACATATATGTATATGCATACATAAAATATTGGAATACGCAGAAGTTCGAAAATGTCAGCGTAAGTCAAGTTAAGATTTGTGTTTTTTTTTTTTTTTTGTTGTGCGCTGCGCTTCAAAAGGTTTGCCAAAAACCGAAGCTGAGATCAGAGCTCAGAGCTCAGCTCGAGGCTTCTTCACCAGAAAATCCAGTTGAGTTTTGGCTGTTTTTTTTTTCTCTCTCTGTTTGTCAAATAGTCACTCGGGGTCTGGGGCAGGGGTTGGGGTTGGGGCAGCAGCTATAGGTGTCTTCTTGGCCTTTTGTCTCTCAGATACAATCAATAGTTTGGCTTGAAGATCCGCTAGGCGAGATTTGAATGTTTTGTTGTGTTGGCCTTTTCATGTGATATGATATGTAAATGAATATCTACTTAGTGGCTAGCCTTCGACTGGGACTATCGTTGTCGACGTCTTCTTCTTCTTCTGCTCTTGGCTGTTGCTGAACCAGTCTTCTCAGCGCTTCTCATGGCTGGGCTCTGGTGCTTTCCCTAGGGAAAACTCAGTCAGGCAGTTAGCAGTTAGCACGCAAAGCGAATTTGCATTGCTAAAAGAAACACACACACACACACACACACAACACCGACGTGGGCAGGCGTGGTGGGCGTGCCCAGTTGGCCACTTCTTGGGGCAGCAGGGGCTATAACAAAAGACTGCAGCAGCGAACTTGATTTGCGTGGCCAGCAGGAGTCATGGGACCTGGGCATATCGTAGGGCTAATGAACCACTAAATAGGTTCATATAGTTCCAGTTCCAGTTCCAGTTGAAGTTGAAGTTGAAGTTTCGTTTCTTCTGTTGCCCAGCGTTAATATTATGAATAGCTGCTGCTGCTGTTGTTAAGCGCCTGCAGTTGCATATTAATGGCTGCCACGCCCCATGCCCTCGACAGCGCCAACCTCCCACGCATGCTTAAGCAGCAAATGTCAAGAAATTGAAGAATTTATGTTCAATTTCTTGGCTTCAAATGAAGTTCTTGACGCATGTTTGGCATATGTAAATGTTGTTGTTGTTACTTGTTGTTGTTGGCGTTGTTGTTGTTGTTGTTGTTGCGGCTTATAGCTCGACAGCAGTTGGAGCCACTTGCCACAGCCGCCGGCACACTTGGCATTTGCCTCACGTGCCGCCAACAAGTTCTTTTCTTTGCTTTGCTTTGCTTTGATTTGCTTTGCTTTTCTTTTGTCTGCTTCGCCTGCTTCGCCTGCTTCGCCTCCTTCGCTTCACACTGACAAGCTGCGAGCTAAGCTTGAGCTGTTTATAGAAAAAGTCAGCGTGACCGATTACAGAGCGAGCGCCCCCAGCAGCAGGTGGGCGGCAGGTGGGCGGCAGCTGCAGCTGAAGTTGCAATTGCATTTTGGGCTTTGCTGATAAGCTCGAGCTATCGCTGCCAACAGCTGCTACTAATAGAAGAATTAGAAGAAGTGGCAAATGAAATATATATGTGCATATAGAAGAAGAAGATGCAGAAGAAGTTACAACTGTAGAGAGCATACCAATAGAATTGAATTACATATCCTGCAAGCTCAATTGAAGTAGCCAAAGTATAGAGGCTGTCAGTGTAAAAGGCGTGGCAGTCATATATAATATCTTGAAAGTCTGACTAAATCGATCCAGGTGAATGAACAAAGAACAACGCAAGAGCTCCCGCCATTCCTCCGCCTGCTTGGCTACAATCTGGCAGAAAAATAGAGAGAGAGAGAGAGTGAGAGAGAGAGAATGATAATAATAATATTATAATATATGCTCATTTGATTGCTCTAATTGCGCCCTGCACTTGTCTTCAGGATAGATCAATTATAGCCGAGCTAATTGGCCAAAGGCGGTGAGAACTTGGGGCAGCAGTTGCATCAAATGCACAATAGATGGCGCGTATGGCTGAGTATGTGTGTGTGTGTGTGTGTGTGTAGGGTAATTACTGGGTGTCTGCTAGTCGTTCAAGCCGACTGCAGCTGTTGCGGAAGCAAATCAGCCAACAGCAGCAGCCAACAGCAGCAGCAGCAGCTGGCATTAGAAACAATTTAAGCAAATGCTCAACTGGCGATGCCTGCATGCAAAAGCCCACGCGAAAACACCATAAATCAACAACGGCAACAGCAACAACAACAACAACAACAACAATATAACAAATATTAATATTATTAATAAATGGCAAAATTGTCCAAGAGTCAGACTTGTTTATGCATGGGATTTACTATACAGATACCTCTGTGAGCGAGTGTGTGTGTGTGTGTGTGTGTGTTTGTGTGTGAGTTGTCTGTCTCCCTACCTCCCTCTCGCTCTCTGTCTACCTTTCTCTCTCTCTCGCTCTTCACCTAGCTTATTCAAGGACTACCAGTTGCTGCTGCTGTTGTTGTTGTTGCTGTTGTTGTTGTTGCCGTTGCTCAACACTCAACTTTAGCTTGGATCATTTTGACAGAATTGTTTCAGAAGTGTTTGGTGCAATAATTACAACACCTCGAACAACAACAACAACAACAACAGCAACGATAACAACAATCAGCTAACAATTCGCTCGCTTAGCCATGACCAGCAAAAACTCTGAGTTTGGCCCAAACTAATTGCGAATGGAGAAAAAAATCTGTTGAAAAGATTTGCGCACACTCTGAAGCTGTTGCTCAAGTTGTAGCGGGCGTTGAGTGGGCGTGGCAGCAGCAGCTGAAACTATATGTTAAAGTTAGAGAGAGAGAGAGACAGAGAGAGAGAGAGAGAGAGAGAGAGAGAGAGAGAGAGAGAGAGAGAGAGAGAGAGAGAGATCAGCACAGATCAGCACAGATATATGTATGTAGCTAATTCATATGCAAAAGTTTTGCCAAGTTGTCAAATGTATCTAGATAAGATATAGAAGATACATATATGCATATATATGTATATGTATGTGTGAACTTCAGCTATAATATATAGTATATATATGTATGTATATATGACATGTGTTATTCCCTTATTTATGTATGCTAAACACTTGTTGGCGCAGCCGTAAAGTCCGTCTCTTGTGCAACTGCATACAAAATGAACTCTACAGTGCTGGCCAGAAAAGTGAGCAGAGTGGGGGGGAGCGGGGGCAAGTTGATACAGTTGACAACTGTTGAGTAGAAGAAGAAGAAAAAGAACAACGACACACACTCGTTTGGCTCCCCAAAATATTAACTGCAACAACAACAACAACAACAACAGCAAGAACAACAAGAACAACAACAACAACAAATGTTTATTTTAATGCACACTTCCGGCCAACAAAGGGCTTTTCCGTCAATTAAACAGTTTTTCAGAAGAAAAAAAAACAATTTGGCGCACGTGCAGTGCGCTCAGGTGCGCGACTAGCAGTTACCCTGTAAATGCAGTTGCCCATTGTGCTTCATCAGCAGCCCTAAACTGATCCAGAAGCGAGTCTACATATGATATGATATATATGTGTCATGTTAATATATGATATATACATACATACATATATGTATGTGTGCATGTCCGTTATGCCTTATAGCTAATATACCCTCTTGCTGCCTACGTTTTTAACAAGGATTGGCTAAGTGTAAACAGAGGTGCTTAACGATTAGCTGGAAGGGAACACACACACACGTATGTACATATATATATATATACTTATATACATATATATATTTATATATATATCTGATATGCCCATCGTATTGATGCATGCTAAACAGTCGATTGAGCTGGCGCGCCAGCTGCATGCGGGAAATTACCTTTACAGTGCTGGCCAATCGAGTGGGCACAGCTGCAGGTCGGGGCTGGGCGGGGCAGCAGCCGCGCCGCCAAGTCAACTCCAGTTGATACAGTTGGCGACAGTTGACAAGCCATATTATTATCGTCATCAGCCAGAGAGCGACAGAGAGAGAGAGAGAGGGGAGAGAGGGAGAGAGGGGGAGAGAGACTGTGTTTTATACCTTTTGTTGGATTTTTTGGCTGCGTGTTGACTGACAGCCTGTACAATAACAAAAGCAAATTATACAATGATGATGCTTAAATTGTAGAAGAAGAAGCAGAGGCAGAGGCAGAGGCAGAAGCAGAACAACAGCCACGGCTAAAGCACATTTGTTGTAATTGCCAGTGCTAAAAGCAAAAGTGAAAAAACGTTTTCAATTTTATAAGCCATATGCCGCATGTGTCATACATTTGCCTGCCTAAATGCCCTCTCTCTCCCTCCCCCCGCACTTCCCAGCCCCTTTGAAGTGCGCCTCAACTTTCGAGGCGTTGTCAGCAATTGGCAGTTGCCCATGGAGCCATCAGCCGAAAGTGAGATCCGAATGTCGAGCCAGGCCTCTTCTGTAACATTAGAACCGACTCTCATGTGTATCATATACATACATATATAAGTATATAGATCATATATATATGTCACATTTATGCTGCTTGATGTCTGCTGAGTTTGTAGTTTTGCTCGTGCACTGGCCAAAGATGAAGCGAGCATATCAGCTTACAGCAGTTTAAATAGAGCTGGCTCCACAATTGACGATTATCAGATGCTAGGGAGCACGACAAAGGGAAGTCTTATCAGGTGAAAGAGGCAATATAATATATATAATGTCTATAGAGTGTCTCATTTCTCTCTCTCTCTCTCTCTCTCTCTCTCTCTCTCTCTCTCTCTCTCTCTCTCTCTCTCTCTCTCTCTCTCTCTCTCTCTCTCTCTCTCTCTCTCTCTCTCTCTCTCTCTCTCTCTCTCTCTCTCTCTGTTATGCTCTACAGACTGACAAGTCCTAGACTCCCTTTAGTAACTTTTCCAAAGTATTGGGCCGTCGGCTAGGCTCGTTTTGATTTCTGTTTCATTTGCAATTTGCAGTTGTCAACAAATGAAATTTGATTTGTGACACACACACACACACACACAAACACACACACACACACACGCGCGCGCGTTGTCGTTCGCTCGCTGTTAAACGCTTTGTGGACACTTTTAGATAAAAGTTTAGTTGCCTTTTGGGTAACTTGGGTAACTATATACCTACATACATATGTACATCTACATACATCTACATACATACGTATATTTGGCTGAACTGGACCGGTTTATTTCTGGTTGTAGTTGGGGCAAAACTTTCGGCAAGAAACAAAATGAGGTCGTTGTCAAAAGCAAAAGCAAAAGCGAAAGTTCAACTCGCGTTGGTTCTGGTTTGTCTGTGTGTGTGTATGTGTTTTTATCGACGGCCCCTTTCCTCCTGGTGCCCTCCTGCTTCTGCCTTGCTCCAGCCTCTCCGCTCACCTGTTGTCCGTTTTAGGGCGTGCCAATAGCTAGCCGCGTGCTGCTCCGCCTGTGCAGCTGTTGCCGCTCCTTGAGCCAGCATCGCCAGGGCGAGAGAGACAGCGCCAGCAGCTTCGTCGTCAGCCTGACTTTGACTCGGCTCTGCCTCGACTCTACTCTAGCTCTGCCTTGTCTCTGACTTTGACTCAGCTCTGACGCTTGTTGGCTTTGCTTAGCCCTGCCTAGAATCCTTCCTCTGGCTTCTTCTCTGTCTTTGAGCAGCCCTTGGCTCTCTGCCTAGGCTCGTTTGCCTGTGCCTCTGCCTTTCGCTCCCCTTTGCCCTCGCCTTGCCTTGCCGCATTCGCTTGCGTGACCAAGTGAAGTCCAAGTTCAAATTGGTATCAATTGGCAGCTCAAGTGGACTTTTGCGGTTCCTCGTGCTTCGCCTGCGTACGCAACTTCCTCTCACGAGCCAAATGGCTTTCGCTTTTCATTTGCATTTTTGTGGGCTGACGCTTCACTTCTCGTTCTTGAGTGAGGGCCAACAAGCGGGTATAATGTGCTATAGGTTTGCCTCAAGTCCATCTGCCTCTTTAAGGAAAGAAGATTCTTATCGATTGGCAAAAAGTCTTTTTGCCCTTAGCTTGCCAACTTTGAGGGGGGGAGTGTTATGAGTGCTCTCTTTTTCAGCAGGGTATCTGGCAGTCGTGCTGGCAGTCACACTCTTCCGATTCATTTGTGTTTTGCACTTGTTCTTTTGCCCCTTTTTCCGTTCGCATTTACATGCACTTCCGTTCGACTACGTCGACAACTTCAGACCCCACCACTGTCTGTGCCCCTTCTGCTCAGTCAGCGCATTGCTATTGACATCATCATCATCATCATTATCGTGCAAACCAGCATTTTTGGCAAACAGTGAAGCGACAGCACTTCGTACACCCACCCGAAATTCTTAACGCTCAACTCGATTTCCTTCAAGCAGATCGACTTGCTAAGCTCGGAGCGCATCATGATCAAGTTCCGGTACAAGCGCAAGGAGCCCAGCAATGTGGTGGCCTGCAGCGCCAATGCAACGGCAACATCTGCGACAGCATCAGCAGCAACATCGACGACAGCAGCAACATCTCCAGCAACAGCAACAGCAACAGCAGCAGCAGCAGTTGCTCCCGCAGTGGCGCAGCTGCAGCTGATTAGCAACAATGGCACCTTGCCCAGGAGCAGTCCGCGCAAGCTGCTCCTCGACTCTGGCTCAGCGACGTTGACGCGTCAGAGCAAGCAACAGCAACAGCAGCAACAACAGCAACAGCAGCAGCAGCAGCAGCAAAATCTTTGCGCTTTGGCTAAGGTCTCCAGCAGCATTGAGTTGGCGTTTCATGGCTACAACAACAACAATAACAACATCAGCAACAACAACAACAACAACAGCAGTATTGAAAGAGATCGCTGCATTAATGCAGTCATTGTAAGTCGTGCATACCCGTTAGCAATTAGCCATTTGCAATGCCCAGCCAGAGTCAGATCCATAGATCTATAGACTGTCTACATAGAGTACTATCTAACCCCCCTCTCTCTCTCCCATTCTCTAGGAACTGTTCCAGCAGCTACAAACGAGCTCTGAGCCCGCCCTGTGCCCGGAGCCCCTGCGTCGCGCCTTGGCCAGCGGCCCGCTGGCCGGTCGCCGGTTTCCGCTGGGCTGCCTCGGCGATGCTGCCGAGTGCTTTGAGCTCCTGCTGCACCGCGTCCACTCGCACATCTCGCCCGACGACGGCGACGCCTGCGAGTCAGCCGCTTGCATAGCCCATCGGCGCTTCGCCATGCGCGTCATCGAGCAGAGCGTTTGCAAATGCGGCGCCAACTCCGAGCAGCTGCCCTTCACGCAGGTGAGTCAATTTGATCGCATAGAGAAGAGCTCAGAGACTACTCGAGCTCGAGATTTCCTCAAGGGACTCTATAGACTCAAAGTTCAGGGAAAGTTGATTGATCGATTGAGAGAATAGGGGGAGATTAGCTAGAAGGGGTACGGCAAGGTCTTAGTAGCTCAATAGACGACAAAGTAAAGTGTTCTAGAAGAACACATCACAGATCTCACATGTAGCTCTTCCGAGGGATACGCGGCTAACTCCTCGGGCACAAATTTCCACATGTTACACAGGGATCATTTTGAGCCAAGGTATGCAGTCTTGAATCGGCTCAGTCTTGGAGCATTCAATGAGACTTGACGTAATTGTATGCAAGTTCTTTGACGCTGGTGGCGTGGGCTTTGGAACACCTGCGACTGCTGCTATGTAAATTGTGACAAGGCGCCGCAGCTGGAGGGGGGAGGGGGGGGCGGAGGCTGTGAGGGGCGCCAGAATAGACTAGGGGAAACAGTTAGCTGGCGAGGTGGCCAAACGGGTTATGCGGCACAACATGAACCTGAACGTGAGCCACTCGCTCGACCAGTTTGCGGAACACCCACTAGGAGAGGCAACGCACACGGATCACAGATTGCAAATGTAGTTAGCTCTGCTACCCTGCCCCTTGCCCGCTCCATCACTTTGGCTCATAGATCATTGCTTGCCATTGACAGCCAGGGTCTCCTGCCCCTTCTAGCACGCTCATGTATCAAATACGTTGCAAGTGTTAAGCAGACTTCCTTAAGACTTTCCTTTAGCTCCCCCCTTGCTAGAGCTAGACCACTGTCTTGGCCCCTCTCTCTCTCCCTCCCATGCATTGTTCTTTGTTCTCACTTTCTGCCCCTTCTACCCCTCTTGCAGATGGTGCACTACGTCTCCGCCTCGGCGCTGACCTCGCAGAAGAGCCTCGCCATGCAGAACCATCAGCAGCTCAGCTTCGGCCAGCTGCTGCGCGCTGCTGGCAACATGGGCGACATACGCGACTGTCCGGTAAGTACATGAACCAATCTTCCACAGCATGTGTGACTCATCTCCCTCTCCTGCTCTTGGTCTCCCTTAGAACGCGTGTGGTGCCAAGATTGGCATTTGCCGTGCCCTGCTCAATCGACCGGATGTGGTGTCGATCGGCATTGTTTGGGACTCGGAGCGGCCGGCCGCCGATCAGGTGCACGCCGTCTTGAAGGCAGTGGGCACCAGCCTGCGCCTGGCCGACGTCTTCCACCAGGTCAGCGAGCAGCGCTGGGCCCAGCAGTCGCAGCACGAGCTGGTGGGCATCGTCTCCTACTACGGCAAGCACTACACCACCTTCTTCTTCCACACGAAGCTCAAGGTGTGGGTGTACTTCGACGACGCCAATGTCAAGGAGGTGGGGCCCAGCTGGGAGGGCGTGGTGGACAAGTGCAGTCGCGGCCGCTACCAGCCGCTGCTGCTGCTCTACGCCGTGCCGCAGCCGCCCAGCGCCGCTGCCGGGGCAGCCGTCGGCGGCTGCGGCATGGAGCGGCGCGCCGTCACGCCCAGCCCGGAGAAGCCCAGCCTGGGCAGCACCAGGCGTGCCATAACGCCCACGCCGCTGAACGACTACCAGAACCTGAGCGTCATACAGAAGAGCATCTTCCCTGCGCCGCTGCCCGCGTCTCCTGCTCTCCCAGCTCTGGCAGCGGGCAGCGACGAGACGGACGCCTACATCAGCCGCAAGACCGTGGAGCACGTTTTGAGCGCCCAGTACCAGAATCTGAGCGTCATCCAGGACAAGATCGCCGCCGATAAGGAGGGCGGCTTCCTCAACCGCAAGCCCATCGAGGCGATGCTCAGCGCGCAGCTGGCCCGCCGGCAGCACCTGCAGCTGCAGCGCAGCCACAGCGCGGAGTCCAGCTCCGGCCACGCCTCCAACGGCAGCTCTCCGCCCAGCGACGGCCTGACCATCCCGGAGCACCTGAACCAGCCGAGGCGCCGCGACTCGGGCAACTGGTCGGGAGACCGCAACAGCGCCAGCTCGGCCAGCTCCACGACCCTCGACAATCCCTATCTGTACATGGTGGCCAAGCGAGGCGTGGCCGCCGTGCCCCAGAGCCCGACGAGGCATGGCCACGTGCATGGGCTGCCCTACGATGCGGGCTACGACTCGTTCTCGCTGAGCTCCACGGACTCGTATCCGCCCAAGCACGTGCTCAACCCGCAGCTGGCCAAGATCCCGGAGACGAACGCACCGAACGCGGCCGGCCATGTGCCGCACGGCCCGGCGCACGGCTCGGGCCTGGCCCTGTCGGGCGACTGCGAGAAGCTCTGCCACGAGGCGGACCAGCTGCTGGAGAAGTCGCGCCTGGTGGAGGAGTCGCACGACCTGGAAACGGCGCTGGTCCTCTGCAACGCAGCCGCGGGCCGGGCCAGAGCTGCCATGGATGCGCCGTACAGCAATCCGCACACGATGACCTTCGCCCGGATGAAGCACAACACCTGCGTGATGCGCGCCAGGAGTCTGCACCGTCGCATCCTCATCGAGAAGGGCGCCGAGAGCGAGGCCATGCCCGAGCTGAAGCACATGCGCGAGGGCAGCAACAGCAGCGTCAAGCACATGCGCCAGAACAGCAAGGACCGCACGCTCGAGAAGCTCGAGAAGCTGGAGAAGCTCGAGCAACTGCCGCCAACTGGCACGGCGGCCAAGAGCATCGAGATCTATGCGACGCTGCCGAAGCGCAAGAGTCCGCTCAAGGCGCTGGTCAACGCCGGCGGAGATGACAACGCCATCGAGTACGAGCCGCCGGCTAGCCAGGCGAAGCCGGAGCGCGAGAGCCGCTCGCTGTTCGGGCGCCGCGACAAGGACAAGGACAAGGAGAAGGAGAAGGAGCGGGAGAAGGAGAAGCGCAGCCGCAGCGAGGACCGCAACAAGCTGACGCGCGAGTTCTCGCTGACCGAGACGCTGCTGGTGAACGCCAAGGACACGCTGAAGAAGCACAAGGAGGACAAGGACGAGAAGAAGGAGAAGGACAAGAGCGGCAAGAAGCAGCACAAGATCCGGCGCAAGCTCCTGATGGGCGGACTCATCCGGCGCAAGAATCGCTCCATGCCCGACCTGACCGAGGCTGTCGACGATCCCAGCTCCTCAGCCGCGGCGGCAGCTGCTGCCGCTGCGTCCGCGCTCAGTGCGCATGCCACGCCCCTCGGCTCGGTGGACGACAGCGCCGTTGGGCTGCATCTGCACGGCCACGCCTACATGGGCATGAGCGGCTACATCTCCGAGGGCCACTTTGACTACCCCAGCAGCAGCAACAGCAGCAGCGCCGCCTCTGCTGCAGCAGCAGCTGCTGCTGCCTCCGGCTGCTGCGCCAATCCCAACCTGGAGCGCAGCAAGCTGATGCGCAAGAGCTTCCATGGCAGCGGCAGGCAGCTGACCATGGTGCCCAAGGTGGCGCCACCCCCGCCCATGCGCACCAGCTCGGCACTAACACAGCAGCAACAGCAGCAGCAGCAGCAACATTTCCATCACGAGGCAAACCTGTCGAACATCTCAGCGATGAGCTCGAATGCCTCGATAAGCGAGGACTCGTGCCAGACCATCATCACGACCTGTGCGCAGGTGCACTCCGAGCAGAGTCCGTTGAAGGACCTGCAGCTGCCATGCGCCCCAGACATGGGCATGGCCTTGCCCCTGCCCATGCCCCTGCCCCTGCCGCAGCTGGAGCTGCCGCCGTACCCCAGTCCGCCGCAGTCCGTTTGCCACTCGAGGCAGGCGAGCGAAGACTTTCCGCCGCCGCCGCCAGAGATCGACCTGGAGCCGCTCAACCAGCAGCTGAATCACCTGCACGCCCTGGAGGCGGCCAGCAAGCAGCAGCGACAGCAGCTCGACTCCATGGAGGGCACAACCAGCATCCTGGCCCAGCTGCAGCAGCGACAGCACCTGCTAAAGCTGCGCAAGGAGCAGGCGACGCCGTTGCCCGACCTGCGGAGCCGAAAGCCAGAGCCAACATCAGCAGGAACAGCAGCAGCAGCAGCTGCAGGAGGCTCGCCCAGCAGCGTGCGCGATCTGGCGCATCGTTTCGAGCAAACCAGCATTGGAGGAGCGGGAGCAACAGCAGCGACAGCAGCAGCAATGGCTAGCAGCAACATGCGCTCGTACGCCTCCCAGGAGCTGCTCAGCTCAGTGCGCACGCAGATGAACGGGCTGCCCAATGGCAAGCCGGAGACAGATGAGGTTGACTGCGCGCCCATGCCACGCCAACAACAACAGCAGCAGCAGCAGCAACAGTTGCTGCTGGCCAAGCCCAAGTACGAGATGTCGCAGTCGCAGATCGCCGAGGAGATTCGCGAAGTGGAGCTGCTCAACTCGATGGTGCAGCAGACGCTCAACCAGAGCAACCTGGCGGCGCCGAAGCGCGTGAAGAAGAAGAGCGTCTCGTTCTGCGACCAGGTCATACTCGTGGCAACAGCCGGCAACGAGGAGGACGACGACTTCATACCGAACCCCATTCTGGAGCGAGTCCTGCGCACGGCCCAGCACCCCAACGAGAAGGTGAGCGCGCAGCTCATTCAGCAGCAGCAGCAGAATATGCTGCGTCTGCAAACAGAGGCGCAGCCACGCCTGCAGCAACAGCAGCAGCAGCAACAACAGCAGCAACAGCAACAACTGCAGCAACAGCAACTGCAGCAGCAGCAGCAACAGCTGCAGGCATCGCCCATGCTGGGCAGGCCTGACATGCAGCGCTATGTGCAGCGCCAACAGCAGCTACTGCAGCAGCAGCAACAACAACAACAGGAGCTGTATCGCCTGCAGCAACAGCAGCAGCAGCAACAGCAGCAGTTGCTGCCACGCACCAGCATGAGCGGTTTGTCCAATCAGCAACAACAACAACAACAACAGCAGCAGCTGGACATGCAATACAGCAGCATGCCGCGACCTTTGCATGCGCAAAGCTACTCTATGCAAATGCAGAAGCAACAACAGCAGCAGCAACAATTGCAACAGCAGCAACAGCAGCAGCAGCAGCAGCAGCAACAACTGCAACAGCAGCAACAATTGAGCATTGCCTACTTCAGCAATGGAACTGTTGCCGCTGAGCAGTCGCTGCCCTCGCCCTACCAGCGCGTGCCACACCCGCATGCCTATCAGCAGGCCAACTTCTATGCAGCACAGCAACAGCAGCAACAACAGCAGCAGCAGCAGCAGCAGCAACAGTTGCTGAATGGTAAGAAAAAGGTGAGCTTTGAGCCAGGCACCAAAGGTGAATTGGAATGCCTGCCCTGTGCGCCGCAGCCCCCACCGCCGCCGGCGACGTCGACGGCGACGTCGCTGCAGAACGGACTGCCCGAGCCGCTCTCGAATGGCACGAATCTCAATGGCATCACGGCCATACCCACCCGCGTCTACAACAATGCCATCGTCAAGGCCTCGGCCAAGGCCGTCGAGTGCAATCTGTGCCGCAAGCGCCACGTGATTGCGCCCTCGATCTACTGCACCAACTGCGAGTACTATCTGCAGATGCTCAACCAGCGCAGATGATGTCTGAGTGAATCGGATTTCGATTCGAAGTCGAAGTCGAGCTCGAACTCGAACGCGAACTCGAACTTCAGTGCTACTGCAATCAAATGAATCGATTTGAGTTCGAGTCGAGTCGAATCGTAGCTGTTAATGGAAACACGTAATCTCAAGCATTGCTGCCACGCCCCTCCAAATAGCGCCCACAATAGGCTGTTACTGTTAAGGTTTGAGTCCGTAGAGTCGTACATATATATACATATATCTATATATAGCTTATAGCCAATCGTAGCTCGTAAGCAGTTGCAACAGCAGATCGAAGCAGGCAGCAGCAGCAACAGTTCCCAACTGCAACATGCAACTGTTGCTGCTGCTGCTGCTGCTACTGCGGCCATCTAGAGTCAGGGATGCGATTGGGTTTGCTGCCGCGTGGAGCAGTGGCAACAGCAACAGCAGCAGCAACAGTCGCTTTTATGCCGTCGCATAAGATGTCGCAACTGTTTGCCAGCCACGCCTACCATGAAACGCCTGCACGCACATGTTCCCCCAGCACACACACATATATGTCCACTTGCCCATATATCTAACACGCGTCGCTCACAACGAACATCGACATCAGCAACATCGCCAACACCAGCAACATTTAACAAACTCCATCCAGCCTGGCTTCCGCAAATCTCTTAATATTTTTTAAATTAATTCATATTTCTAGTTTTAATCGCATATTTTTTTTATCATCATTAAATTGTTTAAGTTTCAAAAGTTTTTAATACTTAATTTTTTTTTTTTCGTGAGAAACTCAGCCGCTGAGCTTCCATTGCCGCGCAGTTGTCGAACGACTGCTCGGCAGAGTTTTAATATTTCTATCTGATATATTAAGCATTTATTTTTCATACGACATATAGAATGTAAAACTTTTTTTTTTTTTTTTCTTGTAATGCATTTTATACGATTTAATAGTATTTTATAGTACTTAAAGTGTTTATACATTTATTATAACGATTTTTAAGATTTTTCTTTACAGAAAACACAGAAATGCACAAATGATGCGAGAAAAGAACAAAAAGAGCAAATAAATGGTAAAAAAAGAGAAATTATTTTAATAAAAAATCATATACAAAATAAATCATTGTGTTATTATTCTGGGAAATTAAAAGGAACAAACAGGTTTTATAGCTCCTTTTTATAGCTGAGCAGATCAAGTTCTCAGCCTGGGCACAGAAACGTCATTCAAACGGCGTTATCCTGTACAGCAGACATCTCACGTAGTTTTGAGTTCGAATCGTTTCTCGGCTTGCACCCTGAAGTTATCCGAGGGTCTTCTATGTCGTACAAGAGAAAAAGTAACGCGAGAGGAAGCTGGAGGTCCAGGTACTGCAGCCAAAAAATCTGCTCGCTCGCACTAAAAGAAGATTCAGAGCAGGCCAACGCCAAGTATGCTGAACCGGGTCGGAGCCTAAAAGCTTTCCTTAAAGCTAACCTTTGATAGCTACACCCTATAACTAAACCAGTCAATATTTCGTCAAATACAAATTTCCCAAAATACAAACGCATATGATTGTCAACAATTTTATAGTAAACCTCATTCTCTGAAAATCTTCACATACCTTTAGGCTGATACAAAAACGAATTCATATCCGACAGTTGCAGATTGGCTAATATTTAGGACATGGCTGTAACCCCATGAATTATGTTAAAATTTCACAAATAAAGATCTTAAGGCAAACTTGCAGTGATCTATGGTACAGAGGGCCAGGGACATCAGAGAGTATCTTAAGATTTCTAACGCCATGCTAATCATCCACATGCTGGAAACCAGATCAAGTCAAGGAAGAGAATTTTAAAAGTGTCATCCATAACATGGCCAATAGATGAACGATCGAGAGTTTCAACTTTCTCAAGCTACCTGTACGTATATATGTCTGAAACTGCGTCATAGAATATCCAATGCTTAGAAGTTAGACCTTTCGAAGTCATAGAGAAGTATTTACTCTCTGAATAGTATCAGGTAATATTTCGAATCCAAAACTTCTGTCCATCTTATGCAGTCCCCGAACTCAACTTACCTCTATGAAACGATCACAATACAAAAGCATTCCTTGCTGGCTTAAGTTCTAATTGTATTAAGATAAGCTGAAAAGAAAGTTCTTTGATACAGTAGTCCCCCGATTCCCCCAAATAAAACAGAGTTGGATTTTATTTAAATTAAAATTTTTAATTTAATTGAAAACTAAAATGAAGACAGAGTGACTTCTGAGGTGAAATGGGAGTTCATGTTAGGTATTCTGAGTCGAGCCTCTAATTGTAATCGAAACAAATTCAGAGTTTTTCGCGAGATTCGGCTCAGACGTATAACAGTTCAGTGCTTGTTACACAATCATTTTTTTTTTTCGCGTCTTGATCGAAGCTCGTATAACGCTTCCATACAAAATGCAATTTTTTTTATCGTTGTGTGTCGTTTTAATTTTCGGTTTCTTTTATTTTGTTATTTGGGTTGTTTTTTTTATAATCGATTTTCGAACTGCGTAAAACATTTATCCGGAATCATTTTTTTTTTATTCATTTCTTTTTCTTTTCGAGCTGAGCGTCAAGCTTATATACATATATATATATTTTTTTTTCTTTCTTTTTTTTTTTGCTTGGCAAACAGCTCTTAAATATTTTACGCAATTCAATATTTTTTACATTTTTTTTTTCATATATTCTTTTTATATTTAAGGCACGGTTCGCTCTTTATTTCATTTTCTTTTTTTTTTTCTCTTTTTCTTGAAATTCTTACTTTCGACCGACCGATTTGTGAGTGCGAGAAGTGGAAAGGAAGAAGAGGAAGATGAGGCGGGTGAAGTTTGTGTATTCACAGTAGAGTGGAGAATGGGATGGTGTGGGTACATGAATATCGATAACAAGAACAAAAACTGTTGTGTGCGAGAGGCAGAGAGAGCTGGGAACTTAAAATTCGACATTGAAAATATCATGATCAAAAATGAGAAATAATTCTTAAAACAAAGAAAATCTTCACTTGAATATGGCAACGCTTCTTGGCTTTCAAATTGCCGTTGAATCTGGCAGCGCTTCTAGGCAAAACGTATTTTGGTCGCCTCTTGGCATTCTCATAGATCTCATAAGGTTTGCTGTAGCTCTTTTCTGTTTTCGCATCTTTGGTTGAGCTGGCAACGCCTCTTGGCATTGAGCAGCTTGAACACTTTAATTATACTTTGTTGAGGGACTATAGATTATCTTGCAACGCCTCTTGGCGTTTTTGTTGACACTCTAGTGCCTTCTTTATCTTTAGTTTATCAAGTCTCTAAAGATAGCCCAGAAACGCAGACACAGGAACAGCTTAAGACACAGCACAGGTCACTCGACACTGAGGCACAACGCTGCTGTGAGATTTGGAAAGATACTTTGAGATCGCAACTGGAATCAGTGGAGTCGAGCATAGGAAGTCAGGGAACGAATCAAACTTAAAGAAAACAAAAACTTTGGCTGCGCAGCTGTGGCTCCAAGTTTCGTTTCGACTCATCTGAAATAACACCGGCATAGAAATAGGTTAGTAGTGCTCTCAGCAGTCTACTTCGTGGCTGCTGAAGCCGCTTCGCTGATCTGTTCGGAGGGATTTCAACGCGCTTTCCGCCTTCGGGACTTTGAGATGTTGATCTCCACGTGTGATGTGTGCCACAATCAGGCGTTTTTTGCTTTAGTGGTTTTTCATATCGTTTAGCTGGGCAAACCAATCGCCCGGGACAGGCGTGTCACGAGCAATTGGCTTGCCGTCTTTTCTTCAACCTACTCAGCTTTATTTTTGGCTCATTCAATTTCTGTTTCGTTTGCGCCGCATTCGAAAATACCTGCGTAAACTTTCAAAACCTTTCTAGGCTTTCTTTTTCTTTTTTTTTTTTTTTTGTGCATAAATTTGTGTGTTTTTTTTATTATCTTTGCACTTTTTTAAATTTTTTGTTATATATATATTTATATATTTTTTATTTATTTTTATTTTTTTTTTTTTATTCTTTTTTTTTTTTTTGCTTTCTCTATCTGTTGCACTAATTGCGGCACACATCGCTCGTAGAACGTTTCGCATTTGGATATTTATATTATTATTTGATGGGGTTTCTTTTTGCTTATGGCCCACGCAAAGGCAGCGGTTCGAATCCCTTAACAAATCAGCGCAGCGCTTGGCAAACGGACGTGGGAAACTCACCTGGAGGCAGTTTTTTAAAGGCATTTTCTATATATAGATCTACTCTATATATAACTCATATATAGAGTAGTCTACAGGATCAGTCACTGACACTGCTGTAAGCAATATGCAAGTTAGAGGCGCCAGAGGTGGAGTTTATTCGGGGCTCGTATATACAGAGGGAGGATGATCTATGTACAATGGGAACGGAGAGGGAGAACGGAACGGAGTTCGAGAACAAAAGGACAAACGTTGCGTATCTCAAAGCGAAGTGGAGGAAACTCAAATTGTTCTCCTTTCTATCGATTGCTGATTGATGGCTGTGCCTGGTGCCAGCGGCTGTGGTACATCATGATTGATGCTGCGACTCTAGCCATTCCAGTGAATGCGTCGTGGTCTGATCTCGGGATCGAATTCTGTGATTGAATCTCTATTGGCTCTATTTACAACATGAAGCTCTGCGTTGGAGTCTAGGAAGTATTGGCTTTCTCTCTTACTCTTATCTCTTTTTGGTGTTTGGCTCTCTGCCTGCCGAACGACACGGCCTGTAGAAATATGCATCCAGTTGAGTAAGCTTTGCATCATTTTTATTTCAATTCCATACCTGATTGGTTGATGGACCATTTCCCTTATGTTCATTATTCATCCTGACTGAAGTTGAGGTTTGCTTTTCTTATACCTTTCCCAATCTTGTTTCTGTTGTCCTAGCACGAGTTGTGCTCTGCCTTTTACTCTCCTTCTGCACTGCATGACCAGCCTAAGTCCCTTCCCTCTTGCACTCTCTCTCCCTCTCTACCCTATTCGTCTCTCTCCAGCTCCCCCTGCTCTGTCTCTCGTGACAGTCGAGCCCAGCGACACGGTCTTGGCTAAAGTGATACAGAGCCGGAACTAGTTCCAGTCGGACTTTGACGAATCAGCTTTCCCTACACTATATATGTATGTATATACTTGCCACACAATATACTGTCATATATATGTATGTATGCCAACTGAATGCGGAGTTTGATGGACGATTGGAATGGACGAATACGATGACATTCTCTGGTTTTATAGTGGTTCGTGGGGTGATCGACTAGCTCAGTTAGTGGCATTCGGATGCCCTGGGTGTGATAGGCTGCGCAGTGGAACTGCTTTATTGGCGTATAGCACTTATTCGAGTGCTTCCAGGTTAGGCAAGCGACCGGCCGGAGCTCGAGGCGGCGAGCGCAGTCCAATCCAGTCTGTTGCGGGTGCGGCGGTGGTGTGTGTGCGCCTGCGCGTGTGTGTGTGCGAGGGGTGGGCTGGCGGACAGGGGCTACTTGACCCACTGGTTACGACTGTTATACGCATGCAGTTCTCTTGGTTTATGTGGCTTCTGTCGCCGGATGTTTATGCACTCGAATCGCTGTGCTCTGCCCTGGCGCTGCGCGGCTCGGCGCGGAGGCGGGCGCCGTCAACCATTTGCCGAGCGAGATGAACATACGTGTACTGTGTGTGTGCTTTAGTGTGAGAGAGAGAGAGAGCGCGTCTCCCTTGCCGAGCTGCTCGCTCGCATGCAGTTATCTAGTCGCACGACATGCCGTCTCGCTCGCATCCATGTGATGCCACGCACACTCGCGATAGAAGTATGTGGGTACGCTTCGTCTCGTGTCTCGTGTGTGCGGCATCAAACGGATGCCGTTCGTGTTCCACTGTCTCGCTCTGTTCCATATGTTCAGCTCGCGCCGCAAAGCTCACGCTCTCTCCCCCTCTCGTTGCTCCTTCGCCCATCGCTCGCCCGCATGCCCAGGGCACAGCTTGATTGATCTAAGTAGGAATTACGCTGCGAACCCGCCGCCACGTCCACGCCTCTGCAGCAGCAGCAACAGCAATTGCCACACACCGCGCCTCACCTGCCTCCGGGCCTCGAGCAGCGCTCCCCTCCGGGAGCAGCTGCCGCCCGCCGGGGACCACAGAGCTGCATTGCCATGCACCCACTCACCCGGTCGCTCGTGACCTTCGCTCTTGTGGGCGACTCAGCTGCTTTGCTCTTTTATCGAGTTGATGTGCGATTCGTGTCTGATTTATGGGCGTTCGATGGCTGGCTCTTTCGCTCTTTTCACATATCGATACTGTGTTTGGCACTTGGTACAGTTCATACTCGGAAAAACTAGCACTTGCAAAAAAAATGGGGGAAAAAAATAGGAATCCTTGGACTAACTTCTCCTGACCGTGTCGCTCGCTCCAGAGCTAGCGCTCGACTGTGCCCGCTGCTGGCTCGGCCAGCGACGAGGCAGACTCGCTAGGCGGTGGTCCAGGTAGTCGATGAGTTCAGGTAGTCGCAGTCCGGTTCAGGTAGTCGAGCTCAGGGTCTCAGCTGGTCCCAGCCCTAATGAGGGTTTCCTTGCCTCTACTACAGCTGTCTGCCTGGCTAATCGTCTCGCTGCCTTGCTTCACCCCGATTGTCTGTCCGTTGTCCTTTGTTCGTTTCTGTTCCCTCCATTTGTCCTTGGCTGCAGCTGCATTTCCTGTTTTCCCACTAGTTTTCTTAGAATACTTTCAGTCCTAGTCCGGTCCGATTGCAGCTCCTTTCAACTTTTTCCACTCAGGTACAGACACAAACTGTTCAACTTTGCAATCAATGCTCGTTCGTCTCGTTCGTTTCGCTCGTCGCACTGCAACGGCTTCGACTTGCTGCTGGCAACGCCTCCCCGCTGCCCTTGGCGATGGCAATGCCTTTGCCATATTCACATTTTGCCAAAGTCCTTGACTTCTCTACTCTCGTCTCGTGCAAGTTTTATTCTCACTTTACAAATTTAACTAAATTCCGTTACGTTGCTTGCCCCATACAATGAAGCGAGTCATACAATGGAGCTGCCACTTGTCACAGCACAGCTCCGGAAATGTTGGGCAACGCCTAGAGCTTCCACTGCACTCGGGAGACGACTGTGAATAGCCTTTCCCAAGCATCATTGCATTATTATTCAATTTTTTATTCCACATTGCACAGTTTCTGCTTTAATATTTGAATTTCGCCAAGCAAATTATCGCGCGCGCATCGCGCACTAAACACAGCCCGCGCAGCAGCCAATTGCAACTAGGTGGCAGCGCCACGTGCATGAAGCAAGGCGCGCCCAGCCCTGGTTTAACTGCTGCAAAAAGACGATGAGATTCAAAATAAATTAAATTCAAATTAAAATTGTGAAAAAAAAATAAAAAATTATAAAACTAAAAGCAAAACAAAAAATTATTAGCATAAACAAATAAAATATAGCATACATATATATTTTGTATTTTTTTTAAATACTGAAATAAGGAATTATATAAGAATTATAAAGCAGGAACAACAGCGAAATAAAATAGAAATAATATAAAATCGTACTTAGGGAATATACAAATATTTCGATAAAAGTAAAATATATAATATATATATATATAAACAAGCAAATAACAAAGTGAGAGCAGCAGCTGACTGCTCGATATATACATATGCTAATATTATGAGGAACCAATGGACTCGCTTTACACCCAGCGAACGAGAATTCGCATCAAAAGCAATTGTTAAGCAATCAATTACAAAGGAATATATTAAAACGAAAGCAAAATTATTAAACAAGAATACGGATTATGCGAATATCAAAGTGCACAGACTAAACTCACACAGCTCTGCAGACGACGCAATCGTCGTAGCTTCATAGATATGTTTAGAGACACAGATATACGTATACATATAGATACACAAACATACAGATGCCCCAGTATATGGCTTAGGCATTATCGCGCCGATGATGCATCGATCTGGTGCTCATAGGTGGATTCGGCGGGCTCCTGTAATAAGTCGGGCTCCTGTGGTATGTCCAGCTGTGGCGCCATCACGACCGGCTTTGGTTTGCACTGCGATTCCTCTGCGTATGTGTATTTGCGTGCGAGCAAGACGAAGACCATCAGATTGATCAGCATTATGCTGGCGAAGAGCGCAAACTCTGCCGATTGGGTGTCCACGAGCTTCGCCTCCGCTATGCCCACCACCATCATATTGCCAATGGCCACGGAGAGCAGCCAGCAGGCCTGCAGCACCGACTTCATGCTGCTCGGTGCCTGAGTAAACGAGAACTCCAGCCCCGTCACGGCGAACAGTATCTCGCCGGCTGTCATGACCACAATCTGCGGCAGCTGCCAGAGCACCGATAGCGTTGTGGGGGGCACCACCTGCAGCATGTTGTACTCCTGCAGATGGGAGGTAAGGCACAATGAATGGGGAGGGGAAAGGATGACAGACAGGAAGGGAGCCTTGGCTAGACAGTTGGTCTTATGGAGCTGTTCAACTGAACTAGTTCCACGCTCGTTCACTTACATAGCCGTCGCGTGCGTTGCCCTGAACCAGGAGGCTGTACAGTCCTCCCCTCGTGGCGTCGAAGCTAGCGGCCCGTTTGCCGTTGATGTTGAGCTCGCCATAGCCGAGGGCAACTTCGTGCAGGGCCGAGAGATTGCCGATGTCCAGCTGGACGCCGGCCAGACTCGAGACGGGAGCCCTCAGCCGAATGGGACCCTCTTCCGGGGGCGTGTTGATCAAAGTGCGCAGCAGCAGAGGTTGATTGAGGCGCTGCACAGTGCTCAAGCCGTCGGAGAATTCCTGAAGACCGGCCCTGGTTAGGAAATAGCTGACTGATTGGCCTGGCTGAAGGTGCAGGCGTCCCTCGATATTCGGGCAGCGTTTGCTCGAAGACTTTGCCCTAAAGCCCACCTCCAGGGCCCGAGGCACGCGGAGCTCCAGATTGGACCACATGGACAGCGAATCGATGGAGTCGGCAACTGCCTCGTGCTCACTGATGAAATCATAGCTACACGGCATCCCATTGTAGAGGCGTAGGTGGACCACGTCGGGGAACTTGGGCGCAGCCTTCGGCTCCATCCGCTCGAGATGCAGCTCCACGGTCGCCGACAAAAAGAAGCCAATGGAGGCGCACAGCAGGCCAAGGCCGAGCTTCTGCAGCGGGCGCTTGATGCCGAAGCGAGCGAGCAGCGGATAGACGACGAAGTCGAACAGCGGAATGAAGGCGAGGATGAGCAGCGGGTTGATCACCTGCATCTGGTCCGGCTTGATATGATAGCCGAGCACGTCGCCATCCATGTGGGTGGCCTGGAAGGTCCAGCGCGAGCCCTGCTGGTCGGACAGGGCCCAGAAAGCAGGGAAGGGCACATAGAGCAGAAGGACCTTGATCAGGCACTTTGTGTCCTGCACCATCTGGGGTCCCACATGGGGCACTGCATAGTCGAGAAAGTGGGGCTGGGGATCTTCGTGGCGGTTCTGGCGCCAGCCCGTGAACGCGTTCGATATGCAGTGCGAAACGCCGAAGATCATGTTGCCCGACGGCGAGTGCACCCTGTAGCGCAACCTGCCGGCCACAAAGACCCCCATCGAGACGAGCATCAGCACAGCGGGCACCCCGAAGGCCAGGGAGTAGCAGTCCTCGTCCCCGAAGCACTCCACATCTGCGCGCAGTAAGGGGGTGACAGCCGTGGAGATCATGGAGCCCGCATTGATCGCAAAGTAGAACAGCGAGAAGAACCTGGCCAGCTCCGCGGCCTGATCTGGCAGGCGGAACTGGTCGCCCCCGAAGGCCGACACGCAGGGCTTGATGCCGCCAGTGCCCACAGCAATCATCACAAGACCCACAATGGTGACAATCCTAGAAGAGCAAGATAATAGCCATTAGCCCACACAGAGGACGTCTGCAACTCTTTTGTAATTCCCGAATGTATTTAGCACCCCAATCCGAATATAGGCTAATTCGAATTAAGGATCATAGGAGAGAGAATTCACTGGGCATGCCTCGTTCACATTCCCATTCAGATTAGTAGCTATAGAGCTGGGTAGGTACTCACTTGACTGGCATCCACGATAAGGGTATAGCCCCAATGGCGACAATCATAGCGCCCAGACTATATACGATCGACAGGTACAATATCGTCTTGTACTTGCCCAGCCAGCCGTCCGCAATGAGAGCTCCAGCGATGGGGAACACGTAGACGAGCATCGTGAATACGTGAAAGAGCACCGTGGCCATCTCCTCGTTGTAGCCCAGTTTGTGGGTGAGATAGAGCACCAGTATGGCTAGGAGCGGAGAGGGGAGGAGTGGAGAGGCGGAGCTACACATAGAGTCATAGTCGCAGTCATTCTCCGAGTCATTCGCTTACCACGCATGCCATAATAGTTGAAGCGCTCACAGAACTCATTGCTAACGATGAATGCCACGGATTTTGGGTATCCCAGCTAGAAGAGAACAGATGCGTCGTTAGCTGACAAAGTCAAGTGAAGGGACTTGGAGAGTGATTTGTGCAATAAATTATTGGATCCATCATTATCGCCTGTCTCATTATCTGCCACACTCGGCAAATCAAATGGGGAAAAGTGCTGCATCATAGCCCGCTGACTGGACAAATTTCCATCAATTGCGATTGCCCACTAAACAGTTGACTATCTATAAATATCTATGTGTATAGTCTGTGTGTGGGTATCTAGCTGATAGATAGACCTTGTTTATGTCTGCCAAGTCTGTTAGTTTAAGGGCATTCAAGCGTAATCTCGTCTCATTATGAGTGCTACGAAAGATAATGCTCATATACGTCTATGCGTATACACATTATTGGTATATAAATAGCAATTGGAATTTCTTCACTCAATCTTGATAACATGCGCAATCGTAGAGGGTATACCCTAGTCGAGCTCACTGGAATGAAACTTAAACTTTGAATGCGATCCACGAGTATTTCGATTTGTATTAATCAAACTCAATACAGGGTATTCTAAGGTTTATTCAGATCAAGGGCAAATAGTAACTGTCTCGATCTGCAATGATTCTAGACCATATACCTCAAACTGTGAAGCAAAGTATAGACCTATTATCATGAATACAGAGTATCGCCTTATCCAGCTAAAGCGAAAATGACTCAATGTCAAGTCGAAGCTAAGAGCATAAGTAGGTGAGACATAAGAATTCGTAAAGTCAAGTCAACTGAACAGGGTGTCGCCTAGTCGATCAATGGATTACTATATGATATCATACATATAGATGTATGATAATTACATATGTATTTGCATAATAGTAAGACTGACCTATTGCGCTGTTACGATTGTTTGGGTGGATCCATCTCCCTCCCTCTTTGTCTCTCTCTCTATCTAGCTCTCTCTCTCTCTCCGTCTCTGCCTGACTTTGGTGTATTTCGTTTTCGCTTTCAATTCGTTTCGGATTTTATTTTGGTTTCTATCCGCATTTGCTGTTAGTCAAGGTGAGCCGGCAAACGGGTTTGAGCCACCTGCCCCAAGCAGTGGGCCGCGACGTGAATCAAATTTCAATTCTGCACTTGCAGTTGCTAAAAGCACGCACAAACCCGTTAAAGCCAAAGTCAAGCACAGAGAACCATTGCTTAAGCTCATTCAAGTTGATTTGACAAGGCTCTACCCTATACCCTATACGAGCTATAGGGTGTTCTTTTTTACAGGGTAATGTGCTTTGCACTCATAGAGAATTCTATTCTTGTTTGGCACTGGCAAAGGCATAATGCAATTTGTGTGTGTAGAGAGATGTGAACACATCCATACATACATACATACACACATATATGTATGTATGTATATTTAGATATTTGTATATTTGTTTGAGTCAATATTGGAATGATATCGAGGCGAGTTGCAGCAGCTTATCTGCATTTCCCATCTCTATTACGAGCTGACGATCCGCAGATAACGCTGCTCTCCACTCTCACTCACTCTCAGTCTCGCTCGCTCTCCTCTGCCGCCAGAAGGGTAAGGTGCCGCAATCGAGCGTAATCAATTAGACGAGGCGGCGATGATCAAATGACAATCGCTTGTGCATAGGCAATATTACATAGTATTACGTACATATAGGCTTATCGCTGCCATCGGCCAGTCTATGGGGATGCCTGAAGGTCTCCCACTCACAGGCTTTTGTAAGAGACGTTCGATTACGTGACGTCACATTCTCACGACGCTCGTTCAGACTTGGGGGTAATTATACCTGGCAATATGCAATGCAATATACCATACATAATATATCTATGTATGTGTGTATGTATGTCAGCTGTACTTTTAATTGTGGGATCGAAAGCAACTAATTGCCGAGCCGTCCAGGCACGTCAATAATGAGATTTATATACATATATATATTTTGTATATATATACATATACATATATACAAATCTGTACCTATAGAGTTGACTGGGTTGTTCAACTCGCTGGTTCGCTGGCAGCTGTTGAACAAAAAAAGTAGGTCGACGGCATCGGAAGACGGGTGTACCACATATTCATATCTACATACATGCACACATATACATACATATGTATGTATATTGTTTTGATTCTATTTCGATTTCGATTTCGCTTTCGCGTGATTAATTTAATCAATTTGCGAGCAATAAAAGGATGATTGGCACACTCTCTAAATACATGTATGTGTATACATACATACATATGTATGTATATGAGCAGCCAAGGTCATCTGTTTTTAGTAGAGAATTGGGTCACTATAGGAGATCCTCTAAATAAGCGCCATTCTTGACCACCATCAATAAGAAAGTGAGAGAGAAAGAGAGAGATTTATATAAATTCCAGATCATTTGGTTAAGTTAAGTGAATCTCTACTGTATATAGAGTGTGCCCTTGAAGATACTCCTGAGTATATAGGAATCAACAATAAAATATATATTTATCACATGATATATGATAGTTTACTCTGATCTTTCTCCATCTCGGTCCAACTCTTAACTGGTTCGTACTGTCAGTATTATATAGCCGCACAATTTCATGTTATTTTCTCGAAATCTGTTTCTTGACTACATACATACACACATACATATGTATATTCAAGTTTGGCACCGATATCTTATCAGAAAGGTACCTCCAGAAAGAACAAAAGGGAAAGAAAACATAAACAAATTGCATATTCATACGCATATATACAAACAGACATACACACAAGACTTAAAGATAACTGTTCTTATTTTGGCTATGTGTGTCATTATGCACTAACTGTAGCAGTAAGACAGCTTTGTCTCAACTCCTACTTAAATACATACATACATATGTATGCATGTGTGTATATGGCCAAAAGTTGTGCACAATTTCAGCTTGCCAACTTGTAAATGTACATATTTGTAGGTATGAATGTATATGTACATACATACATATGTACATACGTATGTGTGCTTTAAGAGATGCTGCACTCATGCGTGCCTGCGTGTGCTTATGTACATATGTACATACATACATATGTACTTTCTCAATAGCCAGCTGAAAGTGACAACAAACTGACGCAGGCGCCGCAGTCGACGCAGTCAGTTGATGCTGTCTTTGCTGACTTCTTTGACTGATTTCTTTTCACTTCAAGTTTAGGGCTCGCTGACCATAACTTGTACATGTGTGTGTGTGTGTGTGTGTGCGTGCGTGTTTGGCAATTAGCCATGTAGTCTTTTTTACTTACTTACATACACAGATGTTTGTATGTATGTACATATATTTGTGCAATCGAGCACCATAATTGTCCAGCAAATCGTTTAACGCAACGGTACATTAGGCTTACCTCTTGCTCTCTCTCTCTGCCGCTTGCTGCTCCTTTGATTTGCTATTGGCAGCAGCCTCAGCTGCTTCAACGTCTGTTGCTTTCATTATTCGTTGATGTTGTTATTGCTGGTACGGTAGTAAGCCGTACAAAAAAAAAAAAAAAAAACATCCACACACACACACACACAGAGACGCACACATAAAACGAACAAAAGGCTCAGCTCAAGTTCAATTTACGGCTTGGAATTTAATCAACTACCGAAAAACGCACGCGCGAACTTGCAATATATTTTAGCAGGTGCTGCCAGCGGCCGCAGCGCAGTCACGTTTGCGCACAAAACGAACAACGAAGAGGCAGAAGCAGAGACAAACACAAACAGATGCATACGCAGACGCAGACGCAGGCGGCGACGGCGACGGCGACGTCACTTTGAGGGCGAATATACTTA
The DNA here is from genome assembly GCF_054131105.1 of Drosophila navojoa. Classification (NCBI taxonomy): domain Eukaryota; kingdom Metazoa; phylum Arthropoda; class Insecta; order Diptera; family Drosophilidae; genus Drosophila; species Drosophila navojoa. Next base: position 556,160 of record NC_142895.1, on the reverse strand, counting down.
AATGAAGCACAAGTCGAGTGTTAGCTGCGCTTTTAAGCGATAATTCGGCAGACATCCTAATCCAAAAGAAGAAAAAAATAAAAATAAATAAATGCTAAGTAACATGAAATAAACAGCTACATAGAATAAGCGTCAAATGAGAATTGAAAATAAACAGCGAGCAGAACGCTTTAGTTGAGGGGGTGGGGGCAATAGGCACGAGAACTACTTACATACACACATGTATGTATATGTATGCATGTGTGTATGTACGTTGCAGTGCCATTTAACTAACACTCCGCTCTCACGCTCGCTCTTGCTCTCTCACTCTCACTCTCTCGCTCTTTTGTTAGTTTAGCTGCCTGCTTAGTGCAGCGCAGCGCCGTCGTCGTCGTCGTCGCCGTCAACGTCAGCACATTGGCGGCGTCTACCTCATTCCTCTCAAGTTCAATGCTGACAACAGTTAAATATGAATTTACATATGTTTGCATCAGTGCTGCCAGCTGCTTTAGACGTTGCATTGTGGGTAAAAATGAGCAAAAAGGCCATAAAATGCTGGATTAGCAGGCAACGTGTCAAAATACACCAAAAGTGGGGAATATATGTATGTACATATGTACATATGTATTTAGAAGATTTTTTTTTAAAGCTCGTTTGCCGACCTTTTTGAAATACTAGCTTAAAAATATGCTAGCCATAGGCAAGATGGGATCAGCCACAAAAAGGCTAAACTGGCAGCCCTGCTTTGCATATGAGTATTTATCTCAGCCTCTCCCCTGTAGCAATCTCAGCTGAGCGACAAATTGTTGGTGCACATGCGAAGCGCATTTGGTGCTTCGCGTAAGCCCAGCCAGCAAACGGCGGAAAGGCGAAGGAACACATAACGCTAACTCAGCTATGACGACTTTTGAACACCCTCTTTGAGAGATATCATTTGTGTACAGATACCACTGATATATACATAAGTAATCAAACAGAAGTAAATAATCAAAAACTTTATGATATACTTTAGTTCTTACCTCCGGATTAGGTTCAGGCTCTGGTTTCTCCTCGTCAGTGTCTGAGAGACTTTCCGGCACATAGTCCTCGAATTCCAAATTATAGTAGCGGATGCGAGCGTCTTTAATGCCGGAGCCCTCATCCCCGGCAATAGAACGTAATGAAACTGGAGCGAGAGAGAGGGACAGAGACAGAGAGAAAAAGAAAGAGCGACAGAGAGATAAAGACAGAGAGAGAGAGAGAGAGAGAGAGAGAGAGAGAGAGAGAGAGAGAGAGAGAGAGAGAGAGAGAGAGAGGGAGGCAGAGTGACAGAAGGAGAGCGATGGAATGAGCCAGGGGAATGGGCGACATTAATTGAGAGATTAAAATATGTTCACATACCCACTTCGCTATCCGAGTGAGAGCAATCGCCAGCGTAGTCGCTCGTCTGTGCGCTCAAATTCAAATTCAGATCCTCACCAAGCCGCCGAAACATTTAAAAACCTGGGCGCCAAATATATGAAATTGTTGATAGGAGACTCGAAGTTATGCGGCTTTCCTTGACACATGAATGGGCGGCGTTCATGCACATAGTACATATGTGTGCAGTTGGATCGGCTGGAGAGCCGATTCCTCTTCAATCTAGTCAGAGGGTGACTTAGAGAAAATTCCCATTTTTGTTTTACTCTCAACTAACTGAGCACATTCGTATGTGGAACGCCTGACAACCGACTCGTGGCCTACTCCTGACTACATATGTATGTGTTTCTGATTCTCGCAAATCCTTTGTAAGGGCTCCCGTTTGAGCAGCTAGGCGTGGCCGTAGGCACATGTGCGGAGCCAAAAATAATAACCTCTTACTGTGTAATCGAAAAGGGGGAAACTCCCATTACAGTTAATTTATTAGTTTTGGACTTGTGTAGCTTTCAGCTAATCTAAAAAAACAGTTGGTTTATGACAAAGTTTTTTAGCTTCTCAGGGGAGTGTGCAGCTTTCAAGTGCATGATCTATAAAGTCAGCAATTACATTTGAGATATTATTTGTAATATATCATCTCCCCATATGCATATGAATAAACATACATACAAGTATGTGTATATGTCGGTATATTTAAGTCACAGGTCTAATCAGAGATTAGCTTTGTTTCCGTTTCACAACAAAGAAATATATTTATATTTTCTATCGCCAACTTGAAATTCTCAAGACATTGCATAACGATTCTATATATATATATAAACATTATTATCGAGAATTTGTGGCTGTAAAATTTGCTTATAACATCATACAAACTTCTGACTCAATCCATTCATAACACCACGTTAATATGTGTACGTAGATATATGCGTTCCTGAAGTTAATAAATCGTCTAACCAATAACAACCCATAATTCAGTCATACAAAGCCATTTTACGATATACATATGTATGTATAGATCAGAGTGCCTGTGAAGTATTGTATAGTTAATCGTAAATATGTCCCTGGTACAGTTATCCGCTTATCACTTATCACTTATCAATTATCAGACATCAGCCATCAGCTATAAAGTCTAATCTATCGCTTATCGTTTATCGCTTACCGCTTATCGGCGGAACGATTAAGCATATAAAACAATGTCGCTCTGAATTGCGCCAAATCAGCTCTATCCATAGATTAGAGCATTGGAATAGACTATTTGCTTAGGAACAACTTTGGATGCCCATCTTAGAGCTACGAATATAGAAAAACAATTATACTTATTGAGCTGAATAGTACCAGTAATATCAGGAGTGATAAGATATTTCACACTTGATTCAAATGGGGAATCAAGCTTGATAGGGTTATTTAGTATCAATCGATAAGGCGAAATTGCCAACTAAGTGAATTCCAATTAAATAGAGGTCAACAGCTCGCGCACACTGCCAAAACAACTGAAATTATTAATATTTATTATCAATCTGCTTGAAATTTCAGTAGGTCAAGCTAATCCACCTGCAATTCTTTTGAATTTCTAGAGCCCCAAACCGAGAACCTCTAGGAGTAGAGGGAGATTAGAAGTCCATATACTCTGATTGCACTTTGTGAACGAATATTGCATAGCAGAGCGCTGACTAGGCGGATAACTATGTATGTACATATACACTAACTACTGAGATATATGTATGCTAGTATATAGACATGCAGCTAGGCAGAGGTATGCAGCCAGGTGGTAATTGAAAAGTATCTGGTAGATACGCCTAAACTCTCGACACGTTACCTAACCAGACGCTGTGCAGATAAGAAATGAATTGGCAGAAATAAACAGAAGAAAGCAAACCGCTTAATTAATGTTTGTCAGATAAGGCGCTGATATCGAATGCTTCGCTCTGTAGAAGTATTCATTTACAGCTGTATATGTGGTCCATATACATATACAGCTATACTTTATGTAGATCGCTCGGATCAGTCACTCAATAGGGCGAAGGACGCGCGCGCGCGTTCTCTGCTCGTAAATACTTCAGCTGAGCCGATAAACCAATAAGGCGATAAGCTGATAGCCTGATAAGCCGATATGCGCTTAGTTAACGGTTTACTGTATCGGCGTCGATGGCGACACCGACAGCGAAAGCGACTGCGACTGCGACTGCGACAGCGCCAGCGACTGAGAACTATGTGATTGCCGATGAATGACTTTGACTTTGCCTTTGACTTCGACTTCGACATCGACTTTGACTTCGACTTCGATTTCGATTTCGACTTCGACTTTGGCTTCGCTTACGCAGGACACACGAACGATCGCAGTCGGCGTCAAGCTCAATGGCGGAACGCAACTGCAGTGAAATCCAATTGGAGGCTATTCATTACGTGCGGCTTTGATAGCTCAGAAATCGTGCGCAGTTGCAGTCGACGCATACGCAAGGATTTCATGCAGTCGCTGCCAGCGTCATCGCTCGTCATCGAAGTTGAAAACGAAATCGAAGGGCACGTGCGCAGTCGCTGTCGCAGTCACGCTCGCGATCGCAGTCTCAGTCACCGTCGTCGTCGCTGACGCGTCGCTGCTTCAAGTCTGAGTCGAATTCGAATTAGTTTGACGTCGCTGATGCCGGTGCCGCTGCCGCTGCTGGCAGCGACGCCGATGGATTCTTGAGTTGACTTACGCGCTTCGGACATCATTCAGTCAGTCAGTTGAATGCCGTTGGCGGACTTGGACGCGTGTCGAGCAAGCGCGTTTCCATAGTTTTTTTGTTTCCACTCCACGTTCTCACTGTCTAACTGAAATTTTACTGTTGTCGTTTCTCTGTTAAATGTTTATGACGTGAGTGTTAGCTATTACGACCATAATCACGAATCGTGCAGCGCAGATATATTCATTGACTTTTGTTTACATCTTGAATTCAATATAATTATTTTCTTATTTATTTATTTTTTTTTTTATATCTTGTATTTTATCACTTTCTGTGTTTTTTTATTTGTGTTTCTGAACTTTGTGAATTAAAAAAAAAATAATAAAATTCAGAAAATATTGAAAGCTTATTTCGATTAAATATTTAAATTTTTAAGTGTTGTTTTGTTTTGTTTTTTTGTGTTTTTTCTTGTAACTTTATGAAATCGTTTCTGATTTCTCTTCTCTCTTTTTGATTCCAAGTGTCGCATAACGGATATAAAGTGATAACAACCCAGCAGCGAGATGACGGACAATGAAAATGGTAATGCTTTACTTATATTTTTCTACTCTACATAAAAATATACATGTATTACGTATAAGCAGAGAAAACAATCTCAAGGGCTCTATCGAAGGGTTCCCCCAAGCAACGAGAACAAACTCTTTACTTGTGATTGCTTTAGGGCCCATCCGACTAGTTAATACAAGAATTATACATTTTGAGAAACAGAAACTCTTCACTATTATCGGAGCAAAACAATACCGAACTGGAAGAAATCGGTGTATACATTGAGATTTTTTTTAAATTTATAGACATACTAGATATATCAAATGCAATTTGCTTCTTCGTTGGCTCTATTCGCATTGTTGTCAACTAAGAGTTTTGGAGTATTACTCCAATAAATAACCCTTACACATGTCCCCAGATAGCTCTTATCTCGCATAATTGGCGATTAGGCATTAGTTCTTCACCTCTTCAATTCTTCCAAGAATACCCGATAGAGGCGCGTGTACTAAATCTTAGTTGAGCCAATCTTATCGGGTCGATAAGCTTGAGTGTTCGTTCGTCACGGCAATCTGCAACGCGGCTTCACTGTACTCATTGAGCGAATGCAAGTACGATTGTATATATCTCGATAAATATATATGTATATATACATATGTATCAATCAATCAATCATGATTGACATTGGAATCTATTTGTTGCATGAGCAAATCAGGAGCATTCATTTACACTCAATTAATCCTGATTGATTCTGATTGATGCTAATCCTGTCAATCATGATTGATGTCCTGATTTTCAAGTATATAAGTATATAAGAAATCGCAATGGCTTTGTGAAATGGCCATAAACGATCAATCAATCAAGCCTCAAGCATGCTTGAAGCTGCATTCAACTTCAATGTATGGCTAATGCAACGGCGTATTTGCATTTCCTAGTATGAGTAACGTATGGAAAACTTGTTCATATAGCGCGTTTCATATATAGTATACTTCAGATAGACTGCGACTAGATTTAATTGGTTGCATGACTAATTGGCAGCAGCCCAAGTTGACTGACTGACTGACTATGCACTGGATGCTGTTCGAGTCGGGGCTATTGTTGTGGCGCACTACCTGTTGGTCGGTAATTGCGGATTTTGGCACCAACAATCAAAAGAGAAGAAGGAGATTAGATTGAAAAAGAGAAAGGAAAATGTAAGACCGACTTGAGTAATAAGAAGAAGGAGGCACAGAAATAAGAGAACGAGTTAAAATCAGATGGATACGAGTAGAAGGCGCTGAAGAATTTAAGAGAAAACGTAGAAGCAAATAAAAAGATAAAAGGACAAGAAGATGACGAGATTGAAGCAATCAGTAGAGAAGAAAATTGATAAAGTGCCTAGAAAAATTAATGACACGAAACGAACACAGGCCAGAGAAACAAAGATTCAGAAGAGCAAAGGTGAAGAAAAAGGGAAGAATGACAAATGAGAAAGAGACCAAAAAGAGAGAAGAATATAAAAGAGCAGAAGAGCCAAGACGACATGGACAGATAAGAAGATAAAAGAGAATCCAAAAGGAAGAAACGAGATCAAAGAAGAACGAAGCGACTCTTCTTTGCTTCTGTTTTTTTACAACGAACTCAAGGCACGTAAGAAACTAGAGAAACGCGGCCAAGGAGTGAGCTGGGTTCGTGGGAAAATACGCGCCGCTACGAAGATATAGTGCAGCCTAGCAATAGAGCTATCGTAGAGCCCATAAAATGTGGGCCATATTGAACAAAGGCTTATCAATGAGAAAAGGGCTTAATCGCTTGTAAATCAGTTTGGCGCTGCTCAAAAAACAAACGCTATTCCGTAGCTGATAGCGCGAAGGTAGCTATAAAGATGATAAGCCGGATCGAATCTATATGGAGCTGTTCCCACAATTTACGACTCGCGACCCGCGGCCCGCGGCCCGCGACTTTATCATGTGGTAATCACATAGCATTCCCTGTACCACATGTACATCCGAATCGTATTGCCTGGTACTCGTACACGTTCGCCCATTTCTCCTTATCTCACTACCAAGAAATGCCCCATGACTAAGCTCAATAGATTTTCCAATTAAAGTCAAGGAGCAAGTACAGGGAGCCTTCTCACAAGTGGACTCGGTCAAGTTTTCTGTCATGCATTGAGCTGTGGCTTCAATGTGTTAACCTAAGATGTAACTCAGCCTAAATCGGATATCTTTTTAGCTCTCATAAGCACAGTGAACACTTGTCTAATGAACAAGATGAAGGCATAGATATTTATCTATTGATTTTCTTCAAATAGCAATCATGAAGTCTTGACACAAGCTAAGAACTTGTTGGCATGAATTGAAAGTGAAATTAGGGTTAAAAATCAGCTACTAAAAAGTAAACCTCAATTGGAACGAGCCACTCATAGAAAAAACAACCCAATATAACGAAAAATATATGTTAAATAAATACAGAAACAGAGAAACAAAGAGAGAGAGAGAGAGAGAGAGAGAGAGAGAGAGAGAGAGAGAATTCTCTCAAGTAACGAGTAAAAATTCTCGAATTGAGCAATCAGAAAATCTGATGGACTGAATAAATGAAGCTATAAATATATAAACACAAGCTATTAATCAAAAATTATTAATCAACTCTAAAGATCTCAAGAGCCAACTGAGTGTATATAAGGTGTTGGCATGGGCAATGATTGACTTCAAGATGCCCTGGATGAATCTATTAAATCGTAATAAACAAAGTAAAATCAAAATATAGACAACCAAAGGCCAAGGCTCTATGCATGAGTCAGTCAAGCATGAAAATGCCCTGCAATCAGAGCTATCGGCAAGCGATATTTATCGATAATTGAACCATTGAATGAACGACAGACGACATTGAACAATTTGCACAAATTTGTTTTGCTAGTTCCCATCGCCTCGACTCGGTTCGAATCAAATCAAATCGAAACTTCAAATAGCCGCCGCCAAGCGATACCTGACTTTGATAAGCGATACGAAACGAGGGACGACAAAACAGTGGGCGGGACGCCAACGAAAATAGAAATTAGGAGCAAGCCACGTCGAGTACAAGGCAATTCATGTATTTGATATGAGCGAATTCCTCGACAAGTGCGAATTATACGGTCGGAATGTCCGTCATAAATGTTTATCGAAATGTTTATCATGCGATTAACGAATGATCGTCTAAACGCTTTCTGCTTTATTGAATGGGAGCCGCGACTGCCTGACTTCCAGCTGATAGCGAATGTCAAGTCAAGCATTGCTTTTTGAATGGGCAGTCTATTGCCTCGACTGCCCCTCCCCGACTCTGAGTGCACCTGACAGGTGTGTAGCTCATTCAGCAATAAACGCTTTGTAACAATGTTTTATTTAGAGTTAGTTCTTAACGATTCCTGTTCCGACAGCTAAGCACCCGCTCTAATTGAGAGTCATTTGAATAAGGCTGCAGCTGCTCCACTTCTCTTTCATGACTCTTGGCTCTGTTGCTTCACATTGCGCACAACTGATTGCCAATCCCACTCGGCCGACTGTATTAGGGCGAAAACAGCTTCTAGCATTACGCTCTTCGACTGCTCTTCCCTGAGTCGCCCCGTCATCGACGCTGCATCAGCTTCACTCACAGCTAGCAGCTGTGCATAACCATTTAATTACGAATCCCACTTACTGCCAGAGAGGAAATCAGCTCGTCGATTCCCCCCGTCGACTCTGCTCCCCTCCATTTAGCCAGCTTCACTTGACTAACCGATGAGAGCTGAGCAGTTTGTCAGCTGACAGCTAATGCATCTTAGCATTATGATTTGGTTCCATTCAACTCTTCGTAATCGCATTCATAGGCATATCCATTTACGATGTTTGACAAGCGGACAGCTGAGACTGGCGGTCGCATTATCTGTCTGGCCTGGAGCACGTATTTGGATTCCCCTTTGGCGATAAATGACTCTCTGTTTGGCTAATGCCTGGAAATTTATGCCCTGTGTGTGATTCCATATTTCATTTGACTTTGGGCCAATAAAATGTGCTTGATCTGTGCCTTGGGAGCTCGGCTACTGCCAGTCGCAATGGCATCGCCGCCAGAGATAGTCCCGCTTCTTGGTGACATCCCATTGTCTTTTTCAATAGACTGTCCGACTGAGCTGACTTCCTTTCTCCCCCTCTTCCTTTGCAGATATCAAGCCCGCTGAGGCAGGCGTTGGCGAGAACGCATCATTCACCGCGGAATCGAAAGCCGAATCAGTCGAAGAGTCTCCAGCTCCCACTGCAGTGTCGAGCGTAGAGCCAGCGAGCAATGGCAGGTCTCTGGCAGAGGTAGACCGCAAGTCGAAGGACATCGAGCCAGAGCCCAGCAATAACTTTAACAATGTTGCCGAGGCGGAGGGCCAGCAGAAGGTAAGCACAGGCGAGGAGCGCAAGCCTTTCGTGATCTAATCCGATCCTTTTGACACTTTACAGAAACTGCCCTATCCCAAGTCCGTATTCTTCATCATCAGCAACGAGTTCTGCGAGCGTTTCAACTATTATGGCATGCGCAGTAAGTAGCTAACGCAGCTCGCTGAAAACTTCCCCTTCCCCTATCCCTAAGATAAATCCCGCTAATCCTTGCTATTATTTCACCATCCGTAGCTGTCCTGGTCCTCTACTTGAGTAGACAGCTGGGCTACTCGGACGACACGGCGACTGTGGTGTTCCACGTGTTCACAATGTTCGTCTACTTCCTGTGCATATTCGGCGCCATCATTTCGGACTCTTGGCTAGGCAAATTCAAGACAATTTTGTACCTATCGCTGGTTTATATTTGTGGATCTGTGCTGTTGACCCTGGGCGCCATTGGACCCTTGAGCCTGCCGGTGGAAACGTTCACGATATTGGGCCTAGCCCTGATTGCGCTTGGCTCGGGCGGCATAAAGCCGTGTGTCTCGGCCTTTGGCGGTGATCAGTTCAAGGTGCCGGAGCAACTGAAGCAAATCACTTCGTTCTTCTCGCTCTTCTACTTCTCCATCAATGCGGGCTCGCTCATCTCGACGACCGTCACGCCCATATTGCGAGAGGATGTGCACTGCTTCGATGACATCAATTGCTATCCATTGGCCTTCGGAGTGCCCGCCGTCCTAATGATCGTCTCAGTGGTCATCTTTGTGCTCGGCCGTCCACTCTACAAGATCAAGCCGCCAGCTGGCAACATGGTGGTTCTGGTGAGCAGCACGATCTGGACAGCAATCACAACGAAGTGCAAGGAGAAGAAGACGAACCCGCGTGAGCATTGGCTGGATTATGCGGACAAGAAGTACGATCGCAGAATGATCGAGGACGTCAAGGTGCTCATGCGTGTGCTCTTCCTCTATCTGCCGCTGCCCGTCTTCTGGGCACTGTTCGATCAGCAGGGCTCGCGCTGGACCTTCCAGGCGACGCGCATGGATGGCGACATGGGCTCCTGGGATCTCAAGCCGGATCAACTGCAAGTGCTCAACCCATTGCTCATCCTCGTCTTCATTCCCCTATACGACGTCGCCTTCTACCCGGCCTTGCGTCTTATCGGCATTCGTCGTCCCCTGCAAAAGCTGACCATGGGCGGAATTCTGGCTGGCATTGCCTTTATCATTTCTGGCGTTGTCGAGCTCAATTTGGAGGTAAGTTTCCCTCTGCCACACTGATAGCTGTTGCACCCATCTTACTCTATTCACAACTCTCTATCTCTTTCTCTCTCGCCCTCTCCCTCTCTTCTGTCTCTCTGTCCGTCTCTATTGTGCTCCCGTTATCTTTGTTCTGTTTTGTCCACGTAGAAAACCTATCCCCAATTACCTTACGGCCAGAATGTGCAGCTGCGCATCTTCAATCCAGAGAGCTGCGCTTACACATTCAAGCCTTTGAACCTTGAATCCCTGGACTCCTTGAAGCTGGAGCCGTATAGCATGCAGGTGGAGAAGCACATCTATGTGAAAGACAAATTTGAGCTAAACTATGAGATCATCAGCACGGATCCCGCTTGCCCAGATTACAAGGGTGGCAGGCAGGTGCTCACGGAAAACGCAGCCTGGTCGCTGTTCCTCAATTCGCTCAATAAGACGGTGCCCGATTCGGACTCCTTCTGGCTGAAGGATTACGTCAACAAGCCCTCGGACAGCTACCCCCTGGTCCGCACTCTCGCCAAGGTGCCACAGCAACGGCGCATCGTCTGGAAGAGCAACAAGGAGCAGTACGAGTACACTGCGAATGAGACGAAATTGGTGCGAGTCGCCTCTGGCGACTACACCGTCTCCATTGACGACAAGCCAGTCGGCAAGTTCAGCATCCGCACAGGCGGCGTTTACACTCTGCTCGTCAATGAAGTCAATGACGACTACGCCCACAAGCTGATTGAGGTGACGGAGCCCAACTCAATGAACATACTCTGGCTGATACCGCAATACGTGGTCATGACCCTGGGCGAGGTCATGTTCTCGGTGACAGGTCTGGAGTTCTCCTATGCCCAGGCGCCGCCCAGCATGAAGTCTGTGCTGCAGGCCTGCTGGCTGCTGACCGTGGCCTTTGGCAACGTGATCGTCGTGATCATCGCGGAGGCGGCGCTCTTTGAATCGCAGGCCAGCGAGTTCTTCCTGTTCGCCGGCCTCATGTTCGCCGACATGCTGCTCTTCATGTTCATGGCCTACAACTACAAGCCAAATGATCCTAACAAGAGCGAGGAGGTCGAGCCCTTGACCAACGGCGAGGGTCGCGATATACCACCACTCGACATGGGCATCGATAACAAGGCCCAAAGCATTAATGAGTAGAGCCCCCCGCTTCCCTTGCTGTGTATTATATAGAGCTCTACCACTAATGCCATCCCCCATACCCCACCCTACTCCCTTCCAATTGTAATTCCTATAAGTTTATACAGCTATATATATATCTAATTTGTGTCCCTTACAATGTAAGTGTGCAGCTCGACGCTTTTAGGGGTCGTCGAGCGTTTGTTGAATATGAGAAGACATAGTACGTTTTAAATTAAACTAATCTAATTAAATAAATACGAAATTATAATCATACCTGTGTGTTCGTCTCTTTATCTCCCTTTCTCTTGAGAGGGAGGTTTGATTTGTGTTGCTTCTTATCTAATCGTCGCCTTCACCTCTGCCTCTTCTCCCTTCCTTCTTCCATAGCTCCTATCTCCTAAACCTCTTTCCTTTCCCTATCTGCACTGGCACCGTAAGCAATTCGATGTGATTTGAAGGCATCTTCTTGGAGCAGTTTCTTAAATGCCCGATAAACAAAGTAAGTCACAGTCTAGGTTTGTTCCTTGTACTTAAGGTAAGGTGAGGCCTTGAAAAGATTCGAGCCTCTAGATCTTCAAAACGACAAAACAAGCTGGCAACTAGACTTGTCAACGTATTTTTGAAGTGCTCTCGAGGCGCCTTTAATACATAGAGGCTAGCTCTATGAGACTTCATAATGCCTAAATGCGGTCTTGGTGTCGCCCACACTGTAGACAGCTCGATATTTACAGCGCACATATCCGACTCTACCGGATGCTGGCAGCACGCAGCTGCGCATTCTGAGCGGCATACCCGACTGCGATTACAGGGTGCGCAGCAACCTGCCAGATGAACAGGGCACTCTCACGCTGCATGGCATCGACTTCTACTCGAGCGGAAGCCTGGCCACAAGCAACGGAAGCTTCACGCTGGTCTACACCATTGACCGACTAACGAAAGGTGAGTGGGAGGAGGCGCGAGTGCCCAGAGGGCGGTGCAGCAGTAACCCCTTGCATTGCAGGCTGTCCAGATGTGGAGGGTGGCACGCAGCTTCTCATGGAGGCAACGGCGCATACTCTATTCCTGCGCTCCGAGCACGCGGTATCGAAGCTATGGTACGTGGATGACCTGCAGAAGTCGAACAAGTCGAAAGCTCTAGTGCGCACCTTGGCCAACATGGCAGCCGGCAAGCGAATCGTTTGGCAGGAGGTGCGCAGCGGGAACACGGCTCTGGAGCTGCAGGCGCGCAACTACGACCTGCACGAACTGAACACCATCGAGTACCAGGTGTTCATAGGTCAGCAGCTGATCCATCAGCAGCTGCTGCGGCCTGGCGGTGTCTATGCGTTGGTCATAGGCCCGGCCAGCAACGAGAATCACTCGTCGAGCATGTTCGAGCTAACTGAGCCCAATTCCATGAGCATGCTTTGGCTGATACCGCAGTATGTGGTCATGAGCTTGGGCGAAGTCATGTTCTCTGTGACAGGTCTCGAGTTCTCCTACTCCCAGGCGCCACCGAGTCTCAAGTCCTTGCTTCAGGCCTGTTGGCTGCTGACCGTGGCCTTTGGCAATGTCATCGTCGTGATCATCGCCGAGCTCAAGTTCTTTAAATCGCAGGCCAGCGAGTTCTTCCTCTTCGCCGGCCTCATGTTTCTCGATATGCTGATTTTCATGTGGTTCGCCTTTTACTACGTTAGCTACGACGAGGTCGCAGCAATGCACCAGAGGAAACTGATTAAGAAGAGACATTAAAACATTTAATATATACATAATGTAATGTGCACAAATATAAATTATTGTATTACTAAATGTTGTCGGAATAAATGTTGCGATTCGAAAAAGCATTTACACGCGCGCCCAATCAGACCTCATCAGGTACAGTGTGACCAAGGCTTCCAATTCTACAAATAACATAATCATATGCAATTATAATACTGTATTTAAAAATTACAACAAAAATAATAATTATTAAAGGCATCTCAAAAATAATAAACAATATTTGATATAATATGTAAAAGAATATTAAACTAGCTTTTGTATGATTGTGAAATTTAAATTTACCGCCAGCCTAGTGTGCCCATATCTTGCTAATGCTGAAATCAATGGACAAAATTTTGAAAAGTCGGCAAACAACGCATTGGCCAACATAATAAAGTCTAAAAAAAAAAAGATGTAAACAATATAATTTACGTTATTAATAAATTCTGCTGTAACCAGGGCTGGTCAAGAAACATGCGCACTAACAACTATTTGCTGGCGTTGCCAATGGTCGTTACCAAAAAGTTGGCAGCCCCGCCTAGTCATTTGACATATGGCATTTTTAGCGCTTTTTGCCGATGTCTGGTGAAAAAAATACGAACAAGAAGAAGAACAGTCTGCTGCAATCATATGACTTGTCGATCGATAGAGAAAAATAAAGGTTGAATTTTCGTCGTGCGCTGCTACGTGTTGGTTTAAAAAAGCGTTTGCAACAGTTTTAACAAACACTTACCAGCCCCAAAACAGCCGAACGGAGTGCATCCACCCAGCCAAGCCAAACCAAGTGAATTCCAGCGAATTTCCAATCTCTTCTCTGTCTCTGTCGCTCTCGCTAGTTCTTCCATCCCCATTTTTTGTGCATTATGGACAGCTCGGGATTCATGTTCAACGTAGACAATGGCTACCTGGAGGGCCTCTGTCGCGGCTTCAAGTGCGGCATACTCAAGCAGGCCGACTATCTCAATCTGGTCCAATGCGAGACGCTGGAAGGTAAGCGAAATAACTTCCATTTAATGGCCTCCATTTCCAATACGCCCGCCCCAGTCACATGACGGGCTATCAGTCACACATACACACGCACACATGCATACGCGTGTGTGTGAATTTGTGTATAAGCTTGCCTTGTGATTTGTTGTCATAATACCCTGTAATTTAACCATGCCAGCAGCATATTAGCTCGGCGAAATAGCATATGCTAAATTGTGCAATGTACAAATGTGAGTATAGATAGATCAGATTGATATGCTCAGTTTGTATCATATACATTAATTAATTCTTTCAGTCACAATCGCTTGTGCCTACAGTTTGAGAGTCACGCGCTTGTGCTACCTGTTGACTAATTGAGCAGAGAGAAAAGAGCGAGAGGAAAAAACAGTTTTGTGCTGACTGAAGTCAATCATTTATACATCAGCTATAGATGATGTATATATAAATGATTTCTTATCACAGTTGATGAGTCGCTCATTGAGTCTCTCTCTGTCTACCTCTCCCACTACTCACCGTTCCCCTAATACTACTCCTCGAGAGAATCGTCCAATAAGTGTCAATATACTCATCCTCAACATATAGTTTCGGAATGTTCCATTTTTCGACTACGAAAGTGTGCGTCAGGTTGAATAAGCATAGCTAGAAATTCGCAAGAGCTTACCACATGTGAATTAGAGTTCAGGCACCCGGATAACTTGAGCCCGAACAGCAAACCTCACTTCTTGCATATCTCTCCTTGTTACAGATCTGAAGCTGCATCTGCAGGGCACGGACTATGGCAGCTTCTTGGCCAATGAGCCGTCGCCGCTTTCGGTGTCGGTAATCGACGACAAGCTGCGCGAGAAGCTGGTCATTGAGTTCCAGCATATGCGCAATCATGCCGTGGAGCCGCTGTCCAACTTCCTCGACTTCATCACCTATGGCTATATGATTGACAACATCATATTGTTGATCACGGGCACACTCCATCAGCGCCCCATCTCGGAGCTGATACCCAAGTGTCATCCGTTGGGCAGCTTCGAGCAGATGGAGGCCATCCACGTGGCCTCAACACCCGCCGAGCTCTACAATGCGGTTCTGGTGGACACGCCTTTGGCCCCGTTCTTTGTCGACTGCATTTCGGAACAGGATCTGGATGAGATGAACATTGAGATCATTCGTAATACCCTGTACAAGGCATATCTGGAGGCATTCTACAACTTCTGCAAGAACATGGGCGGCTCCACGGCCGATGTCATGTGCGAGATCCTAGCGGTAAGTCTGTATACCCATCTCCACCTTCCTCTTTACCTATGTCTATGTCTGTTGCTTTCAGTTCGAGGCCGATCGTCGTGCCATCATCATTACGATCAACTCCTTCGGCACGGAACTCTCGAAGGACGATCGGGCCAAACTCTACCCGAACTGTGGCAAGATGTATCCCGATGGCCTCGCCGCCCTGGCCAGGGCCGACGACTATGAGCAGGTGAAAACTGTTGCCGAGTATTACGCGGAGTATGCTGCTCTATTCGATGGCTCCGGCAACAATCCCGGAGACAAGACGCTCGAGGATAAGTTCTTCGAGCACGAGGTCAAGCTGAATGTGTTCGCATTCTTGCAACAGTTCCACTTTGGTGTCTTCTACGCGTATCTGAAGCTCAAGGAGCAGGAGTGCCGCAACATCGTCTGGATCGCCGAGTGCGTTGCCCAGAAGCATCGCGCCAAGATCGACAACTATATACCCATATTCTAAGCCGATCTAAGCAACTGAAACAATAACAAAAAACAAAAACAAATTTTAATTTTCTAATGCAATATTTTGTGCCCTACAATTATTTTTTTTTTTTTTGTGTTTCTCTGTTATACAATTGTTAATGTCTATATATGTATTATATATGTATATGTATATGTATCTTCTTGTTTACGAGTATTATTCCAAGATCGAGCACCATCTGTTCTATATATCAGGCCGATCTACACAATTGTTAATGTTCATATTATATACATATATATATATATATATATATATGATGGTCATGTACTATATATACATGTATATATGTAAATATATATGTGTCTATATGTATTCTTGTTTGCGAGTATTATTCCACTAGACCTATGCCATCAGGCCGAAACTATGATGTCCTCCTGAGCAACTCCGCGGCACTTAAGTCTCACTTGGCCCGATTCCCATTCCCATTCCAATCTACTATATATATATACATGCATACATAAATACATATATATATATATATATATATATATATATCATATATTGTGAAAATAAATCTGTTTTAGTATTCATAAAATATATTATTAATAATTCGATAATCTTGTTCATCATTTCGAAATGAGTTTTTTTTTTCGATACGACGTGAATTACTCCATATACATATAATTTATCATCAAAGAGGTTCTAAGGCATATGTGTATGTATATATATATAGTGTCGTTTCCATTTACTGATGATAGTCAAAGCTCAAATGTTGACTTTTGATATATCTACATATACATATACATATGTATGCATGCATGTATGTTTTAGCTGTCATAGGATTTTCGACTGAGTATGGGGTATTCAACGGACAACCAAAAGCAAGCTTTTACAGCTGTCAGACAAACTGACAAATTATTCAATTTCAGTTCCTATAACATATAACAAAGGGTATTTCTTAGTCGGCTCGAAACGGAAGTTTATATGAGCTTAGTATGTAAAAGCTGCACATCAAGTCCTATCACATAGATGTAGTCCTGTGTCCTTTACATCTCCTAGTTAACCAAGGTTTGGCCAAAGCTTCCCTTATAGGCTCAAGTAACGGAAACTCGCTACAAACATACATACATTCATATGTACATATGTATGTAGATGCATACCAATTTCACTTGATAGCATCTCCATTGGCGAATTCAAGGTCTGTGGTCCAATGGCTCCCAGTTCAATCATGCCGGATCACGTCCGATCACGTCTGCTCCTTTGTCTGTGCAGGCGTTGCTAGAAGTAGAAGTTGGACTCAAGGTTCCCAGGGAGCGGCCGCTTGAGTCACGCACTCAACACAAGGAGACAACAATGGAAGCGCCTCATCCATAGGCGACAATCATCGCAGAGCGGAAAACCAACAGCAACACCAATGACATCTCATTAGCATTGCCCAGCGGCAGAGGCAGTGGGATGAGTCGGAGGGGGAGAGTTGAGTAATTGCCCAACTGGCACCAATCACAGCTGCCTTTCGTCAGTTCGATGCGATGCAAATTACATATGCAAAGCGGGCGGACGAGCGAACGAACATGTTCCACGGCCAATGCTACTCCCGTTAGTTGGAGGCCGTCACAGCCACACACACACACACACACACACGCATGAGCTGTAGCATGTTCGATAGCAAAAAGAAAGCCGCTCTCCACTCAGCTGATCCGACTGATCGCTGGATCAACTTTGCTTGCATGCAGCAGCAGAGGTTCGCACTAGTTCTCTCCACACACACACACGCACGCACACACATGGACACTCCAGTCAAACATGTGCCAAGACAATGAAAAGAAAGCCTCACTGGGCGTACGCTCTCAAACTTGTCTCGAGCAGAGGCTCCCCGTTCGATCCCAACTCCCCAAGAGCGGGCGCGCACCTGCTCGTGGCAACGTGTTCGATGGCAAAAAGAAAGCCGCGCTCAGCTGACCTTTTCGAACGTGTCTCGAGCAGCAGTTGGCCCGCTCGGCTCGCCTCAAATTGCCAATAACTCGACTTGATGTCGTTTTCTTAGCGCAGTTGTGTTTCGCGTCTCCGCACGTTGAGTCCACTTTACATCCGAGGCGAAGCTCCTCCTCTTAGCTTGCAAGCGCGCGCCGATCTAAATTACAAACAATTTTTTTTTTTTTCAAATTCTTTTTACATATTGCTGTGAAATATTTTTATTACACTTTTTTTTCACGTTTTTTGGTTACATAAAAAGTGATAAAGTACTTGAAAGACGCGCCGCCAGCCAGGATAACGCACGTGTAAATAGGTAAATAATAAATTGAACGACTTTTCGGGCATTCGAATTTTCGAATTCGTAATTGTAATATTCAGCTGTTTTATTCGAATTTGAGTCTCGAATCAATGGTTCGATTGCTGCTGCTGCTGCTGATGATGATGATGATGGGGTGCGAAATGCAGCCAGCAGAGCTCTTAGCTTGGCCAAATGCGGCTAATGATGGCCAGGAAACCCAAAAGCAAAAGAAGCAAAAAAAAAAAAAACTCTCAGTGTCCAAATGCACGTAAAAAGTCGCCGAGAAATTGTGTCAGCCAGTTTGCTGCTCTCGCCACGGTCGCTGTCGCCGTCGCAGTCGACGTCGCGGCTGCGTTCGCTTATGTTTGGGTGTTCTGCTTAACGGCATATTTGTATTTGCTGTTGTTGTTGTTGTTGCTGTTCTTCTTCTTCTTGTGGCTATTGCTTAGCAAATTTGAATTCGGATTTGGCATTCGTTTACTTTCCAGCACACATCTTCTTCTTCTGCTTCGTCTTCTCTAATTTGTTTGCCCACTTTTGTCTACAGCTGACCTTCCCCTCACGCTTGCTCTCTATCTCTCTCTGACCCTCGTTCTAGCCTGTTGATTCGCTTCCTTCCTCCATCAACTGCTCGACTCGGCTTATGTCCATTCTTTCTTTCGCCTCATCTCTAGCTCACATCCATTCGACCTGTTCGAGCTGCTACCTCAATAATTTCTGATATTACGGCAACTCGCTGCCATTCAATTTTCGAAGTCGAAGAAAGCGAGTTGCCAATTATGCAAAACGGCAAAGCCAAGCGAATGTCTGTGTGTTATATAAACATCAGCAGGACGTTGAAGTGTGTGCGTGTGTGCGTGTGTGTGTGTGTGAAGCTGTTTAGCATACTCGAAGCACTTGATACGTAATCAAAGTGACATCTGATTAGAAACGAAAATGAAAAGAAATTAGTGGGAGTGTCGAGATGGAATACAGATGAAACCAATGCATGGCTATAACAGTTTGTACACCAGCGCGACTCTTGTGCATATTTATATCGTAGTTTGATAAGAAAGACAGGCGTATAACAGTTTTTATAACAGTTGATACATATGTAGATACATATGTATGTATGTGTGGCTGGCACAGAGACACAACAGGTCTCCTCGACACTTTCGCTTGATCGCTGATTAACCATTTTCGAACTCGATTTCCGGCATGATTTCGAATGCAAAGATGCGCATAATTAACAATTTTTCGGTTTCGATTTCGATCTTAATTTCATGCTTGACTCGAATCAATTGATGCATAATTAACAGTTTTTCGGATTCGATTCATAGACGCGCCTTTTGATAATTTTTGATTCAGATGAATGTTGTTGTTTCTGATTGTTGTTGTTGTTGTTGTTTCTGGTTGTTGTTGCTGTTGTTGATGTTTTTGTTGGTCACTTTCTATTTTTCTATGAGCTTAATAATTAATTAATGCTAATAACATTTCACAACCGTTATAATTTATTGACAAAAATAGAAAATATGTGACCCGGCACATATACATACACAGAGACACACACACATGCACACACACACACATGCACACGCAGACCGGCGAATAGAGAAATGGAAATGAATGTCTTTATGAATATAAATATGAAACCTTTCCAGCTGTTACGTATTGGAATGCCAGTGAAATTATGTGAACAACTCAAGAAGAAGCGGAAGAAGCAGAAGAAGAAGTAGAAAAAGAAGAGGCAGCAGCAACAGCAACTAATGTTGAGCGAGCAATAGAGGACTGTAGATAACGTAGCCAGCCAAACGTCTAATTGGAACACACTAAAATCGCATATCGCATGGGAATTACAAAATTCTTATTCCAATTCGCAAGGCTAGTGAAGAGTCGTGACAAAATTATAATTCCAATTCGAAATGCAAGTGTTGAGCTAACCCAACAATTCCAATTGGATCTAACCATCCAAAAGAGTGGTTCGCCTCACCTCACGCTGCCCATGGCAATGCAGTCCGAAATGCTAGTGTTGAGCGTGTCCAATTGGAAAACGCAGCGAATGCAACTTGGCCAACTGTTGCTGCTGGCCACTTGGCCAAGAGTCCAGTTAGAATACAACGAAATTCCCATTCCCCCATTCCCAAATTAGAATTCCATTGGCCATGACCATTTAGAGTTTTACAGTTATTCTAGCTGCTGGCCAATCGGGCTGCTGCTGCTGCTGTTGCTGTTGCTATTGCCACTTGCTGCTGCCGCATTTGGTCACATACTTTCTTTCCACTAATATGTTTACAGCAACAATAACAAGTGGGTTACAAACAACAGTTGTCTGCAATTCCAGTTGCTTTGCTCTGACCTTCCACAGCTGAACATAATTGCGAGGGTGGTACAAAAAGTGTGTGACTTCGCAGCATTGGTAAAAAATTTGATAAGGTAGAAACCCAATTTAACCTTATTACGCATTGCATAGACAACTGAATATTAATTGGAATTAAATTGTAAAAATAAATTGATTTCATGATAAAAATCGAATCATTCTTGGTTGCGATTCGGTAACTTTTCAGCTGTCCCTCGTGTGAGCGTAACAAATCTTCAGCTCGCTCTCACGCATTGCATAGCTAAATGATGCATGAATGTAGATCGAATCTTAGTAGCTAGTATGTGTATTCCGCTTGCGCTCTCTCTCCTCCTCTCACCTACACACTCTCTCAGCAAGCTTTGAAGTTGTAGCTTGAGCCGTTATTCTGCGCCGGCGTCGCGAGTCGCGACGGACACTTGAAAAAGTCGAGTAGCTTCCAATGAGTCAATCGCTAAAAATTTCACTTTGCCAGCGCACAAAATGGGCGCTCAAAGAGACTTCACAAGAGAGCAGCGTGTGAGCATGTGAGTATGCGAGAGTGAGAGCGCCAGCATGCTGTTGCCGCTTACGTGAAGGAGAGGTGGGATTCATTCTAACGAGCAATATGTCAATTGAATAACTGTAAGCCGAGCCACAGCGTCGCTGCCGTTGTTGCTGCTGCTGCTGCTGCTACTGTTGTTGTTGTTGATGTTTTAAGATTTCACTCTCGCTTTTGTCTTTTGTCTTTGGATCTACTTTGTTGTTGGCTGTATCTTCACGTTTGTGTTTGAATACGAGTTTCGATTGATGCTGCTGCTGCTGCTGCTGACTACTATATGGCGCTGTTAATTTGTTTACTTTGAAACTCGTGCGCTGCCCCTCCTCCCCGCCTCCTCTTGCTCTTATTGTGGCTTTGAGTGCGAGAGAGCACGAAGCACATTGGAAGTTTAAAGAAATTATGTCAATATTTATTTAAATTCATTTCTTTTGGCAGCTCATGCGAAACATACAAAAAAAATGCAAGAGACGGAAAAAAAAATAATAAGTCGAAACGGTGAAATTTAATCGAAAGCCATAATTTTTTTTTTGGCTGAGATCTTTGTTTACCTTTGAAATACTTTTCGGGTGAAACCTCGATTCGGATTTAGTGCGAAATGAAGAGGGGGAAACACCCGCATACGCCTATGTACATTTATTCGCAGAGCTTAGTCTAATGCGACGCCAATTGGAGAGAGATCTCGCTTCACAGTATTTTCTAATGCTGTTTGATTCACCGAATTCGAACTCGAATTTCAGCCATAGATGGGCGTTTCAACTGTTTATCGAAGTCTAATTTCTTTTATTTACCAAAGGAAGTTCTCTTCGTATTCCTGCCAATATCATGTGGAATATAAATATCTAGAATTGAAAGTGCAAAGCTTTTATATAATATTGCTATACGAATTATTTCACATCTCGAGAGAGAGAGAGAGAGAGAGAGAGAGATTCCACTAATTTCCCACCATTCCAATTGCAGTTCAAGATGGTTCACGCCCTCGCTCGCCCCCTGCTGCTGATGCTGCTGGTTGGCTCTGCGCTGCTCTCCGCGGAGTCGAAGACCCTGAATCGCCGCACAGACAAGATCTCCGAGAACTTTAAGCAACTCGACCTGCCACCAGAGGAGATCGATCCAAATGTGGCCCCGCCCGAGTCACAGAAGCCGGAGGCCGCCGTTGCCGAGGCCGCT
This sequence comes from Drosophila navojoa, assembly GCF_054131105.1. Taxonomy (NCBI): domain Eukaryota; kingdom Metazoa; phylum Arthropoda; class Insecta; order Diptera; family Drosophilidae; genus Drosophila; species Drosophila navojoa. The sequence goes on along the minus strand of NC_142895.1, from coordinate 534,106 downwards.
GCCGAGACAGTTGCAGAACCAGCCGCAGCCGCAGCCACAGCCGCTGCTGACGCCGTGGAGGCTGTGGACGAGACCGCCAATGAGATAGCCAGCGCGGATGCTGCTGCTGCAGCACCAGTCACGGAAGCGGCCGTGGCCAAGCCAAAGCCAAAGCCAACGAAGCCAACGAAACAGGACGATAATCCCATCAGCAGATTCTGCAAGTGCACCGAGTCCCACTGCGATTGCTGCCGCAAGTTCGGCCTGCCCCTGCTGCCGAGCGGACCGGGCTGCGCCAAGATCGCCTACCTGGGCAACGACGAGATGAGCGTCTCCCTCAAGTTCGGCGACATCACGCTGGCCTCCCGCCGCATCTCCAGCAAGCGGGCCAGGCCCATTTGCGTGAGCATGCCCGGCGGCTACTCCAAGTTCTGCGGCCGCGTCTACGGTCTGTCGCGGGCCCAGGAGAACTTCAAGGCTTGCCTGGCCTTCGAGCTGCGCTCCGACGACGAGCTGGAGGCCCAGCTGCCCATCTCCTGCTTCAAGTTTGGCTCCGAGGGTCTGCGCGTCGCCGAGGCTGAGCCTTTGCCCACAAAGGTGAAGAAGCCCGAGGAGGATGACGACGACGACATCTTTGGCTTTGGCGGTGAGTAAAATAGCTCGCAGCTTTTTTTATACCGGCATGGAATGCCAGATAAGAGGAGCTCAAGTGGGGTACCAGATAGATCTGTGAAACGCTCCAATACTTCAATTTGAATAGGATTTTTTAATCCATTTAATTCTCGACTCGCCTACCGAAGTCGAACTACAATTTTCCCTAGAACTAGCTCCTAGCTATGCACTAGAGATAGAATGGGGTCTAGCTAAATTCAATTCAGTCTAGAATGTGATTCCAACTTCGATTTCCAGGATCATTCCAATCGATTACCGATAGCTACTCGCACTTCAACTTAGTTTCCATTCAAATTTGAATCCCAAATTGTTTCATAATAATACGAACTGGCTCGATAATCTCTCCCTCTGATCCTATTTGCAGCTGGCGACGATGAGGATGAGGATGAGGACGATGACTACGACGATGGCGAGACGGCAGGTGCCTCTGCCGAGGACGACGATGCCGATGACTATGCCGAAGACGATGATACGGAAGCGCCGGAGGACGCGGACTACGGCGGCTTCAGTCTGGGCGGCCTCCTCGACGAGCTCGACGACGATGAGGACGAGAAGCCGGTCAAGAAGCCAGCTGTTGCTGCCGCTGCCGCTGCCACGCCCCTTGCCGATCAGACGACACGCGAGCATGTAGAAATGGATGCGCAGAGCAAAGACGAGGCCGGCACAGTTGTAGCAGCAGCAGCAGCAGCAGCACCCGCCGCAGCAGCATCCGCCGCACCAGATGCCTCGTCGACTGTAGCTGCTGCTGTAGAGGCTGCCGCTGCACCGGCTGTTGCGGCTGCCGAGGACAGCAGCTCCACGGCTACGACCACGTCCACGTCCACCTCGAACAAGAACAAAAAGTCGAAGAAGGCGAAAAAGAACAAGAAGAAGAAGAAGGCAGCCAACGACGCGGCAGGCGGAGAAGGCGATTTCGCCTACGAACTGCTCAACGGCATCCTGGATTTTTTCAATTGAGCGGCCAACGGGAATACGCCAACATGCTTGGCAACACTGTAAATACCCTGTATTACCGTTGAGCTGCGTTTACGGATGGAGGAGGGGACAAAGGAGAACAGAGCGGAATGAGAGGGGCGAGAGCGAACCGAAGAGCGGGTGATTGCTCTATGTGCATTCGTTTACGAATGGACTGAGCAAAGAGTGAGAGTGAACAGGAGCAGATGGATTTGGTATCAGGAGTTAGTTTGTAGTTTTGCTTTACTTTAATTATTTATGCATGCGCGAATATTTGCATTTACGAATGGAGTGACGAAAGGAGAATGCACAATGCAGAATGGAGAGTGGAGAGTGGGGAAAAGCGGGAGAAGAGCAATTCCAAGTGTAATTCTCCCATTCATTAATCATCTTTATTTTCATTTACGAATAGAGTGAAAGGGGTGGAAGAACGAAGAAGAAGAATTCTTGAATACCTTTGCCCGTTGCCCTATATATTTATTTAAACATGTATCTATTTATTGACAAATCGAGAAACGAAATCCATCTATCAGAAAGCCGAAATCTCCCTGCCCAGAGATCCATTTCTATCTACCCATCTAAATTAATATTTATACTTAATTTATTTAAATTTAAAACGAAAATAAATATTTCGCAAAACAAAAGTCAAGTTTTTTTTATTATTCTTGAAGTGCCCAGAGTAGACATACGAATCCTCAATCTCGGGCTCCGATTCAAATTCGATTTCCAATCGAGTCGACTTCCAAATGGATCACCTGAAAAAAGAAGATCTAGGGTGACCCGCCCACGGAAATAAAAAGCCAATTGGGAATGACGTTTTTTTAGCTTTCGCTAACATTTAATAAGAACTTTTAAAACGATTAAATACGGATTAAAATATGGATTATATACTTGTAATTTGTATTTAGTTGAAAATTGCAAACTTGGCATTCAATTGGATTGAATGAGCGGTACTTCCAGCTGGGTGGATGGCCCGGTACCCCAGTCGGGGCGGCATCCCTTTGCAATGGCCTAACATACAATTCACTAACTCCAAAATGCACACATACATATATGCATATGTATAGATGTATGTACATATGTATGCATATGGTCTTGCGGGCATTATTTCTGAATGGAATCTTTGTGCCATACAAAAATATTTAAAAAAAATCTGCAATCGTTCTACTCTCTCTATATGTTGATTATTCATATTTTGTGCACATATATGGAATATATATTTATGTATATGTTCATGTATATTTTATGTGTAGCTATATGTATATATATATCGTATATGGAGATAATGTGGTACGCAGATATATCTGTGTAAATAGTTCTTGAATAGTGGCATAGAATGGATAATACTCAGACCGAATAAATTGTTATATAAAGAGATCGAATACTCAGTTTTTGGAGTAAGTCCTTGTATATAAGTGTATATTGGTCTTTGGTGCATCTTAAATCAGTGTATACAGACTAAGAAATCGAGTTCTCGACAAATCCAAACAGCAGCCGAACTGTTAATCTAGATGTATATGGATCTATCGATATGTTTATCGGTCTGTATATCGAATCGCACGACGGTCTGTTTGTCGTTTGGCTAATGCTTATCCCCAAACGTTGAGCCGTCCCCAGTGGGCTGTCGCTGAGACACAAAAGCTTCTTTTGGATGGAACATGTGGATTGACTCTGATATATTGATATATATAGCTTGTAAATCATTTTGTACTTGTTCACTTTTAATTTGAACGAGCATTGAGCAGTCGGTGCTGGTCGACTTTGAAGCTTTGCACAGGCCTCGCAGCCTCCACTTGGGATGGGAGATATTTTCAATGCACAGCTTCAAGCAATATAACTTGTATACAGTCTTACGAATCTATAAAAAGTTTTCTAAATATTTTTGTATATTTTTACAAAATCTGGTATCCAAAGGTACGTATATCGAATCAAATCTGTATCCAACATTTTATTTTTAGTTTTCTGAAGTTCCTAAATCAAGTTTTTTTTAAAAGGAAATAACTATCGATATACATACAAAACAAAAGGAATCTAGTCCAAATTCAACTTAGAACTAATCAGAAATGATGTATAGTTTCGATCTTAAGTCTTACCTATATATATGTAGATGTGAAGCGAATAAATTCCGTATATATCTATTTATGAATGAATTTTTATATATGTATGCATATATATATATATATGATCCTGCTCTTTCGCTTGGCTCAAATATACATATAAATATTTCAATCTTCGTCTTATACAAATATATATATTTTTTCTATCATGCGCTACATTCTTGCATATGGAAATTCGTGGGAAAATTCTTAGTCAAAATGTAAAACACAAAAAAATGAATAAAACGAAAATTTGGTCAGAGTACTAGGTGTTCTAGGTATAGTTGGAATGGGAATATTTGTAATCAGTCTCTTTCTTTTTGTTTCGGTTTTGTCTTCAATTTTTGTATAAAAATAATAGAAATTGTAGTTAAGCGGGTCTGTGCAGAGGTATGTATATATGTGTAGTTGTGTGTGTGTGTGTGGGTGAGTGTATGTAGATGTGTGTGTACAGGTATGTTTAGCTGCCTATAGTCTAGACACCTGCTGACCTCATGGTCACCAGATGCTCTGTAGATACCCTGTTCAAAGCGAAGTGTGTATGGGTCTTGATATGCTACTAGATATGTTATTTGTGGTCTGTGTGTGTGTGTATGTGTGTTCTGGTGTGTCGATGTGTGTGTGTGTACGTGTACCGTGTGATGCAACTGCATTAGTCTACTCAAAAGTCCTTTATCTCCTCTCTCGATCTGTTTCAAGCGCTTCGCTTGCTTCGTTGTTTTGTTGAAGTTTTCTTTTGAACTAGTTCACTCGACTAGTTCATTTCCCTGTCATCTCTCATTGATTTCGGTGTGCCCCGTGTGTGTGTCTTCTTGGCTGTGTGTGTGCTCGAACAGCTCTCTCTTTCTTCCTCTCCTCTCTCTTGATACCCGGTGTGAATGTTTGAGAGCAGACTATGGAATGTTAGATGATTGATGCCTCTCTCATCTCCTTCTCATCGCTCTCTTCCGCACTCTCGCGCGCCCTCGCTCTTCAGTTGACTCACTCCTTGTCCTAATAGGTGCCAGCTTCTGATGTATGCCCCGAGATGACTTTGTCATCCCTAATTAACTTCAGAAACTCGCATCTATTCACTGTCTACAGTTATCGCCTTCTCGCTTTCCCCAGCAATACCAGGTATTACATAGAGCCGAGAATATCTAGTACTCCAGTTCTCCCACTTGCCTCCCACGTCCTCGTCCCGCCATGCGTTCTGTAGCTGATGAAGCGTGAATTGGGGTTGTCTGTATGCAATTCGTAGGTCTCTGTCTTCTAATATTTCGTGCTTTATACGGTTTCTAAAGCGGTCATCGGTCGGTCGATCATATATATATATGTATATACATATATGTATGTATATTAGCATCTCGGACGGTAACTATTTAGAGCTAACCAGCGCGTGGAGCAAGGTATACAAAAACTCAATTTAAATTGAGAAGAGATATATGTATTGGCTGGCTCTCAATATCTCGCCTTGCTCCCTCGCTGCTCTTCAAATGCTCCCTGAGTTACCCTAGGCTCGCTCGTCTCTCTTTGATGAATGTTGTCTGTGGTTGCTTCAATGCATAGATCTATTTGTTTTGATTCAAGAGTAATTTTCGCTTTTCCCCTTTCTTTTCACCGTCTTGGTAGTACTAGTGGTAGCTTAATTGTATATTTTGGGGTACTGCTTATGCCTTCCCCCACTCCTAATGTATTTCGAATTCTTATTCGTTTTGCGGTAGTCTCAGTGTATTTGTGGGGTGCAGAGTGGCTTTCTTAGTGTAGTTTGTGTCTTAAGTTCATTCGCTGGACTTTTTTATATATTTTGGTTTTGTTTAGTTTTTTTTTTTTTTCTAAGCACAACACATAGAGAAGTATTGAAAACACATATATGATTTAACTTGTAACATAGATAATTGAAGATTCCTGTAATCTTACAAATATATGATCTTTACTTTGAAAATTATGCTCGTTGGTTGAACTATTTTCGGGTTGGGTCATTCAGCCAGAGTGTCTTGGAAAATCATAAAATGTAACCGAAATCAACTTAATCCCTTCTCTCAACTCCATTGCAAGCTGTCAGCCCATCAGCCTGACACGCCTTACCAGAACAGCGTACAGGGTATTGCAGCTAGTCCGGCATACCCGCCAGCCTAGCTGCTCAGCTCAGCGCTTCGTTTGCTTTGCTCTTCGCCTTTCATTGAATTGTCTAAAATTGTGAAAGTTCTTTTAAAGTGGACTACTTTTAAGCTTAATGGAGTTGGGAAGAATCTGTCCATCCGCTCTAAGTGAGAGACCTGATCATTTCACTTACAATTTAGTCTTTTGAATATATTAATATGAAAATTTAATGTCAAGTCAATGAAAAGCGAATCGTATACTCAAATCAATCTGGGGTAAGGGCCAATTACCGCAAATACCCTGTAAATAAATTTTTCGCTGCTTGGAGGTCATTCCCAGGCTGTTCGAATTTAGTGTTTAATAAACTGTTTTGTTCGCATTCTTTTCGAAATGTTTGCTTATCGATAAAATTGATATTTTTGAGCTTTGTATTCAATGCATAAATTATTGTCCATGGTCGCTGACAGCTGGCTAGGAACTAGAGAGTAGATCCTAAGTCTATCGATATTGTTATCGATTGTCACTTTATGCGAAATTCTTGGTTGAAATGTTGCAACAGCAGCTAGTCTCAAATTGTCGTAAATTCAGAAATTTTTCCAATCGAATCATCGTTATCGATCAATCGATCTGTAATCGTTCTGCTTTTGATCTTATGCTTCTGGTTTCAGTGATTATTCACATGCAGCATGCGCATATGAACGTGTATAACCTTTTGATATCTGCTTTTGATGACTGTACTCTTCGTTGTTTCTATCCCGAGCGCTCCTCCCGTTAGCTGCGCTCCGCTCCAAGTCAGTCAATCAGTCTCAGTCTATAGCCTCGCTTATAAACAATATAGCTAGACGCACACACACACACACACACCCATCCACAGACGCACACCCACGCCCATCCAAAGCGCTCCCGCCCCCGCCCCCGCTTAGATGACGAACAAGTTGGTGCAGCTGGACGAGTTGCGTCGCTTCATGTTTGTCCTGAAGCGCAGCACCGATGAGAGAAACACCTTGGTCAGCTTGTTCACGACTCTCCGGTTGCAGGCGGCGGACTCGAGCTCGTCCTTGGCATTCGATTCGCGCCGGGCAGCAGCCGCCGCAGATGTCGAGGGCCTGCTGTCATTGTTGTCAGCCGCCTGCTGCTGCTGCAGCTGCAGCTGCTGCTCGTCCTGGGCACGCCGCTGACGCATGCTGGCGGCCAGCTGCTCGAATTTGCTCATCTGCCTGTTGCTCTCCTCCTCCTCCAGCTCGCTCTCGCCCATCTTCAGGATGCACTCGAGGTTGAGGGTGCGTCGATTGGCGGCACGCCTCACTGCCTCCAGGGACTTGTGTTGGCCCTCGTTCTCGTTCTCCTTGTTGTTGTCGTTGTCGCCGTCGCCGTCGCCGTCGCCTTTACCGTCATCCTCCTCCCTCTCGTCGCCGTCCTCCATCTTGAAGATGCTCATCTGGCGCACCATCCGCCTGGCCGGCAGATGCATGCGCCGATGCTTCTGTATCGTCGTCTGCAAGTTCAGCCGCTGCAGATCGTACTCGCTCAGCAGCGAGAGGCGCTGCGGATTGAGCTTGACCTGGGCGACAATGCCCACCAGCAGCTCGTCCACGTTGTGGTCGAGGCCCGACGACGTCTCGATGAACTTGCACGCGATCTCCTTGGCCAGCTTGCGTCCAACTGCAAAGAGCGAGCCGTGCTACTGCGAATGGCAAGCGAATGGCGAATCGCCAGCTGCGGGACTCACCTTGGCGCGACACCTCGCGATGCCGCTCCAGATCCGTTTTGTTGGCCACGAGTATGGCGCCGCGCGTGAGCAGCATGTCGTTCTCCTTGAGGTAGGTCAGGACCTTCTCGGCTGCCTTGAAGGTGCCGCGGTCCACCACGGAGTAGACCACAACGAACAGATCAATGTTGTACGTGGCACAGAACGCCTCGGTCTGAAATGGCATAGACATAGAGATGTACGCAATTCGATATAATAGACTCGGTCTCTCGGCTCGGCTGCTCAATTGGAAATCAGAAATCGAAATTATTTGATGACAATTTCCCTGCAGGGCTAACTAATACTCTCTGTGTTTCCCTTGGTATTTGCGAAGAGGCGCTCGAGTTGGCTCGAATTGTCAAATATCTAGCCCTTAGCAATGTTAGCTGTGTGCACACCTCCATGTTTACCGTTAGGTGGCAGTTGTGTTTGTGTGCGAAGCGCCTGAAATGGAGGCTGCTCCTTCCTGCAACTGCAATGTGCCCGATTACAGTTCATTTGCGCACAAAAGTAGGCAACAAATTGGAAGGAAAGTACTCCTGATTACATAGAGATGATATGATATGATATATGTGTCTAACTCAGTTTTGCTAGCCACAGCTATTATTAGAGTATATTCAATTTATAGAATCTAGCACTGCTCAAAAGTAATAGTAAATGTGTGTAACACAATGGCTTTGCTTGACTTTTTGGCTTACACACACACACACACACACACACACACACACACACACACACACACACACACACACACACACACACACACACACACACACACACACACACACACACACACACACACACACACACACACACACACACACACACACACACACAGACAGACTGGCTGGCAAGGCTGCCCATGTAAGAAGACGTTTGCCTCAATGTGGGGTGCGCTTTGGCCCCTCAAGCAGCAGCCGATAAAGGAAAACAGTGTTAATGACATTTGAAAATAAGTGTCAAATGCAGCAGCTGCCCCAGAGAGTGGATGTGTGTGTGTGTGTGCGTGTGTGCATTGTGGGTAACCCAGTCAACTGGGCAGATACTTACCGACATCTCGCAGGCCGGATGATCAATAATTTCCAAGTCCGTTTCAATGTCGTCGACCAGCACGGACACCGTTTTCTGTCCATAGTCATCATCTAGACGAGGAATAGACAGAGAGAGAGAGAGAGAGAGAGAGAGAGAGAGAGAGAGAGCGAGAATGTTAGCAATGCCAGCAAATTGAGCTAAGAATGTGTCAACACTTTCATTCACTTTACTCTAATGACATATTTACCCAAATAATATACATATACAATTATATATACATATACGTGTGTGTGTGTGTGTGTGTGCATTCGTTCATCTCGTTCTGCATATTGACTGCATTAACTGCAGCCATTTGAATGGCACATGATTGGCATGCGTCTGCAGCTACATGTTTCGGTTCTAGATCTGGCTCTGGCTCTGGCTGGACTAAAATTGCAGCAGTTGCATGTCAATTAGCTCGTTATGCAACACTGTTAATGAAAGGAGCGCTACAAATGGGGCTAAACTGCAAGTCAACCGCCAGACATAAAGCTGCCTGCATATGCAGTTTTGAATCCAAGTTAATTAATCCCACACTGACAGCTGGACAGCGAGGAAGAGAAAGTGGGAGAGAGAGATAGAGAGAGAGAGAGAGAAGAGAGAGAGAGTGGGAGAGAGAGACATGATATCCATTCCCATACTCGGTATAGCTAAAAACTTTGCATTAATATTAATGCTTTATTTAAGGAACACCTTGATTGGCGCATTATACAAAACTTTTTCACTACTCCCATTCCGTAGTGTATAAGGAAAATCTAAGATTTAGGCAACTTGTTTCAATGCCACTTAACGTTTAGCAACACTACTTTTTATTAAGAGAGCAGCGGAGCAAGGACTGCAAAAAATAGTTTACCTAACTGCTTTGCAGTACTTTTTGACTTTAGAGCGCAGCCAGTATAATATTAGTGAATCCTGATATCTGAAAGAGTTGACCAACCCCTTCTCAACAGCATTAGGCAACACTGGTAAAGTAGTTTTGCTCGATGGTCTGCCCAAAAGTGCTCAAATGATTTCCATTCTCAATACTCCCCAGATCGTATGCTCTACAGGGTATCTCTCTGTCAATCAATTCAGAAGATCGTGTTACTTTTTTATAGCTTCTGCTGGCTATTTCGCTGAATGGGCGTGCAGCCGCATAACAAGCGCAGTCAGTGGGATTTCGTTTCGTTTGCCAAAGGTGGCAATAAAAAAGGTTTCAAAAAGAGCGAGAAATTACCTTTCTCTACTCCGCCCCCCTCCCCCTCTCATGGCTTGGAAATGGTTTCTTATTTATTTCGTTTACTGCACTTTTGATTTGCTTTGACGTCGCATTCGAAAGAGAGAGAGAGACATAAAGAGAGGAGAGAGAGAGAGAGAGCCGAGCGAGACAGCAAGAAAGAGAGGAGGAGAGGGGAACGAGGCAGAGAAGAACAGAAGGGACTGACCTAGGTAAAGTATATTTATCGATTATAATCGACTACTATTGAAGAAACCTTTTGATGCGTATAGTAAATACAACTCTTTTGGCTATTCGGAAGAAATCTGTCATCATTAACCGAGAAGGGATTGCGTATGCCCGCCATGCAGGGAAAACAGGGTATACGGAGTCCATGGCTAGATTCGTGCTTTAACCGTTGCTCAGGTTGATGTGCCATTTAACATATGCTAACAATAGCCCACGCTTAGCGAGGCGTGGCCCCCTTCTGCACCACCCCTCCCACTTTAGTTGAGCGCTGCCAGGGGGTGTGGGGGGTGGGTGGTGGTACGACAATAAAAGTTGCGTGTGGCACATATAAAGTTGTTTTTGCCGGCTCTTTTACTCAAGTGCTAATTAAAAGTTGGCGAATTTTATTTTGTTTCCTGCGATGCGACGCGCTCTGTTGCAACGTGCAAAGAAATGTTGCATGCCCCAGTGCCTCAGCCGGATTGCCCCCGCCCCCGGCTCCCCTTCTCAGGACTACCCTACGCCATTTTCATTTGCAGCTCTCGTGCTTTCATGCTTTCAGCATTTATGCTTTCACATTCACATTCACTTTTCACTCTTTCATTTAGCTAAGCCTCCACGTCTATCCCTGCTCCTGCTCCTGCTCCTGCTCCGGCTATTGCTGCCGCACGCAAGTCGCATATATCATGCAGCTAGCAAGATTAAGCTAATGGCTGCGCCCTCATCCCCTGCTCCTCTCTCTCTCCTTCTGTTTCCCTGGGTTTGCTCAGGTCACCCACACTCAATCCTCAGCGGAGCGTGAACTGGACACGCAGTGCCCCAAATCCCAATACTAATAGAAAACCAATTTCAAGCCACGGAATCGGGACGCCAACTGCACTCACGTCCTGCAGCTCGAACTCAATTTTACTTAGCATGTGAAGTGTGTAGAGTAGTATGTGGAGTAAAGTAAATGCTCTTTTCTGAGTAGGGACTGAGGGGGCCTAAACTAAACTACCTTGACTTGTTCTATCTTTGCAGTGAAACATCATATATCATAGCTTGCAGCTCTTCCCGTATACCCCATTTCTAGATAAAGTTTAAACTCGATATTAAAATGTCATTTTCAAGTGAATCCTTGCTACGCCCAGAGACTCTAATTTGTTATGCCAACTCCCATTTGACATTTGCCATTTCCCATTGCGATTGCACACACTCTATGGAAACGATTCCGATTTGACTAGCTAAGCCCGCAGTGTCCTTCTGATGCGTTAAGTAGCCTCGCAGTTGCCACAGCTCAAAGACTTAAAGAGTCGGAGCCCGACGCTGCTGCTGCTCGTTTAGTCTAAGCCATGTTGGTATGCCCCGCTGAACCGAGATGACTTGAGCATGCGAGCGGGCGCTGTGGAAGTGTAGGCGAAATCCGAATTAGCGCAGACCCGAAATAGCGCAGCGCGAACCGAGCCATGAGCTAATAGGGGCCACGTGTTGCACGCCATTGTCGGCCCATTCGTTGCTAGATATGGAAAATCCTTTTAATAACATCCATTATGGATCACAAGTCAGGCGAGAAGCGCGCCCGTAGAGCTCAAGGAGGACCGTCTCACCTGCCCCTTGGCAAAGTTAATGAAATTAGCAGCGACGCTTTTCATATTTTATGAGTTTGTGGCATAATTAAAATGCAAATGCGTTTGATTAAAAGCCACAGTCTCGAACCCGAACCCGAATTCGAACCCACGCCCAAATCCACTATAGAATGGGCCAAGAGCCAAAAGCTCCCACATTAGCGTAAACGATGTCGTTTAGCACACGTGTCCCATTTGGCACTTACCCAGGCTCAGGTCGTAGGCGCAGATGTAGTCCGAGGTGGTGAACTGATATGTCAGCGTTGTCTTGCCCACTCCGGATCCGCCCAGCATGGCGATTTTGTACGCCGGAATGTGTTCCCCGTTGGCCCGCTGGGAGTGCGGCTGGACGTTGCTCGCCTCTGCCTCCGGGATGTCGGCCGACGCATTGCTAAGCATGAAAAGCAGACCAAGAGGAGAAACAATTTAGTGACATCATCAATCAAATCAATCAAATTTCACCGATGACGTATTCCCTCAGACAATCTCCTGTTCAATCGTGGCCCGATTGTTCTCTGCTGCCTATAGAGGTGCAGAGTGGCCTCCAGTTGAGCAGCATGTACGATTCAATCGGGGAGCATTAGCATACACTTTCGGTAATGCTCTCCGTATGCCCGTTCCTGAGTACTGAGTAGCCGGATAATTGTTGGTAACGGCGCTTGGCTTTCCCAGCGAGTGTATTTATTGCTATTTCGGCTATTTACACAAACAGCTGGGGAATTAGATTTTACGACTTTACGATTTTATAATTTTACTGCCAGCAGAGGCCTAGCCTCATCTAATAACAATAATAAGCCTCGTCGGGAGCGGGATGGGGGCAAGCAGGGGGCGCGTGGCTGCCGCCGTCGCCGTCGCCGTTGCCGTTGCCGAGTAAACAACAATAATAAAGACTGGAATTTACTTTGACAATGCGTTTGTACAGCTCGCAACAACAAAAATAATGCGAAGGGAAAAATAATAATAATAATAAAAGAGCGAAGCGGCGCATAATAAAAACGAAGAAGAGGAAGACGCAGGGGCAGAAGAACCAAAATTTTTACGAAAAATGTTCTTGTGTAGGGAAAGGATATATAAAGTTAGTAGAGGTCGGTGTAAAGGTGTGTACGTATGTGTGTGTGTATATGTGTGTGTGTATGGGTGTATATGTGTGTGTGTGTCACTGTCATTGTGTCGATGGTTCATTGTGAACATTCTGATGAACAATTTATTGCGTCTGTTGCGTCTGACAGTTGGAGTCAACCAGTAAGAGTTGCTCATTCCGGTTCCGTTTGATGAGCAAATTCAATTGTTCATTTCACACACTAGTTCAGCTCATGAGCAATTCAGCTCATGCACAATACAGCAATCGAAAATCGACAAACGCAAAATTTAGGTGGAGCTCAGAGCTGCCCTCAAATGTAGGCAACAGAATTTTATGCTGATGGGAATGACATAAATGAACTGGTTCATTTTGTTGAACCAGCTCACGATATATTAATACAAAAGTATTCATCAAGTCAATAGAACTAAGGCTACTGGAGCGAGCATCACTCACTTAATAATGAACTAGTTCAGAAATTCATTATTATTGAGTCGTTTCATGGAGCTTATTATTGCTAATCAGCTCTCATATGGAAACCCTGAATGGGTTCAGCAATGTAGTTCGTTCGTGTAAAGTCGTTCAATTCAACTTATTGTAGCAATACTAGTTCATATCGACATTCAGTTTATTTGATATAATTTATTTATTTTACTCACAAGTTCAATTGAACGAATAATTCATGACACGTTGAAAGACGTGCACTTTTACTATTCCCCTCTCTCTCTCGCTCTCTCTATCTCTTGTCTCACTCACCTATTGTGTCGATCCTTGCCGCTGTTCGAGGTGCCATTGGATGTCACAGAATTGATAGAACGTGACCTGCGGCTGCTGTTGAAGACAATTTGAATTTAAATTCAATAAGAAGGCACATGTCACAGCGAGTTGCTTGTCTTGTGTGTGTGCGTGTGTGTGTGTGTGTGTGTGTGCATGGCACACCCACTTACCGTAATGAATCGCCCAGATTGCAAACGCCATGCGATGTAATGCTGAAGCTGCGCAAGCGATAATAATCCATTTCGACATCCGCGCCACAGTGAATCGCCGAGCGACGCGTGTCCGCCAGGCGGGGCTGCAAGAGGTGCAACAGGTGTGCAACAGGTGCACATTGAATACAAGCCCAAAGACTCTCTCAGCATGCACTTATCGCTAAGTCCCATCTCTATCCATTTACTGAACCTTCCCTTATAGACTTTTCAATTCTCGCTTACAGCTCTTCCCATCTTTAATCTCTCTTTCCCGCTCTTCTATTTCTTTCCCTCTCACGTCCATCTCCTGCCTTGGCTAAGTTAATTACTGTGCAAAGTCTTTAATGAGTTTTATTTCATTTATTTTGAACGTTTCTCTTAGGTCAAATGTCTCTGAAATATACATTTATTCAATATATATCTATTCTATTGCGAATGTTTGGATTCTACAACTTTAGGCATATCCTAGGCTCATATAGAGCTATATATTATGGAAAGACATTCACATATTCACATGATGGTAATACATACATATATGGGGTGTATGGAAAAGCTCGCTCAGGCGTATTAGACATCTCACAATGTGCGAGTCAAAACTAAACCAAAACAAATATGAGCGTCGTGGCAGTCGAGTCCTACTGACTGCTTAACACCCGTTCAAGTTGGTATTGAGACTGCATACATATATAATTGTCCACAGTCTGCCACGCCCCCTCAAGATGGAGGCGTATGTATATACGTCTATCAAGTCTCTGAATGCTCGATGCACACAAAGCCCATCGACTCTGCTTAGCACCAAGTGAACGAGCATTTAAGTATACCAAAGATTTTCTTACTCCTCTGCTCCTGCTTCGCCTTCAGCTTCTTCTTGCTGCGCGTTTTCATTGGAAAACGAAAAATGCGATAAAGAACTCAAATTTGTATTTTTCTTTGCTGTCAGTTCGCTTGTGTGTTTTAGTGTATGTATTAAGCGGTGCGAGAGTGAGGGGGTGAGGGAGTGGGGGGTGCTGGGGGTGTGGGTAACTGGACAACCTGACAGCGATGTATACCGGCTGCCATGCCCTTGATTGTTTTGGGGCAGCTGCTATGCCAACCATTGGGCATGACGAAGCAAACTGTCAATTGGGAGGGAGGCGCGAGCCTCTCGACTCGCTGGCTGGACTGACGGTGCGGCCGGTGCGTAGAGCATTCAGCCAGACATAAAGCATGTATAAATATATAATATGTGTGCGTGCATGCGTGTGTGTGTGTGTGTGTGTGTGTGTGTGTGTGCGACTCTCGTGTGGGTATTCTTGGCGAAACTAAAGTTTTCACGTTTCATTCTTCCTCATTTTCTTCTTGCATTTAGAGAATGTATGCCTATGTGTGTGTGTGTATATATGTGCGTGTGTGTGTGTGTATACCAGTCATTAACTTGGATTTATGGTTAGGACTATGGCAACTAACTAACTCACATCCTACTTGTGCCAGTCTTTGCCTTCCTGTTGCTCCACATACTTTGTGTATACACACACACACACACACTCACACACACACTCGCTCACACACACACACACTCTTGCTCTCGAACTCGCTTGGGGAATTTATCTGGCTTGCACTTATCTAGTCGCTGCAGCGCTAATGTAATTAGTTTTCCCACTCGCGCACAAAACTCAGCTGCAGCCGCTCGAAAGGGCGTGGCACGCGGCTGGCGTGAGTTGATTGTCCTGTTGGCCCGTTTAGCTTGCAGTGCCCCAAAAACGGACAGCCCCACGCCAGACTCCAGCTCATGCCCAGCTGACTTCTGTCGGGCAATCGGGTCGGAAAAACTTGTTTGCATATGAAATTTTCGTGGCTTCGAATGGCAAAACATGTTTAACGACAGCTGGCACTGCGACACCGCCAGCACCACCAGCACCACCCGCCTGGGGACGACTGACGGCTCCAGGCCACAGCTCAAATAGAAGAGAAAAGGAATCGAATCAATGGCGAAAGCACGTCGCCAGGCAGGGCAACAAAATAAAAGCTGCACTTGCTGCAGTCAAAAGAATGTCAAGAGTGACTCTGTGTGGGCCACGCCTATACGCCCACACACACACACACACACACACACACACACACACATAGACAGGTAAAAGCTTGTCTATTGCCGCGCTGCTATGCTTCAACCCCAACCCCAGCGGCAACTGCAACTTCCATCCGGGCTTGACAACCCGGGGGGGGAACTGCCAGAGGGAAGGCGGCGGGGTTCGCCAGGGGGGCTGTCTGTGTGTTTGTCTTTGTGCACACAGCGGGCATTTCCAGCAATTCACAATTGCAGCTCGGGCAGAGCCACAGCTGGGATTGAATCCGCTAGCCTTTGGGCTTTCAAGTAATTCCCGCTTTTTCCCTCATTTTTGTTTGGCAATATGTTCAGCTGAAGAGCTAGGGTTACTATATGTGTGTGTGTGTGTGTGCGTGTGTGCGTGTGTGTGCATGAGTGTTCTTTCATATTAACAAGATAGGCTGGCGTGTTCGTTCGTACTTATGTATGTTGCCATCGAATCCCTAGGGCAAGCTTTATCCCATGTGCATGTCCCGAAAAGCAAGAACAAAGGAGTAGTGTGCTCCAGTGGGGAGTGCCCGACTAGCAGATACCATGCTGAATCCTCTATGCACTCACACACATATACAGAAGAGAAGCAGAACGTATCTAGCTGATGTGATATAGCTGAAGCATTCATCTACCTCGCTCACTCTCTCTCTCTCTCTTTCTCTCTGTCTCTGTCTGTATACTCTAATCTAAATGAATTGGCTTCTCTAGTCATTTCCACTCTGGCAACTGTCGTTCAATGTCATCAGCTGACAAACTCAATGAGCCCAAAGCCGAGTCGTGGGAATTAGGGAATTGGCTTATTAGCAACAGATCAAAAGGTGTCGGGCGGTTCCAGGTACTGAATTGTCTCTCATTCATTTGACTTAGATAAATGCCTGCGCATAGATATACGCCAAAGCGGTTGCAATAGAAGGCAATTACCTAAGTAATTGCCAGAGTAATTAAAGTAATTGAGTCGAGTATTAAGCATTCCATTGAAAAATCTAGCTTCTAATAGCTACTCAGATAAGTAATCAAATGTTATTTTGGGGATCACTTGACATAGACCTACCAGATAGTACTCATAGGGTTAGTCTCAGTTGCTGATGGTAATTAGGAGAGTCATTTAGGCCGTACTTAGGTGTAATTAAAGTAATTATTAAGCACCGTCTGGTAATTGTTTAGTAATTTCAAAACACTTAGCTAGCTAATCGAGTTCTTTAGTGACTTATGGACAAACACCGCTGAGCATACTCACTTTGCGACTCTCTGCCGGCATGCTGGACGTCCGCAGACGCTGTCGCTCCGACATGTGCACGGCCACGGCTATGGTGGCTGAGCTACCATAGCCAACGCTGGCCGACGACTCGCCCACGCCCCGCTCGCGCTGCTGGTTGCTGTTGACCGAGTGGTACTGCTGCTGCAGAGCCCTGCTGTGGCCGACGGGCGAGTGCACCTCATCGCTGGAGCCGGCTGTGGTCGAGCTGGTGGCGTTTGCGCCGCCAGATGGCGCTGCTGTTGCAGCTGCTCCTGCTGTTGTCTCCGCTGTGTGCTCGGCCACAGCCGCCAAGGCTGAGCTGGAGCCGAGGCGGCACTTGTCCAGCTCGCTGGCACTCGAGCCCACTCCAGCTCCTGCTCCGACTCCTGTGACCACCCCGGCGTACTGCGGCGACACCGCACCGCTCATCGCCTGATGGAAGGTCAGCACGCCGCTCTCGATGGCCCGACCAAGCGGGGACTTGGCCAGCGTCATCCGCTCCCTGCAACCAGAGTGTGAAGCATAAGTACAAGGCCCACTACCTTAAATAAATTGCATTGACAGTCGATAATTAGCCTGCCAGCCCATTGCAGCGAAACTGACCCAGGGTGGCGATCGCATTGCGTGGAATTAACTGAAAAATCGCGGAGCCTGCTCTACTTAAGGCTCATTCAATTTTCTCCTCGTTGCCTTCAAGCGACAAAGAAGAAGCGAACGGACAAGGACAAGAACAAGGAGGAAGAAGCGGACAGAAGGCCATGTCTTCAGAGCTTTCAGAAGAAATTCAATTAAGAACATAATAATGCCCGTGCAAAAGAATTGAATTTTATATATTAAAGTCTTGCATGCAGAAAAATCTATAGAAACTTGAAACATCTTTAAGTTACATAAATAAAGGCAATCGATAAATATTCATATTAGATAATCAAAGAAGGTAGAAAAGTTAGGCTATTTGTATTTATCGAAGAACTGAAAGTGTGATGTAATGCAAGAAATCGGGCTTGAGCGACTTTTTAGCACCGTCTTTCGAAATTGGTAAAATCAGGGCTCCAATCGATATCAAGTTGGCACAATCGAAAATTGGAATTTCTTGTTGTTATCATTTGAATGTCGAATCTGAGCAACAGCAAAGCGAATAAACTGCAAATGTGAGAGTAAATTGAATCTAATCAGAGCCGAGTTCATTGGCCACAAGGTGAACGAGTTGTTGGCTTTGAGACGTGGCTAAGACAGGGCAAGGCAAGGCAAGGCAAGGCAGTTGCTGCAGTTGCTGCAGTAGTTGCAGATGTTGCAGTTGCATCTGCAATTGTTGCTGTCACTTCAGATCACGAGCTAAAAGGATCCGTGTCTAGCTGCCCCTACCTGTTGCTGTTATTCGGGAACGCAAACAACTCCTCCACCTCCTCCACGTGCTCCTCCTCTGGCTGCTGCTGCTGCTGTTGTTGTTGTTGATGCTGTTGCTGCTGTTGTTGCTCGACAGCGTAACTTTTGTTGTCGTTGGCATAGCCGTAGCCATGATCGCCGTGCAGCACGCCAGTTGCAATCGAGGAGCTTCTGCGTCTATTCATATTTGGTGACCTCTGCATTCTCATACTGGGCTGCAATGGCAAAAAGTAGCGAGAGATGCTTTAGTATAATATTTGAGTAGATAAACAGATCAACTATTTGCGCCCAGTGGGCCTGATAGAGGAATGAACATAGATGGAATGAGTAGCAGTAGGACTAAGGGCGAGCATGAAGAGCAAACAGACAAACGAACTCAGTTCAGTCGACCGATAGAGGTGATCTAGCTTAAGATGTGTTGATGGGCTGATGGCTTCATACATACCGGCCCCGCTCCGGGTCCTGGATCCGGAGCCGCCTGCAGAAAATCCTGGTAGTTGTTGTGCATGGGGTCCGCTGCCATTGCAGCCGAGGAGGTCGGCTCCTCGTCGCGCCAACGGCCCTCGCCGTGCAGCCCCTGCGAGCCGTACGTCCGGCTGTAGCCCGCGTAGTACTGCTGCTGCTCCGGCTGCTCGCCCAGCTCATACTGCTGCGATTGCTGGCTCTGCATGTTGTAGCCGTAGCCAGCCGTCGAGCTGCCGGCGCTCGTGTTGCGCTGCACTCCGCCCTGCAAGCTGCTGCGGCTGTGCTGCATGCGCTGGTAGCTACCCTGTGCCACGGGCGGTATCGGCAATATGCGATGCAGATGGGCCTGGGCCGATGTGCTCGGCTGCTGGGATAGCGGCGGCAACTGTTGCTGCTGCTGTTGCTGCTGTTGCTGTTGCTGCTGTTGCTGCTGTTGCTGTTGCAGCTGTTGCTGCTGTTGCTGTTGCAGCTGTTGCTGCTGCTGTTGTATTTGCTGTTGCAGCTCATGTTGTTGCTGCTGCAATTGGATCTGCAGCTGATGCTGCTGCTGCTGCTGCAGCTGCAACTGTTGCTGCTGCATTTGCTGCATACTCTGCAGCTGCTGCAAGTGCTGCAGCTTCTGCTGGTCCTGTTGCTGCTGCATCTGCTGCTGTTGCTGCTGCGACTGGTGCTGCTGCGACTTCAGTATCGGCCTCAGCACATTGTAGGCCAGCTGCTGGGGAGCGGGCGAGGGCACGGTGCCATCGCTGCCGTCAAAGCTGGCATCTGCAACCAGAAAGCCAAAGGAAATTCCATGAAGCAACGAAAAATATGCGGGCTCGTCCTTTGTGCCTCGCCTGGCAACGGGACCAACGCCCACATTCAATTCGAGTCGACTCGCCCATCTATCGAGAATGCCATAAGAACTGAACTAGCTCAGGCTATGATGAGGCGCATTTCTGATAAGCTGCATCATTAAATGCTCGCCGAACTAGCTCATTTCGACTGGTTCCCCCAACGGAGCTGCTCACTGAACAATTCCATAAATAATTACTCGATTAAGTCTGCCCAGTTGCCTCTGGCTCTGCTCTAATTGCGTAGCTGCACAGAGGCCCACTCAGGCAGACGTTGCACCCACTCACACACACACACGCTCACACACCCACACTCACACAGAGTTGGTCATAAATTAATGCTGACCAACTGCCAAAAGGCATGGCTCAGAACTGACTTTGGCTGCTGCTCAGAGTGGCATTTATGGACCCGACTCTTGGTCCCTTCCCATGCCATGGAATCTGCCGAATTGTGACCCAGGTCGGAGCTACACCTGGGCAACACACACACACACACACGCCCAAACACACACGGGCGCAGCCAGTTTGTTAGCTTAATCGAAGTCAAAGTCAAGCCAAAGTCAAATATGAGTATGTTTTCAGACCGAAAACTTGGCTGCCTACATATTTCAAAGACTCCACTGCACATGTGTACAAGTGTGTGTGTGTGGGTGTGTAGGTGTGTGTGGGTGTGGCCATCTGTTTACTGCATAGCTTAGTTAGTCTGTATGAAACAGAGTTTCCTTTACCCAGGGCACATTCCATATCTAGTACATACTTTGGCTTAGGCAAAAGAGTATAGGGTATACATCAGTCGTGTTCCGCAATAAACTTCAAGCTTTGTGTGGGTTCAGCCTAAAGAATGCGCATATTAAAAAGTACGATTTTATTAGCTTTGCTCTTTAAGTAAACGAATAACGATTATCATAAAACCGGAGAAAGAATGTTACAAAGCTAATCTGAAGTTAATCGATATGAAAATAGAGGGTATTTCATGCATCATGAGTACAGGGTATGATGAGATTGATTGAGATGGATGCATTAACTGCTAGATTCATTGATGGACTGAGCAATTGACAAACTGATTCACTAATTCAGTCATTCATTGCATTTACTCACTCATTCATTTCCTCACATAGTCATATTCACTTACTTATTTATTCATATGAGCCCGCTAGGAGCATTTATTCGCTCGCTCATTCATTTCTTCATATACTCATTCATTCATTGCTCGATTTAGCTATTCACTCACTCATTTATTCATTTGTACCCTCAAAGAGCAATCATTGCTCCACAGTCACCCACCACATTCATTGGGTCGTTCACTCAATTATTCGCTTGTTTCCTCAAACAAACATTCATTTCTTGAATTATTAATTTGTTTCCATCGGAAAGCCGCTTAAGAATGACACGAGCCATATTAATTTAATGACCGAGCTTTGACATCAATTCTAAAAATGCTCCTAATGGGATTAGAGAAGCGTTGGAGAAGCGCACGTTGGGTAGCCCCAACCAATTCAATCAATGCGACAAATCAATTCAATCAATGAAAAGTTGCTGAAAAGCACTCGAAGACTCAACCAGACTAAATAGTAATGAAAAGTGTTGTGTTAAGCATTTTCGAATACCCTGTAAAATGCCCAGTGAGAGTGTTTTAGACGAGCCTGATTAGGGGAATTGTGGAATTGAAGGTCGCCGATGGCAGACCTATATAGGTATAGCTCAGAGCATTTGACAGTCATTAGGTTTCATTCTCCTATTGTTAAGTGAACTCTTGTCGTTGATTATCGAGCGTATTACTTGCATTTAATAATATGTTTATGCCCAACATAAGCCTTCACTTTCCAATGGGCATCGATGCTCTGCCCTGTGATCCGATTAACCGATGCACAAATTCGAGCACAAATTGTCACGCTGTCTGTGTATCGCCCACGTAGCTGAAGTACATTTCAAGGGTCCTTCTGGTACCCAGCATACCCTGTTTGCCCTGCCGCATGCTAAGGGTCTACATGAGTAGAGCATGAGCTCGCAATAGTGGAGAGGAAACCAAATTCATCAAAATCAAAACCAAATTCATGGCTCTAATCAAATCGATAACTATCGGAAATCTAATTTCGATTGCAATAGCTGCTCATTTATCTTATTTATCACAGACTAAGTGACTTGATCGAAAATCGTAGGTTTTCTCGTAGTAATTCCTCATAATCGATAACTATCGGCAAATTGGGCTGACAAGCAGTTTTGCAAGCTGAACTTAGTGAAGAGCGTATACTTCAATTTGAAATAATTTGTATTCATTAATCGATAATTATCGAAATACTTATCAAATTGTGAAAGGCATTAGATACAGTATACTTATCAAACTCTGAGCTGCAAAATATCGATAGCTATCGATATATACTTGTAAATCAATATGTCGTCAAAGTCCTGCGGATTTTCCAATCAGTCTCTCCCCCCACTCACCCACTCTTACTCAACGTCTCTCTGTCTCTCTTTCTCTCACGTCTGCCTCTGCGTACCGATTGCAGGGTATACTCTACGGCAGCACACCCTTCGCTTGTTGCTATTTTTGCGCTATCTGCCCTTGCTTTTATTTGTTGGAAGTATTTCGTTGTCCGCTTTTAAGGCCGACCCTCAAAAAAAAGGGAAATCGCTTTGGCTCTGTTTGGGCTCAGCTCTGAGCTCACTGAGCTGTTGTAACCTTTTCTTTCTCCTGCAAAATGTCAGCTGTTATTATTATTATTGTTGTTGTTGTTGTTGTTGTTGTTGCAGTTGTCGCTTTGCAGCATTTTGTTGTCTGTTTTTGTTCACTGTTCATTTGGCACTTGTTTAAAGTTGATGTCTAACTTGCGCTTTATGGCGCCAGATGATGTCAGCCCCGCCCCCTCACATTCCATCCCACCCCCCTCCTCTCTCTCCTTCTCAGCTTGTTTCTTCTCTCTATATGAAAACTTAATACGCATTATGCCCTTTTGATGGGGCAACATCCAGGCGCCCCCAAGTAGGCAGCCCAGGGAATTGCCACACAATTCTCAATATCAATGTGCGTGTGGGCTTAGTAGACGGGTGTGTGGGTGTATTGGGAAATTTTAATTGAAATATGAATGGGGCATCCACCTGGAGACCCGACGCACAGCTGTGCCGCAGCCAGAAATCGGCTCAAGCTCAACAATTTTTATTGTTTTCGCCAGCCATTAATTAAGCATATACATGTGTACATCTGTATGTATGTGTGCATGTGAGTGTGAGTGTGTGTGCGGCTTGTCGCCAGCGCCGTGTGTGCGCTTTGTTTGACTGGGATTCCCGCAGACAAGCGATAGAGAATGTGGTGCCTGCATGTCGCCCTTCTCATAGTACACATGTTGCTCCACACCCACACAGACACACACACACACACACACGCACACACATCATAGAAGAGCTGACAACACACACTGAAAGTTTTTAGCTGTCACCTGCCTTAATAAGGCATCCTATTCCTAATTAACCTGCTTGCCCTTAAGCCGCCGAATTCCATACGCTCCTGTTGGCATTCACATTGTCTGTCTCTCTGTCTCTCTCTCTCTCTCTCTCTCTCTCTCTCTCTCTCTCTTTACATACACGCAACTCTCTAGCTAGCTGTAGCTGAGTCCCTCCAGCTTGCTTATCTACCCTTCTTTATTTGTGCTCCTGTCACCTTCTTCTCTCTTCTTTTCCCCTTCATTTACTTGAAGTTTTTTTCCGTCTTCTTCTTATCTTCCCTGCTCTCCATCACTCATGCTGCCCTTCTTACACCACTCTCCCAGCCACACTGTTCTTTACTAACTTCCTTCTCTCTCTCTCTCTCTCTCTCTCTCTTTCTTTTCCTACTATTCCTCTCTTCTGTCTGGCGTAGGTTCTGCTCTTCTTCTCCATATCTGTGTTTATCTCCATCTCATTTTCTTGCTGTCTTCTTATTCTGCAGTTCTCTTCATCTCTCTCTCTCTCTCTCTCTCTGAATGTCTCCAGTCACATTCTATTCCCATTCTATTCTCTATTCGATTCTCTGATGTCCTTGCACATTTATCTTTATCTCCATCAGTCCCCTTTCTCCCCCTCTCTCTCTCCCTCCTTCTTTCTCTCACACTCACCATTCTTTCGCACCATCTATACCTATAGGAATAGCTTACCAAAGTCGTATGATCGCTCCAATATGACCGAGTGCCGCCTCGGGCTGTCCGCCAGGAGGCGGGGCATCGCATAGTTCTGGGGCGCCCGCCCGGCGCTGTTGTCCTCGCCGTCGGGTCCCAGTCGCAGCTGGTGCAACTCCATTTGCAGGTCGCGTGCCTGCTGGTGGCGCTGCAGATGATCCTGGTCCAGCTGCTGCTGCTGCTGTTGCTGCTGCTGGAAAGCAGGAGCGGTCGGCGGCAGCTGCTGACTGTCGGCCGGCAACTTGGGCCTTGGCGCGCGACTGCTCAACGTCGAGTGCTTCGGGCTGCGCGTCATCAGCTGGCTGTGGACGAGGCTGTCGACGCTGCTGCCAGTGCTGGAGCAGTGGCTCAGCACGCCGCCGTAGTCGCCCAGATCGTCGACGCCCGACACGCTCCGGCGCCGCATTCCCCGGCTGCGGCTTCGTGGGCCCAGGGCGTAGCCCGAGCTCGCCCCGAGCTCCTGATCCACGGCCATGGACCGGCTCATGTCGCCGCTGCTGCCACTGCGGCTCCGTGGAGCACCCACCGGGTGCGGATGGGGATGCTGCGGAGCAACGGGCTGCTGCCACGAGTAGCGGATCTGCTGGGAACGGGAGCGAGAGCGGTTCGCCATCTGCTCTTGGATCTGATCCTGGGTGGGAGGTATGACTTGCGCTCGGCCATGGCTCTGCGCGTGGATCTGGGCCTGGATGTGCTCATGCCCAGCCCGGCGGTTGAGATGGCTGCGCAGGCTTCCGCCGCAACGCTGCCGCTGGGCATGCATTGGGCTCCGGCGCGGTATCACCTAGTCCGGAAACGAAAAACAGAGCAAACATAGAGATTAGGTCAGAAGCTGTCCAAAGAGGTCATCGACTGTAGACGCCACTCGGATGGATGGGAATGCAATGGGAATGCTGTCGAGGCTGCGACTGGGCTTAGTTTTCTGGGAACCTTTCGACTTTCGTCTGTACCTTATCCTCCAGCAGGTTGGCAAAGAGCTCAACGTGATCCTCGTCCTCGTTCATCATCTCGAAGAAATTCTTGAAAGTCTCCGGAAACGTGGCCGGAAACTGACCCTGCGCCAATTTCGTGTCCATTTTTCAATTGCGTTTTCTTGTTTCTTTTGAGTCTGTTTCGATAGTTTTTCGCCTTTGCACTTGTCGCTTTTCGCTAACGATTTTAACAACATGCAATATAAAGAACATACATCAAGTAATTAGAGTGAACAACAGGCAACAGCGGATGAGAAACACAAAGGAGAACAAAGGAAACACACAAACAATAAGCAAAAACAAAACCAAAAATTGTGAGAGAAAAGTTGTTGGAGAAAACCTTTAAAGTTTTCAGCGCAAGTTGAGCTCGGCACGTGTGTGCGAGTGTGTGTTTGTGTGTGTATGTGTGTGTGTGTGTGGGTGTGTGTTAACAATTAGAGCTCAACTGTTAAATGGCCTGAATGAGCCGAACAATGAGCCCTAAGACTCGTCCACGAAGCAACGCGACGGCCAAATTTGATTTCACGCCAACAAAGCAGCGGGAAAACGCTGCAAGCAGAGGCATGCTCGACTAGTGAATACCCTACCCTATATAAATATGTATATCTGTGGCTTGGATTTAGCCAGCTCAACAGCAGCGATTCACACTGTAAGCCAAGCTGAACCAAAAATGGGGTATGCCCAGCTGGCAGCTACCCTGCCCCACCATCATCTGTAGCAGCTTAGTTTGACTTGTGTCGCATCCCATATGAAATTCGCGACGGTCTTCGAGCAGGAAGCCCCTCAGCTCCCGTTAGCAAGTTAAAAGTTTTGCTTACAGCTTACTTCACATTCTGTAATCCACACTAAATGTATGCACGTATCTATTGTGCACACACACACACACACACACACACACTAAGTGCCGGGCATGACAACAACGGCAACAGAAACAATGGCACGCTGAGCACATTATGTATACGCAGGGGCTGACACTGAGAAGATTTTCTGTTTCGTAGGCAGGACGGTGCTGATGATTTTCCTTCTGCTTTTTTCCAAGCGGCTAAATTTGAAAAGTTGCCCCGCCGTAGGCTGTGTGACTGCTGTGAAAACTGCTGGCTGCCACTTGGCCAGGCCGGAGCAGTCGCGCACAGTAAGCCAACCGCCAACCGCCAGCCACCAGCCGCTCTACCGCTCTACCGCCCACGCCCACTCAGCGGGTTCGTCCAGCCGTCCTCAGCAGCTGAAAAGTTATTTTAATGGCGGTTTTTTCGGTCGTCAGGCGAGCAAGAACCACTTAGAATGCCACAAATTAGCGTGAACGACTGCGCAATGCTCGCTCACAGTCGACACCGAGATTCCTGGGACCAAAGTTTGAACTTGAAGGAGCTTGCTCAAGCTGGAAAATCGATAATTTGATACGGAAATCGATTTCTGCACAAGTTCTATCTACGGCATACCTTGAGAACAGCCCTAGGCTTAAGGTAGGTCTACTAACGGGACCGTCTACCTTATACCCGCTCACACAATCCATGTTTAGCTGTGGTTTCAGCAAGGCCTGTTTAATCTAGCTAACTTGATGTAAAATCGTGCCTACTGAAACGCATATACTCGCTTTGGTTCAATGGGCGAGCAGAGAAACAACAACGTCGCGAACCCATTCAACTTTTATACACTGCAAAAGGACTGGCTGCGGTTGTTTTGGCTGTCATTCAATCCCTAGGCGCTAACCTCTAGCCCCCCTCCAGTCTCCTCTCTGCTCTGCCTCTGTCTCTATTCCCTCATTTCCTTCTCATCGTTTTCCCTTCTCTCGTTTGGCCTTTCGCATCTGTTTTCCCACTTGGTAAACGGAACTGGAAACTGAGCACGGAATATTTTGGCTCTGAGACGTTCTGTCTGTCAACTTTTAAGACCGCGACGCTTAAGCGAAACAGAGACAGAAAGAGGGAGAGAGAGGGGCAGAGGTAGCAGAGTGAGAAACAAGCATAGACTTAATGAATTCCAATTTCATTTTTGGCACCTAATTGAATTGCAGATGAAGGTGTTGAAGAGCCATGCCAAACAAATAGTTGCAGCTAATTAGAGAGATTTCAATTATTCAGCAATCGCAGAAGCGCCTTGAGTACAGTTAGA
Source organism: Drosophila navojoa (assembly GCF_054131105.1). Taxonomy (NCBI): domain Eukaryota; kingdom Metazoa; phylum Arthropoda; class Insecta; order Diptera; family Drosophilidae; genus Drosophila; species Drosophila navojoa. The sequence continues at coordinate 507,209 of NC_142895.1, read as the reverse complement.
CATGCGGGAGACAATAGTAAATTAAGGTCTCGATCGGGAGACACTTAACTAGCTTTGAGGACCTTTTCTTGGACCTTCAACTTCAGTTTCAGGCCTGTTCTCGCTCTATATCTATATTTAATATCTGGGAGCCTTTCACAATTACTTGTAAATTTAGTTGCTAGCCAGAGGCCAAGAAACAGATACAGTTAAGAGCAAAAGGCAACTGTCAACAGTTAATAGAAACGAAGCTCCATTTGCCGTTTGGGCTGACAACTCTTTGCTCTATCCAGAGATAGAGGGGGGAGTGGGAGAGACAACAAGCAACAGCCGCAAACTGAGCTGCTAGCTTAAGGCCTTGTATTTGATGCCAGAGTGTTTTTGTCAGTTTGTCAAGTCCATCAATTGAGGCGATTGCTCTAATGAATGGGGCATTGTGCAAGGGGTCAAGCGTCGCAGCAATCGAGACACAGACAAGAGACGGCAATCTGATGTGAGAGCGAGAGCGAGAGGGAGAGAGGGAGTGCCTCTAGCTGCGATTGCTCAGCGTGCAGATACCCTGTAGACTGTGTGTGCTGTGCCATTGCGCATTGCCCCCAATATGATTATTGCTGTAGACTTACTTGCAATACCCACTGTGCGTTTAAGATAGACGATGCTGGAGATAAGTGCATGCATGTCAAGAGAAACTCCCGTACTCCCCCCCGCCGACCACATACGTAACCACACTCACCCACATACACGTACGTACGTATATTTGCCCATTTGCAGTGGGTTCACTGCTTTCAAAAGGTGAAAAAACTAATGCAAACTAATTTTGCCGTGTTGCAAATTTGCCAAGTTAGCGGCGCGGCAATTTGAGAGGCATCGCCGGAAGTTTTAGCTACCACTTAAAAGTGAGTTTGACGAACGGGTATCTCAGCTGCTCTCGTCGATAAGGTCTCCATATGTTTCGTGCCTTAGATTGGGGCAATCTATTTGCATATATGTGTATGTATGTATGTATGTATATCTACTTTTATCTTTGACATCAGCAACGCTTTGGCCTACCCTCACTTGGATTCCTCTGTCTGCGTCGTGCCAGACTTTTATCAGGGTTTCTTCTAGTCGGGCACAAACGTTTCGATGCAAGTTTGCTCTGCGTGTGTGTGTGCATGTGTGTGTGCATGGCATATAGAGAGAAACATTTGCTGGCTCTCGGCAGTTGGCAAACGATGTCAAGTGTGGGCGTTTCAGCTTTCGGTGCTGGCTCTCGACTCGCGTCGAGCTTATTAAAAAAAGCAACAGCAATCCAGGCAGCCGGGCGGGGAACGGGAGACTGAGGGAAATGTTGGGCTAAGGCCGGGTCAGCTAGGCTCGAGACCGGGAGCATCCAGGAGCATGGCAACGCCTCGCCGAGTGTTTTAAGCGTTCAGCTCACTCAGCTGATTACGACAAACAACGAGTATCTGGGAGCCAGCCAGCCACCATGGAGGGAGCACCCCACGAGAATGGGCCAACAAAGACCCCAGCCACCGCACCACCGCGCGGGCGGCTTCCTGCCAGCATTGGCCTCGATTGCGTTGCGACTGTCGGGCGGGGGCAGGCAGTGCGAAGTGCCTTAAAGTATAACGGGAAATTTTGTAGCCAGTTATTGCTAATTTTTAATTAGTCACAGCAGCAGGTGGCACGAATCAGACAGGGCGTGGCAGGGGGAGCAATTCCTTCCAGCCACATCCAAGGCTCGCATGACGCAAGGGGCGACTCGGCTTGGTGGCTGTCACAAGCAGCTCATTTGCAGCAATGCGGCTTAGACAGACACGCCCACACACGCCCACACTCACACCAGCACACTAGCTTATGCGGATGGCCATCTGCGGTCCTTGCCCAAACAATTATGCAACACTTCAAGCAAGCAACCAGACTAGCCCATAGATACCCTGTACAAGTTTTGAGCGTACTCCCTCTGCACTTCTTGGGATCAACTATATACCCCACGGCAGCAGCTGGCATGGGTAATGGGTATGCACCCAAGGAAGACAACGCAGGAGACGAGCTGCTGCTGGCAGTGCAGTCGGAGGTTAATGTCAAGGGTGCTCTGCAGCTGTCATGCGGCACCTATGGCATGGGGCATGTGGCATGTGGCAGGGCAAATGAGTGATAAAACCAAGAAACTAATGAACAGTAGACAACAACAGCACAAGCCTCGCTTCACCTGCAATTTGTGGCAACACCAAAAACATCCCCATTTAAATTCCTGCTAAAGTCGAGCAAGCAATGCTATCAGTATAACTCGGGAGCAGATTCCCATAGACTCTGTGAACTCATCGAACTAGTTCAATATGTATGCAACGAGCGAGCCAACAACTATCGTTCACAGTTCACTGAACTCCGCTCGCATCTAGATCCATTTGAGTCGAATATATTGCTCACAGTTCACTGAGCTAGTTCAGCATCGATACGTTTCAATTGAACGTACGCTATAAACAACTTCATATCTGGAATTACTGACTCAAATTGGATTTCTTGTTCACAGTTCACTGAGCGAGGTCAGTCGTTCAAATGAACCTCGTGTCCGGCATCACTGAGATAGCTCAGTAGTGCATCTCAATAAAAGCATCATTCACAGTTGAATGAACTAGCCCAGTGATAGCGACTGTGAACTAGTTCACATATGGAATTACTGAATGACATTTTCATAAGTTGCATTTCGCGGTTCACTGTGGTTCACTTCATAGCTCAATCTGTTGAATCACTCCCCGAACACAAGCAAGTAATTTATAAGACCGTCTGTGGAGCTAGATGAGTGATTCATTTATACAACAAGTTCATTCATAATGAACGAATATGCACCCAGCATCAGGCATATGAATGGGGATAAAACTTTTCCGTTATCGCAGCGAATGCCAAGTAGATGTCAAGTATTTGTGTTTTCTATAGGCCAAATGCTGCTTGAGAAGGGATTTTGCTTCTCTTTTTAATTTTTGTCAATGGGCACTTGAGAGCTCAGCCGAAGAGCGAATGCCTCGGCGAGAAATCAGAAATTGGTTTATTTGCACAACTTTCGACCAATGCAGTCAAATGAAAAGCAAATAAAGCCAAGCAAAGAAACCAAAGCGAATTTAAAGAGCAAAGCGAAAAAAGCGAAGGGCAAAAACAAACAGCGAAGCAAAGAGTTTGTCTCCAGCGAGGGCAGGCTAAGGATCCACCCATACCATATAATATAGCACAGAATATACACATTGATTGATTAAGTGGGGCATCTCTTGGAGGCATGAGCTACGCAGCTTCATTTTTCATATCAATTATATCTGATTGATTGACTGAGCAGTGGCTGTAAGCCGATTGACTCTTGCATTCGATTTCGAGGATATCACAAGTGTGGCTGGAAATGAGCTTGAGCGATGATTCGATTTATCGAGAACCTCTATACGCTCTATAGGTAAAAGTTGCATACTTTTGTAGTTCTCTCTTTGTTTGCTTAGCCAGAAGCATTGGCATTGCGAAATATCATTTGGCCCCAATTGTTTGCATAGGCCAAGCAGCACAGCCCCTCCGAATGAGATGGGGAGTGGGAGGGCAGTGAAACGCCAAAGAAGCGAAAAACGGAACTGAAACCGAAAATCAAACTGATTGCGAGTCCAGAAGGTTGCGATGGGCAACAGCAGGCGGCAGGACAAGAGGAGGACAGGACAACAGCAGGCAGCTAGCAACGGCAATGAAAAGAGCTGCTAAAAGACACATGAAATTGGATTTGTATACAAAGCACAACACACATAGACAGAGAGCGAGAGAGAGAGGGCGAGAGTGAGAGCGAACTGAACCACTGAATGACCAAGCCAAATGAATGAATAAATGACCGAGCGAATAAAGCAATAACCCAAAGGCAAAACTCGTCCCAGCTAGCCGAACGGCAAGAGGTATACCCCAGGCCCACTCGACAAACACACACGAAACGACAGAGAGAGAGAGAGAGAGACAGACAGTGTGTGAGAGGGAGACAGCGATATTGTTTGATGAAAAGCTTACACGCGTTTACGTTTTGTATGGACTACTTGTAAACATATGCTCAATATTGAAGGCGAGAGAAGAGTATAAGGGCGCAGTGGCAGGCATAGTCAATCGGTCAATCAGTTGGTCGCTCTGGGGAACAGGTGCATCAGTCAAGTCCCAGTCAGTCTCTGCTCCATCAATCATCAATCCATATCAGTAAAGCTTGTGGCTCCACATGCAAGTGACATAAATCCATCAGTCAGTCTATCAATCAGTCAAATAGATTATACATCCATACATCACTCAGTCAGTCAATCAATTCTAACTCATGTAACTCAAGTACAAAACTGGATGCATAAATCTATATAGAAATATGTATATTTTTGGGTACATGGATTCCATACAGAAATATTACTCAGTTCATCAATCAGTCAATCAGGCGAGAGTATATGTGTGTGTGTGTGAGTGTGCTTTCCCTCTTTAAACTGCTCAGCCCAAAACTCCAATTCGCCCATGTTATTCTGCATTCATCATGGCCTAGGCAAAGTATATCTCTGTCTCTGTCTCTCCCTCACCCTCTCTCTCGCTCTCTCTCTCTCTCTGTCTCTGTCTGTCTGTGTGAAAATCTTTTGTCTGTTTGTTTGTTCCATGGAGCACTCATTGTCTGTTGACAATAGCAATGCGAGAGCCGAGACCCAATGGCCACTTGCGGCATGCAGATTTAGTTGTTAAGGCGTTGTAATGCCACAGACAAAGTCCGAACGAAGTGAATGAGTGAATGAATGAGTGAGTGACAGGAAGGAGCCCCATGGTATGACAACACGAAAAGATAGGAGCAGATCTGATTGATGGATTGACATATTGTCAGACAATGCAATCCGCGGTAAACTCGAATTTCCTTGTCAATTAAAGATCATATCAAAATGGGTTTGGTAAAACTCGACGACTGAATTCACACTGATTGAAAGTTTGTGAAAAATCGATAGAGTCGAGAAAACTATTAAACAGTTGAAAGCTTAGTTTAGGGAAAGAAAGCAAAGTAAATCTTTAGAAAATGCATCTTCACAGAATAAAGTGGAAAGACGTGTGGTTGCAATGCTTCCCCTCTCTCTCTCTCTCTCTCTCTCCCCACTCTCATTCTCTAAGTCTATTTGATAAGTGGGCAGCCAAATAGCTCTAGCCAGCCGTTGGCAATCTGATATGTATCGAAGTAATGCAATGAGCACTGCGGAATGCGGCTAACCCAAATGGATGATGAGAACGCTGAGGCGACTCAGTTGGAGCTGCTCCTGTTGTTCGCCTGTGATGGCTGGGCCCGTGTTGCTTCGGTTACAATTAGGCTGCCGCTAATTAACGCCCATGAGCGATATTAATTGATATGTATAACAACAACAACAACAACAACAATGATGGCAACACCCTGAGCAAACAATATTCAGCTGGAGACCAATCAAGCAACCCGTTGCGAGGTTAACTTGTAATTGGAGCAAGCGGGACACACTGAGGCGGGCGTGTCTGAGTCGCCGAGGTGGCAGGAGGCGTGTCGCTAGGAGGCTTCGCCCCCACCGCTCTGGCTGCGTTTGGCGCTTTGAAGGGCTTCCCTTTATGCATTTGGCTTGACAATTGTCCGACGGCTTAGCAGTTGGCAAATGTGGCTGAAAGTTTGTCAAGCTGCTCAATCGCCGCTTGTTAGGCACTCGGGCAAGCGGAAACGGAAATGGGAATGGAAACGGAAACGGAAATCAGTATTGAACACTTTCGCTTAACCTCTACCCATTCACTCTCTCTCTCTCTCTCTCTCTCTCTCTCGCTCTCTGTCACTCAGTCTGTCTATCTTCGTCTAGCAACAGTTAGGTCTCCAGGCAACTGTCATTAAACCGTTTCTTGTTCTGCTTCCCCCACTTTGGCTTCGACTTTTTACTTGGCACTAGGATTTAGCCAGCCACCCTGCCCCTGCCCCTGCTCCTGCTCCTGCTCCTGTCCCTCTACATGTCCCTTGGCAAAGTGTTTCTAGCAAGCGCGCTTTAATGCCATTGCCCCGCCTCTGCGCCGCGAGGTATGCTATGAATTTTATGCATTCCATAGTCTGGTAATAAACACGTTAAAGTCCATCAATCCATCAATCAATCAATCTGAATAATGAATCAGTTATTCGCACTCAAGTCGTTGTCTATCCGCCACTCTATCCCCCTCTCATTCTGCACGCCGAAAAGAATGCTATGAATTTTTGATAACATCTTCAACGTCTTCTCAACTCCCATCTCAAGTCACGCAGTGAATCAATTATGTGCACTGTAAGCAACTGTCGATGCCATCTATGTATTTATGCATTGATAAATATTTCACACACATTTCGGACTAGGCGCACATTTTATTAACTGTCGCTTCTGATTGGAAGAGAGAAACTCCTTGAGGCACCCAAAAAGACTCCTTCTGATTGGGAAAACTACACAGCTTTATGAAAATCAAATGTGATTGAAAAGCTTAAAGAAAATTGTTCGATAATGCAGATAATAGAAACCTCTATGGTTGAAAAAAAACTTGTTTGATTGACTTTTGTTTATCGCTAATGGCTAAAATGAAGTTTCTCATTAGCTCCAGCTAGAAACCGACGGTTGGAAAGCTCCTTCACGCAGTCAATAGTCAAGAGGCATTGCTTCATCCTTGACGAGCGCAACTTATTTCTCTCCACGGCGATTACAATGAGGCAGACTGCAATGCCGCGTAGTACAAAATGTGGAGTAGATGCCAATTCCCTAATTGGGCTGCTGATATTCAAAACTTGAAGCCGCAAGCAGCTGGAAATGTGCAAGGTGCAAGGCCTGTTGGGCACAAGTCCTGTGCCACTTCAATCGAATGCCTCTGCCATTCCCAGAAACGAGGTCAGCTGCCGAGTTCAACTAAATGCATCGAACTAATTCAATTAGATTTAAGCCAAAAATCCCATTTCAGTTTTAAAGAAGACAACTGCACGCTGAAGGTATTACGAGTGTTTGGAAATAACATCAGGTCAAGCAGAAAACAAAAATCCGATTCAAAATAAATGTCCTTCAATTCAATTGCAAATCTTAAATCGGAAAACATGAACTGAAAAGTATCAGAGCTTAAGCGAGGAGCCCAATAACTTTAGAATCCATTGTCCTGATAGGGAATATACTTGGTTTCATATATGCTCGAAATAGCCTTGTCCAGGCAGGGCTAAAGGGATGAACTGACCAACAGAAGGACTGACGGATTAAAGCACTAAAGAGATGGAAGGAATGGGGGCTAATAGAAAGAAATTCCAGCAACATGGCTAAATATTTATTATTTTGTGCTCTTTTGTATTGTCTATTGCTGAAAATTGTCCTTTTGCCAGGGAGGGGCAAGGTATTTGCTTTATTAAAACCCAACGGAGAGACAGCAGGGGAGAGGCCACAGAGAGAGAGAGATAGAGAGAGAGAAGGCACTTAGAGTACATGTGAAGCAGGTAAATCAAGCGAAAGCCAGCTGCACAGCAGGCAAGCAGAGACCAGAGCTCTGTCCGGCACTGCATTGCACAAATATTTTATGTAGACGAGGGAGCGGGCGACACTCGAACTATTTGCCTCAACTCGCCTTGCATGTTGCTCGAAGTTTGAGCTGTGATATGAGAGCGCAGCAAGACTTCCCCATTGCAAACGAAAATCCAAATTTTTGACCATGGCAATGCGGCTATTGCAGGCGAAGAGGAGCAGCAGAGCAAGAGGAGATTTAATGCCGATTCTACGGACGGAGCGATTCATATTTGGCTTACTGACTGAATAGCAAGTTGACGACGATTGATTGGTTGATTATGATTGAATACGTTACTTGACCAGCTGCAGGCTGACCGGCGACTGATCAACTGACTGATGACTGATTGATGAGCTACTGAATACTTTATGGGCCAACTTTCTTACTAATTGACTCACTACGGACTGTATGGCGGACTGATTAAGCTATTAGTGAATGACAAACTGACTGATTGACTCATTGATAACTGACTAATTCGCTGACTGACTTACTGATTGCTTAATTGATTGATACCCACTAAGGAACGGCTGAGGCCTGTCAACTGATTGATTGCCTGAGACTGGTTGACTGACAGATTAACTGACAGATTGATTGACTGATAGACTATTAATTGACTGAAAGCTGGCAATTAACTGATTGATTGATACTGGAGCCTGTCAACTGACTGACCTAGCGATTGACAGACTAACTGATTGACTTGATGATTGACTGAAGACTGGCTACTGACTGATTTATTGATGGACCTGAGTCACTAATAGAATGCTGAAGCCGATCAACTGACTGATTGACTGGCTGGTTGACAGGCTAAATTCAGGGATAATCAGCAACTGGCCAATCGGCTGATTGATACTCACTCACGGACTGCTGGCGCCTCTTAACTGACTGCTTGACTGACGGCCGATTGTCATCCGTCAATTGACTAGCTACGCAGTGCGCACGGACCAACAACTGATGATGACTGAGTGCCTGATTAAGTGACTTATGAATGCCGCTGCTTGGCCGATTAATTCGCGACTGAGTAAGTAATTGACTGACGGCTGGTTAACTGACTGATTGACTGTCGAATCAAATGTCAAACTGGCTGACTCGCACAGCTGGCAGAGGGCCAGCCACCTGACCGACTGCCGCATGAGCTCGCAGAGCGAATTCCATCCACACGCGAATAAAATGCAAAGCATATTACACTTTATTATATTATATTGGAATGCTTAAAGCGATTTTTCATTTTTAAACATTTCTATGACAGAATTCGATGTTCTCGTCATTGTTGCCGCTGACGTTGTCAACGAAACTGAGTTTGAAAAATAATCATCATCAATCAGCATCAAAAAATATGTTGAATGCGCTCACACAGTGAAGCGAAATGTGACTTGAGTGAAATCAACTGGAGCGGATGGGAGCTCAATATATAAATGTGAGAATATACTTACATATATATATACATATATAAGTATAGATCAATGCCCATTGATGTTGGCAAAGCTACGAATACATACATATATTTCTGCTGCATGTGCAGTTTATTGACTGATTGATTGACGATTGATGAGAGCTCAAACCCTGCCATTTCGCTTTCAATTATTATTTAATGCTGACTGCCTGATTAACTTGTCGGCAGATAGATTGAATAGCTGATATGAGCTGGGGAAGAACATCTCGCCCCTGTTGAACTTTGGCAAGGCTTTCGAAAAGATTCGCTCGGCTAATATCGCCAGCAAAAGTCTTACATAATTTATTAAAATATTTATAAGCCTGCTACCACGGTGCTATATACATATATTTAAGCCCTGACTGGCACAGACAGGGTGCGCTGTCTGTCAGATTGAAACGCTTTGACATCATTTGCAGCATCGACTCAAAATTATGAAGCAGCGGCCGGAAGCGGAGTCGAATATCAGAGGAGGCCTCTGCCTCCTCCCTCCTCCCTCCTCCCTCATCCACAGTCACTCGCATATTCCACCACGCCCACTTGCCTCCCACTCAGCATCCTGTGCCCCGCTCTCGTTGCGCTCGCAACCGCTGGCATTACACATGATAAAAATCCATAAATCAGATATTAAAATACGTAGCTCTGGGCGATTATTTTCACTCATTAGAGCGGCGAGCGGAGGCTGCATTTGTAATAAATACTTAAAATGCATTTTAATAGCACTTAATGTGCTGACTAACAGATACTCTGGAAATCAAATTTCACCTCTACCTCTACCTCTACCTCTACCTCTACCTCTACGTCTACCTCTACCTCTACCCTTTGCTCTCACATCTACCCCATGCTCTGGAAAGTTTACAGGGTATTTGCGGTAATGAAAAGCGCATACCACATTGCCGCTGTAAAAGCTTATGTAAATTTGCTTACTCATTAACGACATTATTGGGCATTGCAAAAATTGGTTGACATATATGGAAATATTCGTGTTTGCTTGGTTTGACAAAGGTTTTCCTTTATCCTGGCGCAGCTTCATCGCCAAAGTAAAGCAATTAATTTCAGTTGGCAAACAAGAGTATCTGCTTGCGAACGACCACGCAAATAGAGTCACAGTCGCCATTCAAAAATAATTAAGAGAGACAAATACGCAATATCTAAATGAATTTAAATTTTAAATTTCGCACACAGTTTTTGTCGTTTGCTGTCAGCCAAAAAGCCAACTGAATTGGCATTGAGGTAGTATCATCTGCAATGTATACATTCCTGATAAGCACAAAGGGTTGACTAGATCTCTGCTTGTGCGTTTGTCCGTTTGGTCATTTCATTTAGTTTATTAAGCCCAATTTGAGCACAGCAAAATCTGGAAATTTCCAATCTACTGTAAACATTGCATGGTGAATACACATACATATATGGAATGTTTTGCCTTTCGAGCACCCCCTCGCCCTGCCCTCCCAAATTACAAATTCAAATCCTATTCCAATTAGTGCTTTGACAAAAAAGAATTATTCAGCAACTCCTTTGCCATACCGAAGGCGTAGTGGGCGTGTGCATATGCTGATGTGAGATGTTATGTTTGATGCGAATTGATATTATATTTAAACTAACTTAAAATGAAGCTACGCAGGATTGTGCGGCTTGTCATATGTACATGTTAGGCGGAGAATGGGGAATGTTTGAAATTAAAACTTGGCCCAGGGTCGGGGTATCTTCTAGTTCACTACTTCTTGACTTCATCGTGTCTTTGTGTTTCGATTAAGGAGGACTAGAACGTAACTCTAAATAGGCTCAGCTCAGGCCTTGGTCGAAGGCTCGGATCAAAGTGTTTCGCCTACATCATTTTTATAGCAGCTTTGAGCGCACAAAAAGTGAACTTTTAGTATTGATTTTTAGGTAACTCTAAAGAGGGGCAAACGCGGGGCAAGGGTGAGGAGTAGGAGGCGAGGAAGAGCCAGAGGAAATGCTTGGCACTTTGTGCGTGCGACATTTTTATCATTTAATTACGGAACAACGCGTCTAAGTATATTTAATCGATATTTGTCGTCTGTTTCGCTCTCTCTCTCTCTCTGTCTCTGCTCTACCGCAGACTGTATAAGTGTTGCAGTTGGTGTTAACCAACGAAAATTGTGAGTGAATGTAGCTGAAAGACAACTTTTCCATTTCAGGCGACGCGCAACATGTGCCTAATTTATGCACATAACAAACAAACACGCACACACACGCACTCACGCACGCATGCACCCACTCACGCACATAAAGCAATTCTCATGTATATTTAAGCATATCAACAAAATGTGGTCGCTCTTTAGCTCATTCGCTTAACGAGCTCAGGACTCAGGACTCAGAACTCAAAAGCCAGGTCTCGGGACTCGGTGCACTTGCTGCTGGTCTTCTCGTGTCTCTTTTGATACCCTTTAAATACCATGAGAACAAACTTCTACATATGATGTTATCCCCTCTTCACATATGTATGTACATATATTCAGTATTTGATTTGACTTCATGAAACTCTTATATTTAATAGGGAGACTTGAGGCACAAGTTATCGTTGACTGGGTTTGCTCGTTTCAGAAAGTTCTCATACATCTATCGATAGCTGGAATATTTGAGTTTACATTTTGGCTATAGACTATACTATATTGTATATATCGAGAACTAACGATATCTTGCTTTGTTTCATCTATATTTAAAATATATCGAATAAATTGTTGTTATCGATATCAAACGTCAAGCTTGAAATATGATATGTCCATCCGCATTTCATGTCCTTCGGTAGAGCAACAGGCAGTTGTGGCCCAACTCTCAAATGCCAACCGCATTTCGCACAACGTGCACCAGATCCTGGAATCTGATAATTAACGCTAATCCAGAGCATTGCACTGTGCGAAAGTTAGCTCGTGGTTGCATTTGCTGAGTTATGCGAACAAAGTTTTGAGGCCAAACAGAGAGAAAAACAGAGAAACAGAGAAACAGAGCTGCTGTGGTAGAGGCAGGAATTTACAATATAATGTGCTTTTTATGGCTTTTGCCCACACTAATTGGGGGAGGAGACTGGGGTGAAGTGGAAACAATTTTGTTTTAATTGGGAAAGTAAGCGAATTGGGTGGGTTGACCAAACTTTGTAATATTGAGTGGATTAAAACATCATTTTCACCTGCGCAAAGTTCACTTTCCGCTACACCTCTCCTGCAGGCAGAATGTCAGAATAAATCACTGTGCGAAAGCAGGGGGCAGTTGCAATATTTTCCCTCCTCTCGTATCTACCTATTGATAGATGATTGCTTATAAATACTTTTATATATACATACAATATATGGGGAATTCTTTCATCTACGCCTCGTCTCGTCTCGTCCCGCCTTCACGCTGCTATTGCTGGCTGTGCCTTTTGTTCCTTGAACCGCGCCACGCGCTGAGCGTTATGTTTGCTTAACAAATGCGCCAGCGACAATAGAAAACAATAGCAACAATTACAGCAACAACAAGAACAACAAAGCCTGATTGCCTTCCTCTTTTTTTTTCCTTCACTTTTATTATTATTTTATTTTTTTTTCTGGCTTTCATTGACTCGCTTAGCCAGCTGGCTGCCTGCTGATAAGATATCCAGCAATGCAGAGTGTTTGGCGCGTCCCGCCGGACGCCCCCTCTGCGACGCCCCCTCTGCGACGCACCACTCCTAAGCGAGACGCCCCCAAACGCTGGCCTTTGTAATTAGTTTTGACAATAAACCCATATAGTGGAGTGGAGGTCTGGTTGAATATTATCCATCAGCGCTTAGCGAATGCAAAGTGAACCAGAAATGAACCAAGCGCGAACCAGAGATGAACAAGTAAGCGGCGAACGGGTGAGCGCAAAGCATGGGCGAGTGAAAGGAATACTGATTAGCTTCATTACGACTGCGAGGCGACGCAGTTGATTAATTCCAAAGCGAGAGTAAGAGTTCAGTTGATGGACGAGCAGATGCCATATAAATATACTTAACTACGAGAAATATCAGATGAGCCTGATAGTGAAAAATGAAGCTCGCATTGCAAGGAGACTCGAAAGACTGTAGCTCTACTAGCAATACGACGGATAGTACTCGAAATATGATTTATATTTTCGTTTTTTACATCTAAACTTGAATTCGGATAATAAGTTTGTTGACTATAGATGCTGTAATTTTCGAGGTATGCTCGGTATTTATCGATTTCACTGAGTGGCGAATTTTCGACTATTGCACACAAGTGATCAGAGCCGATGGGATACCCTATATCGGGCCCATTCTAATAGACGTTCAGGGTAAAACAGCGACAGCAGTGATAATGAGAGCCGCTTTTGGAGTTGGGGCAGGAAATGTGGCCGGATAGATGTGATAAATTGTGCGATAAGGCCTAATATTTGCCAGCTATTGATTGACTCAACTTGATTGCTGTAATTAAATTTGATGAACAATGGCGTAGCTACTGACTCACAAGTTAGCATATTCCGAGCTTGAGCTGTGCGTCACGTTTTCATTTCAATTTATTGCCCACTTAGCCAATTATGTTTAAGTTGTTAGAGCTAACCGTAAATCCTCTTAGCCAACAATTCCAAGCCTCAATAGAAGCGTGGCCCGGTTCCAGCTCAATTCATTGAATCAATGCAAGAGTTTGCTTTGCGGCTGGCGCACTTGTTGACTTGAGCTCAACTCCTGCTAAATAGGTGGAGCTGGAATAGAGTATTATTGCTCACTACTTTGCTCCAGACTACATGTAGAGCTACAGCTGACTACAGCTCCCACTCGGATCACGACTTAGAATATGACTGACTACGGCTACAACCAGGGTAACAGATCCTACGGATCCTGCTACGGCTACGAGTTTGGCGACGTTGACTACGGTCGAGTGTGAGTGCAGCATCAGCTGTAACTGTAGATCTGACTGTAGAGCTATGGCATTCACTACGGCTGCGACTACGGCCCGGCTCTGGCCACGGCGACGACTAAGCCCCGACTGGCACTGTGGCTACGACTCTGACTACGGATATGGTTCTGGTTGAGGGCAGTGCGTTGACTTTGCCTTAATGGCTTTTCGCATTCGAGTTTTTTTTTTTTTTGTTATGTTTTTATTTTGCGGGCAACTCTTAGCCACACTCAAACCCACATTCAACCGCCTACTCGCAGCCGTGCTCATCACACACTCAGTCAGACTCACACACACACACACATACGAACATAGCCAGTGGCACATCTAATGGCATTCACACTAGGGCACACATGAACGCGCCGCTGAGGCAAGCAAAACAATAGGCAACACATATATACATCAAGTGGATGGGAGGGGAAGAGAGGGAGGCAGGAGGCGTGAGGCCCTGCTTAACAGCTGCCAGACAGTTGTAGAAAATCAACAAACATTTGCTTTAAGTTGTCGGAAATGGACCTAGTTGATGATGACAACCCTAGACAACACACAGCAAATGAAGTTGACAGCCCTGACAAGACTAAAAACTAGACCTACGATTACCCAGCACGGCAGCTGCTCGACTAGGAGATACCTTAATCCCATGCCAAATAGAAATAAATTACCTTAAAGCTCAGAGCTTGATGAATATACTGCGACAGTCGAAGAATCGCTGTCCCCTACAATGAGATAGACCAAATTCCTGAAAACTATTGGAAGGAAGACTGTCCATTTGAAGGACTGAAGAAGAATAGACAATCGGGCAGGCTTAAGTCGAGCGACAGTGCTCAAAGCGAATATACTCTCTTCACTCGCTGGCCGAGCATCAAAAGTGTAGCATACTTCTGGGCAAGCCGACATATGAACATGTAGATGTAGATGCACATGTGTGATATAAGGTCAAATTGGCTCATTTATCTTATTTCACATTTCTTTACCCATTTCAAAACGATATGCCAAAAGACAAAGGCGAAGACGAAGACGAAGACGAAGACGAAGACGAAGGCGAAGGTAGAGGCAGAGGCAGAGGCAAAGGCGATTAAAGGTAGCAAACGAAGTAGAAGCAGAGTTTGTTTGGCAAACGATTTCTGTATTATTTTTCTGTTTTCCTCTGCTTTTCTGCTTTTCACATACATGTGTTTTCATCTACTTCTCCTGCTGCCAAGTCTGTGGCTGTGGCCGTGGCTGTGGCTGTGGCTGGGCCTCCTGCTGTGCTTTGAACCAAGTTCACGCACAGTCGCAGTCATAAATATTTATACATACAACATTTTTGGAGAGTTTTCAGCTTCTTTTTGACAGTTGAAAAGATGGAATGAAATATACGCAATATGTGTATGCGTATATACATATACAATATACATACGATTTGAATGATTTTTAAACGCATTAGCATATCAAATGCGCCCTCCGCCCCACCCTCTCCTCGGTCCATTTCCCACACTCTGCCTGTGCTATGAGCTCGCGCCCTCAGAGCACAAATCAAATACGTGTATGACTCTGTGTGCGTGTGTGTGTGTGTGCGTGTTTGTATATATGTCTATTTTCATTACACTTGCAAACAACGCAAGCACAGGCCACACACTCTTACAATTGGCCACAAGCAGAACAATAAGAGGCGAAATCGAGAGCTGAGCCAAGTGCTAAAAGCGGGAATACCCTGTAAGCACAGGGTAAAAGCCGCAAAGCACAACTTTACATGTATTTAGGAAGTCAATCAAACTGAAAGTCAATCATCAATCAAAGGGAGCCTGTGCTGAGTATAAATCAGCCATCAGCTTATGGACTAGAAATGCTCGCTGGGGGCCCGGAATGAATGAAACTCCATCGAAGTCAATCAGCTTCACTCACTCGCCATCGAGTCATCGGGCCGTCGGGCATACCCCACTCGGCATTGGCAAACCGCTAAGGAAATCAAAAGTTTTTAAAGCTGTTTCAACAAAACTTTTCGCAATGAAAGATGAGAATTCAAATTACGTCAATCAAAGTCTATCAAAATGTATGGGAGTTGAGGGTGCTCTAAGTACCTAAGCTTGTTAGCAAGATATACGCACAAAACTTTTAGAAGTGAAAGATAATTCCGTGAGTCTAAGACTTTTGCCTATCGATCGATAGTTATCGATTACTCGATGAGGTTTAACCATGTATGCACAAAGAAACTTTGACTCAATCGGATAAGGTTCAATCTTGCTTCATTCCTATTGCTATCGACTATGGTATGTCGATATATGTTATCTGTTATCGATCACAAGCGCCAACCAATACGCCTTAGGCAAAAAGTCAAGATGAGCGAGCACACAATGAATCATGCTCTTTTAATTTGACTTTGATCAATATCGATTCGCATGTCGATTTCGATATTAAGTGCTTATCGATTACGTGCATCGAGACTTTCATGGCTGATTTGCATGCAGCTTGTGGCACGCCTCCTCTATGCTGTTTGGCATTGCGGCACGCTGTGACGACATCCTTAACCTCATTTCGTATGCTGACGAGACGCACACACTCACACTCACACACACACACGTGGGATTTGTTAAGCTTGATTAATGGAGCTGGGCGAAAAAAAAACGAAAAAAAAATGAAATGAAATCACATTGCACTCGGCTGGCATTTATGCTTAGCTTATTTTAGCCCTAGGCCTAGTATCGATTAATACACAGTTATATAAATATCTATCTATATATATACATATACGCACATACATATATAGTCATAACATATCAGCATTATTATCGCCCACTTTCGATTAAGGTTAGCCCCGACAAATTCGTTATCTAATCAAACATCGGAGGAAGCGTTTTTCGGTTTGCATTTTGACAGAGAGCTAATTAGATATTGGGAATATCAGGATTGAGAAGGCATCAAGCTAGGCCTCGCTCTAATCGTCTAATGAGATCATCAGACTCTTGATCTTGATTTCACGGCCTGGTTTTTGCAAGCTATAGAATCTATATATGCTGTACATTTTGATAGGGGTTGGAATGTTGTTTATAGGGATTCGAGTTTATTTTGAGACAAAGGATATACATGAGTGTACTGAAATAAATTTTAAATAAAGTATATTTTACTTACGTATAAATAAATGTATTATAATATGATCACAATTCACAAATCTTAAAAGCAAAATATATATTTGAAAATCATATGAAAAACATTTAGATAACTGCCCAAGATGAGCAGGCAAACGACTGGGCAAAGTGGTCTATAAAACGAATATACTTTCATTGGGACACCCGTGGACGAGCATATAAAACAAAAAGAACTTCAGTTTCAATGCTTTTTAGCCAAACGAAGGAAAAACTGTTTATAAAAAATACTACAAGGGAAACAAACAAACCAACAATGAAAGCAACAAGTAGAAGCATAACGAGAGACAGAGAGAGAAAGAGAGAGAGAGAGAGAGAGAGAGAGACGTAGAGAGAATAATATGCTAAAGTACTTTGCAATAATGAAAAATCAACAATCGTCACATCAACAAACCAAAACAAACAACAACAGCAAAAATGTCAAATTAGAAGAAGAAGAAGCAGCAGCAGCCGACGTAGAACACGAAGAAGAAGTAGTCGTAGATGATGAATAATGAAAGTGATAATTGAAAAATTGCAAAATGGAGAAATTGAGAACGCAAACATTTGCGAATCTATCAAACGAACCGAGAGAAACAACATTTTGTTGCAGCTTCAGCTACATACATACATATATGCCCTATCTCGCCCCTATCTGGCCCCCGCCCCTCCCTCTTTCACGATAGCCAACGATTTCGGTCTAATGTCATTCATTATGCAGCGGCTCGCACACGTAAAGCACTCTGCGGCCCAATAAAAAAAACGCTTCATAGTTGAGCGACAACACAACGAAAAAATACCGAAAAAATACCAGCAAAATAAGTTATTTGCAAAAAGGGAAAACAAGCCATGAAAGCTCATTTCATAGCCTATTTTTTCCCCTGTCGCTTTATTTCACTCAGCCGCAGCAATTACTCGGGGATTAGGCAACTTTAAATGCTCGTTCCGCAAATCCCATTTGCCCACAGATTTCCGCTCCAGGTGCGGTTGTTTTACAGTTCATATTGCGAATTGATGAAGGGGATTAACATATTCGAAATCAAATTGAAGCGAGTGTTATTTTTGAAGGGAGTTTATGTGTGGGGGCGTTCAGTATAGCTAAGTAACTCAATGTGATGAGCTAGTTCATATTTATTGAATCATAGCACTGGTTCACATTTATGATGCTCTAATCTATGGAGCTAGTTCAGTCTGATTGAAATTTGAACTGCTAGTTCATATTAATGAACTAGTTCACTTTTATAAGCCATGAAAGTTCGATAGGCTAATTTTGATAGTCTAGTTCACTTCGATGAGTTAGTTCAGGTCGACAAACTAATTCATTTCGCATTCATTTGATAGCTCCCTACGATTGATACAACTACTAGTTCCATTTAGTGAACCTGTTCAATTTGAACCAGTTCATTTGAATGCACTAGCCGAGCAGAAAATCAGAGACCTGACTTGCCTAAGCTTGGGATTTCATTTTCATTAGGAAGTTGAAAACGAATATTATTTGTTTATTCTGCTCGAATCCTCTTCAAAGGTCAAAGGAGCCCCCAAGGACTTGGCTGCCACTTGAGGTTGGGCACTCGAAGGAAATAAGTAAGATTGCTATGCAACGCCGCAACCAGCCTGTGGATACCCTCAACAGATCCTGTCGAGACCTTATGAACTGGGAGATATACATATTACGCGAGGTACAAACATATATTATGAAAGAATACATAATTCTTGATAGGGAGACAATATATGTCTTATACATAAGCAGAGCAATGGGATTAGATCAAGCAGCTAAGTTGGGCTCAGCCAGCTCAGCGCCACGCCCCTAGCTACCTTTAATATACAAATAATTCGCAGCCCTTTGTCATCGATTAGCCAGAGTCTAGCTACTCCACATAATAATCAAATTCAAATTCAGCTGCTACACGCCCGCATTTATCTATCTCTATTGCTATCTAATGCCGTCCAAAATTGTTCTTATCTAGAGGCGGAAACAGTTGTTCGACTTGCCCATTGTTGTTGGGGGCTATGTTTACAATGGTAAGCACTTACAATTATTTTGGATTGTACGCGTATTAGGACATGCCAAGTCAAGTGAATAACGATATCGACTACCCTACACACATTAGTTACTAGGGGGGGCTATGCACGACTTACACTGCGATCAAATGAAGCAAGCCAAGCCTATTTTGCAGGTATTAGCAGATTGAACACTTATTCGATTAGTTGTCGTGGAAGAAGTCTTCTGCTGAGTCTAATATCGATTAGAATCGAACGATTTTTGACTGTCCTTTAGCCATACCTCTTGAACCATAGAGGCCCGAGAGACCCAAAGTGTCCATCATTTATCAAAGAGACACTGAAAGGCGCCTTGCAGTCAATAAGACTCTACAAGCACGTACATTCACTTTCCAGGGTATTTAAGCACTTTACGGTTCAGCTCGATTGTTCGTCATATTTGACAAGAATTTTGAGCAATGCAGCAATTATTTTGCCATGGAGGAATTTTCTCAATTGTTGCAATGCAACAACGCGACGAGCTATTGATTCATTTTGTGCTACACATGACACACACACACACACACACACGCACACGTACATACACACGCATGGGTGTAGACAGGTGTGTTTGACAGGTGTTTGGTCTTTGCCTCTTTGGATTTGGATTTCACAGCTTTAAATGCCAAAAGGAGAGGCAAACAAATCTTTTGTCTGGCATAACCACAACAGGAAAGAACAAGATAGAGAAAGTAAATAAAGAAAAACGAGAGAGAGAGGTAGAGAAAGAGAGACGGAGACAAATAGGGTATTGTAGAAAATAGAGAGAGAGAGACGGAGATAAGTGGGGTATTGTGGAAATTCGAAGCTGAATCGACGGTCTATTGAAAAATTTCGAAATGTCTACGAAATGTGAGCTGAATTTAATTACCATAAAGTTCGGAGAGCGAGGAAAGAAGCTAGGCGGAGACAGGCAGGGCGAGTCACAGAAAGGGTCCCGGTGAAAGGTAGATAGAGATATGGAGGAATACAGAAATGGGACAAACTGAGAAATCGAGACAGAATAAAAGTCAGGCTAGAGAAAGAGGTGAGAGTGTATTGAAAGAATAAATAGAGAAAGAGAGAGGATGAAGAATAAGCTACAAAAATGTTTGTCTCTTTGTAGAGAAATAGAGTGAGAGAGAGAGCATGATTGAGGAATATAAATAGTTAGTAACAAATAAGCCACTCTATAGAAAAACAACCCAACCAGTTGATGACTAGGCTCGCATTTAGCTACAATCATAATGGATCGATGAGAAGATACCCTGTAGCGGGCATTTAAAGACAATTCAATTAGACTTTTGCGAAAAACAATTTGTACTTAAGCAGCGTAATCTGTGAGACACACACATCTATGTGTACATACATAGATGGATGTCTGAACAGGTGGTTGAGTTAATGGGTGGTTGGGTGGTTGGCTGAATAAAACTACTGTTGTCCTGCTTTGTTCGTCCTTCGGCTTGATTACTAATGCGCATTAGGATCTTGAGAATAATGCGAATGGGCATGAGAATGAGGAAGCTCGCAAATAAAAACGTTCACACTCAGCATGTTCTCGGCTTGGCAGTGAAGTGGACATGAAATGTGTGCGATTCACGTATGCTCCCATACACTGTGCACCAGCTCTGAATTGAGGCATATTGGTTTCGAATTGTCAGCTTTACAGTGAAGCCCACCTGGTTTGCCCTGTGAACAGCGTATGACGCAGTCAGTGGGAATGTTTGATGGCAGCGATTCGTTTGTATGAATGTACATAAACATGTCAATTTATACTTAGTAGTATAACAGTATAACAGTGTGATTCGATTGATTTGTGTAAATGTACATAAACACATCAAGAAATACTTAATAGTATGACAGTATAATAGCATGATTTGACTGACTTGTATGAGTGTATACAAATACATCGAGAATTACTTGATGGCATGAGAGTACAGCAGAATAACAGTTCTTAATTGAAGTATAACTGTATAACAGTACACATATATAGGATACTGCACGAAGTATAACAGTATACTTGGTATAACTTAACAACATAGTATCAACAAACAAACCAAAATAACTGAATATAATAGAATTATGTGGGCGACGGCAGGACTCACCTGTTTAAGTTCTCAGCTTAGCTGCGCAGGTAAGTTGAAGAAGTGCTACCTGAATTAAACGTCTTGGAAATGCGAAATGGAAGCCGCTCAGATAGACATGGTTAGTGTTATGTCGATGATGATCATGAATGATATCACTAATATAAATATGTGTGTATAGATAAAAGTCAATATATTGAAAGTTCAGTACTCTAGCTAAAACTGTTGAATGTTCTTTGATTTGATTTCATTAAAATTTGATTTGATTGATCGAAATTCGTATTATATTTTGTTGCTTTTAGTTTCGGTATGCTTCAAAGTTTTTGACACTCCTGCAAACACAATTAGAACAACAACGCGTTAAGCACAAGCAACGGTAAAAAATGGCACAACTTTCATTCCGCACGTTTCGGCACCTTAACAAAAACAACAAAAAATGTTAACAACAACAATAACAGCAGCAGCAGCAGAATCAGCAGCAAAAGCAACAACAGAGGGAACAGCGGCAGCGCCAGCAGGAAGGCATACGTACATACACATATACGCATACACACACAGATAGAAGTGCAGCCGCTCTCACGAGCCGAAAAGTAGGCAATATTGAAAGTTGCGCGCGTTTTTTCGTTGTTGTATCGCAACAGTATTTGCCTTTGCGCTGCTGTGGGAGAGCGGCAATTTGATAGAGCGGGGGAGTATGACAGGGGTTGGTGGACGGTGCAAACAGGTAGGGAGAGGCAGAGAAAGAGTAAGAGTGAGTGAGAGAGGAGAGTTGTAAGTTGTGAGCTTGTGAGCTTGGTGCCATTCTTGTGCGCTGCCGCTTCGGCTTTTACGCCGAGTGCCGAACTGCGCTGCTTTGCCTCCTGTTGCTGTTGATGTGGCTGAAGCCGCTTCTGCCGCTGCTGCTCTGCCGCTGCGCTGCCCTGCCTCAATTTTCAAACGAACTGTTTCGGCGTACGTTCAGCCGCAAACTGAGCCAGCGAGCGTCGAACGGCAGCAATTTAAACACCGCGACCCGAACATGGCGACTCCAAGCTTTTCGTATATCTGCTAGTCGTTAGCAAAGTCGCAGAGCTTCAAAAAAAGCTCTCGGCCACTGCATTCTGCCCGACGCACGACGCCGACGACGCCGACGCCGACGACGCTACTTCTGCTACTGCTACGACTACTGCTACTGCTGCTGCTGCTGCTCTGCTATCGCTGCTGCTGCCTCTGTTAGATCAAATTATTGCAGCAGCAGCATTACGAATGACATATACCGACCAATGGGAGGCCACGAAGCTGACGAATGCCGACTTCGTGTCTTCCATTACGGATCGCAGCTAATATAAAAGTGCAGCGATGCAACTTCGGAAGTCGCTGCCGCTGTCGCCTGCCAACGCATATTCGATGTCATTCGCGTGTGTGCGTGATTGTGGATGATGCTTACCTGAAAGATATTCGAAAAGAGAAAAATATATTTATATACACATATACAAATACACAAATAAATAGCCATTATGACAGCAAATATATTTTTTTGGTATTGAATAATTTAATTGAACTTATAGAACTTTAGAGTAAATGGCTTCAAAAAGAAGCTTAAATAGGCATGCTCCTTGAGGGAGTGTCAAACTAGAAATATAGGAAACACTTTTACACGTTTTTTACATATACTATTAAAATTTGTAAACTTGGCAAAGTGTTGAACCATTCATTTGTTAAAGCATTTGCAAAAATCCTTATAAATTTTTCTGACTGCAGCGAATCAAATTCTATCAAAATATCATTAAATATTAGAGACTAAAATATTGAAAAGTTGGTTTTTCAGCTAAAAAAAAAAAAAAAAAAAAAAAAAAAAAAAAAAAAAAAAACTTCAACTGATTTTCACTAAACGGGAATTTTAAAAATATAGAAGAAGACAGAATTCTCTCCCACCAGCCAGATATTACAGGTGAATTTACTTATTGATAATTTAAAAAACATAAAATAATTAATATCAACTTATTTTCGTTTACTTAGTAATATCTAGAAATATATGAAACTTCGAATGATTTTAGTTTTGGCTACAAAATAGGAAAAAAAAATCCATTGAATAGCTGAATTCAAGTGCAGCGAACGGAACTTATTTAACTTTTTATACCCTGAACCCATTGAAAATGGGAAATCAGGGTATAATGGTTTTGTGAAAAGTATGTAATAGGCAGAACCCATAAAGTATATATGTTCTTAATCAGCACGACGAGCTGATTCGATATAGCCCTGTCCGTCTGTCCGTCCGCCCGTCCATATGAACGCGTAAATCTCAGAAGTTATAAGAGCTAGACAGCTGATATTTGGTATGTATACTAGTGTATACCATACGTAGTACAAGTTATTTTAGACCTGGGGACTTCAGATTTACTGTGTATATACTGTGTATATACAAGCACAGTCGCTGCTAACTGCGCACTTAGCATACATACATACATACACATATGTGTATGTGTGTGTGCATAAAAAAAGTGCAGAATGGAGGGTTCAAGGTATCTCCTAGTCGAGCAGTCTCGACAAGAGTCTTCTTACTTGTTTTTTTAGGTAAGGAAAAATTCATATTCGATGCAAAATACATATATGAAAAACTTTTTAAAAACTGCAAAAACCAAACTTTGTGATGAACACGTCATTTCGTATTAACTTTCCGATATTTAAAAAGTTTAACTTTATATATTTATAAATATTTGCTAATATACATTTTTTCTAGCTATGCCAAAATTAAAATGTTGAGAATATTATAATACATATATGAATATATTTTGTTTAAAAATAGAACGAGATTCGCTAAAATATATATATATATCTTTTTTTTCATTTTCTTATTCGGACAATCATCAAATTGCTGACAAACAGGACAAATTCAGCAGCGACGCAATTGCAGCCGGGGATATTTCGAGACAAAATCTATTTTTATCCACCCACATAGTTACTTATTTACAATTGTTGTTTTTTTTTTTTTTTTTCTTTTTTTTATCCACCCACATAGTTACTTATTTACAATTGTTGTTTTTTTTTTTTTGTTATTTTTTTTAATTAATGTTTATATTTTTTTTATTGACTTAGAATAAACAATTTTTTTTTGTCACTAAAAGAAATGTATTAATATTTGCGGTTTCTTATTTACCTAAGAATAGGTGGAGTTGCACTTAAAAAAAAAAAAAAAAAAAAAAAAAAAAAAAACTTGTGTTGCACTTGTAACTTGTTTGCACAAAAATAAACAGCAAAAGTAAAAATTACGCGTCCGGTCAGGAGACCGAACGCCTAGAGGAGGAAACTTAATTTGAAATCGCCACTCGGCCAGTGATTGGCGTCATTGGCAGAGCTAATGCAGTTGCCGCTGCGCCAGCGAAAGCGCATCTGCCGAAACTCTCTCCGGCTCTCTCACACTCACAGGAATTGCACGGTGGTGGCCGAAAAGCTAAAAGGCGAGAGAGGAAAGACGGCGCAGGCGCGACGGGATATAATCATTGGGCGGGAGCTTTGGGAAGCTTTGAATGTATTTGAATTCAAAAACAATTCAAAATTTGACTAATATCGCCCACACTTGCCTTTCGCTCTTACCTTTGAGCTGCAGGTGGGAGTGAAATGGCAGCAACAGCGGCCAATAACAATGCACCCCTGGCACACCCACACACACTTAAACAGCCGCCTACGCAGCGTCAGCTTGTCTCTCGTTCCCTCTCCTTCTCTCGCTTTGCATTTACATGCAGAGCATGTAACAGGTGGAATGGCAACAACAATACTGTGCCTATTGCATAGCATTTTGCATATGTATGCCTGTAGTTCTGTGGGATAGCGTAGATGAGAGTCAAACTGCAACACTAATGCAATCGCCAGGCACAAACATGCATACATGTAAATTCAGACGCACGCTCTCTCCTTGTCCCTCCACATGTGCTATTAGCGTAACAGGCACATACATATGTACATACATATATATATATATATATATATATATATACATATACATATATATATATAACTCTGTCCAGCGGCTATATCCAGTGCACCAAAGGAATCCTATTGTCGCAGTCGCCGCCTCAATTAGGTTCCACCTCCTCATGGACAGCGTTTCTAATAAGTAGATCGACGTCATGTCCCATTATACATACATAGTACATATAAATGTCAATTATTTGGCTTAATTCAACACAAGCTGAAGTTGTGATTTTTGCCGTCGCCATTTTGCTTGCCATTCACAGCGATCAAAGACAATTAACATGCGGCGAATTCGCATGCACGGGTCTGCTTTGGTGTTTGCACACTCAGACACATACATATGTATGTATGTACCATGCGTGCATGCATGTATGTACTTATAAATTAGCATAAGCTACCAATGAAATTCGCTTGGTTTAGTTTTCCATTGAACATGGCTTAAGCGATGCACGCTCATTTATTTTTATCTCAGCGGGTCTTCTGAGTGCGGCGAATTCGCTTACTTACACTTGCATACATACATATATGTACATATATCTATGTTATGCTATGTCTAACTACATACATATTATCTGTTATTTATGACTTAATCTACTGTCAATGGAATTCGATGCTTTTTCTATCGTTTCATTTCTCCCATTTCATTTTTGACAGCCTACGAGTTCCTTTTTCCAGACTTCGTTCTTTCCACTTGAAAAGTCGGAGCGTTCAGATCAGTGTCTAAGTTATTTTCAATTTTCTTAACAATTGTTTTATTTGTATTAATATATAATATAAATAGGTAAGTATTACATTATAAATTTGGTTTCTTAAGTGATTATTCGTTATTCGCAATTCGCTGCGCTCACCGCAGACAACGAAGGAGTCTTGCCAGTCAAAGCCACGGCAAGACATTTGTGCAAATTTTTTCTGCCAATGGCAGACATATTTTTTCTTGCTTCGGAATTTTAAGTGGACCTTTTTGCTTAGCTTTTCTTTTTAATTTTCTCAATAAGTATATTTTGTGCAGTTGCTAAAGCTAGTTTTTCATGTTTTTTCTTTTCTTTTCTTCGTTTTTTCATGCGCTTAAAACTAAAGCAAAGTCATTATATATGTATATGTGTGCATGTTTGTGTGTGTGTGTGTACTTAAATGGCATTTGAAAGTTAAAAAAAAAAGAGGGTGAACGTTTAATCGTAAAATGAGACAATCACACTTGGCCGGCTGCACAATACTCGGCTTGTTTTTTTTTTAACATAGTTGAGGTTAAGTTTTACATTAATTACATTATCGACATTGCAAATATTAATTATTCTTGATTAAGTATACATTCACGTCTTATTTTGAAAGCTACTCTGCTTTATAATTAAGTAATACAAAATTTTATAATTTTTGGTTTCATCAGATTACATACATATAGGGGTCCTCTTGAACAATTAGATTTAGAAAAACCTCCTGCTTGCCTCCCGCTTGCGAAATATTCTGTTTTACAGATAATATTCATACATGACTGATAATAGCAAATGCCCAATTGGCTTTACAATCATTTGCATGTACATGTACAGAGAACGGCTTATACACTAGCATCTAATAGCGGATCGACTGACCACGCCTTACATTAGGTATACGTATGTTAAGGGAATATATGTGAGGGGTGCACATAAAGCTAGTTTTCGCGTCAACGGATAGGCAAACGGGGTATGCGGGCAGCTGAGCTCAGCTTAGAACATGCCATCGGATCTGGCGACCGGAACAAGTACAATCAGAAAAATGACCAGATTACGCATGACCAAGCGCCAATCGTTGGGCACGGCATATGGCAGCAGGATCTGTGTGAGGCGATGCACCTCGTGCGAGGCACAAACGAATATGAACGATGTGATGATCATGTTGAGAGTGGGAAAACCGGGCAGTAGCACCAGGACGCCATGCCTATCGGCCGCTAGCCAGATGTGATATTGGCACACGAACAGCTCGAGTGAGATGCGCCCGAACCAGGCGAAGAATGTGGAATAGCGTGTCCGTAGGATGCCCGAGATATTGCGTAGCACAACATAGCTGATAATTGGTATGAACAGGATGTACGAGTGTATCTCCTCGCAGTTCTGAACGTTGCGGCACAGAAACGAGAAGGACGTGTAGATGCCGACGCCCAGAAGTGCGAGCAGTGTCACCGATATCGAGGTCCGCCGGGAAAACAGGTTTCCATGATTATTATCGTCGAAGATGCTGTATTTCTGGGCGATGTGAAAGCAGGCGGCATATATCATGCCGAAGGTTACAGTGTAACGATCCAATTTCCACTGGTACCACCACTCATGGATGTCATCGTCGGTAGTCACAAACAACGCCTTCCACGGACGCGTCACGAAGATCCGCTCGAAGAAAACTTCAGACATGAAGAGGACCGTTATAACGCCCAGGCATCCAATACACTTGCATACCAGGTAGAGGTAATGCAAGGGATACGCATCGACCGAGGCTGTCGTAATCCGCGGCGGCAGGGATAATACGAAGTAAATGACGCAAACCCAGAAGGAAAGCAGAGGCACGAAATAATAGAACTGATATGGACGGTTCATGCAGAAGCAGAGCAGAACGCAGAGGAAATTGAGGCGAAACATCTCCTGGAAGAAGCGCACAAACATCGAGCCGCAGCCGCCCGTTTGCCAAATGTCCGTGAAGTGCGTATAGCCTGTTAGAAAGAAGTAGCCAGATATTAGGAGCTTGATGTGCATGTGAATCGGTAGAACCCGTTGGGCCCCAGTCATATAATAGATGAGCACCACCAGCAATATCCAGCCGCGCAGCTCGTCCGTCTGATGGCGATTCAGGACTTTGGTGAAGCCCGACTCCTCGGTGAAGAATAGACCCAAGGCGAACACGTAGGCCACGGGTATCCAGAAGCTGAATTCCGAGTAGTATTTGTTCTCTTTCATAAAGAAGTTCGTCCGATCGCATAGATAGAAGTAGGCGAGTATTAGGCCCAACAGGGATAGCGCTACTAGCGGCGTGCCGTAGTCGCTGATGAGCACTGTCAGGCAGTGCGAGGGATCTCTGTGATGGCTTGTAGCACCCCTCAGGTGACTGTCCGCCTGCTGCTGCTGTTGCTGCTGCTGGTGGTGCTGCTGCAGCGGCGCGTAGAGCGTGTTACCCCGCAGATACAGCAGCCAGCGGCGCAGGCACATGCCACAGACGAGCACAATGCATACGCCAAATAGAGCATAGGCGACTATCTGCAGGCTCGTGTGTGGCTCGGCGCTGCTGCAGCAGGTGCCGTCGTTGTAGTTCATCTGGTCGTTGCAGTACATGTTCCACAGCAGCTGCACCTCCAGCCGTTGGCCGTGCGCACTCAGACGATGTCCCTCGACGGCAGTGTCCAGTAGGCCGTTGGCTATGTGCCACGCCGATTCCCAGACACTTGCGTCCGTATACCGAAAGACGTTTCGCGCCACATTGTTCAGGCGGTCGATGTCCTCGTTGAGCACTAGCTTCCACGACGCGGGCAGCTTCTCCTCGTCCACGCGCTCCGCTAGCTTCCACAGCACACGCGACGCTTGCGCCACCAGACGGTGAATCGGTGCTACGAGCAGCGTTAGATTTACGCTGTACTGATGCAACAGTTCCTCCGTGACGTTCCCTGCCAACAGTTGGCTGTAGGTCAGGCCCAGCACATAGACGGAGGAGCGCTTCTTCTCCATTTCCAGCTGATAGAGCCGATCGATCAGTGCCGGGCTCACCTCCTCGGCGTGTATATATTGCGCCAGCATACCCAGCTTCTTATCCTCGAAATGTATTCCATTGGAGGAGGTGGAGCCGTTGTTGTCGTATTCATTGGATCGTGGCAGCTGCAGCTGCTCCACAAATCTCTGATACAGCAGACGCACGCTTTGATCTCCAATAAAGACGAAATTGTTCGTGTAGTTGAAAAACGCGAAATAGCGCAAGCAACGTCGCGTGTCACTATAAAAAATGAGATAATTAAATATGGAGCGATAAGAATTAGCCAGTTGGTGAATCAGAAATTAGGGCGGGGAAACCAAGAACTACAAGCGGGTATGCATGGCACATCAATCATATTTGAATACCCTTTTTAAGCTCAGTTATGATAAGGCAAATTTATCCAATCGATAATTATCGATGTCAAACATTTACCAAGTTCAATGATCTGATTTAATATGATATTACAGCTTTGCTCAATATATTGGAGAATCTGAGAGAACGGAAACATAAACGGAGAGCAGGACAGCTACAGGGTATCGAGGGGTATGAACTCACATGTAGGTGTATTTGTGCATCATGCAACCATAGGGCTGCCATTCGTTGTCGCCTTTGAAGCGACCCTTGGACAACAGCCACTGGCAGGAGTCGCTGCCTGGAAGATACGAAATAAAACTGTATTCGAATGATTCCGATAGGCCAAAGCGAATCGATAGCGCACCATAGTTCCAGTTGAGCAGGCCATGGTAGAGCACAAAGCCAAGGACCAGTAGTAGTGCCACCTTCTTCGCATTTGTTGCATTTAGCTGTTCCATGAACAGATCTGCTTTGGTTGGCATACGCTGGACGCCGCCTTCCGCAGAGCTTCCAATACAAATGCCGCCCAGTTCACCGCTGTTAACGGCGGCGGCGGCGGTGCGCAGTTCACGCAGCTCCATGATAACCAAGTGCAGTCACTGCGCTATCAAGCCGTCCAATTTCGCAGTCTTTGGCAGTGCTTTAGCTTTTACCTAGTGTCCATTTGCATTCTGTTTGACCCAATTTTTGCTCTTTTTGTATCGTCTGACCCGTTGCACAAACGCTTTTCACAGCGCAGTATCGCGGTTTTTGCCTTTGCGTTACGGCCGATAGGCGACGGCCCTTTTCTTATTGCCAATAATCGCCTGCCGCCACCCATAACTCAGCTGTTTGCCGTTTATATGTATCGATATAAATATATTGCTCAAACTTTGACGTTCTTGCTGTGCAAATAACGCAATTACAGACTAGACTTTGATTGTACTAAAGTTAAAGAAAACTTAATAAAATCATCTTAGTTTATATGTTTTGACCAAAACTACAGCTGACCGATAGGTTTTCCTGTGGCAAAAAATCGCTTGCCGCCACCCGCCAGACACTGCACAGCTGTTTGCTGCTTAAATGCACGACGTCACAATCGTGCAGTTAACGGAATTGCGCAGCTAGCAATTTATGTATAAAAATTATCATGAATTGTATGTAAACATACTAGTTTCCGTGTATAGTAGAAAAATTTCCATTTATTCAGCTAGCAATCAATCCTTATTGGCTAAAAATTCAAGTTCCTCCACTCAGTGCAACCTCTTCTGTTTCGCATACCTGCGGCGAACACTTAAATGAACGCCAAATCTAAAGCGCCATCGCTGTGTTTAACCTCGTTGACGGTGCATGCATATTTTTGATAGTTCATATATGAGAACATTCACGTAGTTACCCTTTGATGGGAAATGTCAAAACAAGTAGGCGGTTGTGATTTTGTAAAATAGTTATTCATTTGATTTATGTGCGCTCACCTGGTGAGACTTGCTTTCGAATTGTATGCCTGCGGCGAATTCACGTGTTTATTATTGTTTTGACGATTGCATTCCAGAACGGCTTGAAAATGGAAGATTTGCGCGCTTTAAACAACTGCGAGCCGTTTAAACAGCTACGCACTGGACTTACCAACTATCATACATTTGTGAAGCCGTTGAATAGCTTCAACTATATTAGCGGTAAGTTCTCTTTTGCGAAATGAATTAGTGCAAAAACTCAAATGCCGCCGCTTCGCTTCCTTCCAGGCAATGATCAACAAATCAAGGATATAGCAGAAGTTGTGCTAAATGTGCTGCTGGAGCATGAACTGGTTATTGAGAACATATTCCTAGTTAAGGCTGAGGAGCATCTGGAGGTCAAAGTGAATCCTGCAGGTGACTTGGATCGTCTGCGCGGCATACTAATGTATTTGCTACTGAACACCGCCATGGGCAACCAGGAGAAGGAGTTGGAACTGGCCAAGTGGAACCCGCAGTTTGTGCACTTGCTCAAACAGTTGCCGGAGCCGCTGACGCAGGTTTTGACTGTGAGCATCGCTTTGCTCTGCGGCCTCCACGAGTTGCTCTTCGAGTTCCTCGCCTATGGGCCCGCCTGGCTCACATCTCAATACTTCGATGGTCTCAGCGGTGTCCTGAACCACTTTGTGGAGAATACGGTGGATAGGCTCTCGTACATTGCCGGCGCCCTGAACGCCGTCACTAACGCAATCTGCCATAAATATTCAATGCCGATCATCGATAACTCGATGGCGCTGCTCCAGCGTCACTTGCTATCTAGCGAAGATCGTCTGCGCAGCGCTCTGCCCACCAGCAGCGGCCGTAACCGTTATTTGGGCAAATCGATTTGCATGCTGCTCGATGTCATCGTCAAGATCTTGAATTGCCTGGAGAAGCCGCCACAGGCACCCGACTACGCGGCCATATATACAATGAACGCGTCGCCGGTGCAACCGGACAATGTTCCTCTGCCCTCGGCTCAGCAGCAGCTGGAGATCTTTGTCTGCAAACTAATGGACTCCGTCCAGCTGCTGTTGCAGTTGATCAGCGTGGACACCTATATGACCTGGCACGAGATGAAGTCCGATCACATTCTCTTCAACATGCAGGCCCAAGTGAGCAACAGGTGCCTGAAGGTCACCCAACTGCTGGCTTCTGGGCAGAATAAGTACGAGTCGCTCTTCAATCATTCGCTCAATTCTCAGCTCTCGAGCTTTGTGGGTGGCGCCCAGACCATCGAGCAGTGTCTGTCTGACCTCACCCTGGGCGAGCTGCTCAGCTTGCTGGACGGCGACTCGGGTGAAGTGACTGATGAGGAACTGTCTAAGGCGCTCGATGAGCTGCTGTCCCGTTCCATTTCGTTCGGCAGCGCTGAGTGTGTCCAGAGCATGATTACGCACAAGCGTCTAATGGGTACTAAGCATCTCTTGCTGATGATTGAACACTTGGGTCAAGTGGTGCAGCTGCGTAAAGCAGAGGCTGCAGAGATCGACGTCAACTTTCCTGCTGGCAATCAGGAAAATGGGCAGGCTGATAAAGATGCACAGCAGAAAACGGACACTCAGCATCCATTTGCAGACAGTGCAGCTACTGAGGAGGAGACGGAGCCATTGCTATCGGGTGAGAACGAAGATGAAACAGACGATAACTGCACGTCCAGTGAGGACGACGATGATTCATACCAGTATGACAATGAGATAGCGGATGTCAATGTGCCGTATACCGAGCTTATAAGCAGCCTAGTGGTACCCCTTTACAAGGACATTACAGACATCCAGGTGAAGATGGAAATACTGAATAAGCGCGAGGAGCTGAATCTGCTGGATCAGTTCGTATTCTACCAGCCAGATCATGTGCCACGCCGCATCTTCTTCTACAATCAGCTGACCTACTTAAAGGACCGCTTCCCAATCAATGAATTTCTGAATCTGTGCTTCGAGCAGCCCGAAGAGTCCTGGCTGGACTTCGCCCGTTTGGGCATGAAGCATAAGAAATTCTGTCTGCTCTACTTGGGTGTCATCAAGCGTTGTCTGCCCCACTCGCTGATCCTAATGGAATCGACTGTCAAGAGTCTGCTGTACGACACCCAGCTGATCACCCAACGCGCCAACACTCAGTATGCCTTGGCCTCGACAGAGATGCTGCTGTGTCTCTATCAGCAGCCCATCCTGTTGCAGAAGTTTGACACGCCTCTGCCAATGCTGATGCTGCAGCAGCATAAGCTGCCCTTCCGGCACAGTCAGGAGCGCTTCTTGGCTGACCTAGCCGGGGCCTTGTCCAAGTACTCAAAGAACAATAACTTCAACGCCGTGGAGAAGACAATGCTACTGCTGCTCCAGCTGGATTCTGTGGAGCGGCAGCTGATGAAGACCGCCAAGGATAGGGTGAGGACAAAGCACACCCACCTCAATAGATTGTTGCAATCCAAGGCAAGGACAAATTGCAATACCAAAAGCTACTCATCATCGATCATCGCAGTCGAGGTGCGCCGAGCGCGCTATCAGCTGCAGCTGGCCAAGGCCCATTTGATTCAGTACAACTCATTCCACAGATATAGAGTAACCAACTGGGACATCATCGCCCAGGTAGTCCTAACCATGGATCGGCTGAGAGAGAAGCCAGAGAACTTCCAGCTGAGGCGCATCGCAGCGCTCGACCAAACTATAAAGTATTACATACAATATGCGAGCCGCCTAATAACGAGCAACGAAGGTGAGTCCCTGTCATCTATAATATTATTATATTATTGACTGTATTCATATTGATGTCTTATGCCCTGCAGAGATGCGTGGGCGCTTGCGCCAGCTCATTGATCAGAAGGTAGAGCACAAACACTTGTGGCACAACGAGGAGTTGGACATGCTAAGGGATGTGAAGCGTTCGATTGCTGGATATACCAAGGTAAGCTAAAGCAATTACTAAGTACTACAAACATTATATATTATATTTAAATTGTTGTCCCTGCAGCTGATTAGCGTGGCATCGACTGTGGAGGCGATGCAGCTGCTGCGCAACGCGATTCGTCTTAGTCTCAGCTTGGCTGTGTTGAAGCGCTTCGCGGATCAGGTGGATACTATGGACTCAGACAGGGGCCAATATGCTTACAACTTTATATTCAAGTGCTACATGCAAGTGATCAGCTCTGAAATGATTCAGAAGGCCAACCCCAGCAGGTATCCGATGCTCATTGAGCACATTTTGCGTGCGCCAAAACTCGACAAGCCCGAAAATATGCGTGCCGCAATGCCGAATTTGAAAATTCTACTTCGTCCCTCTGGCCTTAGGAACCGAATACTCATACAGCGTTATGTCGCCGATACTCTAGCTGCAGCCAACCGCAACTGAAAGTTCTGCATCAAAAACTACAAAAATGTACACTTATTTTTTGTATAACGTAAAATTTTGCGTATCAACAAAAATTTAAACTAGAATTATGGCGCCATTGAACTCGTCGCCTAAGCAACAGGGCTGTTATCTTAACATATACACATATATATTTACGAGAAAAGGAATATACATACATAAAACATAATATGTAAACAGAAATATTTGTATACACATTAACATTATCATCATAATATCGATATTGGCGCCAATGAATTCGCCGCCAATATTTTGTCATCTAAAGAATCAAGGGAGCAGCTGTACGCTAGTCCAAAAAAAAGAAACAAATTTGATATGTATAACAAAAAAAAACGATGTGAACACAAATAAATAAAATACACTTGAATAAATATCAGAGTTTTAATTAGAAGCTGAAAAAGCTAATCAAATAGTTGAGCCACCGGTTAGATCTCTTATATTAAGTCTTCAAATCGTGGCGCCCATGAATTCGCCGTCGTACTGCCTTTCTTAAAAAGGGAAACATGGGATTCATCACGTATATACCGAAACACGAACAAGAAATATGAAAGACAATGTAAATAAAAATAGAAATGCATTGCTTCTTACAGAATGCCTTTTATTATTAATTTAAAATTTTATTATTTGTACCATTGCATTGGCTGCCAACTGATGTCGAAACAAAGGGCTGCAATGATGCGATAGAATCGTCACACGGGTTTTTATATCGATCTGGTAACTCCAATTACCGGCTGGTCTGGTACGCTATTTGGCTGACGCATGCGTCTAGCATACATGTATGACGGCGGTGACTGAATTTTTTTTGCATACGAAAATTTTGCTGCTGAAAAGTACGGAAGCAGAAGTGCGTGAATTAACGTAGTCAGTGAGGAAAGCCAAACATTTGTTAATCACATATTACACATTTAGCGGCTCGCGCGAATTGCAAACAACTCACGTTGATCGTCGGTTTTTTTTTCGCACGCAGCAGCCTCGTGTATTTAATTTTTTTTGCGCATACACTTACCGATATTTTTTGGTTGCACAGGCAGTCACACACTAACATATATATATATATACACAAATACAACCAAAGCAACGACGAAGACAAGAAGAGCGACGACGACGTGAAGCGCAGTGAAGAAGAAAAAAAACAAGCGAAATCGAAAGCAAAATTTGTCGATTTGAGTCGAGTCGAAACAAAACTCTTTCAAGTGTGCTAAGCTAAAAAAATAAGAATACAAATTAACATTCGAATTTGAATCTTGTAAAGTATTTCCAAAAATCGAAAAAGTATAGCGCAAATAAGACACATACACATAGAGAGGCCCATAGAAAACGTAAGTGGGCAAAAATGTAATCACAAGTAATTGCATTTATTTCATTATTGTTCGCCAGGAAGCAACAGCAGCAGCAGAAATTCCGAGGACGGACAGGAATCGGTAGCAACTATAAGTTATTATCAGCAGTAGCAGCCGCAGCAGAAGCAGCAGCACAACCACAAAATGAATAAAACGGCACAATTCGAAGCTCCGTTGACCATTGAGCCACCGCATGAGTTGCGTTTTGTTGGTAAGTGTATAATATGTATATTATATATTGAGTACGAATGTGAGTATGGCTGTTCTTGTGAATCGAATTGTACATCAGAAAAAGAAGCGGTAACGGCCGCAGCGACATGTACATGCATGGGTACGAGCGTGTGTTTAACTGCATTTATGCATTAGCATTTGGATTTTCCTTTTGCATTTGTTTTGTTTTGGACTTGACAAAGAGAAGGCCACTATCGTGTGTGTGGCGGCATATCGATCACTATTTGTTAAGACACCGATGGACAGTTGAATGCGTATTGTAAATATTGCCGCTGGTCAATTGCGGCGGTCGGGCGAGCAAACTGCAAAGTTCACACGCATACAAGCACGCGCGCGCACACACACACACACACTAATGCATGACTTACGCAGGGCCGCTTTGCCGACTGTTTTTCTCTCTCTTCTATTCACTTTGCACTGTACGTTTTTTTTTTTTCTACACAGCTTATCAATAATTTTGTTCTATTAGT
The DNA here is from genome assembly GCF_054131105.1 of Drosophila navojoa. NCBI lineage: Eukaryota > Metazoa > Arthropoda > Insecta > Diptera > Drosophilidae > Drosophila > Drosophila navojoa. The sequence goes on along the minus strand of NC_142895.1, from coordinate 471,331 downwards.
TTTTCCTTTTTTTCTTATTCCACTTTTGTTTTTTGACATGTGTATTTTCGAGGGTACGTGTGTGCGGCTGTTTTGGCATGTTGCTGCCAGCAGCGGCAGCGGCAGCGGCCGTGGCGTCTTTTTCGTTTTGGAAATGCCGCCACTCGTCCTTCCTCTCTCGCTCTTGCACTCTCTTCGTCTTACACGCGTGCTCTCTCTCTCTCTCTCTCTCTGTCTCCCTTGAAACCTTTGCCGCTGTCTTTTGGCTAACATTTTATTTTTATACTCAACAGCTTTCATGAGCCATTTTTTTTTTGTTCTTTTCTTTTACTTTTTGAATTTTGGCCAAATGGTAACAACAACAATGCATATGACAGCACGCTTTGATTTGTGTTGCACAGTGGGCCGTAATGCAGTAAAAGCTAATCACAAATAACAATTGCCTCTCATGTTGACCACGTAGTTAGCCTTTGCTCACTGTACATTCATATGCCTACGTATGTGGTAGTGCATATTAACATATGTACATATGTATGTGTGTACATACATGCATACAGGCATGGTCGTCTGCCGTTAACTATTCCGCCAACGATCATCGGCGTCCGACTGCACACACACACACGCACACACACACTTGCATAAGCATACATACGTGGCCTATATAACATTCGTACGGCAGTTCTATTGAATGAATTTTCCTTCAAAAAAGAACAGATTCTGAATCGCCAAAAGAATGTTTTGATGTGCTTTGCTACGTGCGTGTGTTTGCATGCGCGCGCTTGTTTGTGTGTGTATATGTATGTTTGTGTGTGTTTTGCTTTTAATTCAATTAATTTGACATGAAGAGCCAAAAATGATGGCTCTAAAGTGCATGAACATAGAATACCCTATAAAAAGAGATGCGTATGCATATGCGGATGATGTCAGGTGCGAATCGTCTTATTGACAGGTAGATTATCGAGCTCTGCCTATATTCTACCTACATATCTATGTATGTATGTATGTATATATTATGTACACGGATTGGCTGAATAGGAATGCTAGGCCACAGCTCACATGAATGAACCCAGAGCCAAACAGCTGGTAATATAATCGAATAATATTTTATGCAAACAAAGCCAGCTTTGCGCGCAGCGAATATACCCAATTAGAATGACGCAATGGGGCAGAGCTTTAGCATTTATGCGAGTGGGCTTGTTACTGGGGAAACTCAAAAGGATATTTAAGCCAGACAAAGAGCGGATACGCGAAAGGGCAATGACACCCCGAGATCTTATCTAATAGTTAAACAAGTTAGAGTGGGACATTATTGGAAGCGAGAACGGGCGAGTAAAAGGAAAGTAAAACTACAACTAGCTACGGCGGGATCTGGGTTCAGAGTGAAGACAATTTTGAGAGGACAAATTCCTATTTATACATACATATTTACAATTCAGTTAGATAATAAAACACTTGCATATATACATACATACCTACATAAACATATACCACAATATATAATTTCTTGCTTTCTATTCTACAGGTCCTTTCAATCGACCAGTGGTGACAATCATGACCTTGAAAAACAATACGGTCAGGACACTGGTCTTCAAAATTAAGACCACCGCTCCGAAGCGCTATTGTGTACGTCCAAATATTGGGAAGATTGCGTCTTATCGTACGACGCAGGTGGAAAGTGAGTAGAGCGACGCGCCTGATAATCTAAATCTGATTCTATAATCTTGTTTTTTTCTGTTTTCTATAGTTTGCCTGCAGCCTTTTATGTATGATCAGCAGGAGAAGAACAAGCACAAGTTCATGGTGCAAAGCGTGCTGGCACCACCTGATGCCGATTTGACTGATTTATACAAGTTGGTAAGCAGCTGTAGTTCCTATCCATCAAAGAAGGGGACTCTCGCTCTCTTCTCTGTGCCTCGCTCGCTCTAACTGCATGTATTGTTTGTTTGCCATTCTAGTGGAAGGAACTGGAACCTGAACAGCTTATGGATGCCAAGCTTAGGTGCGTATTCGAAATGCCGCCTACCGACGACAATGCAGAGAATAATAGTGGCAGCGGCGCCGTCGTCGTCACCGGTGCCGGCTCAACCAGTGCCGGCGGCAGCGTGGGCACCAATGCGCCGGCATCTCTCAGCTCTGGGGAGGTGGTCAAGAGCGATACAACTGTGGCGTCCGTTGCTCCACTGGTATGCGTGTGGCATCATATTGACAAAGACTTGGAACTAATTTACATATGTATATATCTGTTTAGTCACAGAAATTGACCGATGCTGAATATGCCGCAGCCCTGGCGGATGAGCTTAGGGACCTACGCGCCCTGAACGGCGAACTGCGAAAAGAGAATCTACATTTGAAGGCAAGTTGATACAATCATAGTGTTTACAGCTATACATAATGGATATTTCCTCTTTCTTTTCTCTAGGATCAAGTCACACGCTATCGTAGCTCTCCGGCCGCCAAGCAGATCAATGAGCCCTATGCTCCGGTTCTGGCTGAGAAACAGATTCCGATCTTTTATATAGCCATTGCAATTGCTGCCGCCTTTTTTGGTCTGTTGCTGGGCAAGTTTTACCTCTAAATGCCATAACAACAACAGCAACAACTACAACAACGAACACAACAACAGCAGCAGCAGCCACACAGAAACAAAAGCAAAAACAAACATTTGTGGCACTCTCTAAAAACTTAACAACAATTGGTTCATATAATTGCTCATTTGAACTTAAAAATAATTTTCTGTTATACTATATACAGACTGCAAAAGCAACAACAACAGCAACTGCAAATCCCACAATATAAATTCAAATGAGCAAGAATATAAATTTATAATTTGTTTCGGCCATTGAAAGCTACCAAAATTATGTAAACATATATACACCCACACACACACATACACGCATACACATTAAGGACACATGGTTAGATAACGTAATTGTTAAAGTAAAACAAAAAATCTAAAACAAAAATAACCGTAAGCAAATATGCAAATGCAAATTGCATCGCAAAAGTAACAAAAGCAATAGTAACAACAAAACAAAACGAAAAAGAAAAACAAATTCAGTCGTAAGCCGTAAGGAGACAGTTCAACTCATTCATCAAAAGCCTGTCTCTCTATCTCTACCTTTCTCTGCCGCTCACTCGGTATACCGCCAGCAGCAAGTCGATCATATGCATGCAGTGTTCAGCATGTCGTCTCGCTCTCTTACTCTAACAGTCTCTTATCGTTATATTCACACTCACACTAGTAATTCAGTTCTGTTGACTGCGGCGTTGCGCGTGCGTTGTTGCTGCTTACACCAATAATTATAGCATGGCCTCTGCATATATACACTCACACACACACATGATCCATATATTTATATGCACACACACACACACACACACACACACACACATACGTACGCACGCCTACTTATAAATGATTTTTTGTGGAAAGGAAAAGGAAAAGGCTTTTGTTCTTATAAATTTTTGTTTTATTTTTATCGTCTTAATTGCACTTGCATTTACTTTTAAATTCACTTTGGAGTTGCTAACGGTTCATTTGCCAAGTAAAAGAAACTAAACACATGCATTAACTATAAACAAACATAATAAAAGAAAAACGATTTAAGTAATAAAACATGCTAATGTATTTGTGCTGTTGCAAAATTCCTATAAGAGAAAAAACTAGGCAGATATCTCTTCTGCCACTAACAGAATCAAAGTTCTGTTTGCCTACATAAACACGAACACAAACACACATAAATATATGCATACGCAAGCACAAGCGCTTGGCTACGAGCTTGTGCGTAAGCTGGAAAAGGAAAGAATATCCAATCAGTTTGTATAAGCATTGACGAAAAGGAATAAAAAATACCACACATAGTCACACAAACACACGTATATACACACATTGTTAATGCAGTTTATGGTTTTTAGCATATTTCTATTCAAAATGTAAATTACTCTTAGTTTATCCCAAAATGAGAACTTTTTTTTTTTTAATATATATGAAAAACATCTATATATATAATGTCTAAAACATGTACTATAAAAAAGAAAAAAAAACAAAAACAAAGCTTCGAATTCGATTTCACTTTTCTGTTTCACATTGCAAAGCATTAAAAAAGGGTATATAGATTTATATATAAAAAAATTATATATGTATGCATATATATGTATATATATACATATAAACTTATGAATGCTGTATTTTCATAGACATGATTTCGTATTAAATGGTTAACCTAGAAATACAGTCAAAAAAAAAAAAGATAAATAAAATAAAATAAACGCATATAAGCAAATCATAAGCAAAATGTACTTGACGTCAGCTGTAGAAGAAACTAACAAATTCACAAAAACAAAAACTAAATAAAAATGAAATGAGAACAAACCCAAATTAGCCGCAAAAGTAAAAAACAAAACTGCTATAGAAATCGAATTGAATGAACAGAAGCAAAACTAAATTTAATATTTACAGTATGAATCTTAAAAACGAAGTGTTTTTTTCTTAAAGGAAAAATAAAAATATAAAAAACATTGTTAATTAAACATCAAATATCATTTAAAAAAAGAATAAATTGAAATAAATTAGCAGCCGCTGTTGCTCATACTCGTAAAATTCAAATCTGAAGACAATGCGCGCCTTTGCGAGGCTTATCGATATTTGCTATTCTAGCCAAATATCGCCATTGCACGCGATTAATTTTATGCGATTTTCAGACGCTGCATTCGCATTCTTTCTAATATCGAAATGCTATCGATAATGTCGATATCTAACGCTTTCCATGCGCACATCTCTGGTTGCCGCGCATAGCTTTGAAGCTTTTTTGGTCCTAACAGTTTGCGTTTGTCTACGCACCGCATTCCATTAGTCCTGTCTGTGATGCTGTAGATGCTGTATCTCAGCACTGTAAACAAATCGCGCACGTGCTATAAATAACTGTTAGTACAATATAGCTCATTCACATATCAATTGAAGCAGTTGCACTGCTATTTAATTTTGCTGTCGATTATTAACGAAACCATTATTAAATTTACGCGCCAATTAACATATCATAACAGAAATGCATTTACACAGCTTAAAGTAAATGCCCAAGTCTCAAATGTACAATGCGTGGTCCAGGTAAGTGCTACTGCTTGAGTCTCCTCCACGAACATAACACAATTAGCTGTGTCTTATTTTTAAACGGACACACGCACACACAGGCACGCGCGCACACATGTACAGAGATACACAGCTACACCCTCCTACGTATACAGTTACACGTGTAGAGTCCTCGCATTCAATGCCAACAACAATTGCAACAAGTAGCCAGCCACACAGCAAATCACACTCACACATACATATGAACACCATATATTAACACGCACAGACATGCGCTGGCTATTTAATTGCGAGCATCCGCATGCACACACACGTGCAATTGGCTTATGTCCCATCTACATATATATGTATCTACGTGTGTGTGTGTGTGTGTGTGTGTGTGCGTGTGAGTGCTACAGTGAAAGGCATTTTGCGCGCAACAATACAATTAAATGAGGACTGGGTGCCCCTTCTCGGTAATGGCAAATATGCAGCGCCAAAAACTGTGCTACATTTTTCCGAAATCATTTTTAAAATATCTCATTATTGCGTTTTATTCTTTTCATTCTTTTAATTATTTTATTTATTTTTTGTTTACTTAGGGTGTTTAAAGGACTTGCAGACCTAAGCTTGAGTTAATATTTATTTTAATCAATGTTTTTCCTTTAAGCCCTGTACTCACTCAAAATTAGAATTCAGAGTATAACAGTTTTATTATAATGTATGCATCAATCATTATTCCAGATCATAGCGATAAGCTAAGCTGATTTAGTCCTGTACGTCTGTTAGTTCGTCCGCCGGCCTCTATGCACTGATACATATGTACATATGTATGTATTTTGTAAACCGGCCACAATGTAAAGTTTAAAGATTTAAGATTTATCATGTGACGAATACAAGGATCCCTTCAACCAGTCTTGATTAGGTTTTGTTATTTGTATTCATGCAATATAACAAAATATATATATATATATATATATATATATATAAATTATAATTAAATTATTTTGTTAAGTAAGCTGGAAAGAAGTGAATGCATATATTCACTTTTTTCTAGCCGTTTGCTCTAGCAGAGCGTTCACTGTAATTGCGTACGCATATATGTATTTAATTTTCTTTTTCCCGTCTACCCCCTTCTCACTCTCTCTATTTCTATTGTTGCTGCAGCAATCACACACAGCTCTTTGCTAATTAGTTTCACTCAATAAGCTGCATTTGCTTATTGTATTACTGAGAAAGGAACTCTGAAAGGCTTTGCCTCACTTTTCTTAGCATCTTTCTCTCTCTCTCTCTGCCTCTGCTTTTCAGTCTGGCGTTTGGTGTTGCCCAAAAAGGTAACACCACACCTTAACGCACTCGTTCACTGCGTCTCGCCTTTCTCCTCTCCCCATTTCTATCTCACAGGGCTCATCAGCCGAAGGCTCCTCTCCCTTTACCTCGGCTTCTACATGCTCTAAAAGGGAAAATCCCGCCCCTTATCCACCACCTTTACCAAAAAAAACATTGGTTATCTCTCTCACTCTCTCTGTGGTTCGCTCTCTCTAGCGGTGCTATTTTTGAGCCACGCTAAGCTCTCAGCTTCAAAGCAACTCCATCTGAAGTCTAGGCAATCATTATGCGATCCAACATAATCCGCTTTGCATCTGCGGTTCTCTGCCACGCCTTCAATTCGTACGCCCTAATTATGGCAAGGCATCCAATATTTGGAAATACCTTCGCTTTGATATTTTGGAATGAACTTGTGTGCGTGCTAAAGCGTAACCTCAAGCCACCCACCAACCCTAAGCTGCCAAAACACCTTCGGCACAAGACCGCAACACAGACAGAGACAGACACACTCTGACGCACACATAGAGAACATATTTCCATAAGCATATTCAATCTACATTTGAATATAGACTTCATAAGCCGGTGCTTCAGGCGCAACAGACAGAAAATCAATAAATCGAGATTTAATGAGTTTGCAAATATTTGATAGCAGCTTCCCAACTGTCTACCTCCGTCTCTTCAGCCGCCCTCTACCCCCGTTACTCTATGTCTTTTTCTTTGGGCAATATTTGACATGAACTTCCTGTGTGTCACTTTTCGGTCTCCTTTCCTGCTGACCCTTCTCTCTTGCTCTTTCGCCCTTTCTCTCTCTCTGCTCACTCGGTCTCTCTCTCTCTCTCTCTCTCTCTTTCGCTTTAATTGGTGCTTTCAATCAGGCCTATCTTGCGACAGCAACCACTTTGTACGTGTCTTTATTGACAGGACACAAGTCTAATAGGTAGTTGGGAGAATTTTTGTTTCCATTTGCTCCTCTTATCCGAAAGACAAGGCACAGGTGGTCTCTACTCCTTTCTTTTTGACAGCAGCATCTTCTCTTTGTCTCACTCTACTTCTCCAATTATTGTTTTCCTTTTTCTCTTAATTCTTGGTGTCTATCTCGTTCCCGTATCTATAAAACATTCGCTCTAACTCACCCATTCTACTATTTCTACACCACTCTCTGCCTCCCTCGCTATATTCATCTCTCTCTCCTTATTTCTCCTCCCCGTCTTGCCTCTGTCTATCTGTATCTGTTCTCTATCAATACACATACTTCTCCATCTCTTCCCTCCCTTGCCCTCGTTCTAACTCCAAATTTTCTTGTGACAGCATTTTTCTTCTAATTTGCTACCATCAACAGGATGGTGATGAGTGATGGGTTTCTGGGATGGTGAAGGATAGATGTTGGCAGAATGACGACCGCCAACATTGACTACGACTATTTGCTCAAGTTCCTGGTGCTCGGTGACTCCGGCGTGGGCAAGACCTGCCTGCTCTATCAATACACAGACGGAAGATTCCACACGCAGTTCATATCGACCGTTGGCATCGACTTTCGGGAGAAGCGGCTGGTGAGAGAGCGGCAGCATCCAACTATCGCGTTCCTCCCATCCTCCCCAATCTGATTTATATTCTATTCCATCAAAGGTCTACAGCTCACGTGGTAGACGGCATCGCATCCACTTGCAGATTTGGGATACGGCCGGACAGGAGCGCTTCCGCTCGCTGACGACGGCCTTCTATCGGGATGCGATGGGCTTTCTGCTCATCTTCGATCTGACCAGCCAGAAGTCCTTTCTGGAGATCACCAATTGGCTGGAACAGCTGCGCATGCACGCCTACACAGAAGATCCGGACGTAGTGCTCTGTGGCAACAAATGCGATCTACTGCAGCTGCGCGTCGTTAGCCGGGAGCAGGTCACCGCTCTCGCTCAACGATATCGTCTGCCCTACATCGAGACGAGCGCCTGCACCGGAGCCAACATACAGCAGGCAGTTGAGCTGCTCGTTGGCCGTGTCATGGAACGGATAGAGAATGCTGTCTCCAATCGTGACTTCACCCTGCTAATGGCACAGTCCCGTCGACTGCCCAACATCGCCTACGGCCCGGATATAGTTAGACTGCATCAAGCCAATGGCAGTCCCCCTCGACGCAATCGCAACTGCAATTGCTAAGCTTATCCGGTTTGCCAGATAACAATTTGGAATTTTTAACTGGATCCGTTCAATTTTTTTTTTGTAATTGCTCGACGGATCCAGAAAGCTGCAATTGCTTGATATATCATCTGGCTATTCAGATAACTTTTGGCCAAACTATGAGAAACTTTATTCCGTTAATCCGTTTATCTATGTGTGTTGACTGTAAATAAATGTTGCTTGTTGATTAAAGGACCCTGCTTTCAGTATTATATCTGAAAGCTACTGCAGCGGCTAGGCTATCCGGACGGTTCTCCGCAGCTATTCTATCCGAATATTTAGTATGCAATCATCTGGTACTTATCCGCAGCCAACTAAGCATAAATCAGCTAAAGCTATTTGAATTACAGCTAGAATATAGTTTATTTTCTTCTTAACCATAACCAAAAGGCACAGCCGAACCACAGCGCGAGCAACTGCATCAGGCTTGGAGCTGTCAGGGCGGAGTTGCCGTTGCGCTCTTCGATCCATTGATGGTAATACTGAACGTCCGCATAGACGCCGGGCAGACCCGCCTCGGCGCAGCCATAGCCCCAAGAGACAACGCCAATCACTCGGCCATCGTAGACCAGGGGTCCGCCGGAGTCGCCTTGGCACGAGTCCGTCCCACCTCTTAGCCGCCCAGCGCAGAGCATGCCTGGGAGCAGGCTGCCTGAATAGATAGTGGAGCAGGTTTTGTGACGAATCGTGGTCACATTGGCAGTGAGCAGCACATTCGAGAGCGAGCTCTGCAACGGGAGTAAATCCGTAAAGTATATAAATTGCAGGGATGGATGAGTGCTTGGATATCCATTGCATTAATCAATATTCAAGTTCAATATTCAATTGCATTGAAATATTCAATAGCTGGTTAAGGTAATCCACTCACCTGGTTGGTGCGTCCCCAGCCGGAGACTTGGCAGGTGACTCCAGAAGGAGTTGGCTCTGTGGCCAGTTGAATGGGCGCCACAGTCGGGTGGCTGCTATTGACGGGGAGGCCGGTGCGCAGAAACATGACGCCCACATCGTCGCGCATGCTCTCCGTGCTGAAGGTGTTCATGTAGGCAATGGAGCTGACGTCGGACACAATTGTTCCATTGTTGCGCTCGTAGCGGTTGAGGGTGCCCATCACTACTACGAATTCTTTTGCCTTGCGATAGCGCTTTTTTGAGGTGCTGCGGATGAAGTAGGATTTAACCCATGATCTGATTAGCAACAATAGGTCTCACTCTACAGGCTCCCGGGAGTTTTCTTTCTATATATGCATAAGTTGCTCTGCATATATGCCTCTTTTATCCCATTGCTCATACGGATATAAAAGGGGAAATACGATTCTTATCTCCCATAGACTTTCCATACATCCCAAATGCCTTTACTCTACATGTAGTTCGATATCATAAGTACTCCCGCTCTCTTCATCTCCCCCTCCATAGATACTATACTGTTTCAATCTCTATAGCTCCCATAGCGCTCTAGTTCCCTTCCCTCTGCATGCAGACATTTGGATAAAGAAGACTCTCTCTCGCTCGCTTTCTCGGCTCATATCCCCTAGCTCCTACTTTTACTCACTTGAACAAGCAGTGGGCGGCAGTTAGGACCTTGTTAGGCCCTATCAAAGAGCCTCCGCAGATGTGGCCACTGCCAAAGTTGCGATCGTTCTTCTTTAGCCTGATGGAAACCATATGCTTCGTGTCTGCTACGCTGGCCACAGTTCCATTGATAATGCGCGATTCTGGCACCTGAGCGTCTGTGAAAGAAACTCTTTAGTAGCTGCAAATGAGAGAAAGGCAGAGAGTGAAAGTGAAGGGGAGAGAGTTTCGAATGCGCACTTGACAACTCTTGTAATCAAAAAGTTTGCTGCCCTCTCGCCTGTCCACCCGAAAAGTGGGTACGCTTTTGGCCTTGCCGCCGTATCTATTACGCTTGTTTTTTCTTTACGTCAATTTCCGCTCTGTCACAGTGGCAAGACACGACACAGCCGATGATTAACAACCAAGGCATGCACTTATCTACGAACGTCGAAGTCTGAATACCCTTGAGCAGGCAGATAACTCTGTATATGTAGATATGAGCCCTAACATATCGATCTATTGTAACTCTGTACTGCCCCATAAAGTGGTGAATAAAGCGGATAAGTCGGAAGGGTACCTGGATAAGTTGTACAGCCAGATGGAGGTCCCTTTATCAGTAGAGAAGTGCAGAGACAATAACACAGTGTATAGGTCAGGTTTACAAACTTTATCCACTCTACCATATAATAATACCAAAATTTTCCGTGTCATCTCATCGTTTAAGTTAAAACAGAGCCATATACCTCCGTCAAATTGTGTTTCCCTCCTTTCTCTATATCAATTTATGTATATACATATGTCTAAATTAATATCTACATGTATGTATATTTTCTCTCAATTTATGTTTCTATTACGTTATTTAACAATAGATCATTTCCCATAGCATATGTATGTATATATAATAAAGAGTTCGTCCGTTGATAACATTATCTTTATATGCAGGGCTTATAAATAATTATTATAAAATTCAGATATTTCAAGTGAAGTGGGAAATCGAAGCAAGTTTTACAACACTTGCCGGTCTATGGCCAATCCATTAGAATAGAACGAGAAAGCGATAAAGAGAGCTAGAGATTACGCTTTTCCTAGAATATGACTAATGCATCAAAATATTTGAAAAAGCACATTAAATTAAGAACATAAATAATAGGAGATATGGCATAGAACATGATATAAGAGCGAGTCGAAATAGACAGAAGAGAGGGAGGGAGAGAGAGGCGGGCAGAAATAAGCCTAGAGAGACTTTGTCTGTCTCTCTCGGAGAGCGAGGAGAGTTAGCTGAAGGAAAAGTGTTAGAGGACAAACAGAAAGAGAGAGAGATATATATATGTATATATAGATAGAAGAGAGATGGTCAATTTTTGACAAATGAAAACGAAGATATTAGAATCCCATATCCAAGACACAGATCATTTTTTATATATGTACATGTATATAGACGTATGTATATATTTATAGGTGGGTATATATGTATGTGTGGGTGTATACTTGATTCCTAGAATTGTTTGGCTTACAAATTTGTCCAGAAATAACTAGCCAACAGTAGAGATAAAGGAAACCACGCATTATAACGTTTAGACCAACGTGGACAATAATAAAAAAAAAAATAAAAATAAAAAAAATAACAGAAAAAAGAAGTTAACAGAAGTAGAGTTCACGCCTCTTTTTTTTTTTTTTTCTTTTGTTATTGTTTGTGTCACAACCGAATTTAGTCAACGCGCAGCTTGAACTGAATATTCGATGGCAATCGACAGCGGCAACGATTTGTGCTCCAATTGGCAATTGTTATTTTACTATCAGCAAAATTACGACAGAGGTCAGATAAGAAAAAGAGTTAGAGTAAGAGAGGAGAGATAGAGGCAGAGCATGGTTTTATGACACATACCTATACCAACTATATATTAAACACAAAATATCAAATAGATCAAAGCTGCAATCGTATTTTGTGAATTGTATTTCTTTTGTAAAACTTTTTGCACTTACAGTAAATGTTTGAATATTTGTGTATAAATAGATATGTTTAAATTGAAGATAATCAGTAAATATATGTATATATAATCGAGACACAGATCTATAGATACAGTCAATGTAAATAGAGATAAATGCAAAAGTTGTATGAATTCGAATTTGATTTGATAGGCAAATTGGACAGATTTACAATGTACATATAATATTTATATATATAGATCTATATATGGACGGTTGTTACACTGATATAACTAAGTATACAAATTTGCACTACAATTTCCAAAAGGCACTTAGGTTAAATTAGAAAAAAAAAAAATAGAAGAGATTCTGGGTGCAGAAAAAGTTCTGCTTGGACGGCGTTTCGAAATGTTTCTTGTAAATGGAATTGAAGTCGAGCTGCGTTAAGTTGAATACAAAGCTTCTGCATATGGTTAATAACTATATGTAGCCCTGCAGGCTGCGCGATTGGCTATGATGATGACGCGGTGGCTGATAGCCAGGCTCCTGCATTTCCATCTGCATCACCAGATTCTTTTGCTCGCCGCGTGCCTCGTAGGCCTGGCGGGCTTCGCGCTGCAGTATGAGAGCAGCCAGGCCCAATAGCATGAAGGTTACCACGGCCAGGGCGTACGACCAGCCAAGCACATTGAATTTCGGATACATTAGCCAGTCGCGTCGATAAGCACAGCCGCCAAAGATGCAGACGGCCAAGAACATGAACAGCGCTGCAATACGCAACAGTTAGTCTATATATACATATAGGAACACCATCTACTTACAGGACACGGCTGTGCCTATGTAGGACAAGCGTATGAGCAGCCATTCGTACTGCAGCACAGGCTTCAAGGGCAATCTAGTAATGGTGAGCGAGAGCAGTGTCAGCACAGTGAAAACTATGATGAATGACATTGTTACAAATCCCTGTACGGCCATCAGCCAACCAGGCAGCAGATATTCACGTATCACATAATAATCCTAAAACAATCGAGAGCAATTAGTGCATTATTACAGCTATGAGATCAGAGCTCCTAGATGAACATAAGACATTTAGTATTATGTGATCTATAGTACCATAGCAGTCAAGTGCAACAAGTGCTACGCTTGATATATTTAGTACTTAATAGAACACTTTTTAGATCAGTTAAAGACAACAACATAACGAATATCATGTTTTAGTACATTTTACACAAATAGAGTCGCATATAAGCACAGTGGAATTACTTACATGTGAGAAGATCAAATGGCAGCCTGTGAACTGCTTGGGGAATTGGTAGTTCGGATAGACAAAGTTCTTGAAACAGTATTGCCAGAGGCCCATGTTTTTGAAGCTGCTGCGTGTTTCCTCATACGATTCGATCCAATACGGTGAGCAGAAGGACATCATCAATACAAAGAAGCTGGCAAACGTGACAATTGCTCCAAAGACGACTCCATCTGCAGGCACACACAAACACATGCAAATACAGTTATTTGTTCAGCTATAAACAACAAACGTTGGCTGCGTCACTTACTTGTCGCACGCGGGTAGTCGCCCTTCTCCACGCTTGTGTCGGTGGTGTCCTGCGACTGCTGTTTGCCCAAATTGCGCATTTCGAAGGTACTTTACTTACAATATGAAAAAAAACTAGCTTTACAAACAATAAACAACTGAAAAACAAATTAGTTCGTTGCACACACCCAACTGCAAGGTGGGGCTAGGGATGACAAAAGTAGAAGCGATGCTTACGATAATAGCGATACTAGCGATAAAAGCTGTCATATCGAAATTTAAGATCGTACTGGTTTTTTGCAGAATCAATACTTTTTATGTAAAAGCTACAAATTGTTAAATTGTTAAAATAAAAATAATTATGCATTTCATACACGAAGTGTTGAAGTAAGGTAGTAAATTTTCAAATAATATTTTATACGATGTTTAATCTGCGGATCGCACTGTAGATATTGTTGTTTTATCGATATTTAGTATATTTCTTGTTTCTTGTTTTTTTTTTTTCAGATCCGCTGGCCACACATTAGTCTTGTTTACCAGTAGTTTATCTTCCCTATTTTATTAAAGCTAGTATTTACAATAACAAACAAAAAAACACAATTAAATAACTTGATCCACTTCATGGTGCTCCAAGTGTTTCATATAAGCCAAAAAACATGTCCAGCATAAGCTGCAGACACTAATAAAAGGCACACGGTTCCGCTCAGGTATCAAAGAGAAGTTGATGGTGGCTACCAAAGGCCAAACAGCTAAGGCGACCTGATTGGCATGAAAATATAAATATATATTTTATATAAATGTTTATTTATATTGGATTAAATACCTTATAGGTGGGCAGAAACTTCTTGCCAACCTCGGCGACAGCTTCTTGCACCGTCTTTGACTCCAGCAAGCTCATGATGAAATAGAAACAGGTCATTGCGGCGGGCGTATATGAAATGGTCTCCACGGCGGCCTTAATAACGCCATAGCGTAGCGATGTGTGTGGCCACATAGCACTGGAGATCTGTGGAGGAAAACAGATGTAGAAGGAAGTCGGCAATGAAACTGTTGAGTTACCTTCACCCAGCCATAGAGCGTGGGCGCTACAAACAATCCACCGTACATGCTGAAGCGAAAGACGCGCCACCAGTCGTAATTGCCTGCATCGCAAATATATCCACATAAGATATATTATATATTAGGCGTATATGTGTGAAACTCACCCCAGCGCTTGCCCTCAAATGTCTGCTGTATCAGGCTGCCCGTGGGCCAGATCAAGCTATACGATATCATACCACGCGCAATGGGATATCGCACGATGAAGCTCTTCAGCTGTTGCCACAGCACTGAGGAAGCCATCTCCCTGCCTGTGTGTGAGTGAGTGCGTAATTAATGTAAATGCATGTAAATCAAGTCACGCTTTCAGCTTGCAGAAACCCAAAGGCCAATTGACCTACTAGCATGCGGGCTAACTAGTTTAGCGTAAAAGCCCCGCTGGGAGACGGGTTAAATAAATGCAATGGCTGCCTGCCTAGCTCTAATCAAACAACATGACACGCCTTTGGTGTACACTGCTGCTGATTGTGATTGGATTGCTGCTCGGCAGAGTGACTGCAGGCGAAGCAGGAGCAGGAGAAGAACGGCAG
Source organism: Drosophila navojoa (assembly GCF_054131105.1). Classification (NCBI taxonomy): domain Eukaryota; kingdom Metazoa; phylum Arthropoda; class Insecta; order Diptera; family Drosophilidae; genus Drosophila; species Drosophila navojoa. Next base: position 456,148 of record NC_142895.1, on the reverse strand, counting down.
ACTGCCTTCGGCAAGGTTTCCAATGGAGAAGTAGCAGAAGGCAAGAAAGTTGAGGAAGCATTAGCAGGAGCGGAAGAAGATCAGCAGGATGGCAAGATAGTTAATGGAACACTAGCTGCCCAAGGCGAGTTTCCCTATGCCGTAAGCAAATCCAAAGAATAATCAGAGGAATTCTTCAATTCACACACTCTGTTCCTCTTCAGTTGTCATTGCGCCGTGCCAAAACGGGCGCGCACTCTTGTGGAGCGACATTGCTGAACTCGCGCTGGGTGCTGACAGCGGCGCATTGTGTGCGCGGCTCGAAGCCAGAGCAGTTGAATGTGCAGTATGGTAGCAATCAAATCGACCGCAATGCCAGCCAGCTGGCCTGGATAGCGGCCATACACGTGCATCCCGGGTACGAGCCGGAGGACAAGTACATACATGACATAGCGCTGCTGCAGCTGCAGGTGCCCATCCTCTATAGCCGCAATGTGCAGCCTGTCCGGCTGCCCGAGCCACTGCAGCAAATCGAAGAGAATAGCAGCGCCGTGCTCGCTGGCTGGGGCTTGAATGCGGTTTGTAATCAGCACCACCAGTGACTTGGTTCTCTAACTATTCATCCCTTCTTTACACTTTGCAGACTGGAGGCGCGTTGCAAGTGAAGCTGCAGAAGGCGCAGCTGCACGTATTCAGCGACGAGGAGTGCAGTCGGCGTCATCAGACGCAGCTGCATCGGAGCCAGCTCTGCGCTGGCCTGCCCGAGGGCTGGAAGGGGCAGTGCAGTGGTGATTCGGGTGGCCCACTGCTGTTGCCTTCCTTGGACACCCAAATCGGCATCGTCTCGTGGAGTGTGAAGCCCTGCACACGTCCACCCTACCCGGGCGTCTTCACCGAAGTCTCCGCCTACGTTGATTGGATACGGCAGACAGTGGGTCGGAATGACCCACAGCATTCACGGCTCTGGATCGGTAACCTGATTGTGGCACGCGAGCCACCTCCACTCGACACCAATTAACACGTTTGTACTTAAATGCATTTTATTCACCTAAACAACAATTTGTTCTAAATTAAATACAAACCCTTTTATATACAATAGAAGAGAAAAGTCTTGAATCGGTCTACAGCAACAGCAGCAGCTGTCTATATTTGGTCTCCAGCAGCTGCACCTGCTTCTAGCTGTCTTCTGCGCCAAGCGGAAGATGGTCTACTCCTACCCTGTCTTTCTATATAGAATATCAAGAATGAAAACAAGGACAGCATCCTGCTTGATCTCTGATAGCTGCTGCTGCTGTCTCCCTAGCCTCATCTGCATCTCCTGCCTTCCCTGTAGCTGCTGCACTGGGTCAACTTTTTCGCGTGCTTCCTCTCTTCTATGAACAAAAAATAGAACAGCTATGTAAGCAGCTCGATCTCTGGTAGCTGATGATGCTCTTCCTGCTCCCTATCCTGTACCTGTTCGTGGTCCGGCTCCATTGTTCGCGTTTTCATGTATGCCAAGAATATAGTCCAAAGGAGGCTGCAAAAGCTGACGAAGATAACGCGATTGTGTTCCGGCACTAGCGAAAAGTTGATGGTCTGTATAATGGGCCAACAACAGAGGCCCACCTGTCAAGGATGAAGCCAAGTTAGATACTGACTACCTCCGGCCACGGCCTCAAAGCCAGCTAACCTTGTATGTGGGCAGGGCCTTCTCCTTGGTCTCGGCAACGGCTTGCTCAAAGGTCTTCAGCTCCAACAGGCTCATGCCCATGAAGAAGCTAACGCAGGCAAAGGGGCCATAGGACAGTTGCTCCGTTACGGCCTGGAATGTTCAGTTAAGGAGTTTGCCAATCTGTCCGCCATGTCGATCCCGCAGCACTCTTACTCACCTTGAGCAGGCCAATGCGCAGATTCGTCTGCGGCCACATGGCACTGGTGAGACGCACCCAGCCATAGAGGCAGGGCGCCACATAGAGGCTGCCAAAGAGACTGAAGCGCAGTGCACGTGCCCAATCGAATGTCTCTGGGAAGGGAAGGGAAATCGGAATTGGATAATGGACAATAATAATGGATAATGGACATTGGATTTATCTTAGAGCAATCCCTTGTGGACTTACTGAAGTTGCGTCCCTCTATTGTTTGCTGGATGAGGCTGCCCGTGGGCCACAGCAGGGCATAGGTCATCATGCCCTTGGCCATGGGGTGCATTTTGGACAACATTTTAGCCGGCATTTAATCTAACTAAACACTAACTAAACTAAGGAGCAGGCACTGAGGAGCAAAAGCGTTAAATAGACAGTCGTTGGCAAGCCAAAGGCTAAGACAACAACGAGGTCGACGTCGAAGGCGACTACATAGACACATACACACATCAATATAAACAATATATCATGCCTAATTGAGCATATGGCACATAATTATACCCTTCCCTCGTTAGCAAGTGTCAAGGCCAAAACATAGGGCTCAGAGAGGAGCAGGAGAAGCTTTATTCATGAATTATACTTGTGCTTTTTTCTTTCGCTATTCATTGCAATTTTGTAATCATGGATCATGTATGTATGTATGTATATGTATATGTATTCATAAATAGTCAATAATTTAATTTTATATACATATGCATATATATGTATATATATACTATATATGTATGTATATAAATATACCCCTTTATATTACAGATGCACATATGTACATACATATACGTATGTATGTATATGTGCATGTGTATAATGAAATGCGTGTATGCAATTGACCCCTGGGCCTCGCGTGCCGAAGCCTTCGGTATTGAGCTGTACTTGCGTTTTTGTTTGTTTTTGTGTTTGCCTTTGCTTTTGGTTTTGCTGCGCTGTCAGCTGTTTCGTGAAGGCAGGCGCGCAATTTGATGCTGCACTATTTCTCACTGTATTTGAACTTAAATTTGTTAACAAATGTATATTTATTTGCGACCAAGTGTCACTATGGTTGCACGCATACTGAAAGCTACAAATAGTTCGCCACCAAAAAAAAAAAAAAAATTAAATAATACAATTGTCATTGAAAATGCATTTTGTTGCACGATCGTGCAAAAGCTTTTCCGTTTCCTCAATTTTTTTTGGCAGTTGACAGATGGGGACGGACGTAGCGGATGTCAAGGGTGTGCGAATACACTCTAATACAAATTCGTCTGTGTCAAAAAATAAAATGATACAATATGGCCAAATATCAGGCAACGTCTTATGCAAATTTACTAACGGGAAGCTTGCTTATTGGTTAATGCTGTCTTTTAGGAGATTGGCGAAGCACACATGCATATGTACGTACATATATTCATATGGGGATGTTGCTATTTATATACATATGCACATAAGCATATGTGTGTGTGCTTACAGAAATTCAATGTACAAAATTGTCATAAATTATTATTAAACTCGTTCTACACAAGTAGAAATGCAAATACATATGTATGTATGTATGTACGATTTCTACATATCAAATTTGCTAACGGGGCGGCACTTTGCCTGTGTCATAACAAACGTTACGCATGCACACGTACGCACAGCTCATATGCGTATTTATGTAATTGTATGCTGTTCCGCAGATTTATGCGAATCGGCATTTACAAGCTTGATAAGCTACAGATAAGTTCTAAGTGTGTATGTGTGTATCTTGTAGAAACGCCTTGGCCGTCGTGTTGCCACCTTGTAAATCGCGTACTCACATATGTAAGCGCACACACACACATGCGTATGCCTATGTATGTCTTGCTTAAGTTATAAACGAATTAGACTTATTATTATGCTAGTTTTTAGTACTATGTGCATAGGACGCCAGAGACGCCGGAACGTCGCTGCTGCGCTGCTTTTTGCAATGAACTAAATAACAAAAATGATTTGCGTCAGCTGTCTGCGCGTGCTGACGGCTGAAAGCTGCGAAAGCTTTTGAAGCCCTCGAAGTCTGCGTGTGTGAGTGTGAGTGTGTCTAATGCTGTACTAAATTGAGTGGGTTGATAGTTGAAAGCTGCGAAAATTGTTGATGATCTAAACGGTTGGAGATGTATGATCTAAATTGTTGCGAGCGTTTTTAAAACTCTAGAATTGGGTACATCGGATATGTAGACTAAATGTGATCGTTATATTTTAAATGTCCAAGATATTTCATTAACACGCATTCGTTTTATTTTACTGGTGATCGAGCAAGAGGAACCAATCATCAGTTAGCATCGTCTCCCTTTACATCCTGCACATCGTGCGCTGTGCGCTTAACAGCGGTAACCTGTTTATTGAAGATGAAGGTGTGATATGTTTTAGCCAAGGCAGCGCACTTCAACGGCTCCTTGCCGTACTGGCGATAGCAGCTTATCAATTGCTTTTCCATTTTATCGACATCCGCCGAGCATTCGTTGGCCTTGGCCCATTTAATTGGCTGTCCGAACAAATTGTGCACACGATCTAATGTTTTAGTAAATTGTGCCTCCTCAATTTCTGTTGAGCGCCGTGCCCACGATGAAGAGATTTCCATCTGCTTTTGCTGATAAGTTTGCATCTCATCGCTGCTGCCCGTTCCAGCTGCATCTCCAGCTGCTGCACCTTTACGATTACAGTGCTCACAGGTGGAAGCGACGGGTACTTGAACTGGATTTGTAACGGGGGCGGGTCCCTTTTCCGCTTTGGTTGCCTTCTCGACGCGCTCCAAAACTTCCCGGCTGATTTGAAATGGTGATGTATTTGGTATTTGAACAGTTTGCGGTTTGCTATTGTTGGCACCCATATCGAAACTTATTCAAACAAAAAAAAAATGGTATAAATATATCGTGCGCGATTCGTAAAGAAATTTTTAGTTTTCATAAAAATTGTATATATAATATTATAAGTCTGATAACTCAAATTGAATTTTAAATACATGCAGTAGGTTTATTATTTTTGCGTCTGGGCATACTTTTGCTTTGAAATATAAATATATGACTAAAATATATCGACTGGTCGCCGCAATTCTAGTACAAAAACCGAACGATTATAAAGTACAATTTTAAATGGCATACAGCAAATTTACACACATATATTTTTTTATAAACACAATTTTTTATGGAATACATATTTATATATTTATTTTATATATTTATATATACATATATATAGAGAGGTGTGATCAGTCAATGTGTAATTGTGAAATATTCATAGCAGTTCACTTTTGATTCTCAATAAATGAACGTATATTTTTTAATATATCGATACGCGTAATTAATCGATACAGATCGCGATTCGTACATATGCAACGTTGCTGTTTACTTATAGCGCATAAACAAACATTTATTCCGCTTATTGTTGTCTATATAAAGAAACTCATTCAAAATGCACGAAGAAGAAACAGCGGAGCATCCAGGTGAATAAGAAAAGTGGTTTTATCAATTCGTTTTATATGTACATAAATATTCTTAGCGTCCAGCCAATTGTTTCGACGGTTTCTACAATGCATGGAAGATGGCCAAATACGCAGGGAGCTGTCCGACGATTGTATTTTATCTTTTCCCGGACGCTGCTTAAAGGGCGCTGGGCCAGTGTCTAGTTATTTGCGCGCACAACTCGTAGGACGGTATAATCATATAGAGTTTTTGAATGCGCGGCAATGTAATGAGTCAGAGGAATCCGCGCTTAAAGATCGCTTCAGACGTAGCTTTCAATCGCAGCGCGATCGATTTAAAGCCCCAGAAGTGCTGCCAACATCGATGCATTTGCGTGCCGAAAGCGACGAAGAGGTGGAAGAGGAGGAGACTGCAAGTGGAAGCTGTGCCAACCAGTTGATAACACCTCCACGCTCCTGTGTGTCGGCTGACACCATCGAGGTGATGCACTGTATCACAGCCAGTGGATCACTACAGGCATCGCATGACCATAGCGACGGTGGCATTGAACTTAGTGAAAACTGTCAGATGTCATTAACGCTAGGCTATCGCGACACTACACTCGTAGACAAAGATCATACCTCTACAGACATTTGTCTGATTGTCTACGAGAAGGTGAACTCGATGACCCCCGTCGTTCAACGTCATTCGCGGATGCGAAGGGCACGAAATGTGTTAACCGACGACGAGGGCGAGGTGCCGGCACCTCGTAGTGTCCGTCGAACGCTCTTCAGCAACACCAGCGATGACTGCGATGAGGATGCAGTGCAGCCGGCCATAGATCATTCACCTCTTCTGCCGCGCAAGCGCCAACACAAGGGCGATTCGAGTACGAGGAAAACAAAACGCTTAAATGTACTTGGCGGTATGCGCTTTTAGAGGTATTCCATCATAGGATTCATCGATAGCTTGTCGTAATTAGCATTAGCTCGCAATGTACCAAACGTAATTATATAATTCAAGTGGCACCCATGTTGGATGTTGTTTGCGAAGACTGAGTCCACCCGGAAAGATTTTACAAATATTAACAAATGATGTTCTGTACGATGGACTGTTAGCGTACTAAGTTGCTTCAAACATATACACTTATTATGTATATTAATTATATTTTGAAATTTGTTAGGTGTTATAATAAACTTCAAATATATACAAGCGATTGACAGCTTGATATATTTGTATATCTCTGGCAAATAGCTATTACAGAATTTTCAATTGGTATTCAAGCAACATCATTTGAGACGTTCGACATTGTAGTTCGTTACACAGGAAAATATTTTCAACAATCTTGAGCCTGGTTTGTTCACTTCAATAACCATAGTGGTCACTTGCAAGTTGCAATTGAAATTGAAATGCAACCGTTTAATCGATGATGAATCCATACTCAAGCTATCGATAATCATTGAGCAACTCTATAAATTGAAAGTGTGCTTGTCTTTGTTTTCGTATTGTTTGAATTTTTAGCGACGCGTTATACTTATCCAGTAATATGGCTAATATAAGTAATAGCGAATACAAGAAGACCGATTTCGACTGGAACGAAATAAGCGTTGGCGACTATAATCTAGATCACTCGCAAAACTTCTTTGGTATGTACATAAAGTGTACATACAATTTACAGTTAACTCAACAAAAAATGCGCCATTTTAGCAGCTGCTTCTTCAAACAGGGCGAACGCGCTGGGTGATTCAATAGATTTTATGGATAACTATAATAATTCGAAGAGCGGAAATTTGAATATCGACTGGAATGAACCCAAGACGGCCGACTATAAAATGGAATATTCAAACGATATGTGCGGTATGGCGATATAAGGTCGATTACAGTGAATGTTGTGACATATATGTTTTTTGTGACAGCCTCCTCTTCCAACAAGGAAAACATGGGCGATCAATTCAACTGTAACAATGAGAAGATGACGCGGGAGCAACGGGATATATCAGTTTGTGACCAAAATTTAAATGAAGATGACATAGGAAAGATAAAAACTACTGAACTGATTCGCGAGGATGCGCTACAGGATAAATCAGTTTGTGATCAGAATTTAAATGTAGAGGATATAGTAAAGCTGAGAACTACTGGCGGGCTTGGCGAGGATGGGCCTGAGGATGAATCGGCTTGCTATCAGAATTTGAATGAAGGGAATACGAATGATGGGAAAGCTGAACAAGAAGAGAAAGAGGATCAATCCGCATCTTATAAAAACTTGAATGAAGATTATATCGTACATATTGAATCTGAGCTGCAGTTGCAGCTGCAGTTGGATTTGTCAACAGATTCCCATCAAGGCGAAAGAGACGAACTGGAATCGTTGCCGATTCCCAAACAAGCAGAATCAGTAAGTGACCAGGAAATGGAGGTGAATGAAATACTTGGATTGAAGCCCAGGCTGAAACTCAACTGGACACCCAAGCCGAAAAGTCAAAACGAGCCAGTGTCTGCCGGAAAGGCGCCCAGGGTTTACGAATGCAAGGATGTTTATCAGATGAAGCGGGAGATGATTATGCGCCAGCGAGAGGAAGAGGAGCGTAAGGCGCGTGAATTTCACAGCAAACCGGTGCCAAATTTTAAGGCATTGCACAAACGCTTGGCGGACACAATTGTTACCCATAAGATAACAGTGCCTGTGACGCCAGAAACATTGAAGCATTCCTACGAGCATTTGCAGCGGCGGAAACGCAGGGAAGAGGTAAGGGTCAAATGCACATATATTGATATTGTTATTATACAGCATATATTTAATTCTCTCTCCAAGAATTCGAAATTGTTGCAACAGGAACATGACAATGCCAGAAACTTACGAAGAGCTGGCCTCGCCGAAGTGAAGCCATTTCAGTTGCGCGCCGATCAGCGCGTACGCGAACGGCGCGAGTACAATAATGTTGTCCAGTGTAATCTGGATGAGAAAAAGAAACAGGTAAATATTGAGCTTTTTGTATAAAATTAAATGATATTGTAGACTGGTCACACACTGTCACTACACAGTGTTGCAATGCAACACTGTAGTCAATGCCACACTGCGATAATTATGCATCAGTGCTCTACACTGCGTTAACATAGCTATGCAGCGACTCATTCTTGCGTTACCAGCTGCCATTCAGCAGATGAAGCGAAATTGAAGTTTTGAGCAACTCAGTTTTAATTTGATCGCTAGTTTGTTGAGTAAAAATTCAGAAGAAAAGTCAACACGCTACATGAGTTTAAAGTTAACTCTCTAAGTGAAACCATACAGAAAGAAAAAAAAAACACACAAAAACAAAAAAGCAAAAAAAATTATATATTAATATAGTCGTGTACTGCTGCATGTTGTGCACATATGTATGTATGCATACTTGTTGTTTGTGTGTGGTGTGAGTCATGACGTTTCGGTAAACGGACGGCGTAGAAAACAGTTATATTGTGCACATATATATTCATATATATATATTGCATAAAGAGCGCAACGCGTGACTAAAAAAAAGGAAATTTTGGTAGAAACGAAACTAAGCACAAAACTTGAAATTATTGTAAAAAGGACACAAAGCAGCTGCTGCGCCCAAATTCACACACATAAACACACACACACACACACATATATATATATATATATAAGTATAAATATGTACATATATATCTATATATGTTGACACACACACGCACACCGTCACATACACATACTTGGAGCAACATCAACAACAAAAACAACTTAGTGTCGCCGCCGTCGTCGTCGTCACAGTTGAAGTACGCCACGGCCAGTGAAGCAACAGTCTGTAGAGAAAAGAGGAAAAAACTGTAAACTGTAAACAAAGCTTTTGGCCAAACGGATAGGTGGCGCCACTTTCGCTGCAGCAAGCAGATAAAAATTTGAAGAGAAAATAGAAGCAAAATGGTTGATCGTCTCGTTAACTCGGAATTGAACACCCGTCGCATTGCCTCCGTCGAGAACTGCTTTGGCAGCTCCGGAGTGCCGCTGGCGATACCCGGACGCGTTCTAGTCGGCGAAGGTGTTCTGACCAAAATGTGTCGCAAACGTCCAAAGTCGCGGCAATTCTTTCTCTTCAACGACATACTGGTCTATGGCAACATTGTGATTGGAAAGAAAAAGTACAACAAACAACACATAATGCCGCTCGAGGAAGTTTCCCTGGACTCGATACCCGACAACCAGCAGTACCGCAATGGCTGGTATATACGCACGACGACGAAGTCTTTCGTCGTGTATGCCGCCACCAGCACAGAGAAGCAGGAGTGGATGGCCCATATAAACAAATGTGTGGAGGATCTGTTGCGCAAGAGCGGCAAGAAACCGCCGGGAAACCACGCTGCCGTTTGGGTGCCCGACGCTGAGGCCAGCGTTTGCATGCACTGCAAGAAGACGCAGTTCACATTTGTTCAGCGGCGTCACCATTGCCGAAACTGCGGTGCTGTCGTTTGCGCCGCTTGCTCCACCAAGAAGTTCCTCTTGCCTCAACAAACTGGCAAAGCGCTGAGGGTCTGCGATGCTTGCTACGATCGCTTGCGCCACGCACCTGATTCGGACGGCACCGTGGAGCAGCGGGCCTCGAAGCTGAACATAAGTGGAGCAGCAGACAGTTCGAATGACGATGATACCGACGAGGATCTGCCGGGCTCGACTGAGGCGCATGACGAACCGCGCTTCTATGGCGACAACAGCATGTCTATGGCGGATGAGCAGACGGCTAATTCATCAGCGATTGCAGCAACGACAACAGCAACACCTGCCACAGCCACACCCTCCGCCGCCGCCGCCGCCCCCGCTTCAGTCAATTGCTGAGTCTGAAGCCACAAATGCTGTGTATAACAGTTTTGGAAGAGAAACAAAACAGAATACGATGCTGGCAAATTGAATGCGAACTGGATTACTGGTACTACTCAAGAATCATATATATGTATATATGTATGCGTATAGATAGAGGGGGAGTCATACATACATACATCCACAGGGGGATATGCACACATACGTATAGAGCTCTCTCCGTCCACGTCCGTTGCGTATAAAAAAATTTGATATGCCGATTCGCATACGTCTTTGCCTTGCTTTGCTTTGCCTCGAATTCCATTTCAAGTTTTATGCTAATCTTATCAGCTTCAGTGGCTGCTGCTGCCGCTGTTGCTGCTGCTAGATAATTGCTGTACACTGTTCAATGAACGAGCATTGAGTATATACGTTTCCTGTGTCTGTCCAAGAGATTGGGCTAAATAAGTATATGATGCATCCAAAAACAGTTTATTTAGGGCATTTAAAAGCATAGGTATAACATTTTTAAACTGCCAAAGGAGCTAAATCTAGCTTAATCTAGATATGATTCACGTAACAGTTTACACGCATATAACACTACACATATAACAGCTTAATAAAATATGTACAACAACTCACCCACGAAAGCTTCCCCCATATCGAAGTCGCCTCACAGCACTAGCGAAACTGTGCTGCTTTCTTCCTGTTACATGCATGTGCATATGTATATGTACGAAGCGAATTCGCACATGCATACGCACACATACGAATTGTTGTCACATGCTCTCTTGCGCGCTCTCTGTTTGTCAGCTTACTAACTGTTCCTTTCGATTGGACTTCATGCGTAGAGCATGCAAGGCCACAGGCACAGACACTCGTTCGCCTGTTGCGTGCGCTGTCTCGCTCGCACTGTATTGGTCACCATCCAAGCTTGTTTTGCATATTGCATTTTAGTCTACTTGTTGGCAATCTACAGATTCATTCATACACAATGTATATATTATTGTATTGCACGCACACACATACACGGGCACCGACTCGCCCATCACATCCACTGTCTCTCCTTCTCTCTCACTCTTTTGCATTGATATTTCTTTGTATTTCATTCAACTTATTTGCATTGACACACAATACAAATGCAATGATAATTGTTACTCATAAATGAATATATACATACATATATAAAACTATATTCCATGGGTTAGCCAGACTTGGCATCAGCTGATCACATGTTTTGTCCGCTGCGCCAGCAATGCCAAAGTGCGCCAGAGCTGGAGCTAGAGCTCAAAGTTTTTTTGCGTACACAGAAACAGCTGAAGGCAATATTTGGATATGTTTTACTACTAATTCCTATTCTTTTGTATATCAATTGATCTGCGTACCTAATAAGACTCGTCTACACTAGATTGCCGTTTGGCTGTTGCCTTCTCAGAGCTTTCACTGTGCTTTGTACGGTTCGTTTCATTTCTGTGTTGTCTGTCTTCTGCTACCAATGGATCACTTCAGGTATTCACCACATGAATGATCCGCCTAACTATTCGCCTTAATTGAGTGAGCAAAGCGAAAGAGCAAAGTGCATAAAGTGAGTAACATGTACATATGTATGTATGTATACATATATGTATGTAGAACGGGGTGGAGTCTGATATTGAGTAGATGCGAGCGTGATTGGGGAGCGAAGGAAATAAAAGGAGCTTTTATACACTCCAGTTAAATTCAAAATAATATGATAGACAGAGAGCGAGAGAGAGAGAGATAGAGTAAGAACATATCTCTACCTAAGTAACCTGATTTAAGTAATCCAATTGAATCCTTGTTTTAGTTTCTAATATTATGATTTCTCTCTTCTATTCTTCAAGCAAGACGAACAACGCAAGCAAAGAGAAATGGAGGAAGTTAAGGAACTGCGCAAAATGACGGAATTTAAAGCTCGTCCAAATCCATTTAAATAACTAAATTACAATAAATAATAATAATGATATAAAAAAAACAATAATATTAATAGTAATCACACACTCACACACACATACACACATATATATTTTTTCTAAATGATATATTTTGTTTTTTTTTTTTTCTTTCTCTTGAGTTCCGATATTCTAATGAATCATTGCTTATATATAGAACAGATTTTGAACCTAGAACAAATCTCATAAAATTTTTATAATTGTTTTTAATATATAATTACGAGCGAGACTCGGAAGATATATGTATATATATATATATATTATATATTATTGATCATTCATTCATTTATTCAGTTTGGGTTTACGGTATTCGCAGTTCTAGTTAACATAATTATATATAATATATATATATATATATATGTGTGTATTTATCTTTTTCTTTTTTTTTTTGTTTCAATCTGTTGGATTGTAAAGCTCTTGTATATCTATATAACTAAGCAATGATTAACTGTTTTCTATTTGTATAAAGCAAAACAAAAAATAAAATAAATTTATTAATACTGTAACACTACGTGTTTTTTTAATACATATATCTACATTGTTCTCGAGTATTTAAAATATTTAAGAGTTTAAATATTCGCTTATTTCTCTGGGCATACGCCCTAAAGGTTTCGATATATGAAATGCAGAAGCAAGCGCTTGCTGATTCAAGTTATACACACTATAATGATGGATGAATATAGTAAACGTGGAACGTTTTTATAAATACCTTCCACACATATGCTGAACTCTAAAGCATCCACTCACTCCTATTTAGCAACTACTTTTAGATTGCTATAAATATGATGCATGTATAAGCTCAACTACATATATAACCCTTGACTGATGGAAATGTACATGTATCCGACGTGTGTTTTGGAACGTTTTTGTGCATGTTGCCGCACTGCTCTAATACATGCCACCTTAGGCCAATATCGCACCATCTCGCTCACAGCCAACTGACGCCATCTTTTGTTTGTAAATAGAAACACATGTGCTCTTTTTCTTTTTTTTTTTAAATGTTGGCATTTATTTATGCTTGACAGTTCGCTTATGCCGCTTCCGGCCGGATGAACATTTTAGAACTGACCATCGCTGCCCCAGGATGTCTTGACGGTATCTTCGTTCCAGTCCTCGACTCCGCCGACAGTTTCGGCAGCAACCTCATCGGCCCAGTTGGTGGTCTCTTCGACGGGATGATCGACGGCCTCCTCGATTTTGGGTGGTGGCAGCAGTTCCTTAGCGGCTGCAGCCTCCTCCTTCTCAGCCTCCTCGGGATCGCGATAGAAGAAGAGATCCACAACCACGGGCCACTCGGTGGTGCGAGAAATGGTACCGCGCAGACGGAGCACCTCACGCGCCAACAACCACCACATAAGACCAATCGAATGGGGCGATTTGTTGTTGCATGGGATAGCAATATCAATGTAGCGCAATGGCGAGTCCGTATTGGTGAACGCAATAACGGGAATGTTCACGTACGACGCCTCCATAATGGGCTGATGATCGGTGTTGGGATCGGTGACAACCAACAGACGTGGCTCGCGGAAAGCGGGCTGGATCTGATTGGTGAAGGCACCGGGTGTGAAGCGGCCAGCAATGGGCGTGGTGTCCGTGTACTTGGCGAACTTCAGCACAGCGCGCTGGCCAATGGGACGCGATGAGATGACGAAGACCTGCAATCAAAATGCGAGATTATAACGGCGCTTACTCAAATGGCAGGGACGGGGCATTTACAGCGTGAGCAGCCAAATGTGTGTATGCTGCGTTTGGGCGTGTCAGTTGAAAAGTTGAAATCATTGAATTTCATACCCGAAAGATTAGATAAATCTCATCATGTGCACCAAACGCAACAAGCGTACTCACGATAAGCAAATATATATAATTCATTTGTTACTCACATCGGATGCATTCTCAATGGCAACAATGGCGCGTGCAGCCAAAACCAGTTTCTCCCAGGTTTTGCCCAAATTGATGATATTCACACCATCAGCACGACGCTTGAAAACGTACTGCTCCATCTGGAAGTTGACGTTCTCGGAGCCCAGGTGAGTAGTGGCAACCAACATTTTGGTAATGTCATCCTCTTTGAGGGACAGTATATCTAAGCCTCCCGACATTTTAACGTGAAAGAGTTACGAAACCTGTAATAGTAGTACAAGAAAAACAAATTAATTCAATTGATATTAAGTTCAGATTTTAGCTTCACTTTGCAACATAACCTAACTTCAACAATGCACACGTGCTACATGATTCAAAAGAACACAAAAACAAATACAAACAATATCAAACAGATATAAATTTGATATTCAACTGTACAGTTTCTACAGTTACCAGTTTGCATTATCTATAATTATTTCTCAGCATGAAAATTGAGTTTTTTAAACTAAAAAGTAAAAACCATTTAACTCACGTTGTGGATGCCGCTGGGAGCGTTGACAAAATGGACGAGTGGTGGACATCGCGAATGCGACTAGGTCTGAATAAGTGTTGATAACTGATAAAAATATTGAATAGCGCATTTTGCCAGACATCGATAACACTTTCCATCTTTTCTTACTTTAATAAGTGTTGGTTATTGGCTGCCGATAGCCAGCGAGTGCTACAAAGCTAGCTGCTACAGTACTTCTTAAACATCGAAAGCAGGTTAGTTAGAAACATCGATAGCATTATTATTTATAATTATTTATAATCTGACTATGTTAGTTTGGTTAACCTCCGAATATCTTTAATGGTCGACATGGGTTTAGAATATTAATATGTCAGGCACTTCCATAATTTTTGAGGCCTGCTGATGACTTGAATTAATAGCAATGTGAGTGACAGCAAGCTATTTGCTATGAACATTATAACTGAAACGCGTTAAGTTTCCCACTATTTTAATTGAAATAAAAGCAAAATTTGGTTTTCTGTATACACATTTATTGCAAGATTTTTTTTGTTTTTATATACGTAAATGTACGTGTTTTTCGCCTTTTTTGACTACCACATCAAATGCATATTCAATAATATGGGATTTCTTTTCATTTCTGTTTTGCTTTGCCAATACAATTTCTTTTTTGTGTAATTTTTGTGAAAAAAACCATTTTTTTTTTTTTTTTTTGTGAACATACATTTTCGTTGCAGATTTTATCCATTCTTCCTTTCATTTGTCATTATTATTTTTATAAATCTTATTATTGAGTTTTTACTTTTTCATGGCATTTTTTTGTTTGTTTTTATTTTTGTTTAGTTTAAAAGGAATATATGTATATGTGTGTATGCTTGTGAGTGACTGTGTTCAAGTGTATTTGTGGGTGGTTCCTCTTTCACGTTACTGAATAACATTTAATAATAATGATAAAAAAACAACATTTTGTATACATAATACATAAAACATTTGCATTTCGCTTATCTTACGTTTTCTTCTTCTTTTTATTTTTCTGCTTTAGTGTTAAGTTACTAACTACTTATACAATGTAATGTTAACTTGTTTTACTTGTTTTAATTTGTTCGTAAAGTTTTTGTTTTTGTTTTTTAAGTACTAAATTGGGTTTTTAGTTTTTACTTTTGTCTTTTTTGTGAACAATTTGTCTTAAAAAATATATACGTAATAATTAACATTTCACTATTTTGTTTTGGTTTGTTGTTTTTTCTTGTTTTTTTCTTTTTGTTTTTTTTTTTAAGCTTTTTTCTCTGCATTTTAATTGTGTATAAAATATTTTATTTTTTATTTTTACTACAAAAAATCACTCTTTGCAAATAAAACTAAAAATGTTTTTTGTTTTTATTTGTTGTTTTTTTTACTGTTAACATTGTTGCATTTTCTCTCAATTATTCCTTCATTTTCTTTGCTTCTTTTTTTCGTTTTTAAGAAGCATCCATTTATTTTTTAAAATTTATGTTTCTTTATTATATTTAGTTTAAGCGTTTTTTTTTTTAATATTTTTTTTTTTAAGCTTCAAAAACATTTAGAAGAGACATCAAAACGATTTGCAACACAAACATTGAATTATTTTTGTAATTAGTTTTGTTTTGTTTAATTTTTGCTTTGATTTTGTTTAAAATTGTTTTCATTTATTTAAATTTAGTTTTCATTTATTTAGTTTTCTAAGTATTTAATGTTTAACAATGGATTTTATTTTATTTGATTTTATTTTGTTTTGTTTTGTTTGTTTTTTTTTTTTTGTAAATATATGTATGTATATATATATATCTATATGATATACACATATGTATATATATTGATAATCCAGATCAAGCAGAAATGAAAATCAAAGTCAAGTTTGATATACTCGCTCCTCGAATACGCAGTCTGTCAATAAGCACGGTTAACTTAAGATTTAGTACTTAGTAGTGTTAAAAATGCATGTGCAAGTCCAAGCAGTGTTGACCAGTGTTGCAAAGTATATGGTACTGTTGACTGTTGAGTAGTGTTGGCAGATGAGAAAGGTTAGAAAATCATAGAGAAAAGTTCTGCACTATTCCAAGAGCATTACTAAAGTAGTTGATTCATTAGCAAATGGGACCCAAAATCAAAACTATAAAAAGAAATTAAAGAAAAAGCTCTTTGGAAATGTCCTTTAAAGTTAAGATTCCCATTAAAGTTCTGGTTTTGCTATCCACAAAAAAAAGGAAAAATGTATATATATATTTGCATATATACACATTTATGTATGCATGTATATCAATAAATGTATGTATATGTACGTGTATATGCAATAACATTCATATCGTAATCATAATAATTAAGTAAATACATATATTTATATATAAATAAGTTTAGAGTGTATATGTTTAGCAATGCGTACGTCTTCAATTCATTCCGTTTCAATTTCAATTCATTTTAAATTCAAATTTCAATTACAATTTGAAGCTTAGGTTGAAACTCAAATTCAATTTTTGTTTCAATTCAATTTCAATTGCAGCTTCACTTTCAACCTTCATTAAAATTCAACTGTGCTTCAACTTTCATCCAATTTGAGTTTCAGCTTCAATTTCAATGGAATTTTCATTTTAAATATTCTGCTTCGAATTAAGTTTGAGTTCATTCTCAATTTCAGCTACAACTTCAATTTGGCACTGAAAGTTTTCGCAGCTCGACTTTTTATATATATATCTGTCCATATATATTTATATAGTTTGGCGTATATAATTTCATAAATACTTAAAAAAAAAAATTTGTTGTTAACATTCACAGTTCAATCGAGCAAAAAAAAAAACACATTTGGTTTGTTTGTTTTTTCATTCTTTTAACATTTAAAACTTATTTCTTAATTTTTTTTTTTTCAACTTCTTTTTAACTTTTTGTGTTCCTGTTGTGTTGTATTATTAGTTTTTCGTTTTTGTTTGTGTGAGGCGCTTTGGGCTTTAATTATTTTTAAGTTTGTTTTTATTTTTTTTAACTTTTAAAAAGCTTTCAGTTTACATTTATTTGAAACATTTTGATTAAATATACATCTATATATTTTGGTGTATATATATACATATATATATGAAGGGTGTTGTTGAGACTTTATATGTATATATATGCATATGTTTTTTTTTTTTTTAATTTTTAGTGTTGTTAATTTTTAGTTGTTGTTCTTGTATAAATTTGACTTTGGTTTCGCTGCCACTTTTGCTTGTTCTTCTTTATCTTATTTTTGGCTTTGATTGATGGTGATTGATGCGGGTCGATCCGAACTGCTTATATCATAAGTTTGCCCTTTGGTTTAGTTTTTAAGTTAGATATAAAAAAAAATGTTTTATTTTGTTGTAATTACAAGAGTTTTACTTGACTGTGATTGACGATGATTGACGAACCAACTGTCCTAGTGGCAATGCCTAGAATTTGGCATTCAATTAAATTATTGCTTGAGTTTCTTCCGCTCTTTTCTGGCTATGCTTGATGTGGATTGATTACATCATATGTAAATTAGTTTCGTTTGGGTTTTGACGATGACTGGTGCTTCATCAGTTGGCAGCTCTGTTTGGTTTAGGCTAGGATGGATGTGGGTTTCGCTGAACTTATTTACTGTAGTATTTGGATCGAAGTGGCTAGAGAAAACAGTGGAAATGATGCCTGGTAAACACTTCACAGCACCGTCTCCATTTCAGCGATTTCCGTCTTGTAAGACCTTTCAATCACGTCGGTTTGGTGTTGATGATTGATTGATGTTGATGGATAGCAGTTGCCGCAGCAGTAAAAAACAAGAAAATTACACTCCAAAAAGTTAGCATATTATATAGAGTTGAAGCTATGCTTGCATATATATGTATATGTATATCAATCATGCGAGTGCTACAACCAACACATATATGGGATAAATATAGCAACAGCTATACATAGTATATAAATATATAGTAGTGTAGTGCAATAAATTGAAAATGTGCTTCATTAGGGACACACAAGTGCATAAATCGATGAGCATTCGTCACTGCAGTGGTCCATCCCATGGTCATGCGAGAACTATTCTATTGCAAGGAAACAGAGAGAAGGAGAGAGAGACACAGAGAGGAAGAGAATGCGAGAGAGAGAGAGAGAACTTGCTTTGAGTTCGATTGAACATCATCAATCAATGAGCGCAATGAGAGTGTGTGCAGTGCCCCTACAGGGCTCGCAAGTAAATAAACTAATGCCAAAAAGTGGTCAGCGAGTGGCTTGACCGACTAGCAGATGCCCTGCAAGCATGTCAACACAATAGCTATGGCTTATGTCAATGCGACAAAAGTGAGATATGGGATATGATTGAATCTGATATCCTATCGGGAAACCTTCCAATGATTCGAGTTGAAGTCTTGCGTTCATCAAATGTCCAGGTCCTCCATTTACTTCAATGTGTGCGTGTGGCTGGGTTTGATTGAATGATTGAACTTCTCTTGGCAGTGGATAGGGTATTTCTGAGTTGGAGCTAACACTTTCTATTGATTGCAACTGTATTCGGATTCAATTCCCTGGGAAACAACAGGTCTCTGGGCGGGCCCAGAATAGCAGCAGCAAAGAAAAGATATTTTTAGCATTTACCTGACCCTTTGGCCTGTGAAAAGTTTCGAGCACGTGGCATGAATATCAATAAATACATATTCATATCCATATGCATGTATGTTAATGTATGCTGTACATACATATGTATGTTTGCGTGTATGCAAATGCATTCATATTTCCCTTTTTGTTGCGTTTTGTTGTTGTTTGCCGCAAAGTTTTTGGCGGTTTTTATTCAAGCGCTTAATTTGCACAATTTGCAGAAAAGTTTTAGCCCCACTTCCACGTCCATCATCAAACAAATAAAAAACATGTCGGGCCAGCTCGAAGAGCTGCCCGACTGCCAGATACCCTAACCTACAAGACCTGAAAATGAGATAGATGTAAGCGCAAGGGCGATTGTCATCTGTATGGGGCTGAAGTATCCAATTATCAGAGCAATTCGTATTACGCACTTGTTTCTATCTTGAAATGCCTCTTTGATATATCGATAATTATCGGCATTGGGGAAATATCAAGAGCTATCAAACATATTTATTCAAAGCTCTTCTCAGAGACATACAACTAAGGGGGCTCTTATCTTATTCAAGGATTCCCTCCTGCTTCGCTCAGAGCCAATATACACTCGCAGCATTTGCTTTTGCTGGGTATGCGAAGGGCTTGGCGCTGCGAGGCTAATCTGATGCGTGAGCAGAAAACGTAAACATTATGCATCAGCATATTTTGGCGAAATGACCCGACCTCCTCCGCAGGCCACGGAGATCATCTAAGCACATGTTCATATGCAAATTAGTTGGCCAACTTTCCATTTCAAGATTTTATCCAGTTGAGAGCATCAGCAATTTGTTGGCTAAATGCTGTTCATTGTTTAAGCCACAAGCCAGAGGAACAAACCCAAAGCGTTCGCCCTAATGCGGGAGGAAGTTTCGACAAATTGGCCGATTAGCCGGCATAACATCAGAGATCTATCTACCTAGCAGAGTTCTTTATAAGCAGCTACGCTGCTCGCTTTGGTCGGAACACCGATTGCCCTCACTCAGCTGCCCAAGGTCTTCTAGGCTTCGTTAGATGGCTAATAATGTTCTGCAGATGGCTCTATCATGACCCCAACTGGACTCCTAGCCAATTTGGCTGAAGTTGACTGCCATCGATTAAGTGCAACTTCCTGTTGCCGGCCAATTCTAACATTTGCTAATCCGAAGTACATGCCAAATGTTGTTTAAAGCCAGCTGTAAGCCGTGCTTACACATTTCTGGCGAATGCCCGCGTCACAATAAAACTTTTGTCGCAACTAAACGGATTTGCATGGTTGATGAATTTTTGTGGCTCTGATACAGCTGGCAGCGTGGCTTTTCCCATGGAAGCGAGCGAAGCCAGCATCGATTTCGCAACAACATGAAAAGGAACTTTTTCGATTTGATTTGCTAATCTCGTCGGTTTTAGTCGCTGACCTGGCTACATGCGAAAGGGGTGGGGGTGGGGGTGGGGGTGTGGTGTAGAGGGAGCTGTAAATGATATGCAAATGTGTGTGCCGGATCTACTTCAGCTGGGACCAGGGCTGGCTGACCGTCTGACTGCCCCCGGAAGCAGTAGATAAGTTAATTTAATAAAGTAATTTCCATACATTTTTACTGGAAGTGGGAGCGGAAGATGCCGGAGACAACAGCAACAGCACCGAACTCTGTTATTCTAATCAATTGCTTAATTGAATTGCTGACTCAACGGACTAAGCACTCCCCCTCTCTCTCGCCTCCTCTCTCTCCCTCGCTAGCATACACACAACACTGAGGGACACAGGGTTAGCAGCATGCGGGAGCTTCACTGTAATAAAAAACTTACCACCTGTATAGATCTTGTGCGCTGGCAGCCAAGCTGAGGTTTCCCAGCAGGGGCGGACGTTCCTTCAGATGGTGATGGTTGAGCAGATCCGACGACGAGGCTAGCCTAAAATGGTTTTCAGTGTCAGCTAGGTCAGGGCATTCACCAGAGGGTTTGGGGCTCACCTTAACTGCGGCGCTTTGATGCCGTGCTTGTCCATGACCTTTTCCAGCTGGCGCACGCGAAGGCGGGACATGTCCAGCTCGTGCTTGACCTTCCACAGGTGCGTGTCGCAAATGGGATCGTTGCAGCGATGCTTTTTTAGGATCTCTGTTGCCTCGTAAACGGCTCCGCGGAAGGTGAGTGACTTGCCCATGGATAGCGAGATGAGGGCACAGCAATGACCGCCATCCTTTTTGGCCAAACGTTTGCGTATGTACTTGAAATAGACGTGCTCGAGCAGCAGCAGCAGCGCGGCCAGTAGAATGCCAGCCATTAGCAGCAAGAAGGCGGACAAGAACTGCTCGAGTGCCAGCGGATCGGAGGACTTGTGCTCCTGCTTGCCCGGCCGACAGGTGCCTGTCATCCAGTAGCGACGCAAACGCTCCAAGTCTCCATTGGCCCGGAATTCCAGCAGCCGTTTATTGAACATCTGTACGTACTTGGAATTGCGGCTAAAAGCTAAGCCATAGCCTGCAGAGGGATAAACAGAGAGAAGGAGAGCGTGAGCAAGGCAAGACAATGTAAGGAGCGAATAGGGCATGGAAGGAAAACATAAACGGAAGGCAGCGCGATTAAGAAGATATATTGGATAGGATCAAACACAAACAAGGATGAATAAGCAATCCAGTAATACAAACAAAGTGACAGGGATAGGGAAAGGGAAAGGGAAAGGGAATCACACTCACCTGTCATTGCGTACCAGCTACCCACAGTCATTAGGCGACAGTCCTCATCCTGGGCAACCAAGTAATCCAGCACGGTGCCATCGTAGATGAACGAGTCCAGGTTGCCATTGAGTACGGCGGCGACGCCATCGGCCACACTCGTCTTATTGTACCTGTCAAACGAGTCGCAGTGGGGATCATGAGAAGGTGCATCAAAGAACCCCAAGAGACGGTACTCACTGCTTCATGTAGTAGTGCATGTCCTTAAAGTACTTGTGTATGGTAGAGTCCGTGTGGCTGTAGGGTATGGTGCCGAACTTGAACGAAGGCTTGTGCGAGTACGGATGCACCAAGCGGCTGTCGTTGAGTCCACTGAACTCATGGAACTCCTCTCTGCAAACGGAAGCGAGAGAAGCAAATTGAGTGCGGGCTGGACTAGAGCAGGCTACCCTAGAGGAGTAACCAACCTGGTTATCATGAAGGCCGCCAGGTTGGCAGTGTAGATGGCAAGGAAGACAACAGCGAACAGAGCCCAGACATTGGTCATGAAGCGCGAGGTGAAGCCGCGCGGCGAGTCCACGTGGACGGCGGCCTGGAAGAGCACCGCCCAGACTAGCCAGTACGTGCGGAACAGCGAGAACCGATAGGGCGTGACGTTCGTGTTTTGTAGGTAGAGCTTCATGTCGTAGCCGCTGGGCGACAGCCACTCGAACAGGAAAATCATAAATGTGGCTGCTTGAATGGCGACGATACCCACCTGTTGGATTCAGTAGAGGAGTGGAGGAATGGGATGGGGGGGTAGCAGGTACGTCCGAAGCCAAGGCGTAGCAGGAGATAGCGACAGCGAGAGAGAAAGAGAGCGCATAAAGTAGTCTTGAGTAAGGACTTACCGGAGCATAGAGTCAGACTGTGTTCTCTTGGTAGACTTACCAGCATCCAGGAGGCCGTGTCGAAGGGCTCCAGAAAGGCCGTAGGCGATATGATGCCCGTTCGTTTGGCCACAACAATGGCAATGCCAGTTTCCATGAACGGCTCACTGAAATCGACAACTGCTTCGCGCTCGGTGTTGATCATGAGAGATGTGAGTACCATGTCCGTCTTGCGGTTAACCAAGTCGGCAATCAAACCATTCCATTTACCATTCTCAAGTGTACCCCATTTACCATCTTCAACCCGTACCAGCTCGTAGGTGAAGCCCAATTCTTCGGCAAACTTTTCGAGTAGATCAATGCAAAAGCCGCTGCAGCATTGATAGAAGGACTCGTTGCGGTGTGCTTGACCCACATCGATGTCGGCGGCCATTTCATGGTCGGCCGCCACACGGCACAGCACACCGCGGTCCATCAAGCATTTGCCGCTGACTGGATCGGCGGGTGACAGATTGATATAGGGTGCCTCCTCGAGGAATGTGATCTTTAAATGGAATTTCTCGGGCACACCTTGCGGCGGAGCGTGCGAGTTACCTGGCCAAGCGATGTCCCGAATATCGAGCTTCTGCGTCTCCCACGACTTCCACACACCGATCTGTGCGTGCGTGGATCATTCACCCAGCCCCCACCCAAAAAAAAAAAAAAAAAAACCAAAACGAAATCGATT
The DNA here is from genome assembly GCF_054131105.1 of Drosophila navojoa. Classification (NCBI taxonomy): domain Eukaryota; kingdom Metazoa; phylum Arthropoda; class Insecta; order Diptera; family Drosophilidae; genus Drosophila; species Drosophila navojoa. The sequence continues at coordinate 432,885 of NC_142895.1, read as the reverse complement.
TGCAATTGCACAAAAAGCGTTCCGAGTGAGTTGGATAATAGGATTGTGGATGGATGTGAATTGTACAGTGAGTGCGTTAGAGAGAAAGAGAGAAACAATTCGGAAAGTCAAGTCATTCAAGTGTGAAGTTCACTAAGCTGGAGGTGAGGGCTCATGCGGGATGCGTCTCACTTACCTCCTCCCAGACGAGATTCTTATTGTTGGCGCTGGGCCGCAGGTTCATGATCTTGAGCTCGGCAGATTTGAGATCGCCGTCGGCAGTGAACTCAATGTTTGGCTTGTTCAGATCGCCCTCGATGGACACGTTGCGCAAGTACTTGAAAAAGCTGAGCAAGAACATTGAGCACGAGGGGGTTTAGCTGAGGGCTGGGGCTTGGGGGACAGATACTCACATTTCGCCGTTGTCCCAGCGGCCGCGACCCTCGTCCTCGCAGGAGAGCGACTGTGTGGTCAGGCGGCGGTCGCGGTTCGCTGGATCTGTTAGGTACGCCTCGACGCCATAGCTATAAATCTTGATGGCATTGGATATCTCGTTCATTAGCGCGGCGCTGCTCGTGTCGAAGTGGACGCCCAGCATGCCGACGGGAAATTGGGAGTGCGCGTCCTTCTTCTCAATCACCGACTGGCTAACTACCCACACGTAGTTCTCGCCGGTCAGCTTCATCTCCTCGGCGGCTCGCAGTATGGTGATTGCCTCCGTCTGGGTTGCGTAGAGCAGCATGACGCGCGCCTCGCTGTTCACCAGCTCCATTAGATCGCTTGTTCGCGTCACCACAATCGAATTGAGAATCGTGAACTTGAAGTGCTCCTGCATCTCGGCCACGCGCTCGCGCACCGCCTGCACAAAGTCGTCGTGGCCGGCGATCTGCGAGGTGACCACTGAGAACTGATGCCACTTGTACCGCTCCAGTATGCTCAACATGGCCGCGCTCTGATGCTCGATGCTCGGCGCCAGCTGCAGCTGCAGCGTCGACTGCGAGGCTCGCCGCTCCAGTCCCGAGTTGTCCGCATTCCACGAGATCACGGGTATGCCCAGGTAGCCGGCCAGCTGCAGAAAATACTGCGCCGAGGCGGTGCTGTGGCCGAACTGCTCGTTGTTCATCATGTACAGAATGGCCGAGACATTGACGCGCAGAAACTCCTTGCACAGTGTGCTCAAAATGGCTGCAAAGAGCAAGAGGCAAAGCATGAGTCTAGGGTAATCAGAGCGTTGAGCCTCGGCCTAGTTAGAGGAGCCTTAGTAATCCCACTGACAACTAGCCAGCCTACCTAGCCTAATGCATTAGCTGAGAGATCTGCCCCGTGTAACTCAGTTTCAGCTGTGGTCCTTCGATTCGCGTCGTGCGAAAGATAATCAAAGGACTCTACGCCAGTAGCCCTGGATATGATATCGACAGCCGGGACATTGGCATGTTTAAGCATACGTTAATTAGAGTGACAGCCAGGTTGAGGGAGAGAAAGAGAGGGAGAGGGGGGGGGGGGGGTGTCTATCTCATTTAGCCTCATACCATGGACTGCGTGTCCGTCGACAATGTGTGGAACGCCCTCGCAGGGCGAACTGCTCTCATTCTGTGCGTGTCCTGTTTGCAGATATGTACGCCAATTAATTACAGATTATCCAGCGCCTGAGCGCCGCTTACGTGCCTAGCTTTATTAGGTTATCAAGTGTCGCTCGAGGTGGGGAGCTGTGGCGGTCTGCGGCCGAGGTGTTCAACGTCGCTCAATTGGTGGTGAGCCCCGCGGCCCCGAACGCGATGCGGGGCTGGTCTGGTGGCTGCTGCTCATAATGCGCACCTGCTAGAGATGTTCTTTGCATTTTTATCCGGCCTAATTATGGGACATGTGAGCGCCGGTCGCGCCTGCCTTTGCCGCGGCCTCAGCCGTAGAGCCGGCCGGCCTAGCGCGCTAATTGACACATTTAGAGGTAAGCGTCGCCGAAGAGCTGTCAAACGATTCGGAAAGTGATTTTAAATGAAATCATTTTGCACCTACAACAAATTGAGTGGATGATTGATGGCCCGGGCTTATGCACCTGGGCAGGCTCTGGCCGACCGGCCAGCCGACTGGGCACTATTCTGTATCTCTCGTACACTCGAGTAGGCGGCTTATATCCCCTGTTTAAGGGCTTTTCGCAAAGTATCCAAGGGTCTTTAGCTATCTCATTAGCAATCGCAAAGTTTGTTAACTTTTGATGCTGCAAATGAAAACTTCGAATTAAAGCTAAAGCCAGTGGCTCGCCTAACCACTGAGCGCCTCTCGCCTGAGAGGAGCAGCGTTCAAAATGATGAACATTATTAATTCAAGCTCGATACAAAAACAGTGGGTCGAGGGCATCAAATTGGGATTGGCTCTGGATTGGATTGGTTTTCAATTCTGGTGCGAACAGCTAGCTGGCCAATGAGTTGGAATGAAGCGATATTTTTCATTATGCAGGGCAGAGCCATTGTAATTAATTCATATTTATTCCCCAACGTCCAAGGGAAAGGGATGTTTATCCAATCAACAGCAACAGCAACAGCAGCAGCAACAGCAACATCAATGGCAACAGTAAACAGCAACAGATACGGCTTCAATGAAATTGATTTGAAAGGCTTCGAGCAGCTCATTTTGCAATATTGAGCGGCGGAGGTGCGAGCCAGCAGAGGCTGTGGGGCGAGGGCTGAGTGGTTGAGGGGCGGGCATTGGCGCAGGATGCCAGGGAATTCGCAGGATGCGTTGCTTAGTTTGTAAAACAATGACCAGCGATAATTTAGAAAGTTTTGCGCATGGAAGACACGAAAAAAGCCCCAGGCGACAGGCGACAGGCGAATGTGAATGACATGTCAAAGTTGAAACTTGAAAGTTGAGTGAGCCGACACTTGAACAAACATAACTTGGCCAAAAATGACAGAGCCAGCACAAGAGGGGGAGAGTAAGACGGAGAATGAGTGGGAGAAGCATGAGTGTGTGTCGAAAGTTTTGCTGAGCGTGAATCGAGGGAGAGTGAGAGAGAGAGAGAGAGAGAGAGAGAGAGAGAGGGAGAGGGAGATGGCGGAGAGAGAGGTTAGTCTGGAGGGGTCTGTGCTGGCATCTGTGAAGGAGCACAGCCAGAGATGGGAGGGGAAGCGCTGCTTAATGCCACGAGGAGCAGGCAGAGGAGCAGGCGCTGCATTATGCTAGATTCTATTTAGGTCTGTTTAGGGGTCTATTGAAGGGACCCTGGAGAGGTGTGTGATGGGATCAGTGCTGACATTTGTGGGATTTCTGTGCAGGAGGAGGAGGTGCAGAGGGAGGTCCGATGAGGCGGAGGTGTTTGCGGTGGGCAGGGATCGGTGTGTCAGGGTCGAGAGGTACCTCGCAATGCCAAAATCTGGAAATCTCATCAAAAAGTTTAATTAACTTTTTCATCACTTTATTTCTGCTATTTGCATTTGAGCGCCGAAAAGGAGGTGCTGCTAATTTTATCAACAGTTTTTCCCCCACATGCATTCAATTACCAGCCCGCAGATAGATCGATAGATGTCTAGCTGTCTGGCTGTATGGATGGCTAGATAGATAGGCTCACATACACACGCACACAGAGAACCATTCAGTTTGATGGATGAATGGGACCTAAGCCAGGATGAAAGCGATAGCGACAGCGTGAAAGAGAGAAAGAGCAACAGAAAGAGAGAAAGAGAGAGAGAGAGAGAGAGAGAGAGGCTGGACAACTCACTGATTAAGTCGACAATAGAAAATCGTTTAATAAAATTATGCCTGGCAGCCACCACAAGGACTTAAAGGCTTAAAGGCTTAAGGCTAGGGCGGGCACGATACGCTAAATTTCTAGTCAAATTCTTGGCACGCCCCCGGCCCATGCTGGCCCCCCTCTTGCTGGTCAATCAAATTTACAGTCGGCGAAATTCAGTTTGGCCTTAAATGAATTTTGATTTAATTAGCAGTCGAAAAATTGTTTGATTTTTTACATTATACGCCCAGCTCTACCCCACGCCACGCCTAGCCACGCCCCACGCCCCACCACCATCACCCGCCCAGCCTCTTGCCGTGCACACAAGTCACTCGCGCCTGGCTGTCCATTAAAAACTTTAATTGTATGTATTAAACATTTTTAATTGCTTTTGAAATGGTTGTTGGCGCTCCTGTCTCTCGGTTTCCTTTTTCCTATTTCCTTTTCCTTTATATATACGTAAATGTATGTGCATGTGCATATAGATATACATGTACATATATATATATACCCTGCCAATGGGGTCAAAGGGGTGTAATCAAATTGTGAACAAGTTTGTTCAAGCTCCTTCCCTATGCCTCCGCGGGTGTCTATTTGGCCTTGTAGGAGCTCAGAGCTGTGATGAAATAGAGGAATGATAATTTATGCATTCTGCTTATGGTACAAGATCTTCGCTTGCGTAAAGTGATTTTTAATATATACATAAGTCGTTTACAGAGTGGTATATATCTTATATATATATGTATATCTATACGGAGTAGGGAGCGAACCATTCTGCCATTGAGAATCCGCAAGGGTCAGCCTTTCTCTATCTCACTATCTGGGTCCCTCTCCCTATGCATTATAAGAGCTACAGTCTTGATTCATTATAAATGCAGACTTTTTTAGAGCAAGCACGACTCAACTTTGTTAGTGATTTGATTCAAGTCTATTGATGGGATACCCTATCTCAGAGTTCGTTCTCTTTCCTACACGCGTACAGGGTGTTTGCTAGTCACCCACTCTCTGCAGCGTCACATCGCTGGCTCTGTTTGTGCTTTATGTTTCCCATTTCCCGTTTTCCGTTTCCATTTTATGCTTCTGTTGAGGTAAAAAAAAAAAAAAAAAACTATAGCCTAGTTATAGAGGCAGCAGAAAAAAATATTTTATTTTTTTTACAACTTTTTCATAATATGGCATGAAAAATGAACTTTGAGAAACAGCAAAGCAATTAAGTCTACAACTTGGCCGATTATGCTTAGCCAAATGTTTGCTGTTTGTTGTCAATTTGAATAAAGTTAGGCAACAGGGCTCAAAGTACAGTCTGTGATTTAATTAAAATACGCCGGAACATTCCATAGTATTTTCTCGTGCTCCATAAAATAGTTGAGTTTCATAAAAGAGACAGAAGGCCAGCTATGGATTCAATCTCTAATGAACCTCAGCAGTTGCTTGACTTTAAATATTGATTCGTTTTGCTTTGAAGCGTCGTAGAAGGTGCGAGTGCAGCTGAACATTCTATATAGGTTCTATATGGGCCTAGGTAGACAATTTATTGAACGAGGGTACGGCCAGAAAGGAATCGGGGCTGCAGCATATCAGCCTATCAGAGTAAAAACGCGAACATATTTTAAGTAAAAGTGTTAAAATTGAAACTGAATTTCAAACTGAAATTGAAATTCAAAAGTTCGCCTCTTTTATCACGCACACACACACACACGCATACACACACACTTAGAGCAAGTGAGGGTTTTACGCAACGTCTCCTTTTGACAGCGCTGGCAACGCCAATAATTCATTCAGTGGTTCCACTGTAGCCACAATCAGCGACATGCTGCCGCAGCCACTCGAGCTGCTTGCCACGTTCGCCGTTCCCCGTTTCCCGTTCCCTGTTTCCCGTTTCCCTTTTTGAACTGTCACAGCGACAATAAGTAGGTAGTGAGAATCGCATAGAACGCACGCCGAGCTGGTAGTCAAAACAGCCGAGAACTGCTTTTCTCTACTCAAAAGACGGCATGGCGTAGAGTCGCGTAGTACCGAAGGCGAGGGAGGGGCGGGCCGGGAGGGTGTCGACTCATTTATGTACGCATAATAATGCGTAAATTGAATTTTGACACCGTGCTGCTACAATTTTTGGCTAACAGCCAGCCAGGCAAGCGCCACCTTCGCTTCCACCTCCGCCTCCACCTCCACCTCCCCCTGCAGCTACCAGCCCCATCGCGGCCTCAGCAGCTGGCAGGCATCCAGTGCTGCCGTCAAGCAGTGGCACTCATCCAGTTACTCGCGCTTGTCAGCCACCGAAAGCCACCGAAAGCCACCGAAGGCAGCGAGGCACACGGCGGAGAGCAAAAGCTAAGAAAACTTTTTCTGGTTTACATTTTAAACCTGAAAACAATTTCTAAATTGGTTCGCAATTTGAGCAATGGTTTTCCCTTTCATAAAGGAATTCAGCCGAAATTTAGGAATGTGCCCGACTGACTGTTTCATGGTTCCACGAATTGGAAGACAAGTGTTCAATTCATCGGAAATCGAATCAGCATTTTAGCACGCTTGACCAACAAGCTAATGATAAAGTGCAGACCAAGAAGAGGTAGTGAAATACAGAGAGACAGAGAAAGGGATAGAGATACATTAATAAAGTTATTAATACACGGCGAGAGAGTGAGAGAGAGAGAGACAGTAGAAGTGAGATAGAAAGACAGATTGAGAGCGACGATGCAATATGAAGTGCAACTCATATTGCCTTTTAGAATTATAGACAGAAGTAATACAGGAACAGGAGAGAACGAGAGAGAGAGAGAGAGAGAGAGAGAGAGAGAGAGAGAGCGAAAGTGAGACAATCTTGTTTCACCTGTTAATCAAGTTTACAATTTTTAACTCCAATCGAATTATGGCTTTCATTAGACATAATTAAGCTGAGCAGAGTTTTTGTGAGAAGCGCCGAGAGAGGGACCACACACAGAGACACAGAGAACCGAGCATTGGCATTTCCTGTCTGCCCTCACTGGTGTGTGCTTTAATTAGCTTAAGATTTGAAATTTCAAATTGAATTACGGCTCAAATCAGAAACCATTAAGCTTACATGTGGGTTTTTTTCCCTGCTCGCAGTCTGAGTAGAGGCGTTGACAACCCATTGAAGCATACATAACACACACATACTTGAGGTAAGGGCGTGTGTGTGGGTGTGTGTGGCTGAGAAGTCTGTCAACTTATTACAGCATCCATTAATTTCATTTGAGCATCATTCAATTGCCTTCATTTTTATCGCAAGTTATCAAGAGTTTGGGCACATACACACATGTGTGTGTGTGTGTGTGTGTGTGTGCACGTGTGTGTGCTTGGCAAAGTTTTTGCATTAAGCAACATATTTGGCAGGCTGACGCGGAAACGGAAACACAGTGAGCTGACAGCAGCTCCAAGTGAGTGTCAAAGACAGAGACAGAGGCAGCGATAGAGGCAGGAACAGAGGCAGGGGACGGGGATAGAGAGAGGAGCACAGCCACAGCAACAGCCACAGCCACAGCCAGAGGCACCTAGCTCAATACAATTTGGTATTCATGTTGGTTCATAGACAAGCGCACACACACACACACACACACACACACACACACACACACACACACACACACACACACACACACACACACACACACACACACACACACACACACACACACACACACACACACACACACACACACACACACACACACTTACACAGCGCTGCTGTTAAAATATGCTTGAAAAGCCTGTAGCGACATCAAAAAAGGTTCACAATAAAATGTTTAATACCCTGTAGCCACTGAAGTGGCACAGGCCGGGTATATAAGCTTCAGCGGGCGGTAGGTGTGGCCGAGCTCTACAGGGCGACATATATAGTATTTATTGTAGTGGGTAACAGCGTCCTGTCTCTCGGTTTAGCTATAGTCGTGCTGTCTGTTTGTCCGTCCGTCCGTCTGTTTCCGTGAATCGATTGTTCTCGGAATCTGTGAGAGCTAGAACTTTCAGCTATTTGCAGGTGCCTTTGTGGCATGCATTAACTCCTTCGTTTCCATGAAATCGAAATTAATATGCGACCTCGGATGCTTTAGCTTCCCCCGAGGCATATGCATAGCTGCCGGCTCGGCCAGGGTGTGTCGCAGTCGGGCGCAGCCCACTCTACCAACTACTCCCATTCGTTAAACACCCATTAATGCTAAGCGAACGTGAACAATGTCGAAGGACAATGCGCGAAGGACGCGGACTGAACGAGCTAGTGTCAAGCGCCATGAAACACAATTAGTCAAGTGTGCACGAGTGAAGAGTGCAGATTGAAGAGTGTTCAGTGTGTGTGTGTGTGTGTGTGTGTGTGTGTGAGTGTGTGTGTGGGGTGAGTGTCTCTGATTGCACTTGAAATGCTAAAAATTGGAATTGGAATATACCACGCACTTCTCTCACATGCGGCTACAGTAAATCTATCTCTATCTCTCTCACTGTCTCACTCTCTCGCTCTCTTCCTATGGGTACAATCATAAGAATGCAATGATTTTGCATAGCAGTTCTTACACATGCACGCACGCACAATTAATCAATACTATGATAATTCCACTCCATTACACACACACACACACATAATTGCACACACACACACACGCATAAGCATACATATACGACTTTTCGCGCTTTTGGCTTCTGGCAAGCTCATGAATGTAATCTAAGCGCACACACGTAGCTGTAAAACAAATACACACACACGCACATAGACATAAGCACGCACGCACACGCATACACATGGGCGTGGTATGCAAAGAAGAGCGAAAAAAAATGTAGAAGGAAAATTAGAGCCAAACTATGGTTGAGGTTTTGGTTCGTATAAACTTGGCGCATATATAGATTTTATAGCTGTTTTGTTGACGTCACATGGTCAGCTGTAATACACACACACACACGCACACATATACACATAGACACGAGCTGGCAACGACAATGACAACGAGCTCACGAGAGGACGTTGACGTGATGTTGCTTTGCTGCGAATGCTGCTGACGACGCCCCACTTTTGCCATATCCCATTCCGTGGCCCACACACACACACACACACACACACCCGCCCTGTTGGCACCCTTTGGCACACGCCCTGCTGCTGCTCGTGGGTGTCTGCTGGCAGCATCTTATCGAATATCAAAGTGTTGTTAGGATGATTTTGATTTTGGGATTTTTGGCTCGTTTTATTTTGCCTTCTGTTGATTTTCGCCTTGGCTGTTGTCAGAGGAGCTTTACACGTGAGAAATGTTTAGCTGACATACAAGTCCCATACATTACACACACACAGCGACACCTATACAAATGCACTTTTAATGTGTTTACCTAAGCTGCAAGTTGAGTTTGTTGCTCCAAATTCGAGCCAAGACAAAAAGGAAAAGAATTTCTAAAAAGATTTTCGGACTTTCCTTCATTTCTGCTTCTTAGTTCTGTTCGACTTTGGGCCAGAGCGAAAATGCAGTTGGCCAAGCTGAAGATATTGAAAACTTCTGTCTTTACTCGCTCCACAATGTATTCCTAGAATCGAGAGTAAGTTCTCCACTCAGTCAGTCAGTCAATCACTCAATCAGTCAGCCAAGTCCAGCAAAGATCTGTGTGTCAACAAGTCAGTTAGTCAGTCTAGCTAATTAGTCAATCAGTCAGACAATCTTTCAGATAATCAATAAATCTTAAATTCAATCAAAGAATTGGGTGTAAAGTCAATCAATCACTCTAAAAGTTACTTACATAGGGAATCAGTCAATAACTGGGACAGTCGGTAAGGATATTAGTTAGCCTATACGTCAATTGATCAATCCTTATCAAATGACGAGAATTGCGAGTCAACTCAATTCAAGAGTCGGTCATCCTGGTAATCAGCCCATGGAGAATTATTCCATCAAGCAATCACTGAGTTAGTCAATCCAGCGAATAGGTTCAGATAGACACGCCTTCACTCAATTACGCCCTACAGCCGCATGTAAATAGCGCTCATCCTCAGAGTCTCTTGGAGCAGCTGGAGAATGATTTAACGGCTGTGCAGCTGTGGCGAGAATGGCAAATGGTTGATGTCAAAGCACTTAGAAATAATGTAAATCGCGTGTGATCCAGGCTAGCCGCAGCTACTTACTGGGCTTTAACCGACTAGGGCTCGGTCTCGGCCTCGGTTTCGGCTTTGGTCTCGGTTCTTGGGCCTCAGCCATTAGCAGCGGTTGCCACGGCTTACGGGGCTAAGCGAAAACATCCTGTTTGGACAGTTGACCGCAAGGATGCGGCTGCACTTCGTAGGCAAGAGAGTGAAAGCGAGTGGGAGGGAAACGGCGTGATAGCGAGAGAGGCGTGAAACAGGACTTTGGACCTGGGCCTGGGCCTACTTCTCTAATAAAACAATGCAATGTTCGCAGCCGATTCACGGCTCCAGCTGCTAACGGCAGTTTCAATTGTCAACAACATCCTAAGGCCAAAACTGAAGCCGAAACCCAAACCGATTACGAAAACGAAACCGAAACCAAAACCAAAGCCAGAAAAAAAGCCCAGTCCATAGTCTGTAACATAAAACCGAGCACTTGAAACGGAGGTCGTCTCCGCTCTTCTTCTAACATAATGTGTAAATAAAAGCGTTATGTCCAAGTTCAAAAGTCTTAGATACGCCTGGTTGGGCCTCGAAGAATATGGTAGGGTAGGGTAGGGTAGGGAAGTGAAGGGGAGGGAGCGAGGCCCACTTGACCTGGAACCGACCGCTGCCCAATTAGTTGGAAGGCAAACGCCAGCTTCGCTCCGCTGTCGACAAGTATTTATGCTTGGCATGCACCAATGGAACCAACGGAACCTACATACTTTATCTCTGCTCCTATCTACATCTTGATTTCTGTCCCCCTTCTCCTTCCTTACCCCTCTCGCTTTCCAGAGCACTCTCTGGTTTTCTTGTTCTCAATTTTTATGCGTTTACTTGCTCGGTTTGACTCTAGTCGGTCCAGAGGCCATGATAGGGCCATGCTTTTTCATTTGACTGCCTCTGGCTCCCGCTAGCCGCTTCCCACTCCCTCTCTACTCGCTTTCGTTCCCTAGAGTCCTGTTGCCCTAGCTGCTTACTCTACAGCGTCACTCTTTCTCTCTCTATCGCGCTGTCCCTCTCCCTCCCTTTGTGCTGCTTACTCTGGCTCCCTTCCCTCTCTCTTTGCTCCCCGATTCTCCTTGGAGTCTGCTTGGCCCTTGGTCTTTGCTCGCTCAACCCAAGCTCCCTCCCTAAAGTCCTGTTGCCACTTGGTCTTTGCAACCCACTCTCTCTCTCTCTCTCTCTCTCTCTTTCTCTTTCATTCTCAAATGTGAGTCCAGCTCCTTCTCGAACGCTCCCCGCCCCTGCCCGCCCTGCTGCTCCTTGGTCTGGCCATTTGTTTCGGCCTTGTTGCTACTTTAGCTGGCATGGAGGCCGCCCGCTATGCCACACAACTTGAATGGATGCCATTGTCTGTCGTCGGTCTGCAACTGCAGATGGTTCCGAGGGATGGGAACAAGGGCAAGGACTGTACTATGCTGTACTGTGCTGTTCTGTGTGTGTGTGTGTGTGTGTGTGCGCGCTATATGGGCCACATACTTTGTGGCTTTCTCTGTGCTCTGCTCAGTTAGGCGAGTGTATGTGTGCTTATGTGTGTGTGTGTGCGAAAATCACTTTGCTATTGGGATGCCACACACAGTTAGCCAGTTTCAATAAACAAGTCTCTCGACTAGTTGCGCGCAAATGGAACTCGGCCTCGCATTGCGAATCATAAAAATTTATGAGAAAGGGGCATATACTTTCTTCGCTAACAGTCAGATACATAATGTGTATATATATATATATGTGTAGCTGCGTGTACTTATTGTATTTATACGTTATAATTCCCTCATTGAGTATTGCTAGCCACACACGCCCATTTATCTATTTATCCATGTGATGCCTCTCTGCGATTGTGAGTGCTTGAGGCTTTTGCTACTTGAGACTCTATCAGGATGCTCGGTCTGTCACTCAGTCCGTCTGTAGGGTATAGAGGATACATAGGGTATACGGGTATCTAGAATATACATAGAGGGTATATAGGCTACACAAGTTCTACTGACTATTCAGAGTCTCTGGGGAATGAAGAGTACATGGGGCCTATAGGGTATCACCTCAAACACTGAAGAGCTACATATAGGGTGTCATAATGTCGGCCATGATGGAGTTGCCTCTTATTTTTCCCATTGCTCACTTAACGTTCTTTTTAAACACGTTCGAGTCGCCGTCAGGTGGCTGGCCAATCAGTGGATATCGACAAGGGCCTAAGCATCGATGCCGGTGCCGGTAAAGGTGTCTGTGCCGATGCCATCAGTGCCATAAGCATCAGCATCAGCATCGCCATTGCCAACGCCACTTACACAGGTGTTGAAAGCGCTTGCCGCTTAACGACAGGAACATGCTTCAACAGCATTTTAATGTGCACATTGATGATGTCCTGGCTGGCTCTGCTGCTCGGGTGCTCCGGTGCTCCGCTGTCGCCCTTTACTCTGCCGCCTACTGACCATGCGGTCAATGAGTGCTGGACAGCTGGAGGTGAAGCTGGTGCTTGAAGCGGAAACTGGAACTGGAACTGGGGTATTTGTAATGCCCTGTGTAGACAATGTGTAAACAAGGTTTACAAACGTGTCTGTCGTTAGAGATGGAGATGAATACAGAGATAGGCAGAGCGAAGGCTGGGCTCTGTTTACCCTTTCAGCTTGTCAACCACAGCAAATGATAACTGAACTGATGAGTAATTATGCACAGCCTTACCTCTACCTCTACCCCCACCTGTAACTCTGCCTGTAACTCTACCGCCCTCCCTCCCTCTCTACCTCTTTCTCTGTGCCTAGTTAAATATAGAATAGCAGCAACCGGAAAGCCTACAAATATTTAACAGTTGCCTTGGTTATTCGTTTGCCGCAAGATAAATGACTTTTCGAATGTCCTGCCAGCATAGCGAAGCGTTCACTCAATAAACCGGTGATATATGAAAGCTGTGAATATAAGACGAAGAAGGAGAAGAAAAAAAAAGAAGAAGAATACATGTGGCAAGGTGTGAACTTATTGACCTTGTATCATCGAATACAATTTCTATGTGAAAGTCTTGATTACTAACGATTGTTTCTATATACAAAAGATCTGTGAGCTGTGAATTCGACTAGTTCTTAGTCCACAAATCAAGCTAAAGCAACTCACTCCATATGAGTGAGTTCTCCATTTGGTGAACTAGTTTAATTTGAGGAACTACCTTCAAATGGATAAACAATTTTAGTTTGTTGAGCTGTTTGTTTTTCAATCAATGATGTTCAATTTGAATTGAAGCCTTTATTCAGTTTGATGAACAAGTTCAATTCGATGAACTAGTCAATTTGACGAACTAATCCAATTTGGTGAATCAAATAATTCATTGTGGTGGTAAGCCATTTATATTTCATATTGTGAACCTGATGAACTAGTTCCAATTGATAAACTGTCTCCATTTGAACAATACTGCTAAGCAACTAATTCATATGAACAATTGTAATAGCCCATGTACGGCCAGAGGCAGAGTTAGTTCCATTCGCTGACTCTGCGGCTCACTCATTCAATCATTTTCATGACAGCAAACAATGCGCGAGTCCAGCACACACTTACACACACACGCACACTCACACATGTCTGCGAGCACACAAATTATGTGTGCGGCATGCAGTGGAGCCTGTAATTGGGGGTTTGAGGGCCTTGACCGCAACAGAGTGCAAATTGTCACGTTCGTATGATTGGCGAGTTTTTCGGGCTGCGCATCGATTGGAGTTAATCATACGCACCGTTGTGCAATGGAAACAATTATTTTTAACCGCTAATGGAAGAGCGTTAAGTGAGCGACAAAAGATGATATGGAACGCATTGTGCCCAGCTGCCCCACTCTCCAGCTCCCAGATGCCCAGCTCCCCAGCTGCCCAGCTGCCCAGCTGCTGGCACTCACCGCAAATGAACCTACCTCGGTAATCAGGCAATCAGAGTCTGAGCCGAGCTGAGCTCAGCTGAGCAAAAGGACGAAGAACGAAGCGCACAGGCTGCGTGTCCATTGGCCCTTCCCTGGCCCCGGCCCTGGCACTGACTGTGCTTATTGTCCATTTCTTGCTTAGCAGACAATAATCGGTTTGTATACCCTGTACAGCCATCGATGACTGTGCTGAGAGCGGGTATATATTCATGGCTTTGACTGGAATGATTAGCTGAGCAGACTTATCCCATTTACGCTATTGCTCGTCTGTCTGTGTGAGGGAATCTCGAGCTATTATCCTGCGAATGGAGTGAGACCTAGCCAAGGGGTATCCCCTAGTCGCGCACCGTCCTTTGCTATTACCATGTCTCGAGCCTTCGAGGTAAGAGACAGACCTTTCATTGGCTGTGCCAATTAACATAAATGGCCAAGATAATGGCCTAGCAAGTGTGATATTCTAATATAATATGGAATACTGTATACATTAACCGATTGCTGCCCCGCATTTGACTGCATGAATGTGCGAAAATCGCAGTTAAAGTCACTTGTGGAGCCTAATAAAAGTCCCAAGTCTAATAGTCCAAATGAGCAGAGATAGAAACTATATAGGTGATACACATATGTATATACATCTGTGTGCAAAAGCAAAAGACTATAAATTTAATATACGTATGTGAATAGGAATATGTGTATATATACGAACTAGTTCAATTTCGGAAGCTCATTTAATTCGATAAACTGAAGTTTGCCAATAAACTTCACTTCTTCAGTGATGACTCGAGACACTGTTTAACTAGTTTCATTTCCTGAGCGACTTCACTTTGATGAACTAGTTCATTTTAATGAAGTAGCTCCACTTGATTAACTTGAAGCGGTTTCCCTTGATTAAGTTTGTTTTATTCGATGAACGAGCTGTCTATTCATTGTAGTCCGCAGCTCTTAGCCTGTACATTTATATACATATATATATATATTGACTTTCTTTCTTTTCTCTTTGGAATACGCTCCACTAAGAGTTTCGTGGTTTTATTATATCTGTTGGACATTTGCAAGCTAACTTTTACTTTGATTTCATTGCAGTGGGTCAAGGGCTAAGCATGCATGAAACTGTGTATGTGTGTGTGTGTGCGTGTGTATGGCATGTACATTTGTATGTGTGTATTTCCCTGTACATTGAAGCTTCGAAAATTGAGTCTTGTTCTGGCCCTTTGACAAGCGACAAAACTGATTGGCTATGCCGCAGCTGCGGGCCATGCATATATCTATATACATATATCTATATATATTCAATATGCATATATATGTATGTGCGTGTCTGTATATTTGCTCTCCATCTAAGCTGTGTCTCTGCATAAATTGATAACGAATAAAATAAAAACTCGGCAAGCGAGTGCAAACAGAAACCAAGAGGAAATTTAACATCATGTTTAATGTTTATTGCGGGCTGGCAGCCAGCTTGATAGGCTTCAGCGTGGGCGTGGCCCAGTGGGTGGCTGACTGCCGTCTGTGGGCTGTGGCGGCTCAGAGTCTCTGGTCTCTGGTCTCTGGTCTGTCATGTGGGTACGCAAATTACAACACATAACAAATGTCGACTGAACGACTGATTGCCAAACATGTCGACAATACAAGTCTCTCTCTCTCTCTCTCTGTCTCTCACTCTGTCTCTCACTCTGTCGCTGTCGGCTCTCCTTGTCCCTCCCTGTGTGCTCGTATGCCAGTTGGGAATTTATAATGGTTTTCTATTCTACAAGTCCCCGGCTCGCTCCCCCCTCCTCCTCCTCCTCATGCACACGCATTTCTAACAATAGAAGCACATAGAAGCGAAACGGCCTGATTTGAATTTTAGTTCCAATTTCCAATTTTCACTTTACAGATTCCAGTTCCAGTTTCGGTTTCGGTTCCAGCCACTTCCGCAGCCGCAGCCCTCGTATTGTTGTTTAGGTGCTGGCACTTTACGTTTCTGCATTGATTGCTTATATCTTGTTTGCTGGCTCCACAACCCCAATTTGAACCCAAATCAAATCTCAGTTGCCAACAGCTTCTCCTGCTGCTTCTTCCTTTCTACGAATTTCCATTTGAAAAGAAAATGCTGCAATAATTTGTATGGGAAATTGAATTTGATTTCATTTTTGAGTGCGCGGGCGTGGCACTGCCTTTTCTGATTGCCCCAGCCAGTCGCGTCGACTGCTGCCCTGGCCTGACCAGGCAGAGCCCCGCTATCAACACTCCGCTTTCATTTGGTACACTCAGCGAAATGGGAGTCATAGTTAAATTATAATTAATTATAATTAATTCTTAGTTCTTGTATTGGAGCTTCCTCTTCTTCCTGCATATAGCTAGCCATTTCTATGTATCCTATCTTGTCTTATATCTATGTCTTGGTAAAGTTTTCTCTGACAGACATGACATCCACTTTATAACTTTACTCTGCTTTGCTGTGGACAGGCTTCATACTTCTTAGATGTTTATTTAGCGAGAAAGAGAAAGAGGGAATATGAAGGGTCGAGACAGATAGAGACTGAGGTGGGGTATGGAGAAAGGCAGACCAGGTACAAGTGTAGCCTTATTCAACTAAATGCAACATTTTTGACGAGAGTGTGCTCAACGAGCAGTTACCTCGTTTAGGTATACAGAAAAGTTGTCTATTAAATGAACTAGTTCCTTTGGCGTATGAAGAAAAAGAGGCAGTCATAGGCACATAAATAAGAGCCATCATCATCGACTCGACTTAAGTCTAGCCAGGTCATACCCTCTGCTCTTTCAAAACTTTAATGGGTATAGAAGAGCGCTCGAGCGCCTGAGCGCCCAAGTAGTTCAAGATGAATCTTAATTAAAAATGTGACGTGTGGCCGCATTATAAAATCTAAAGCCTTGTCCCCTTATTCAAGGCGCAGTTTAGTTTCTTCTCTTTTTTTTTACCCCAACAAAGCACTAAAGCGTTTTATGCATATGCCACGTCCAGACTTAGATTTAGATTTAGATTTCTCTAAGCATATGAAATTTAATGGGATGTGTGGATCTAGATAAACTTTATAGACGAGTTCAATGGTCAGTCAAATAGTTCATGGAACAATCGAGTTACTCAATAGAGAGTTTCGTTCGATTGAATAACTGAACTTTCCTTCATTGACCAGTAAAGGCAGTGCTGGTTCATCGAGCTGGTTCAGTTCAGTCAGTTCAGTAATCTCATTAAAACTAGAAAGTTTATTGAACTGGTTCGCAACTGAATTAGTTCATTGTTTACTAAATGAGCTAATAAGATGGGATGGAACAAATGAACTAGTTCTCGGGCAAAGTGTATTATTATTTTAATTGAATTTGAGTTGTCATAGTTCACGGAACTAGTTCCGTTCCGTGTATCTAAAAATAAGTTGTCAGCTCACTTACCAGTTGGGCTTGGCGTCAAGGACATCATGTCGAAATGTATGTTCTTCTGCTCGAAGGAGTAGTCCTTGAGGAAGGTGAGCTTGGCGCCGCGAGTCTTCGTCAGCCCGGTGACCGCATTGTTGATGCTGCGCAAATATTCGCGCTTGCCGAAATTCGTGTGCGGCGCAATCAGGCCGATGTTCAGCTGCTCCTTGTTGGCGCCGACGCCCTTGCTCAGGCTGTTGCCGCCGTTGGTCAGCCGCAGAGCATCGGTGTGGGGGCAAGCACAGAGCATGCACATTAGCAGCGGCAATGCCAGCCACATCTTTGTCGACCAACAGCAGGTGTTGCTGGTGCGTGTTGCTGCTGGGCAGCTACTAGTATTGCTATTGTGTTTGCTATTCCTGTTGGCAGTGTTGCAGTTGTTGTTGTTACAGTTGTTGTAGGTTATATCCATTGCTGCATTGATATGAGCATTGGCAGCAATTGCAGTTGTTGTTGTTGCTGCCGTTGCAATGAAACTCTTTTTGCTCTCTGTTGCTGGTGCTGTTGCTGTTGCTGATGTCGCTGTTGCTGTTGTTACCTCTGTCGCAGTCGCTGTTACTGTGGCTGTTGCTGCTGATGTTGCTGTTGTGCTTGGTCTACATTTCAGCTTAACTTTTGTTCTGTTGCTGCCGCGCATCAGCTGCCTGTTTCTACAGTTGAGCTTTGTATTATTGTTGCAGCTGTTGCTGTTGCTGTGGCTCTGGCTCTGGCTGTGGCTGTTGCTGTCGTGTTGCTGCCGCACAGCATGTTGCCTTAATTCGACCATTACCTGCACAATATGCTCGCTGATATTGCCCGTTTTTCCTTGCCTCAATTAGTCCCGTCGGCTCTTCCTGCTGCTGCTGCTGTTGCTGTTGCTGTTGTCGGGTTTCCTTACTGTATTTTTTTTCGTGTTGCTGCTGCTTAATTTGCTTGTATGTTGCTGTTCATTTTCTCACACTCGCTCTGCAGCTGGCTCGCGGCATAGATTTAAATAGCTTTGTTTATTTCTTGTTGGATGGATTGGGTTCATAAGCAGTTGCACATCATCTTCAGCTATGTGAAAAACGCGCTATTGTTGCTGTTGCAGCTGTTGTAGCTGGGCTTAAATTATGTTCTCTATTATGCATTGCTAATTTCAAGCACGCAGCAAGTGAAAGTCATTTCCTCAACACCCGCATACACACACACACACACACACACACACATGCATACACACGCATACATGTTTGCATAAACTTGCTGTTGGGCAACAGCAATAACAGTAGCAACAACAACAGCTACAGCAGCAACAGCATCGCCCACAGCGCCAACAACAGCTGTGTAACGACTTGACGCTTTCCGTTTCCGTTACCTAATTTGTTGCTTGTTGTTTGAATGGCAACAGCAACATGAACAATTGAGGGCTGCAGCTGTTGCTGCCGCCGCTGTTGATGTTGCTGTTGCTGTTGCTGTTGCTGTCGGTGTCGGTGTTGGTGTTGGTGTTGCTGGCAGCAATGGCTGCCGCCTCACTGTACACAGGATGTGCAGTGTATGTATTTACGGGCGCACAGGTGGCAATCGTTGTTGCTATTGCTGTTGTTGTTACTGTTGTTGTTGCTGTTGGTGTTGTCGGTAGATTAGCTCAGACAAAATGAGCTCAGTGTATAATTCAATTTAAAGCTCTCTCACATTGAGTATTAATACAAGCATATACATATATAGCATTGCATACACATACACACACAAAGACACACACACACACACATACACACAGGGCGATTGTTGCTATAATTAGTTGCTTTGACTTTGAAAAACTTTGCATTAGTCCAGCTGACCTCATTGCTCTGCCCCGACTGTCCCTTTGCCCATGAAGCCAGCAACAACAGCAACGGAAAGAAATTGAAGCATGGCCTAGCACAATGCTAGCTGAGGGGCGTGGCAGTTGCTGTCTGTCAACTTGTCTGCGATTTGTATTGTCGCTGTGGGCGCTCATCATTCTATTGTTATTAATACTCTTATCGTTGTATTTATATTGTTGTTATTATTATTATTATGAGTGTCATTCTCACTAAGAATTATCATTAGACAGTATCAAGATAAGCTAATATATACTAGTCATTATCATCATCATTAACATTAGTGTTTGATTATTTGTATCGTCGTATTATTATCAGTATTACTCTCATTATAATTATTTATGTACATTAGTCATCATCATTAGCGTTCTCATCAGTCGTCATCATTAATCATTGGTTATCATCATCATGATCATTCTCAATCTCATTAGTCATCATCATTATCATCATCATCAATACTTTTTGTCAGTATCATCGTCATTGTCATTGTCATTGTCACTGTCATTGTCATTACGCACAATTATTATTATCATTGATATTGCTCACATCAGTATTATTATTCCTATGATTCTCCAAATTTCTGCTGATACTCGAAATATTGCCAAGTAGTTAAAGTTATTTATCTTTTGGCTTGGGCGTCGCCGCTGCTGCTTCAGTTTGGGCGTTGTGTTTGGGAGCCTGCGTTGGGCTGGGCCAACGTTAGGGCTGGGACTCTGGCTGAGGCTGGGGCTAGGGCTGGGGCTGGGGCTGGGGCTGGGGCTTGGGCCTGGCTGCTCTACGAAAGTTTTTTCTACGTCAGCACTTCAGTCGGCCTCGCTCGCGCCGCCTTCGCTGGCGCTCGTGTTTGCTCGGCTTGCAGTCTGGAGCTGAGGGCGTAGCTGCGTTGCCACTGGAACTGCGAAGCTGGCCGACTGACACTGGAGCCATTTTCATGCCAGCACCCCAGGCGCCCAGCCCAGGTCCACCACACTCACTCCACCAATTTGTTGGGCGTCATGTTGGGTGACTGGCACTGCCTTAAACTGTGTTTTTTCCCACTTAGTCGCTGTCAATAAGCAGCCAAACTTATGCATATGTGTATGAGTGTATGTGTGCGTGTGTGTGTGTGTGTGTGTGTGTGTTTGGGTCTGTATCTGAACGCTTTGCTGTTGACCCAATGCTGCTACAGGACAAAGCAGTGATTACTTTTGCGGACTGACTGCTTGGTTGTTCGGCTTAGGCCGCAACAACAGCTGCATTACAGTCAAAGACATAGAAGGTCATAGCTAACCAATAGACACACTCTCACACACTCACACACACACACATAGACTTAGCCATAAAATGCGTCGTCTTTTCTTTTCCTACAATATATCCTATTTTGTTGCCGTCGTCTATGTCTATGGGAGCGTCTGAGCCTATGCTTCAGCCCCCACACTCACACACTATGTATGTATGTGTGCTTGAGCCGTATATAGATATACTCATCTATATGTGTGCGCTCGTAACAAGGCAGCAATAAATTGTGTCTTATGAAAGGCAAATAAAAAGGCCGACATTGGCTGCTGGGCTGCTGGGCTGCCAGTCTTTGGGCATTCCACTGGCTGCTTCAGCGGCATGTGGCATGCGGCATGCGGCATGCGGCATGTGGCATGTTGTGCATACGCAACGTTGAGCGCTATACAACTATATGCCACATAGATGTACGGCGCACCTGCCCGCTACCAGCCAGCTCCTCCTAACTCACGCCCATTTGTCGTTTGCCCTCACATAGTTTGAGTGTCCTGCTCAATCGGACGTGGAATGAATTTAGATACAGTAAAGACTCCCCCAGCTCTGTTGGGCTGTTTGAATTGTGACACAGAGACGTCAAGAGCTGCAGCATCAGGATCATCGTCATGTATATTCGTAGTATAATTATTAGCATTACAGTTATTTGTAGTATTATTAAAACCATTAATCATAGTCATTATCATCATCGTCGTTCTCATCATTGCCATTAGACGATTGTCATCATCAACATCATCATCACTATTTGTATAAACATTATTGTTCATCGTTGTCATTATTATTATTATCGTCATTATGAGTCATGATCATTATTTAACATCATCAGTCATCTTCATAAGTCATCGTTATCAGGCTTAAACAGTCATTATCACCATTATTATTATTGTCATCATTAGTCATGGCCATCGTTATTATCATTATCATTATTCGTGTCATAGTCATTAGCATTGCATCAGTGTAACTGTAGTAATTGTTACAGATTTTCATAATTCAAAAGTGGGTCAAAGTTTTCCTATAAAAGTACTGGAATATCCACTTCATGATGGGACTGATGTTACTAAACGAGGTCTTGCCATAGTTGAGCATACTCGTCCGCTAGTCTGTCTATCTATCTATTTGTTGCTGTTGCAATGGCATTATCATCATCAACTGTCCCTTGGCGCTGTTTCGTTGGCAGTTTTATGACTTTTACTATGGACCCTCATTCAACACACACACAAATGCACACAAACACACACACATACACAGCAATACACACGTGATATGGGGAAAAAAACATAAGGACTCAGCGCGCCTTTTGGCTGCGCGACAGTTTTTCCAATTTTTTTTTCCTTTACTTGTTTTCTATTTAGTTGATGCAGACACTGCCACGCCCACATGCCCAGACGCCCACACTGGCCTCACTGCCCTCACTGCCCACAGTGACAGTGGGCAAAGGTCGGTGCAATTTTGTTTGCTGCTCTTGCGGCTGTTGTTGTAATGTGTTTGCCTATTTCATGCGCTCTGCTGGTCTTGTGATGTGGGCCAACTTTTGCTTTCAATTTACCTCGCTCTTCCCACTCACACTCACACTCACACTCTTTCGTTCGCTCGAGCTCTCACCCTCTCTGTCGCCCACTCACACTGTCCTTCACCTTCTTCTGCTAGTCGTAAATCGACAGTGCGTCGACCGCTGTCAACATGCGTCTTGTTACGAATATTTCGCTTATTGTTGATGTTACCGTTATTGTGTTCCGTTACTCCGTTTTTGTTGTTACTGCTTATTAGTTTCTTTGTTGCCTTTTTTGTTTTGCGCTGTGCTGCTGCTGCCGCTGCTGTTGTTGTTGTTGTTGTTGTCGTCGCCCTGCTAGACGTGTCAAAAGCCAGCAGCGCAAAGGAAGACACAAAAAAAAAAAGAATAAAGAAAATGGAGAGCAGCCAAACAAAACGAAAACAAAAACAAAAACAGAAACAGAAACAAAAACTCTGGCAGCCAAGAAAAATTGGGGCGTGTTATCTTTTTGACGTTGATGATGCGCAGCAGCACCAGCAACAACAACAACAGTAAATGGAATGCTAAAGGAGCAGCTGTGTAGTTGTTCACTTTACACACACACACAAACACACACACACACACAATTAATTTATTTGATAAACCATCACACACAGAATATTGTGTTTTTTTCTATTTGATTTGCTCTGTGCAAATGTGTGTGTGTGTGTGTATGTGTGCGAATGTGTGTGTCAGCAGTAATAATAATGGAGGCGTGGTTGCTGTTGCTGCTGCTGCGACTGTAGCTGTGGCTGTGGCTGCCTTTCAAAAAGAGGGGCTCGTGCCTCGGTTCGGCATCTACTTAGCATTGAACTTTGATCTACCGTTATTTATTTTTGTTTTCTTTTTAAGCACACTTTGAGCTACACTTGAAAAAAAAGTAATCAAGAAAAACATTTCTAGCACTGTTTCAATTATTCGTATTTACTTTTGATGATTTGATTGCCTACTTACAGGCGTCACTTGGTCAAGCAAGGGCAAAGCCAAGGCAAAGGAGGCGTGGCTCCGGGCTTTCACTGCTGAGCTAAACGGTTATCATTTCGTTCAACAGAAACAAAAACAGAAAAAAAAGATACAATTCTGCACTGCATCTGCAGTTGTCATGCACTTTTGATCACTGTGCACTCATTGCTGTTATTGTTGTTGTTGTTGTTGTGGTTGTTGCCGTTATTAGTTTTAGGCTGTGTGCGAAAGCACATCCAAGGAGAGAGGGGGACAGGCGACAGCAGAGGTCGGTTAGGTAGCGAGCAAAGAGAAATACAGCAGCAGCAGCAGCAGCAGCAGTAGCAGCATCGGCAGCAGCAGCGACAGCGACAGCAGAAAATGAAACAAGAAACAAGTCCACACCCAAAAATTCAAAGACACGCACAACGTCGACGCCGACGGCGGCGCGTACACACACATACACCCATATACATAGACGAACACATTCACACACACACACGCTCACACACATACACTTTAATATGTATTTATTTTAGTGAGCTGAATTTTGTGGCCTGGATTTGCGCTAACTGTTCTTTTTTTTTAACATTGTTTTCGCTCACTTCTTTATTGTCATTTGTTTGCTGGGCCATGCACGAGAGATGGATATACATATGTATGTATATGTTTTTGGTTTTAGGTTTAATTTTAGTTTTGTTTTATTTTTTTGTTTTTTGTTTTTCGCTTGTTTGCTTACATTCACTGTTAGTGTTTACTATTGACTGCTCCTCGGTTAGATCAGTCCGACCGCCAGCTACGCTACGTGCCTAGTCGTTTAACAGTTAACGTTTGGTTTGAAATGTTAGGGTTTCGTTTAGAGATGGGGTCTGGGGTCTGGGTCTATGTCTGGGCTGTCGTTAACCTCGTCGCGCGTTTGTGAGCCCCACCGCTGACGAAATGCGACGCTGCCAATGCGGACTGAATGCGACGAGCAACGAAGTGGCACTGCCAACCCGGGACACAAGCATAGCCTTAACTACCAGCAGCAGCATCAGCATCAGCATCAGCAGCAGCAGCAATCGCAGCCTCAGCGACAGGCTCTGAGCAAAATGGATGCTGATTACGAAATTTACAAAAACGTTACACACACATACACACTATTACGCTCTCGCTGTAGTCCTCTGCCGCATGCCCTACACTCGGCTGCCCTACTCTCTCGTTCGTCAATGTCAAAGGAGCGCGCAGGCTTACGTTTACACAGCCGCACCATAAACAACAAAAAAAAAAGTAGCAAAAAAACGCCCTCTATATTGCGTATATGTGTGTCGAAGTCTCTCTCCACGTGCCAAACCCATTTTACTAACTCTCGCCCTCACTCTCTCTCTCACTCTCTTTTACAGGCTTTTACGGTCCCCACCCGTCGCGCTGCTCAAATTACAAGCGCTGCCAGCTAGTTTACACTTGGAATTTCTAAATATTGCACATGTTATGTATGTTTAGTTTGGTAGTAGTCTGGCAACGCTGCCATTGCGGCTAACCATTGCCAATTGACAAGCGTAAGAGTGACAGAGAGAGGCAGAGAACCAAAGAGAACGTGCCAACTGCGCAAGTCTGAATAAACAACAACGACTGCGTCAGCAGCGTAAACCGTTGGCATACGCTGAGGTCAGAGCTCGGCTGTTTGGAACTTCGGCTTCGGCGCTTGATACTCGGCTTCAGCATCGTTTTAGCGTCGATTCGTCAATTCGTGTTTGCTGGCTGGCAAGGCTGCGAAAACCACGTGTTGATTTGTTTTGATTATGCGCATTTTGCCTTTGAAACTTTTTTAATTGAATCCTTTGCGGAATCAAGCAGCGCGCAGAGACAGAGTCCATGCACACGCACACTAGCATAGCCCTGCCGTCGTCTTCTCCTTCGCATTTGCCTTGCCTTTGCCTTTGCCTTTGTTTTCTTCTTCGCTCATGTGCAACGTCGTCGTCATTGTCGAGGTTGTTGAGGCTTTTGGCTTTGACTTCGGTTTTTCGGTCGCTATTCCAGCCGCTGTCGTCGATTCGTTGCCAGGCTCTATATCTCTCTGCATGTGTGTGTCTGTGTGGCTCTGTCTGTGTGTGTGTGGGTGCGTGTGAGGTGGTTTCCATGCGTTCTCGGCGTGTAAACGGTTTTGCGGCTTTCGCTCAGTCTCAGCCAAGTTGGTAAATTAATAAATTGCCTGTATAAACGTGGCCCCCGAGTGGGGTCTTTTACACGAAATTTGATCGAGCAGCGGCAGGGACAAGCGATTAGGCCTCACTGTTGACGTGCCCATGATAGATGCTGTCTCCTTGCCCCAGCTAGAGAGTGAGATTAAGCGAGATTAGGCCTACTCCTCTCCAAATATTAGTTTCGGTTCGAGGCTCAACTATTGAAAGCTCCCTCGTGCCATCTAATAATGTATTAGGCAGTCTGTGTGCGTTTATGTGCGTGTGCTTGCTTTGATTGCTTGGGTAGGCAATGAAAGGACATTCAAGCTGCTGACAATCAAATGTGGTCATTTCCTCAAAGCGCACCTACATATCGTAACACCATAGTTTGGCCTTATCGTTATCATCATCATTAAAAATAAGTGAAAGTCGCCTCAATATCGTTATCAATAATTCTCATTATCATTATCCTTATTGATTGCACCAACATTATCATTGGTATTGACATCGTCAACAATATTATTATTAGCATTAGCATTAATTGTATTAAACGTAATACTGTCGATTTCATTAGACATCACATCGCTATCACAACTCAACAGCAATTATCTCTTTCGTTAGAGCTCACTTGCATATTTACAATATAGTCGCGACACGTCAGTCGTCAATTTAATTTGCCATCACTCAGTGACATTATTATCATAGTTATTAAATACAAAATTTGTTCTTGGGCGTTGCCAGAATACTTGTATATATGTTGGTTATAAATTTCATAAATTTCAAATTTCAAGAGCAGGGCGGAATACCCAAGTGTCTATATATGTATCTATGTATGTATGTATGTGTATGTATGTGTGTGTGTGTGTGGTCGATTAAAGCAATTTTCCACATCATCGAATTGTGCTCAATGAGCAGGACGTGCGTCAATAAGGCAGCGCCCGCAGGATACGCAATCTGAGCATAGTTTTCTTTTTTGCTTCTTCCCGTTCTCTGTTTCCTCGTCGTCATCTTCTGTGTCTTCTATTTTGTGAGTGTTTTTTGCGTTGCCATGAAATTTGCATAATTAACCTGGCCAAAAAGCCAAATGTCGACTGCAAAGCAATTAAATAACGTTTATTCAACCGGTGCGAATCGGTGGACTCGAGTCGAGCTAAGCGCCGGCTGCCAATGAGATAATGATTTAATTGTTGATAATTAATGAACCGCGATTTACACTAGCCATCATTACGGCTACGGCAGCTGCTAGCGCGTTCCGGCTGGATCATTACGTATACGCCGCATCGGCTGCCATAGGACAATGGGAAAAGGGCGCAGGAAATGCCTTCGCACATGGAAAACAAAGCCAAACAAAGCTGCTATGCGATTGGGTTACCATAAATCATAACAGAGAATAGGCAGTCGAAGCGTGGCAGTGTGGGGGTGTGGGAGTGGCAGAGAGAGCGAGCGAGAGGGAGACAGAGGAAGGCTCGGAATCGAATGGCAGAAATACATGAATTCGTTTGGCTTTTAATGCCGCCGGCTAAAGTAAATGAAGAAGCGCTGATACCAAGTCATACACCCACTCACACATACACACACGCACACACACAGATAGAGAGGGAGTGTGAGAGGGAGAGACATGGGCTCAAGTTAAGTGTTGAGCGTGGAAACGCATAATGCGCAGATCAAACACATTTCACTTGCTGCAGGCGTCGACAGCGAAAGCGGTAAACAAGCAAACAGCGGCTGGCTAGAGAGATACCCTGTATAAATAGACTAGGCTTTAGTAAGTACTACTTAGACTACATCCTGATTACTGATGAATGTGTAAAGCTCTTATAGTCCCCATGTAAATTACAATAGTTCTAGGCATTACGACTGCTCTATGCAATATACTGGTTATATTAACCAACAATTCATACCCTAGTAAAGTGGAAAACATCTTGTATTGCCAGATCACAGTTCTCAGTGTGTTTCGCCCAATATGCCCCAGCCCGGAACGGACCTCTTTGCAGGGTATAAATGGATGTACTCAAGTAGAGGCAAAAGCAAACTTAAAAGCAAATCGCTGAGCATTGGCTCAGTCAATTAAGTGCAGGAGAAAGATTCATTTTGATAAGTTCACGTATTCACGTATATTAAACACGTGTCAATCTCTAGCAAATCGTGCTATGTGCTATCGCAAAGAACTAGTTCCATGTCACATTCGAAATGGAAGTGATATAGGGGCAGGAGGTGATGGATGTGAATGTTGTCAGATATATTGAATCACGGTTCGCACAGTGATTCTTATTATTGACTTATTCAATTGAAATAGGCAGTGAAATGCAAAAATGAGCTAGATCTTCACCAACTCGAGAGTGAACTTTATAACCATTTGGTTCATTAACTTCGTTCAGTTCAGTTAGATGTATGTATATGCTCAATGAAAAAGAACTAGTTCCATGTCACACTCGACATAGTTCAGAGATTATTCAATTGAACTAGCCAGTGAAACGAACAGCTGAGCTGGTTCAGTTCAGTGATTTCCTTGGTTCACTTAGGATTTCCCATGGCATGCGTGTCTCTGAGTTATTCAGCTGTTGCTTCAAGAGTGTCTGACTTAATTGAGTTAGTGAACTAGTTCATTAAATTCAAACACTTTTCGCAGTTCTAGTTTCAGTTTTTCATCAATTGTTTCGACTTTTCCCGCAGAACATGAAATGCTGCATACCCTTAGGCGCGCAAAGCATATGTCATCTCTCTCTGTGTGTGTGTGTGTGCGTGTTTGCGTGAGTTTGCTTGACTTCACAGGCTGGCACTTGCGGGAATCGACAACAAAGCATCAGGGAGGCAGGCAGGCAAGCAGCTTGCGTGTGACAACTACATTGACAGGACACCGATTTCAATAAGAAACGGCATGGACAAAGAGTAGGAAGATAGTGAGAATGGGCGTGTGTGTGGGGAGAAGGCGAGAATGTGGTTGTGTGGAATGCTAAGCTCGCTAACAACTCAAACAACACAGCACACGACAACAATGAAAAACTGAGATATAAAATGGACGGAAAATGCGAACGTGCGAATACCCTTCATATGGAAAGCAGGAGAAGGGCTGGATTCTAGAATGGAGGGGAAGAGCAGAGAAAGGGATGGGAGATGCAGAGAGAAGAAAGAGGCGGGAAATTAGATACAAGAGGAAAGAAGAAACAAGACGGCATAGAGATATGAGAGGAGGGCTCTGTGAGAAGAGGGTCAAGCGGAAGAAAGTAAAGGCAGAAAGGAAAAGAGAGCGAAGAGATGAGAGAAAAGGGTTGACATAAGGTAGTGGAAAGGGAGGAGGGACGAGAAAGAGGAAAGTGGGAGTTAGAGAAAACATCTCAGCATAGTGCCTGACTAGTCAATAGTACCCTGTTGTAGGGTATTCGAGCAAATAAACAAGCAGCAAGGCAAATGGCAAACTGACAGCTAAAAGCGTCGACCAGACAGGTACTACGTATTCGTGTGTGTGTGTGTGTTTGAATGTCCCTGTGCGAGTCCATGTCGAAGTCCTTCTGCTTGACTAATGTTTGCTCAGCACGCAGTTGTCGGCTTTTTGGCTTTGCCGATATGCGCCAGCCTCTACTTTCACTTTGAGTGTTTAGCTTGATGCGAAGTTAAACTGAACACACACACACACACACACCTATACACACTTATACATATACATAGCACAATTTGTGCTGTTCGATTTGTCGAGCTACTCGTCTTTGCATCTTCAATTTGCAATTTGAATTTGTGTTTATTTAGCTACATCTACTTTTCATGCTGGTTCATGGAGCGCAAAAGGGGCATATTGGTTGATTAAGGGAACGACAGAAGATGCAGGATGGAAGCTGGGAGGGCTAGACGGATGATGATGGATGATTTAAAGATCAAAAATGGACGATGCCAAATATGAGATAAAATATACAATAGATAGACCATCGAATGGTCTATGCACTTGAATATGGGCGAGTATTGGACAGTCGGCTATGCTCGAGGGCAGCAGTTCAATTTGACATCTGGCAACACTTGAGTGGAAACTCTATTGCACTTATTTTAAGTAGACTGCGCTTGCACTCGGGAAAGTTGGAATAGCAAGCCAGTGTTGTGTAACGCTGGGCGTAAGTTCAGATAAATTTTGTCTTGATTCGCTGGCAATGCAACGTGAATGAACTGGAACACACATACATATACACCCGGTATTTATGGCACTTGTTAAGTTGGCCGCACTTCAGCAGATCAACAATTAAAATAAGCAGCTTAGGAAGCTTTTCAGTTCATTCGATTCAATGGGCAGCCCAGTTGTGCAATTTATCAAACTTATTGCAAGACCGACAGAGAGGGGGAGCGGGAGGCAATAGCGTGTGCTAATGATAACTAGCTGTTAATTTATCTTGCTGTTAACCATAACGAAAAACCTTTCGCTCCTCATTTTTTATGAAATGCCATTTGTCCGAAGCGCCGAGCGTGGGAGAAGGCGAGAGGGTGGGACTATATGAAATGCTTGTTCGCTTTTGTTCGGAACATCTTTCTCACTTTGGCTCTGTCATTTATATTTTTTCAGCTTCGTCTTTGTGCTTGTTATTTACTTGTTCGTTTATTGTCCTTTTATCCCTGCTCGTCATTTCTCGTCTGATTTAATCATAATTCTGTCAGTGACCCAGCTCCCCGGCCACCCCTAGCCCTCACTTCCTTATCTGTCTGCCAAGGCACAGGATATCAGAATCGAAATCTAATTTCGAAAACGAGTTAACATTGAATCACACGAGTTCCTGCTCTCATAATATTATTGCCCAACATACTCTGCGGGGGATGGAGAAATCGGGTATCTGTATCTGTATCTCCCTCTTTTATAGCGTATCATGTAGTCAGCTACTCTCAGCTGCAGACTTGAAGCTCTCTTCAAATTGCATTACACATTACATAATATTTTTTTTGGCTCACTTCGATTTCCTTCCGGTTTGGCAAGATTATTGATATTGAAACGCGCTGACTGGGGAATGGAGCTGTTGGAGATGCCCACAATGGTGACTGTAAACAACATTTTGTTCGGCATCATCGCGTCCAAATTAGGCAAAAGCCACTTCGAATCGCAAAATTTATTAACTATGTAAAAAAAAAAAATGAAAAGAAAAATATGTACTATGGCAATGATATCATAGCAAACGCCAACGCAAAAACAATGACTGGTCGAGCTGGCTGGTTGGCTGGCTGCTTGGCTGTCTGGCAGGTTGACTGTCTGGCTGGCTACTCTGATGTGCTTTGCTTTCTAGACAGCCTTGACTTTGGCCTTCTCCTGTTGCTTGGATTTGACTGCAAGTGGGAATTGGGATTAGCCAGTGGATGCTTTAGAGGCAGCCTTAGGCTGTTTCAAATAAATCTGCCTTCAACTCACGTGTAATCAGAGCATCTGCATCGCTGGGCGCAGGCGGCAGCTCGGAGACTTCGCCCAGAGCGCGAACTGCTGTCGAATTGCCGCTTGCCTGAGCCGCTGCCTTTTGTTGCACCTGCTTACGCAGCTTGCGTAGGTAGGCGGCCTTGTATTCGTCACTCGGCTTGCCGCCCAGGCCATAGCTGACTTCCAGCACGGTCAACGGTATGACAGTTGAGGAAATGGCAACCAGATCTGTGTTGTAATTACCAAATGTATGTTAAAATTTCTTTAATAATTTTAGCCATTTTTACCCGGTTCGTATTTCTCATCTGGATTGCGTTTGTATAGCATGGGCGTGGAAACGGCGAATGCCAATAGAAATATATATATTACCGCGAGTTCCACTTTCATTTTGCACGTCTGCAGCGCTCAGCAGCTGTTGCTAAACTAAACGCGTCTGCGTAAGTCTCTTAAGAAATATTTTTAAAAGCGTAAACTTGTATGGTTAAATGGCGCCTTATTTAAAAAAGCCTTCAAAATAGTGGTTTGTGTTGTAGCACACAGCTTTCTATCACTCTGGCTGTTCGTATTGTTATCGATATATAAATAAATCAACAAAAGTTTCAAAATATATGTATGCTATCATGTCTTTTATTACATAGCAATTTATTTAATTTTTGTAGAAATAATTGTTTATTATAGGAAAATATGTGCATTTCTACTCACTTATTTCCCCTACTAGTTTCACAGCATTCAGCTTTTGAATCTCCGATACACATTTGAGCTGCATGAAATGCGTTGCTGAACACTTATCGCACAGTTGCACAGTGTATATACGAAATGTATATATCGATAGGTTATCGTCAAAGCCACCACAATCAATCGGTAGTTCGCAGTGTTTTGTTTTTTAATGCTCATTGAAAAGTAATTTGCCAAATCAAACGCAAATGGAACGGTGACATAAATGAGTTACACAAATTAAAACGTGGCTATATAGACGAAAACGCGGCGCGTAGAAGAAATCAGTAGAATAGTGTAGCGAAAATAAGGAGATAAATTTCAACAGTCAAACAAAGACGCTGGCTAAAAGCATGAGTTGAAACTGGACAGGCCACACACACACATTTACACTCACACATACGCGCGCAAGCAAGCAAGCAAGCACACACAGTAAGAAAGAGCTTGTGCTAAAAAGGGAGAGAGATAGAGAAACA
Source organism: Drosophila navojoa (assembly GCF_054131105.1). Classification (NCBI taxonomy): domain Eukaryota; kingdom Metazoa; phylum Arthropoda; class Insecta; order Diptera; family Drosophilidae; genus Drosophila; species Drosophila navojoa. The sequence continues at coordinate 401,497 of NC_142895.1, read as the reverse complement.
AAAAGATAATTTCAAGGCAACGCTGCGTAACGCAGGGGAAAGACAGAAACTTCAAATAAGGTGACAATTTGGACAACGGAGGCGGCGACGACAACGTCGACGACGACGACGACAACGACAATAATAATTGCTCTGGTCTGAACTGACGGTTAACGGAAGGAGCGCAACCACGTGTGTATGTGGATATATGCATAGATGTATGTGTGTGGATGCATATGTACGTATCTGTTGTTTGTGTGCTAACTGGATATTGCTGGGCTGCAATGCAATAGCAATAACTGTGACACCCGAGTCAACATAACAGCGATAAATAACGGGAGCGCATTTCATACTCATCTTCGCTAAAGCAGGGCAATACCAACAACAGCAAAAACAGCTGCGGACGCACCAACATCAACAGTTACGCCAACAACAACGTCAACAACATGAGCACAGTGTTTATTAACTCACGGAAGAGCCCGAATGTGCTAAAGAAACAAGGCACAGACCAATGGGTCAAACTAAATGTGGGTGGCACCTATTTTCTAACCACCAAAACAACGCTCTCCCGTGACCCCAATTCCTTTCTGTCGCGTCTTATACAAGAGGACTGCGATTTAATATCAGATCGGGTGAGTTCGCACACATAGTTGCACACACTGACACACACAACTACACGGGCATACAGCAAATCATGAATGAAGTTCAAGCTGTGTACTGTATGCACATTTTGGTAGGCAAAATAAGACAATACATACATACATATGTATATGTATGTACATTCATATACATATAAAAATATGTGTATCAAATGCATATTTATCATAACTCATATTTTATTGTTGGTCACATTTAATTATTATTTACTTTTATAATATTTTTGTTCGCAAAGAATTTTGAGAAAGTGGTCAAGGCTGTGTTATCGAACTTTCGGTGTATTTACACGCACACATATAACCATATACCGATATATGCGTGTGTGTGTGAATTGCATTTATAGCGGCCATTGCGCTCATAGCTGCTAGCTATATTATAATTGTCCAAAAATTGTAAGCCAAACACACGTATGTATGTGTACTCACATATGTATGTGCACACATATATACAAGCACACACAGTCAACCACACACCCACGCACACTAACAGCAGGCTCAACATGCAGTTTATTCTGCAAACAATTACAGTTCCAACAAGAACAACAACAACAAGAACAATAGCAACAGCAGCAGTGGCGGCAGCTAAAGCAGCAGCCAGGGCCATGCCGAACCGCAATCGTCGTCGTCCGTTTTTAGTGGATTGCACAGTTGAGCTGGCATCGTGTCGTGACACGAATAGTTCAATAGTTGCAAAAATGCGTAATCAAATAGAAATTTACATTTGAGTATTAGTGCTAAATCAGTAAAGATAAGATACGAATTTTCTATTTGCCACGCAAACAAAAACCAAATTTATTATTTTCTTTGTCGATTCGAATCGCAAATATAATAATTATACGAAAATGATTGTTATATACGTTTGTGCCTAAGCATATTGATTTAAGTATGCACGTGTCTTGTTTTTAAATAGATATGTAGACATATGTATGTATGTATGTATGTAATTATACGGTCGAAACAAATGATAAATTTGTTTACCTCACCATGTCCTACCCGAAGCCGATGTGCTATCTCTAGTTCTAGATTTCGGATTCGTGTTTGCATTCGTCTTTTACAAGGCTGCACTTGCATTGGCTGAGCTTTCTGTCACACACACGCACACAAACACTCATGCGAACGCCTTAGCTACATATGCATGCATGTGTGTGTGTGCATGTTGGTGTTGTATTCGAAACCAGTTTTTTGTTTTCCTTTCTGCTTTATTTCTATTTGTTGCTGTTGTTGTCCGAGTCCTTGGCTTGGTAGGGGGCGTGCGAGTGCGTATTTAGCGATTTGCTCTACAAATATCTCCCACATGTATGTAGACACGTTTTTAGCTACATAACATAAATATACATATATAGTATGTATGTACAATGTATATGCATACATATGTATATAAATAACTCTAACATAGTATGTATGTATGCATGAATGATATTTACGATTTTCCCAATTTTATAAACAAAAGCGATTCAAACCGTTTACTTATTATTAATGCCCAAATGTTTTCACTGCCGCTGCTTGCGTCGCTGACGGCGTCGCTGCTTACAGTGCTGTTCGTGCCTCTGCTCATGGCTCTCTTTAAATCTCAAAATCCGTCTCTACCTTTGAATTTATTTTTATGTCATCTTCGGCTCCTGTTTTTACGTTTGCCTTTGCATTTGTCTTTGCTTTTGTCTCTGCCTTTGGCTTTCTTTGTACTTCTAAATCAGCCTCAACGTTGGCCTATGTTTTATCCTTGTTGGGATGCTGCTTCTGCCTCTGCCCACGTCGCAGTCTCTGTCTCTGTCGCTGCTTTTGCTTATAGTTTTCAATAAAAAAGTTTGCTCGTTTGTTTATTTTTGTTTGATTGTTTTTATTCGCTCGCTTTTGTTATTGATTAAATTCTTGCCCCCATCCGCCGCCTTCGCTTCCGCCCCCACCCCAAAGCTCATGCCAAGGCAGCCCGAAGCTCAGTGCCCGCCAATTAAGGCACCCACATCTATACACATGACTTACATAAATATATATAGATGTATATGTCGTATATATGTATGTATGTCTATATCGGGTGAATCGGACAAATCGGGCAGTCGGGCTGGCACCTAGATGAACGGTTTGATGACTGTGTTTTGGGCTCTCTGACTCGTTTGATTGTGGCTGCTTAAATTGATGTAGAAACAGGTAAACATGCCTAGCTGAGCGGCTAGCAGGTACCCTGTATTCAATGTTGAGCTCAATCAATAAAATTCGACGCTTGCCAATATAAATATACTTATCTATAATGGGAAGCAACTTGATTGTTTATCGCTAACTATTTGTGTATGCATATATGTATGTATTTGCTTACTGTCGATCCCATGTAATCCTTATGAATATACATAAGTAAGAGTAGAATATACCCCATATGCATACACACATGTAATGGGTACACGAAATCAAAAATCACATAGCTCGCATACAGGCAGTCCAACTGACTGTCTCATTGTCTGTCTGTCTGTCAGTCTGTCTGTCTCTCTGTGTGTCTGTCTGGCAGCTCTTGTGTAAATCATTTACCATAATAAATGACTACAATGCATAGCGAAAGGCCATTACTGCATGTGAACGTATTGCTATATGAGTTGTCTGAATATTTCATGGCAGATCAACTATAAAACAAATACTATGGCCAAAGTCTGCTTGATTAGCGGATACCCCTTTAGTATTAAAGATTGATATGTGTGCACATACTGGATATACATGGTCGTTACACCTGCTGCATTGGTTCTGTCTGATTGGCTATTTGGATTTCCACTTTATAGGCTTTTACATATATGTGTTTAAGTAAATTTAGAAGATATTTGACTGATTGGTTTCTAATTTTTCTTTGCAGGATGAAACCGGCGCATATTTGATAGACAGAGATCCAAAGTATTTTGCGCCTGTGCTCAATTATTTACGCCATGGCAAACTCGTTTTGGACGGCGTCTCGGAGGAGGGTGTGCTGGAAGAGGCTGAGTTCTACAACGTGACGCAGCTGATTGCACTGCTGAAGGAGTGCATCAGCCATAGAGATCAGGTGAGTGCCTGTCTGTCTATCCTCCTCTCACTTCAAGTCAAATTCGCATTAATAATTTTTCGTTGCTTCAATTGCAGCGACCACATGCGGATAAGAAGCGCGTCTATCGCGTGCTGCAATGCCGCGAACAAGAATTAACACAGGTAATATCTTTGTCTTTCGGCCGTTGGACGGGTGTATAAAGTCTTTCTGTTCCTTCGTTATTGCAGATGATCTCCACGCTTTCGGATGGCTGGCGGTTTGAGCAGCTGATAAGCGTTGGCATACAATGCTCCAACTATGGGCCATTCGAAAATAATGAGTTCCTTTGCGTCGTCTCCAAAGAATGCGGCTCGACAGCAGGACGGGAATTGGAGCTGAATGATCGCGCCAAGGTTCTGCAGCAGAAGGGTTCGCGAATGTAAGCAAATGCAAAACAATTAGCGAGAGAAACCGAGAGATAGGCAGATAAACTATAGTTGCATATTTATGAGTACAGCTATAACTGAGTAGATCAATCAGGCCATTAGCTATGACACTGCTTAATTAACCATTTACCAGCTGATTAGCTGATAATGCTTACTATCTATTCGGGATTACCCGTAGATATTTGCACGGCGAAAAGCTTGATATGAATCAAAAGCAATTGAACAACTGATTAGCTAAATAGCTGATTAGGTGATTAGATTGGTATGCATCAACAGCAGCCCCACCGATTCTTGTAATGTTGTAATTCTCACATAAAAACTTACTCTACTTGCTCTGGGTTGATGTATGTAAGTGTCGTGTATGTGTATACGTATGTGTATGTCAGTAGAGTCAGCTTTGCCTTGTCTATGCATTACATTATATTGAAGTATTCAAATTCACAATGTGTTCGATTGAACGGGTAATCAAGAACAGCCACTGTTCAGTAATCTGTGAACCAAAAACTCAGTCGTCCATGAACGACTGATGATGATCTATACATAAGCTCTGTTATTCGCTTGTCTGATATGCTTCATTTCGATTTAATTGAAATGGGAGACAGTGACAGTTCTGACAACTGAACTGGTATAACAGTTGAAAAGTGTAAATATGAGCGAATTTACGAATTGACGACATGAAACTGGTTGAGCGTATCGAGCAGTTGAACAACTTCAGAATACTGAATAGAATTTGTTCCTCAAATGTAGGTTGTTAATCGAGTGGTACTAGCTCCAGAGAACTGATTCATCAATTCGAACCAACATTTGTCATTCAGTAAATATAACTTTTACTTGCAACTCAACACAGAAACAGAACACACACACTCATTCACGCACACATACACACAGAGGTTATTCAGAATAGATAGATATTTAGGTGACATGTTTAACTATATCTATAAAATGATTTCTTTATTACATCCAATTTATTGTTTGGCCACCAAATAATTGATGTTAACCTCTTTTTCTCTCTTTCTCTCTTTCTTCCACACGCTTTTTGTTTGCCTTCTCTCTCTGTTTAATTGCAGTCTTGGAATTTAAAGTGCTTATAGAGCATAGCATAGAGTGCGCATACCATCCAAAATATAACAAAATGTAACTCCCATCAGCAAACACACCAAGCCTAATTAATACAACAAAGACAAGCCACAAACATCATGAGCAACAACAATAACAGCAGTAGCAGCAGCAATAACAACCAAAATGTACTACGAATAAAACAAATGCAACACAATTTATGAAAGAGCCTACAGCAAAATAATTTAGCGAGATCCTTTCTGGCGGCAATGGGAGAAATAAAGTCAAAGTCATGCAGTCAATCAGTCGATCATTAACTACAATATATCATTCAATTCCAAGTCTTATTTGAGAGCAGTTGGATATGCACATCTAAATACAGTTCAATCACTTCTCAATCTTTTAATTTATCAGCCGAAACTAAGCGAAAATTCTCTTTGGCGCCATCAATTGCAGAGATAAGAAGCTAACAATCATTCAATTATTACTCAACAAAACCTTCAGTTTTTCAATCAGCCATTCACATCAATCAATTAAACTGTCCGCACACAAATGCAAATTCTCCTTGAGAGCTATTGGATAAACAGACAGAGTCAAGATAAATCCGCTTCAGCGTTACATCATGAATCACCCGTTACTTGACTCTTATGTAAGTCATTTTCATTTTTACGAAATTCTTTCAAACAACAAAATTTGTATTTGTTTTAATGATTGATTTATTTAATTCATTTATGCGCAATTCTGATTGAACTTTTTATTGTGAATTTTCTTTGTGACTGAAGTAATCGAAAGAAATTTTAGAAGAAAATTGATGGAACATCCCGGTCACAGTTCAAGCTCGAGCTGGTGCACACACATCATCAAGCTCTCTGCAATGGAAATTCACACACTAACACATACCGACACTAACACACTCATCGATGACTTTAATTTTGGCTTCCCTTTTGCCTTCCGCATTTGAAGAGTGCCTAAAATACGCTTAAAACCTGGAATCGAAAACTAAAACAAAGTTGATGAAGCTAAGCACAAATAACAGAAAAAACACCGCCAACATTTGCTTAAATTTAATGCATAAGTGAATAACAATATCTAGATAATATACATGTATATATATATATATACATATATATGTGGATCGGATGCAGGATCCAAAGAAACTAGAAACTAGTGAGCCACACAGCTGATGGATGGAAACACTTGAACATGAACACCAAATTCTCAAAATGCAATGTTATGTATGTATATATATGCAATAGAGGACTATACACACCATATATATGTATATATATACCTGTATGTATATATGTATATATATATACCAGTGCATCATCATCATCATTAGGAAATTTTGTATCTTCAAACTCAAAATTAGTTTACAATCAAAACTATGTAAGAACATTGCAGTCGACTGCATATCGCCCGTTCATGCTACAGAAGACCTATGAAATATATTGTGGGACTAGTAACACCAGCCTTAGATCTGTGGAAGCACAACAGAAGTCGCAACAGAAAAGCTTAAAGATCTCCATAGAAAGGTTTTTCGCTGACTTGTCACGTGCAAATCATACACATTAAGCTGTGGAAACGAGTATATCTATATATATATATTATAGACTTAGGCCTCAAAACAGCCAGATTCTTTTTCCAATTTTTGAACACTTGGGACAAGTTCCAGTTCATACTAGTTCACACAGCTCTTCTCTTTTTGAAATTTCAATGGGCATCCAGCCAAATTATTCTCTAATTCGAGTCCGATATTTTTCGATTTCACCGCATTCTGTTCAGTATAAACAATCTATTGGAGTTAGAAATTGATATCTATATATGTACTCGTGTAAACCTTATCTATAATCTGTGAGGCCCCTGAAATGGGTGAATTTGTTAAAGAAGCTTAGCACAAGTTTTCAATAGAGAAAGTAGTTGATATATACATAAATATATATTTGTATATATGCCTTGAAGGCACAGCAAATTGATATTCTGTTCATACTTTTATTTTATTTTATTTTTTTTGTTTTGTAATTTGAACGAGTATTGAGCAGTTGTTTACGCCCGACTGCAATGTTCTAAATTGCTTTCAAAGTATACATTTGACTATATATATATATATTTGTATGTATATATAGTTAAGCGTTCAATATGTTTAACTTTCTTTGAAACTCAGTTCGAGCTGCATTTACATATATATATATACATATATGCTAGATCGAAATGCAGTCCCCATTAACAACCTAGAGCTTTATTTAACTAGCAAAAAAACATGAAAAATAGGAAAAGGAAAAACCATTTTAATCACGACTGAATTTATGTGAATTTGCACTAAAAAAAAATAAGAAAAAAAAAAAACAAATGAAAAACAAACTAAAATAAATAATAATAACATGATATATATATATATATGTATGTATATATATTTGAATAATTAATAATTTTTAATAAAGAAGAAATGGGTAAAACATAATTTCGAAATGTCGAAAATCCAATTTTTTGTAAACATTTTGAATTATTATTAATATATATGTATATGATAGTTATAACCGGACTCGAGAAAAGCTTGGTGACACATATACATATGTATATGCATATGTATATATATAAATGTTTGGAAAATCAAAAATATATAGAGTTTGAAATGAAGTTAATTCAACAAACAATGCAATATGAGCGACATGTTCTTAGCTATATATGAATGTATTACACAAGCACACAGACATACACACGATGACACGTACATACACACACACACACCCACACACACACAGACAAAATGCATATGCTGGACTGTTCTCTCATTTTCATATGCATAGATTGACTACTCATTCAGACACACACACACACATATACTTGCACATACATATTTACATATGTAAATATATGTGTATGGCCAGGCATTGGCAAGCTTCACTGTACTTGCAACAACAACTATAACAATAACAACTTATATAATCATCAAGAGACGTCTATATGTAGCCATTGGCAGCAAATAAAAAAAAAAGAAACAACAAATATTTCAATAAATTAAATTTTTCTACAAAACTTAAAAAATTGTGTTTGTTTTTAACTATTTTAAGTCATTTTATCATTTAAGTATTACTCTAAAAAGTGTATTTAGAAAAACATTTAGTATGTTTAGGTTCGCTGAGAGTAAAAACTGAAGCTAAAGTTCCTTTAGCCACTCGTACAGCTCTGAAGCTTATAGCAGAACTTTGTTGTGAGTTGCGGTAAATCCTAGTCGAGTTATATCACAGAGGGCCTAGTCCTTGCTAAAGTTTGCGCTAAGCTTAATAAAAGCTTAAGGCGGGACCTTGGCGTAGGCTGTAGCTTTGCGCTTTAAGCTTTTCGAAACTTGTTCTCTAGCTTCAACCCAGTAGAGCTTCTAGTCAATAATACATCCAATTGCCCGCTGAAAGTTTAAGCGATTCATGAATTCTGATGCAAGTTGATATAGTAATATGATGTGTGTGTGTATATTGAGCTGTATTGAGTCGATAACAAAGCCCTATTCACAGGCTTATATTATTATTTATACTTTATTATAGTAATGCTTATGCTTAATCCAGAGAGATTGAATCCACTTACAAAGTACATCATTAGTCAAGCTGGTCAGATGGGTCGATCTTAATACAAAATACAAAATAAGTAACAACAAATTCTTCTAAAAAATATATAGCATTATCTTTGGGGAAAAATCCATTGTATGCATGTACATATATCCGTAAATAAATTCAATGAGAGCTAACGAATTCCATTAGAATCGTATTAAATGTTAAGTTAAGGCTGCCAAAGTTCAATTTCCTTCTGTATTTTCTTATTTACCAGCAGCAGAGCTTGTGTGGGGAGGACAGGAGCGGTAGGCGTGGCATATTGATTAGAATTTGAGCCATGGCAAACTTATGCAAAGTAAAAAGAGATGTTCAGAGTTGCGTGAGCTTCAAAGCTCATAAGATATTCATTGGCAAATGCACAAACAGTAGCGGCGTGTGTGTGTGTGTGTGTGTGCGTGTGTGACTCCAGATGGAATTGAGCGGACTTTAAGATTTGCAGCTACGCTAATAGTTCAATTAGTTGAGCTAGTTCAAATTTCTAAGCTAGATGCAGTCTATAAACAAGCTCAAATTGATAATTGAAAAGGAGATAAAGTTTGCATTACCCTAAATAGAGAGATAGAGAGAGAGAGAGAGAGACGGAGTAGTGCGTTGATCGCATTGAACTAGCTCAGTTGCTAATCTAACTGACTCGTTCAATTGAACTGTTTCGGAACGAAGCTAGCTTTCTAACTCTTCAGCATTCACTCACGCTCTATCGCGCGCCTCCCACGTTGTCAACTGAGGCTGGGGCGTAGGCATAGGCATAGACATAGGCATCGACAGTGGCAGAGGCAGAGGCAGAGGCGGAGGCAGCGACGTGTTTAGCACGTAGCACGCTGTTTGAAATGTTATTTCATACGCGATATTTGGCTGGCGGCAAATTCATGCACGCATATATCGATATGGCCACATTAAAATTTAACTGCGCCAACAACCCCAGCATCATGCTGCATGCTATATGCTACATGCTACATGCTACATTCTACATTCTACATGCTACTTGCGACATGCCCCACGCTACTGGCCACATGCCACCAGCCCAATTGCTCTGCTGCGCAACCACTAAAAACCGAGAGACCGAGCCGAGGCCATCGCCCAAAACACGTGCCCATTTATATTTATTCTAAACAAAGGAATAAAAACTTCTGTCGCCGCGCACATGAGGCCCGCGAACTGTTTTCTCTACGTGTGCGTGTGTGTGTGTGTGTGCGCGCGGCCAAACGACAGCAAAGTTTTTATATTTCCACATACCCTGCTGCTACTGGGAACTGGAACGAGAACATAGCCAAGTCCAGTCAAGTTGAGCTGCTTAGGGCAAAATTGAATTCAGCAGAAGTGTAGTCTCTCCATGTATATCTGCACCCATGATCCATATACTAATCGAGTATATCTCTCCAAGTCCAATTCCTACAGATAGCACAAGAATCCATATTGATCGATACCTGCTAAGCTTTCTATACTCTCTCCTACCTCATGGCATTTGGTGAAGCCGTGATGAATATGGAGATAATGTTGGTGATTTTTACTTGCGATAGAATAAACGAGAACTTAACTGCTTTGATAGCGAATATCAAATTGAAACCAAGATCTAGATTGTGTACTTAGTTGAACTTAAACTGGTACAGAGAGAAGTCAGCATAACAAAGACTATACCTAGATAATTAGATTAGAGCATTCATAAATGCGGTGCAGAGCAGAGGGCATCCAAAGGTCTGCCCCGTGTGCAGCTAGGGCATTGGTAACTTCCTTTTTATTTGCAGAGACGTCCGATGCTTCGGCATACGGCAATTCGCGTTTGGCCGTTAAGGACATTAGTGCGTTTCGCTTTCATTGTGCAGTTCAGGTGAAGCTGATGCCGAAGTCGCCGAGTTGTTCTGGACCCTGGGGGACGGCTCGTAAAGCGCAGCACGCAGCGCGCCTAAGCGAAATTTCATTGGTTTTTATGGTAACGATGCTGCGTTGACTACCCCAAGCCTAAGCCCCCAACCCCAATCAAGAAATAAACCAGCCTAACCATTCAATCTACAAACACTCCTTCCGTATATTTTTTGAATCTGTACTCGCACTGGCATTTCTCTTTCTCGAGGTGTCAAATCGGTTAGACTAGATCTTCACTCTGATTTCTTGTTTCTAGTTATGTAGCTTCATCATAGCTAAACACGGGCAGGGTTCCCCTTCGTGTCTTGGTAAAGTTGCTAAATTGTCTTGCTCCATTGGCTTTCATCGAACCTAGATTCATACCAGTTATTGACCGGGATACGTTCTTGGCTTGGAATCTCGATTCCTTTTAATTCAAATGCTCTCCATTATCCTCTATCTTTCCGTAGAGATTCCTTGGTTTCTCATTAATTTTCTTTAAATCACATCAAGGTTAAAAGAGTTCTCGCTTTAGTATACTTCCTTTAAAATACCTTCTTGCTTGCCCCTCTGCTGTTTCTTCTCATGGTCCAGTACTCACTAATCTGGTTCCCGAACTTTCCCTTCGCTGTTTGGTTGCGTTTTCCGATCTGCCAGCGACGCAGTTGAACCTAGAGCCGTCTTCGTCCCGCAATTCCCGTTCGCATTTCCCTTTTCTGGAGCTGCTTTCACTTTTCGCGCCCGGCCAAGAAGCCGTCTCGGGGTGGCATTGCTCAAGTGCTTGCCCCAGCAGCAGCGCGCTGCCACTTCAGCTGGAGCTGCAGCCGCAGCCTCTGCACATGCAGCTTCAGCCTTCGCCGTGGCTTGGAGTCATCTTTGCACCTTCCACGCTGCAGTCGACATTGGCATTGGCACTGTCTGCAGCGGGACTTGCAACCCCTGTTAAACGGATGCAAGCAACTCGAGCAACGGTTGCACCACCGACGCACCACCAACCACTTAAACTTTTGAATAGTGGAAAAAGTGCACTCAAGCAGGGTCTCTGCTTGGATTCATGTGCCAGCCACCCCCATGTTTCACTTTCATTTTGGCGAGGCCAGGCGAGTCAGTTGGGGAGATGCATGGGGGAAGGGGGCGACGGATGGGGAGTGGGGAATGGGGGTGGGGGATATGCAAGCGAGTCTCTCGTCGTCACTTTTTTGCACCTGCCACCCAGCTGGGGGTTGCTTGCAACTAAATCTGGGGGCAAGCGGCAATGATTCTATGTCAACATGACAAGAGGCGACAGCCGCATCGTCGTCGTCGACATTCTAATGCATGCGGCGCATGTGGCCTGTGCCATGTGGCATGAAGCATGTGGCATGAAGCATGCTGCACCAGTGGGTGGTCGACTTGAAAAAAGGGGTTGCGTCTCGGCTGAGGGGCTAGACAAGCGTCTGGCTGCGTTTTGTCTCGTGTCTGTCTAGTGCATCTAACTTGTGATTCCCCCACTACCCACACCTCACACCCATGCCCCAACTCGTTCTGTGTATGAGTGGGCTTTTGTGCAAGCTCAAGTGCATGTCGCCAACGCCGTGTTAAGTGCGTCGAAACAAAGCAAAGCGTCTGTTGTCTTTGTGTGTGTGCTCGTGTGCGTGTGTGTGTAGGTGTGCTGGTGTGTGTTGGTCTGTGCTCTGTGCCATCTGCCTTCGGGGCTGTTTGCCACGTTTTGTGCCAGAGAGATTTCTATGCAATTTAACCCCATTTTTCCGCGTGCGTATGTACGTGGCATGCAACTAAACACCAGACTCGACTCTCGCTCAGCCGTGCAGTCGCCCCACCGAGATTAGACACATAACTAATATATACCAAGCTGGCTGCCCTTCTTACTCTACCCACCCACCCATTCATCCATCCATCCATCTGTCCATTCTCTTGTACCTCTGTTAGACGCTCATTCCCTTACCTCCTCAATATCTCTGTCCACTCCAGGCCTTTAGCTGCATTCGAATTGCAACTTTGCAACTCTCTCTCTTTATCTATTTGTTTAATTATTTAGTAAATATACATGTATTTATTTCAGTGAGCTAGTTCTTCAATCATTAAATGTAAATGGTTCTTCAAATAGAACAAGAAGAGGAAATTTATCAAGAGAAATGAATACAAAGAACACATACAGTTTAGTAAACTGGTTCTTTTCCTCTCCTCTTAAAATAGGAAAAGAAAGCATCAGTGAACTAGTTCAGACATCTAAGCTATTACAAATATGAGCCAATTCCGCGAGCTCTTCAAATTGAGGAGAGGAAGGCATGAGCTAATTTTTTAAAATTAAGTAAATGATATCTTCAAATGGAAAGTGACGAAGAATGTTCTGGGTATTACCTGGGCTTTCTCTAAATAGAATGTAAAGCTCTATCTGCGAGTGAAAAGCTAAAAATATCAATTAGAAATGAAGAGGAAGAGGAGCGCATGAGCTTAGGAAATTTGTGTGAGGGGCATGGAGACAGCTGGAGATGTGGCTAATGAATGCCAAGGCCCACACACACGTGAAGGAGGCGGCTGGCTGACAAGCTGAGCCATAAGTCATAAGAGTCGGCGAAATAGAAATGGGGAAAAGAAAAATGCGAAGTGGGAAATGGGACGTGGGGAAGCGCGCACAAAGAAATATTTGTCAATGCAACGAAATGGAAAGTTTGAGGTGGCACGGCTATTGAAATAAGCAGCCGAGACGCAGAAACAACAAACAAGCCCGAGCAGGTGGGGGAGCGCGTGCAACCAGAGGGAGCTAGACGAAGAATGGGGCGGCTGCTGAATAGAAAAAAAAAAAAAACGTAGAAGAAGAAACTGGAATCGAGGATGTGCGTGCATGTTGTAAAAGTGAAATGAAGTGATGAAGGCGAACTGAAGATGGAGCAGGGGACGGCAGCAGCAAGAGCTGAGCAAGGAGATGAAGTTGCAGAGACGCTTTTGTTCTGACCTGTTTTTCTTTTTTTTTGATTCCTTTTCATTTTGTTTTTTATTTTGTACTTGTGCATGTGTCAAATTCCCGTTTTTTTCGAAAAACTGAGATTGAGGGAGGAGACGGTGCTGCACTTGAACTACGTTAAATAGAGAGGAGCATAGAGTGTGCGGGGTGGAGAGTGGGAAAGATGGAAGGCAAGGGGTTAGCACGTAAGTTGGCAAGAGGAAAGAAGACGCATGGAGTGAGAGAGAGGGAAGGTACGCAAGCTAGAGTAAAGGGTTAAGATAGGAAGAGAGAAAGACAGACAGAGAGCGGGAATCATGCATGTAAGTTGGCACTGCAAACACACACACACACACACACACACACGTATATATATATATATGCGCTTATTTCTTTGACAAGGGCAGCTGCGCTATTAAGGGATGCAAAATGCAAGTGATTGCAATGTCGTTAGGGGTTTCTCTACTTTAGATGCAAGGAGTGGGCAGCTGTAGGCCGAGGGCGTTAAGAGGGGGATAAATGATGCCTCTAATGATGTGCTCCCCATGTACAGATGCTTCTGCTCCTTCTCCTACTCCTGCTGCTTAGGCAAACAAACAGTGAGAAAGCAAAGTGGAGAGCACGAGTTTTGTTATTTTTGCGCCTCGAAGTATGCAACGTTTTATTTGCATATTCATATTGTAAAGCACCAACACATCTAAATACTAACATGTGTGTGTGTGTGTGTGCGTGTCTGTATGTGTATCTATGTACAGTTTACACCAAATCTTGCTGCGTAATGAGCTTTGAGCAGTTCAAGTAAAGGATTCGGCATCTCTCGCTGGGGTCAACCCTGTTTTTTGGATCCATTTGCAATGTACATACACATGTACATGTGCATATGTATTTATGTTCACATATGTAGTAACCTCAACTCCTCTTTTTTGTTTTTGGTCTCATTGTTTAGTGGGTTCTCGTTTTTGTTTTGTTGTCTTTTATTTTAATTTTTTTTGGGAGTTTTCATTAGAAACTTTTTTTTTTTTTGCGCCAACATCATTTTCTGAAAATGTCAAAACAAAAAGGGTTCACACACACCAGCACACACTTATAGAGATACGCACACACACATGCATACACTCACATAGAGATAAGCACGCTCGCAGATTTAGATATTTTAGACATGCGTGTGCACTTCCGTTCTCGTTTCCACACACACACATATACACATACACAGAGACCCACGCGCACATCCAGCATCGCTGTGGGTCTGTTTCTGACAAGCCCCTGCCTGGCGCCACACCCCGCGGCCCCGCTAACTAAACATGCTTAATTAGAAAGTAGCCGCGGCGACTGCGACTCGCCGTCTCATTTTTCACTGACCAGCACACATTAGAGCTGACTCATTGCCGGCCTCCGACGATGGAGCAAATGAACCGGAGTTAGTTCAGCGTTGATCAGAATAAAGGCGCTATATAGGATCATTCGTGATCGACTCAGTGTTCAAATGAACTGTTTAATTGCACGGCCTGAACGAGTTGATCAATCTGATATTTGATTAGCTCATTGCATTTGCTGCTCACTAAGAGCAAGTGCAAGCAGTAAGATAATGTGGACTGTTGGAACTACCTGATCATAGTGAACTAGCTCGTCAACTGTACCTACAGTTCTCATTAAGCTAGTTCACAAAGTCCAACATAGTCTGTTACGCAGCTAGCTCCTTGAACTAGTTCATACTTTCAACCTTTCCTAATTAACACATTGAACTAATTCAAATTGCAAATTGAACTATTATTGCCAGACCTAACTGAACATCTGAACCACCCAACCACCCAATCGCACAGCCAGCCACTAAATGTAGCGGACGCCAGCGCAGATCCTTGCAGAGACCCCAGTAGCTCCCCGCCCTTCCTTCCTGCGCGGCCCGCCCCATGCCCTCCCCCGCCTCAGCTGAGATGACAACATTTTCGGGTTAGCTGCGCGTCGCAGTTTGTCTCAGTTTGCGTTGATGGGTTCGAACCGCCGCTGCTCCTGCCTCTTTGGGGTAGGGCAGGAGCAAGGGGGACTGCTCATTATGTGGAGCGTGGGCTCTGGCTGCGGCTGTGGCTGCCGTTGCGGCTGTGGCTGTGACTCGCATTTGGGGCGCATTCGCGTCCGCCACGCACATATGAATTTGTTGAATTAATCACTTGGGTTTTGGGCCTTGCTCCCTTTTTTTTCGGTTGCTTTTGGACTCAGTTTTAGCCTGGCCAACACCCACACACCTACACACCCACACACCCATACACCCAACCATACACACACACGCACACACACATTGACATGGGCATCGCTCTAGGCATATTTGGCGAGTCCTCCTCTTCCGCTTCTACATTATGCAGCGATCGATAAAAAGTTTTACCAAACCTCCAGTCGAGCCGCTCGACATGTGAAATGTGTGAAATGCGCGCATTAAATAAAAAACGCCAAAAAACGAGTAAAAAGTGAAAAAGTAAAAAATGGAAAATGGCAACAAAAAAAAAAACAACAAACATAAAGCGAACTGAAACCAATTTAAAAAGGGGTATCTACCCCAAAAGCCTAGCTAGGGTAGCATTTTTATACATACATTGTAATGCCGACTTTTAAATCGCCACGAAAGGTGTAGCAAACCCGCCTCCGCGTCAACACCCACTGCCCGCCGCCCGCCGCCCACTGCCCGCTGCTCAGTGGCCACTGCAGTGGTCAGTGCCCCGCCCTCTCGTTAGGCAATCGGTGCGCGGGCATGTTTTAGATAAGGTAAATAACTGCGATTGTTTGGAATTTTAATGTAAATGTTTTTATGCCACATCCACAGCCATTTCCATGTACATGCTCGCGTCCTTAACCGTGTCCGTGTGCCCGCGGATCAGCGGGCTTTCACGATTCCTAAATGGAAACTGTGACCACTTCCGCTCACCTGCCGCAGCATTAGCTAAATGTATATACATACATATATTGTATTAGATATGTACAAGTACAATGCACGCATGTGTTACATGTACACAAAGATACATACTTATGTACATGTGGACATAATCCTACATAGATGTGAAGCAGAGTGGGACCAGCCTCTACCCATATATTCCGTCTATGGCATTCACAAGTCGTCTTGGGCAGTTCACTTTCCTTTATAATATGTATGCATATACATACTCCTACACATTCACATACATATATACATATACATCCTTCCGAGTTGCTTCATCTCGTTAACTTGAACATTTCTTGCTTTGCCAGAGATCAGTCAACAGATCTGATCAGATAATTGGGATTGGATTGAATGATAAGACGAATGTATCACAAGCTGACTGTATCACATAAGCTGATCCTCGCTCTGAAATGCGACCTCTTTTTTAACAGCTCATGTTCATGTGCTATGTATAGACTCTAAATGCTTTACTCATGTCCTCGATCTTGTACTCGATCGTCTTGTCGATGGCCATGCTTGAAGTTGCACATCTTGAGTTGCACATGAGAATTTACTTTATTCCTTGTCTATGATGCTCCTTTCCTTCTCCTTTTCAAGTCATGTTAATTTGTTCTGCGAGAGTATTGGGCAGTGAAATGCCTTCCATTGGAAGTGTTGCTAACTCTTTTGTTGCCATTAGATTTGTCGGGCTACTGAAGGGAACCGGAACTAGTTCGTGCAGCAACATGCAATTTAATAATTTGGTGCATTTCATTTATTATGATTTTTTAATTATATTTGCCAAAGGGGGCCATGAAAGCAATTTGAGCATAACTGAGAGCTAAAATGAAGATAAAAGAAGTAACTAAAAATCAAAGGCGCTGATAGGTCTGTGTGTGTGTGTGTGTGTATGTGTCCGTGTGATGGGTGTGTGTGTGTGTGTGTAGCCGAATTTGAAACTCAACTGCATTTGTCTTTGAGCTTGTCGTCTGTCAACAGGAAAAAAAGAGATGAAAAAGGCAGAAAAGTTAACATAAGCAAACCGCAAATGCAGACACACACACGCACACACATAGACACACACACACATACACACAGAGAGCTCTCACTCGAAAAGCCTTGCGGAAGTGCAATTGCAATTGCAACGGCGCTCACAAAGCATTCTAACATGATTTTAATTACAAGCCCCAAACTTGTGTCACACAAAACAACTTTGGCCACCCCCCAGTGCGGCAGATAAAGCGTCGAGCCCAAGCTGGAGCCTTGCCGAGCGGGCATGCGCGACTGCCCAATGCACGTGCACAGAAACCGAAAGGAGGAAGAGAACTCATGCAATTCTCAAATGGGCCACGCCTCAAGAGGCGTAGTCGAGCGCAATTAGAGTGAGGTGCCGAGGCAAGACACAGAGACGTTGTGTGAAACGAATATGCTCGCTTGTGGCACATGGGGCGGCAGCATGGAAAAAAGCAGCAACTGAAACGGAAACAGAAACAAAGCGAAACGTGTGAAGTCCTCAAATCGCTCGCAGCGAGTTGAAGCTGACAAAATGTTTCGCACTTTTTATTTTTTTTTTATTTTTCGCCAGCCTCATTTCATTGTGGCCTTGTGGCAGTTGCAGTTGGTGCTGCTCTCCCTCCTCCTCCTGCTTCTTCTGCTGTTGGTGCTGCTCCTCTCCTCTGTTGGTCCACTGCAAAGGCAACCGGCACACAGCCCTGGAAGGTACCCAGCCCAGCCCCCCCACACAGAGCAGAGTAAAGTTCTTCTGTGCACTCCCCATGCTTTGCCTCGTGGAAAGTCTGCCGGCCTTTTGCAGGAGTCAGCTCTTCGACTTGAGCCTAGCCCAACTTTTAATCTAATCATCATATGCATATCTAGTGCAAGGGAAGAGCTAATAATCATGGTGGTATATCAGTCTCAGGAGGCAAAATGCTTGAGAGCTAATGCCACAAAGTATAGATTTATATCATATATCATATCATATTCAAACCCAAAAAGACTCTCGAAACCAACAATTAGGGGATATGGTCTCCGACAGGTGATAGGCCTTAGCTCGCATAGCTCAACTCATAAAATCAACTTATGTAGATCATCTTTGTAGGCAAATCGGTGGGCTTCAAAGTTATGGTAATGCTTCAGAGTCTCAGATGAGCTACCGAGCTAAATGAACTAGTGCATAAAGTAAACTATAGAATTCACTCGTTCTCAATGATTGAACGAGTTTTTCGAATCATCGAATTGAATGAGTTAAAAATGAAAATAGTAAACTAAAATGAATTAGATCTTTAAAACTAATATGGTATGAAATAATTGAGCTATAACATTCATTTGCTTGTGATATATTGTTTCGCTGGCATATGGAACTAGCTCTTATTAGCTCTTCATATTGGGTTACCTCATGGAATTGTGCGTACCAAATGTAACTAGTTCTGGAATCTAAGTGAACTCAAACGAATTAGAAATGTTCAACTGGTGTATTTGCTCTTCAGATTAGCTTAATTAAACTAGTTCAAAGCCAATATCATTTTCAGTTTTACTATGAAGACATACTATATGTATATATACAGTCTGTACAGTCTCTTCCAGCTATTCAGATCTAAGGTGATTTTGTGGATATTATGCAACAATTAAATTTAGCACAGAACTGGAGCGCAATGGCAGTGGGAAACGCCGAGAAAACGCTGTAAAAATTTTAAGCGTTTCATTTTCTGTTGTTGTCTCTTTCTCTCCCTCTCTCTTGAGTATGCCGCCAGAGGGCGCTTATACTTTTAATAGGCCTATGGAAAGGTTGGGTGAAAAGGCTGGTTGAAAATGTTGGGAGTAATGCGGGCTCTGCGTTATATTATTTTGACAACTTTTTGTTGGTTCAGTGCAAAAAAAAAAAGAAAAAAAGAAAAAGAGATGACGAAGAAGGCACATATATACAGCAGCGAGTACATACGGCAAATGTGCTATATGTATATATATACGTACATATGCGTGTGGGTGGTTGGGTGCTTGCGACACACACGCACACGCACACACATACACATCATTGGTGGCATGTGCATAATCAAGCCGATAGGCGGCATAGGCCCGAAATCGAAAGCCGAAAACTGCAGCCAGAACGAACGAGAACGAGACTGGGCAGCGACAGCGGCGAATGGGGAGGCAGGGGAAGGAACAGCTGGAGTAGGAGTAGTAGTAGGATAAGGAAGAGGGGGAGCAGACGTAGAATGATGACGGCGAATGCGCAGCTATAGCCGCCTGGAATAGTGTCCGAAAGTGCGTTGCAAATGAGCAAAAAAAGGCCACGCCCGGCTCTGCTGGCCCATGTCCTGGCAGCAGCGACTGCAGTTGATGTTGACGTTGTTGTTGTTGTTATTTTTGTTGTTATTGCTGGCATAGGCCGTGTATGTGAACGTGTTGCTGCGTTACCTTTCTGCCTGCCTGCCTGCCTGCCTGCCAGCTAGCCAGTCAGCCAGCGTTACTCCTTTATTTGGTGTGCCCGTTCAATGAGTGCTCAGGAGAGTATATTGGCTTCGCTGTAATGCACATCTGTCCGTCCGACTATTAAAACTATAGAGCTGCGAAACTTGGAGAAGTATACAATGGCCGTAAGATCAGGGCTTTCACTGTCATAAGGGCAATAGAATTTCAAACATTGCTGAAGGCTCAACAGCCATACATATGTAAGCTAATGGCGTAGTATTACCCATAGGAAACCTGGGAAAATGCAATATTATCTGCTCAACTGTTACCAAAAAGAACGGTTTGAGCATGCATTGTGCAGTTAGCTACGTCCGACTGCAACGTGCAACTTGTTTCCTTTAGTCTTCTCGGTTTTTTTGCCTGCAAAATTTTAATGGATTTTTTTTTGTTTTTATGTCGGGTTTTACTTTATGCACATGGATTCTCTTTTTTTATATATATATATTTTTTGGTTGATTTTTGATGTTTTTTTGTTTTCTGCTTGTCTCATCATGATGAGCATTCCCATCTCTCTCTTCTTCCTCTTTTTTTGTATTCAAGCAGATAATTACATTTAAATAAAATAAAAATTTCATGTGGCGCTAGGTAGAGTCAGCCATATAGACATACATATATATGTATATATACGTATATATATGTGTATAAATATCTATATAGTAGTCATAGCCAGAGCCCACTCACCCTTTGCCTATTTTCCAGCTGCACCCGCACTTTCTGGGCGCTGTGAAGCTGCCCGTTGGCCTCGTAGACGTTTTGTTTGGTTTTTGTTGGCATGTTATTATACCCTGGGTAAGTGAAAAGATTGGGCGTATTGGGTTTTATCGCAGCTGTATGTCAAAAGTTGAACACATTTGAAGATTCATTCAAGATAGCTGACGTGGACTGCCTCGATCTGCTCCATTCTACGGTATGTCTGTCTCTCTGTAGATACTATATATAACTATATATCTAAGACACTAGAAACGTCCACTAACTCAATGCAACTCGTTTGCCTGATATCCTTTTAGAAGGATACTTTTCGAAATATATTTCGAAATATAACTTAAATACTCGATGGTGATCAATTTCTCAAAATGAATCCAGACCTTAGGCATATTTTAGACACTGAACCAATTCCGTTCACGCACGAGGATAAATTTCTTGGGCAGACTTTCGAGACATAGTCTGGGTATCTATTAGTCAGCCAGCCCCGCCTAGAGCACACCTACTTGTTTCATAATTCATTTCATTGCGTTGTTTGACTTACGCCCAGAACTGCAACTGGAGCTGGAGCAGGAGCTGTAGCCTAGCTGCAGCATTTGCTTGTTGTGTTGTCACAGTGCCGCAAATTGCGCCGCATTTGTCTGCTCTTTAGGCTGGCTCATCTGACCATGCCAGCTGCACCAATATACAAGTCATTCGCCCCAACTCCTCTCCCTCACTCACCCTCTCTCTGTATCTCTCACCTCATTCTCTCGCTGCCCCTCTCGTTCTCTGTTTACCAACTGCAGTCAAGTTGCCGTTGTTAATGCTAATTGCCAGGTTTCTACGGCTTCTGCAGAGTCGCTCGTTATGTCCCCTCGAGTGTTGGCCGCTCTTTGGGGTCATTTCTGATTCTAAAAGTGTTGCAGTCCAAATATTAAAAATAAGTATATGTATATATATAACATTTGGACAATACATATAAATCTGTTAATTTTCTTCATCTTCTTTTGCTATTCTGCAAAAATCAAGCGAGAGCTTGAAATATTCTTGTAAGCAATCTTTCGATTGTTCGTGTAGCTAATTCCACTTGCAAATAGATTCTCGATTCGTTTTTGATTCTCCATTATGTATTCATATATGCTTTGCTTGGCATACAGAATATGTACGTTAAATGGAATAGGACATTGGAATCATAATTGGGAACTAGCCCAATTAACAGGGTACTTTAATTGACCTGACTTGATGAAATATTGAACTACTAATATTAGACTTACTGACTTTTCATCAACTTGAAATAGCTCTTAGTGTAGAACTAGTTTCTCTGCTTGCAGTAGTTCAATACGCAGTTGTTCACACACTAGCTCATTGAGCCGAACTAGTCTCTTAAATTAAACCTGACGATATTTAACTAGCACATGGAGCGATTCGGCTATTTCACCAAATTCGAGCAGTTATCTAGTTAAATAAATTTAACCATGCTTCAACTCAAATTCAACCGTAATCGAGTATAAAGAATCAATCGTAATTAAGCTCTAGGTGTAAGCGCTTAGGTAGGAAATTCGTCGCGCTCCGATTAAATATGTACCACAACCAAATGGCATGTCGCTCACGAAAGCAAAGAGATAAATATCACCGAGACGATGTGCTTTGGCTCTACCATTGCCGCCCTTGCACTGGTTGAGCAATTGTTGTCAAATACAACTCTACTTCACTGCTAAAAACAGTAATTAAT
The DNA here is from genome assembly GCF_054131105.1 of Drosophila navojoa. Classification (NCBI taxonomy): domain Eukaryota; kingdom Metazoa; phylum Arthropoda; class Insecta; order Diptera; family Drosophilidae; genus Drosophila; species Drosophila navojoa. Next base: position 379,203 of record NC_142895.1, on the reverse strand, counting down.
GCATATAAATAAAGTGGCTCACTGGGCGTATACTTAATATGTTTCTGATTCTCTAGGCATAGAGTGTGGAGTTACTCATACTTGCTGAACATGATTAATTATATGAAGTACTCTTGCTTGCCTTATTCTGAAGCTTGACTGAAAAGAGCAACAGAAATGGAGCGCATGTGAGTGTGTGTGTGTGTTGGAAAGAGATATATAGAGAGAGAGAGAGTGAGACAACAAGTCATAATTATCGATGCAAAGTTGAATTCGATTCCCAAACACTTCTGGCTGACTGATAAAGATGGAAAGTCCGAATCAGAGCTGGAGTCCGCGAGCCGCGAGCAACAGGCATCGAGTCCACGGGACGCACCTCACCTCTCCTCACCTCACTCACACCTCGCATCCGTTGAATTGTGGGACAGCTGAAATCGTTGTTCCTGCTTTTATTTGGCCACTTAAAGAAAAGTTGGCGTGTTCATCTGTGGCTTCATGGCTTCGGCTTTTCTTTCTGTTTCTGTTGTTTTTCTTTTGCCTCCAAGAAATGTCAGAGCAACGGCAGTGCCAACAGCAGTGACACATTTCATTGAATCGATAAAGTTGCACAGAAAAAAGTAACAGAAATAAGTACATGGCAGATGGCACCGAAACTTAAACACTCTTACGGACTCTCACTGCCTGTATGCAGCGAACAGCTGTGGGCGGGGCATATTGGCTTTCGTTAAAGTACAAGTGACATGTGACACAATCTTGACAAAAGCCAACATGCGATTTGTTCTGTCTGCCTGCTCTGTCTGTCTGCTGCAGTTGAATAACCTCTTTAAGAGATATTGATCGAATTCGACTGGTGAGTTGACTCGGGTATATTTATAGCACTCAGATAGCCAGAATGTTCTGCTCGAAGAAATTTTTAGTCTAAAAATCATTCATAATGGTGAATGATCAGCAGCAACCTCTATTCGCAACGGGAATCATCATCTTACGCACTCAACGGCTAGCTGGTACTGTGATTGAAAGAGAACTCTATAAATAAGCAGATGAGCTATGACCCTATATGTAAGAGGCAAAGCCTGGGTCTCACAAACACAGTGATATCTTGCCTTACCTTATCTTACAAACTCAGCAATTAATACACAAGATTAAGAGATGAATTTATGCACGAGTCTTTTTATGCCCAGACTAGGCTGAGAAGAAATCTAAAATCTTATTACCGAATCTAAAAAGTTATCGAAAGCCGTCTTGCTACATGCTATTTGATACATCGATACGTTGACAATCGATAAGCAAAGAGATATTGTTGATTGCCTCAAGCTAAGCTGGAACTTTTGGAATCGGGATTTCAGCGAGCTTATTTGTGCCACGATGCGTATACGTAACGTAATATGTTTATGCCTTTGTTGAGGGACAGTGCTGGCCGTAATGCACGCAGCCGTCTTAATGGATCTCGCAAATAGAACAATTGTGCGTCTACGGCGACTAAATTGAAAATTGCCGCGATATATTCTATTTGCACACAATGCTCTGCTGTATTTACGGTGGCTGAAGCCGGGGGGCTTCGTCTTGACTTTTGTTTTGAGCAATTTGCGCTTAATGTAGATATTGTATGACAATTTGCCTTTGTTTCACTCGTAATTGTTCCTGAAATACTTTGTGCTCGACACTTTTTTCCCCTGAATAGGTTTCCCACAAGTGCAATTTTCATAATTGTTTAAGCAGTTGCCATCACCCGCCTTGCATGTCAATCAAAAGAGCGTCATTCGTAAATGGTGGCTCTACTTTCAACACAAGGGCTTTGTAGCTCAGTCAAATTATAAAATAGATCTTCTTTAACGAGATTAGTATATTCTTGCAATTAGGCTATCAATCAATCAAAACTTGCTAGCAATCAGTTTATATTATACAACTTAATCAATCAGACCAGTTTGTACATACATATATCATAATTCGTTTCACATCAATAAGTTGTTAAGGATAAACAATGTGATTTGTATGTAGTCAATCTGGATCAATCAGACAGTATGCACATGAAATGAGTGTTTGTTGAGCTTGATATATAATTTACTCAAATGACCATATGTGTCTATAGATTTTATTTACCTTTAACCAATCAGTCAATAATTTTGAGTGATCCATCAATTTATATAGGAAAAGTTGATCTTGCAAGAGTTGAGCGAAAAATAGAACTGGTTTCATGAAAATAGTTCTTAATTTCGCAATACAAATCATTTTCCACGAAAGAGGCAGAATACTTATATTATAATATAAAAAATTAGAAATTGCGTGTTAAGTCGTTCTATAGGATTTCGATATCTTAAAGTAATGGGAAGTATTCGGAAAGGAGTCTTCTGATTTTTCACTGGGATTGATGGATTGGATTGCGTGGCTATGCGTATATATCTATGTGTATATATGTGTTTACTATCATATATATGCATACATAAATGATAGCATACATACATATACACGGATATAGATATACATAGATATGTCTATATGTATATACATACATATAAGAACTTTGCCCAATGGCGCCATAGAAATAAACCTTTTTGCTTTTACTCTCTTATCAACGAATTTTGAGTAACTAAATTAATTAAAAATTTGTCTGCACCTACTTCTACGTATATGTATGTGTGTGTGTGTGTGTGAGAGAGCAATGAGAAAAAAATGAGCATGTTGCGCAAGAGGAACTAAGCTTGTTAGCAAGTTGGCAGCGGCCTCACTGCTGCTGCCGCACGCATTTCCCAAATTGAAAGAAAGTGGGCAGCAAGTCATGGGGCGTGGCCGGGTGGCTGCCGCCATCTCTCTCTTTGCGTGTGTGTGTGTGTGAGTGTGGGCAATTGCTGCAGCCTTATTCCGCATATTATTATACATATTTTATTTCACTTTTTTCTCTTGCAGTTCTTTATTTTCTTTAGCCGCCTTTTCTTTTGCGCATTTGCTGCGTAGTTGTTGAGCTTTCTTTCTTCTTTACTTTCAGGCAGTGTGCTAGTGTGTGTGTGCGCGTATGTACGTATGTATGCGTGTGCGTGGGTTTTCTGCACTCATATGTGCTTGTAAAGTTTTTACTTCGTTAGCATAATGAGAAACCGCGTGTTCATATCCACACGCCTACACTCACACTCATACACTTTCACACATACACACACACACACACACACACATTCACTTCAACATAAGTAGAAGCAAGTTGATTGTGCCTCTTGCGCAAGTATTTGGCGCCGTTGTATCGCTGTGTGCGTGCGTGGAGGCTCTGGCGTACGAATGGGTGATGGGCAGCGGGGAAGGGGTGTGGCAACACAGCAAATTCTATTTAAATTGTGTACAACATTATTAGAAAGTTTTCCATTGCGCCAACCAACAAATCAACAACAACAACGAAAGCCTTACCCCCTCCCAAGAAAAAAGAAGCAAAAGCCTTACAGCCGCTAATATCTGCCTGCCCGATGCTCGCTCATGCGAGGCTCAACGGCGCCTACCATTTCGGCTCTAAGATCAAGCCATAGAGCTGAATTCGTCGGCCAGAGTCTCGCTCTCGCTCTTTCAGTCGAGGCCACGCCCTCTAAAATGTCAGCAGACAAACGATAGGCGTAGGGATGGATAGATAGAGAACAAGACGGACGATTGCAAAGAGCCCAATATAATCTCTGCTCTGAAAGTGAAGGTGCATGTAAATGAATAACTAGGAATATATATACATACATGTATATTGAATAGGTCTTTAGCTATAGAGCTCAGCCCCAACTGCACAATCACTTGAGGTAATCCCTCTCTCTCGCTCCCTTTGATATCTCTAGTTTCTATGCACTTGGCACAAGCGCAAGCGAAAGAAGATGCATAATAAAGCCAATACCCTCGTCTCTTCCGCCTCATGAACGGGCATAATAAGCAGGAAGCACACAACCAGGCAGAGTGTGTGTGTGCGTGTGTGGGCAAGTGGGCAAGTGCTGGGGTAGAGGTAGAAGCAGCTTTTGGGTATTCTTATTTTCGTTTTTGTTTTGTTTTTTTTTTTTTTTTCGGGGTTTTGGTACAAACGCGTGCAAAAAGTTGCAAAGAACGCGCCAACATAAGCAAAAAGAGAGAATATGTTGGGAAAAGTCGAGGAACAAAATTTTTAATTTGCCTCGCGGCAACACATATACACACACACACACACACACGCACACGCACGCACGCTTAGCTGTCTTGACAACAAGGAAGCAGCCAGCTCCGCCACAGCTCAGTCGAAAAGAACCAGTTCGTGCGCTCCTGCCCAGCCTATCGAATTGTGAGGGAAAACCCGCGAAATTGTTTTTTCAAATGTCACAGCTCCATTTTATATATTGTTGTCTCTGTCGTCAAGTGTGTGAGTGTGTGTGAGTATATAAATCCCTTGGTGTTTCAATGTTCAATGGAACGCCTCATTTGATTGCACAGAGTAAAGCCCATGAACATAAAACTCGGATTCGATTTTCATAGACAAATTCTATTCAGCTGTCGATCACTGAGCTTTCGATTATGTCATGATTCGATGACGATCGAATTCATAAAAACCCAGCCTGTTCATTTGTTAGATGTAGATCACTCAACTTGAGCTAGTTCCACACGCCACTAAGCGAGTTCAAGTTATTCATTAGTCGGAACTAGTTCAACAAATTGAACTAGGATTGTGCACCATGACACTAAATTGACTTACTTTTATTGTCTTCCCTCGCTGGAGGACACCGCTGCGTATACTTAATAAATTGTTAGTTGAGCTGCCAAAAACGAAGTCGACTGACTTTTGTCGATTGACAGTTTCTTGGATGGGCTATGCATATGTATATAAATATATATAAATGTATACATATACTTTAATGAACACACACACACACAGCTATACATATATTCACAAAGAGTTGGGCTGGCAAAAGTTTTCTTATTCTTTTTCTGCTCGAACTGCTCGAAGTGCTTGGCTGCCTCCGTCAAAGGACACAGAACTTGCTTGCCAGCCGACTCACACCTCTCCCTTCTACCTCTACTCCTACTCCTACCACACACACATACAAAAACGGAGGAGGCGGTTTGGGTAGGGGCTACGGTCGGTTGGGTGTTCCGGAGTTTGGGGCCAAGGGCAGCGCCAAAGAATTAAAACCGCAAATGTTGCTCTGCACATTATGCAAAATTAGTAGCAATACCTACGCATGTGTATGTGTGTGAGTGTGTGTGTGCGCTGTGGGTAAGCGTGCACACAAAAAGAATTTTTAACAAACTTTTCACATGCTTGTTTTGCTCTACTCCTTAGCGAAAGGAACGGTAGTCCTGTTCTCAGACACCGACTCAGACCGAGACTCCGACCAGACTGGGACACAGCGTCGCGTTGCAGGGTGTAGGGTATCTATAGTGTGGTTACGCAAAAAAGTTATAGAGATAGGGCATGAAAAGAACTTGAGGCGTTGCTGCTAGATGGGGAAGTCATGGAAAGATGGGTTAAAGCAGCGGCTGGGCGCACTTCTTAAGCATATTTCATTACATGTTCGTCGAGTTGCGAAGACGTCGGGGAGGGAGAAGGTGAAGATGACGAAGATGACGATGAACATGAAGATGCAGACGAAGACCAACATGATGATGCTGGCATTCGAGTAGCACGAGCGAAGACGGCTTCAGTGTCGAATCTCGAGAAAGATCGCAGCCAGCAGCCACCAGCATTCCATACAAAGTAAGCAAGAATTTCCTAGTCGGGAGTGCATGACTGCGAGATACCCTTACACACGACTAAGAGTCTAATATGTGACGAGGAGAGACAATCAAACAAATGGTTGGATGGACTTCAGTTCGAATCAACTCTTGTAGGCAAGCTAGCATGACTCCTTTTTGGCTTTCTCGTCGTGTATAGGGCATAAACAGAGCCGCAGCAGTGAATCTCCTTGGATACATTAATCGCATCGTAAATATGCTGCCATTTCCAACTCTCCCACTCTGGCAGCCAGCTAATTTAACCCTGAACCTTCTCAAGGCATACACATACATACTTTCTCTCATACACACACACACACATTCATTTGGCTGTTCCTTTGGGAACGCGTCGTATTTTGCTTCTTTTGGCTAGAAAAAAAAAAAAGTTTATTTTTTTTGTGTTTTTTTCTTGTGAAAAATTAAAAGCGCAAATGCTTCTACGCCCCCGTTCGCCCTTTGTCCCCTAGGCTAAAAATTTTAAGCGAAATACCCCGTTTCCCATGTGTCTTGGCTGCTTTTTTACTCATGATTATTTTGAAATTAATTTGAAAGCCCTTTTGCTGTGGTAGCCGCATTTTTCGAAACACAAAAATGTCTTAAACTTCATTACTCATCTTCTCAAGTGTGCCCGTATGTGCGTGTGAGTGTGTTTGTGTTTGTGTGTGTGTGTGTGTATGGAATATGGCAGCTACTTGACTATGTCACGCGCGCATTTAAATGTTTTTCCAGCTTATCTAACGAAGCTGTTTACCAACATTGGCGCTTGGCCCCTTTGTCCTTAAGCAAAATCCCCTGAAACAGCTTCAGTCAACGACTGGAGGTTTCCATGAATATATTTTTGTACAAATCTTAACGTTAGTGTGGGCGTAGTTCTTGCTCTCAAGCAAATATGTCTAAAGTTCATTAGAGTCAAGCTATAAATATTTTTAAATAATCTTAGCTTAGCCCAATGCTAATCTACTAAGCATCGCTGGTACAGTCGTACTTTACCTCTAAATCTTGATTATCCATGTCATCATCATCATTATATTATTAGATATCATCGTAATTAACGGTGCTGAAGACAACTTTTGGAATAGAGAGTTTTGAGTCCCTTGGCTCATGCGAAACATGTATTTCTGATTTATATATTCAAATATTAATGAACTAATGTGATATTAAGCATACGCTCCATTATCCAATTATCGCATGGTGGAATTGCAGTTTCGGAAATACTTCTATCATGCGAAGCCTGGTAATGGATCGATTTTTTATATTTTTTCCAATTATCGATAGTCCTCAGATAAAGGATGCATGCGATTGCCTTTGACTTGTTCTTAGAACATAAAGAGTTCTTCAAATTGACAAATTCCATTTCAATGTACCAACTTAATTTGATAAACTTGTTGCAGTTACTGAACTAGTTTAACTAATAAATAGATCAGTTGCTTTACATCATTTACTTTCTAATAGTGAAAGCATTGAAATACATTGAGTATACATAGCGTAGAAGGCTACAAAGTTTCAAAATCCAATTGGAATCAATGTGAATCTGTGCAAGTGTTCATGAATATTAATTAATAATATCGATCTTTTGGTCTTTAATTCAGTGAGAATATCTTTATACATTGTTGAGTGTTCTATTGTCAGTTTCATATTAGTCGTGGTACCATATTCATATTAGTACCTGGTACGAATCGATCATGCACTAATAAGTCGCTTATGAACCGATTGAACCAGCTCAGCAGCGTGATATGAATTTTTAATGAACCATTTATTAAAACTGAAAACGAGCCTCATTGGATCTGTATTCTATATAAATTGTATATTATATAACATAAATTGATATTCAAGTCATACTTCAATGAGCGTTACTCTATACAGTTTATGTGTAGATAATATTCTGATTATTTGCATTTTAGCTCAACAAGAAAATTGAAATGAATATCGAATGTCATATGGAATATGTCAATATATTTGCAGTTTTTCTTTCATAGATCAAGAACTTGTTCATTTTTAGAGTGGATAATGCTTCGTATTGCATCGGGTCTGTCTACCTAGCTTTTGCATGTTTTTCGCTCGCCCAATGCGAGTCGAGAGAATTTCTAAGCGCCCTTCCCTTTCACTTGTAGCGAGCGTATGCAAATATTTTCAGCCCTCGTACGGTTGGCCTATCACGAAAACTAAATACACCCACATACACACACCGACAATCACACCAGCACACACTCACACACACACACGCATGTGTAACCACATATAATAAGAAGAAAAACCCGTTGACTCGTGGGCTTTGCACTATTCGGCACCGACGACTCCGACGACACGCATTTAGGTCAGAACAGAAACTCTAGTGCGACTAAACATGTGCAATGCTCCCATTGGCTGTTGGCTCAAAGCAAGCTAAATCGCACACATACACACGCGCGCACACACACGCAGAGCTGGGCGGGGTGGGGCGGTGGGGGGACGCATCGTGCCTGGCCAGAAGCCAATCACACTATCGCAAATAATTTAAACAAATCTAGGACAACGGCTGCCTCACTCGCCCGCGCCTCGTAGCGCACCCAAAGCTACAAGTAGAGGAGGACCTATGCCTGCACAAATACACACACACGTACACGCACACGCACTCGCACATACACACAAGCACAGCCGAAGCGAATGGCAGGCGAGTGAGCGAGCACGCGAACAGCTGCAGCCGAAGCGACTGCGAGCCGATTTGTTTGGCTCCCTACCCAGACATACAGACATATATGAAAAGAGCCCAGTGCCGATCCGAAAATACGACCACACACACACACGCATGTATATATGTGTGTGTATGTGTAGGCAACAACTATGTCCGTGTCCGTGTGTGAATAGAGCGAATAGAATTGATGAAGGCGCATGCGAGAGTGAGTGCGAGCGAGTCGGCATAAACGATTTGCTAACCGAAGCTCAACGAAACTTTCAACCTTTGGACACACCACCGCCCGCTCACACAAGCGCCCCTCGTCGCACCGCCCCGCCTCGCTCCGCTCCGCCCGCTCTGATTAGAGCCGCAAAACTTAGCCGACGTGGGCCGAGTGCGCTTTGACGAGTTTCTGCCAACGAAATGTGTTTGAAATGCAACGAATTTGTAGGGCTTTCTAAGTTCGCATTGCCAGTGCCGATTGGTGCACGACCGACTCAGAGACTCACACACACACACACACAGAGCGAGCGCAAAAGTGAGTGGGTGAGAGGGATAGCGTGGGCAGCTGTAAGCTAGTTCGACAGACGGCAGACTTGCATTTCTCAACCACACACAAACACACAGAGACACACACACACACAGTTACACACATGCAGTCAGCGAATGGAATAGACAGACAAATGCTTCTAAGTCCACATTCGCAACGCCGATTGGTGAACGAGCGCCGAGTGAGCGAGGGAGAGAGAGGGAGAGGAGACTGCAGAATGTATACATATATATATTTCTGTGTGTGTGTGTGCCTGTGTAGCTCTCGTGTGGGCAGCTGTAAACTAGTTCGACAATTTTGCATTTCACGTATGCGTGTATGCACACACACACACACACACACATGCTGTCAGCGAATAGGAATAGAGAGCGACATAAATGTGATTGGTTTTTGGCTGCACAGCTTAGACAACAGGTTGAGCCTAGCCTGGCCAATTAGACTGGCTACAAATTGCTGATTCATAGCTGATATTTAGCTAATAATTGGCAAAGTTCTTGAAGTCATTATATGTATTTATATATTTATAACTAGTAATATGCAATTTGTATAACTGATGTGCATATGCTCATATAGCAATGGATTTACATCTGGATCATATATGTTTGATCAGAACTTATCGCTTCATAGTTACAGACTAGCATGATTCAGTTGGGTGTGCTCGATTTGCAGATATTCGAAGTCTTTCAGCCTATAGAACTACTATTGAGGTAAAAATAAAATGATAAGGCGGTGCTATAGTTGGCGCAGTTTGTTGTCCTGCCCAATGCCAAAAGACATGAAGACCGAAACCTAATTGGATATAATAATGTCCGTAATACAGTTATTTATATTCAGAAAACCCATATTTACAAATACTATTCCTTAGCTATAGCTCCCCTCCTTTATAGCTGCTACCCACAGTTTGTAGCAACATCTTTAAAAACTCTCAATAATACTTGGGATATGATACCAGGTATAAGACCTTGCAGACTGAATTAATTTAAATTTTAAGCTAGCCTATATTGGATTTATTGCGGAGGTGAGGAGATCATCTGTAAAACTGTAAAACTTGCTGTTGACTCTAATTCTGCAAAAGAATAGAGGCACTTCCAAGGATGGAAGTGTCAGCAGTCATCATCCCGATCGAGAATATTTGTGGTTCATGTTGTACTCTACGTCTCCTGCTTCACACCGCTAGACTCTAGTAACAATGCATTGCAAGGGCATGTATTATATGGATATCAATAAATATGGCCTTAAGTTAACTAAGGATGCTGTCTGTAAGCTAGCATCACATGTGCGCTGTGTCATGTGTTTGGTCTTTTTGCTTGGTAAGCACTGGTCACATCGTCCTTGCATGTCCTATTCCGACTGGCAGAGGAACGGTCGCCTTCTGTATTTTATGTTTGATTACTCTCGGCCTCTTTGCCTGATGGTTGATGGCTGATGGCTGATGGCTGATGCATGATGCATGATGGATGTGATATTAGTACTAAAAACCTGAAGCACTTGTGCTAGAACGAATGGAGCACAGACACACACACAAGCCCGAACACTCACACATATAGACGCAGACCAGAGGGAAGGAGAGAGGTTACATGGTTGTATGGGTCGTAAAGCTTGTGAATCAGGTTCCCTGTGGCATCCGCTGCTTCTGTTTTCGTAATATGCGTAAAATGTATTTATGATAATGCAAAAAAGAATTACGTTAATGTTAAATGCAAAACTGTTACGACAAAGCAAACAGCCCAGAATAACAACAACAGCAACACCGACAACAACAACAATAACAACAACAACATCAAGAACGAATACGACAAAATGATGACGGCATACAAAATGGCAAACGAGTCGTAGGCCATGCCACGTCCCCGCCCCCTTCGCACTGTCTCGCTTCGCGTCGCCGCCTACTCAGCCTTATCATAAAAGCTGATAAATTTTTACCCCGAAAAAACAAAACTCGTAAAGGCAAAATGTTTCATTCTATTAAAAATTTTTATTGCAAAATTTGTAATTTACAATTTGCATTTCGTGTGTTTCGCTTCTTCTCTATACCCAGCAAATTTTCCGAAAAGAGCATATTGGCTAACAGTGAGAAGAAGCCTCACTATATAGATATGTGATCTGCGATATCGTCAATATATTCCCATATGCCAGTGCGTCTGTGAATGCACGAATTACGAGAACTCGACGATTATAACCCTAAAGTTGACTGAAAAAAGAAGCTACAAATACAGCTACAAATCTGATAATCTGATAACACATATATATGTATATATAGACATATATAGTAAATCAGAAGAATATGCTACACTGGGTATATGGTAGTCGTGCACTCCCGTCTTACCGTCACTTATTTGTTGATTTTTTTTATGTGGCCTATACTTGAGAGCCACGCCTACGTGGCTTTACTTCTTGTGAAGCATATAGGGCAAATGATGGAGCAAGTGAGCGCGCGCGAGACAAAGAGCGAGAGAGGTAGAGAAGGGGGGGGGGGGGGGGGATGAGAGTTTCTCTGGGTTATTTTACTTGCGACTGTTGCTGCTGTTGTCGTCCGTCTGATGTGAGTAGCTGGCGGGCGGGGCTTTTGTTTTGCCCGACCATTTTATAACCGTTATTCATAATAATAAAAATTGTTATAGAACATAATTTTTGGCAAAAAGCATAAAAATGCAACGCGTTATGGACGAGACAACGGCAACAATAACAACAACAACAACAGCCACATTCATCGATGAGCTCGCCATTCGCTGTGAGGCAGCTGTCACATGGATCAATTTCTTTCTAATAAGAAAGGATGTGCCCACACACATACACACAGATATACAGATACATATATAAACTCACACACACACACACATTCACCTGAATTTTAATAACATGTCATAAAATATTTGTTTGCCTATGGGGTCATAAAAAAGTCATTACACACGGCTCTCACAATAGAGAACGTCTCTTATTTGCAGTGCTCACTGTGGCCACTCGACCACATCCCGGCTTGGCCCACCTACCCTACCCCGACCCCTTTGCCTTATCTCTATCGCCAATTGCATCAGCAGCGACTTTGGTCTTTATTATTTCTGTTCTGCTTCCCCAAATGAAATTGCATGAAAATAATAATAATAAATATATTGCTCCAGCCGACCGACCGAGCGACCCACAAAGCGAGCAGCCAGCCCATTTCTTCCATTTTTGTTTGGCTGCATCCTTTTACGATTATCCATAAATGGATAAAGTCAGTGCTGGCAGTCCTTTAGCACAGACGGCCTACGGGGAGCCATACTTTAGACTAACCAGAATGTCCATTCTTATATACACATGTATAGATATATATAGATATATATCACATATGTCGTAATGCGCAGACAGCTGATAAAATCCGTCAGCCTTAACCATTGTTCATTACTTCATACATATGTACATATATTTATATTCGCCTCAAACTAGTGCACTTTGAACCATTGCTAGTTCATTTTGGTAAAGTAGTTCATCAATCTGCTTGGAAAGGGTAAAGTGAAGTGAATCGAAGAAAACTAGTAAGCTGATTTGCAGAACTGAAAGACATGCTTCCTGTCTATGTTTTATGAACTAGTTCAATAAATCGTTAGGCAGCATTGAGAACTATTACTCAACTCTGACGCTCTTCCATTACTATGGCACAGTTCATTTTGAGCTATATCTGGCTCAGAATGTTGTTTCAGGCAACTAGGTCATTAAACCAAAAGCCACATCCTGCCTGATCAGATGTCTGAGAACACTTACCTCTCTCCAAAAATACGTTGATCTCTAGATCTAAATCAGCCAGAGCGATCATAGCTTAACTGTAAACAGTTTATTTTGTGAAATTTCACAAGTTTGATTTAAAATCTTATATTTTCAGGCATCATTTTGTATAGTATACCTCTCAAGAATACCTCTCTAGTATGCCTTTCTAGTATGCCTCCTCCGAGGTATTCCTGTAGGCCGCCTTTAAACTTTTCCTCCTCCTCCTCCTCCTCCACCAACACCGCATCTGGTATTCTTGCACACCCGCTCAGAATCATCTTATTTGCTATATAATTCATGCTCGTTTTTTTTATTTGATATGAACTAGAGGAAATTTTTGGTCACATTTGGGGACGCGCTTATCGCGCATACGCCAAGTGGAACGCGTGGGGGAAGAGGCATAGTCCTAAACCCCAACCAGCGCCCAGCTCCCAGCCACTTACCCACTTAGCGGGTATGCGGCAACTAACGGGAATAAGAATAATAAGAAGAAGCAGCCGAGGCCTAGGCCCAGGCCCAAAAATCTTTGGCAATAAAATTCCTTTAAACACTCATAAAAATTGCACGAATATTAAAAATTGTGTTTGTTCAAAAAAAAAAAAAAAAAAAAAAAAAAAGAGAGAAGAGGAAGAAGAAAAGAGCGAGCGCATAAGGTTTGGCTTGGGTGGCTCGGGTGCTTAGGGGGGTGGGCGGGGGATGGTTTCTTGGTGGGGTGCGAAGGAATTTCGCTCATATGCGCTTTAAAACGTCGTAGATGTCGCTACTTGAGCCTCGCTTGTTGTTGCCCATAAAAATGTATGGATATTTGAATAGAATTTGCAATAAAAAATGCCGTTAAAAGGCACAGCTCCAAGCTAAACGTGCGTGTATGCGTGTGTGCGTGTATGCGTGGGTGAGTGTGCGTGGGTGTATGGCAATAACAACTTGTGCGTTATGAAAAACTAATTTCTCTAAACATATGCGCAACGAGGTTTTTTGCGCTGCGTGCTGGGGGTTGGCTTCTGCTTGTTTTATGACAGCAGCACCCTCCCCCTCGTACGGAGAACAAGTGTGCTCTAGTCCACGCAGTGCACGACGGGCAGTTACCCTGCCAAAACGGTTCAATATGTGGAATTAATTTGACAATGAGAAGAGTCTGAGCTGCAGGGGATGAAGAAACAAAGAACCTTCTGTGTCTCGGGCTGGGCAGATCGTCACATCGCCAGATTATCAGCCTGATCAGCTATATATAGACAGTGTGCTCTCTAGTCTTAGTCAATTCAAATAATTCAATAATGTAGGGTATACAAAAGGGACAGACACACACATACGCACCCCAACAGCGCGACAGCGTCGAGTATTGCTCATCGGGATCTTGAGACTGAGCCTGAGAGGCTTTGACTTGAAATTGCAAATTTACGAGTATTTATATTGATGTCATTTGACTTTGATTTTAATGCGCGCTCAAAATGCGTGCAGAGATTTTTAATACATCTTATAATATAAGCGCTGTTGTTGCTCTTGTTGTTGCTGTTGCTGTCCCTCTCATTGTGAATCGTGTTTATCGCCATAAATGTTAATGCAATATATGTTTTGATACACACACACATATACATATACATTCACTATATATGTTCTCCGCTCGTTCCGCTGATTGCGTTTTGCACTTGCCTTGTCCAAGGACAACGCCTACGCAGCAAATCTCATGGACTGCAATGTGTTGTGTGTGTGTGTGTGTGTTGTGCCAAACCTCTAGTGCTCCATCTCTTCCATCATTTCCTATTGATTAAAACAATTGCCTTTGTTCTCCAGCCATACTTGTGCTCAACGTGGCTCAGGTATGCTCAACTAGCCGATACCCGTGCAGTCATGTTCTTTTCTCCCTTTAATATTTTCAGAGGATTCCCTTTACCTACAACATTAGTAACTACAAAATACCTTCAGCTTGCTCTATATGTTCATATAACTGCAGTAAATGATGTATTTTAGGAAGCAATCGATGATCGCCTAATGAAAATGTGTAGATCGACTATTGTTGAGGCTTTGTCGAGACTTAATCAGAGATAATCGGACCAGCCAATGCATTGCAATGGTCAGAAGGGCGACTTTAATCCCTTTGAGATTGATTAGCCTCATTGTACTTTAATAATAATTTTAAAAATATACCTCTGCACATATAACTAAATGTGTCATGGGTAAACCCGTTAGAACTCTCTGAGGCTCAGATTCATATCTTCTGACAATTGCACATTCATAAAAGCCAATATACTCGCTTCACTGACGTGACCAAGCATAACAAAAGCTTTTCGTTTTTCCTTTTTTTGCATTGTCGATAAAAGTTCTGTTCAGGTGTTTCGGCTTGGCTTAGAAGTCATAATTGCTGGGCACCCTAACGGGCCCAGTCCCAGCCCCAGCATCAGCTCTAGCCCCAGCCCCACGCCCAACGCCTTCTATGGACTCTTTGCTTTATTATTGCATTTGTGTTGCTCTTGTTGCGGCTGTTGTTGTTGTTGTTGTTGGTTTTTGCATAGTTGCGGCATTTGAGAACGGAAAATGGAAAAGGCGAGTTCAGTTTATGTTTGTTCGGTTGTTGTTGGTGTTGTTGTGGGTTGCTTGTTTGGTTGTTGTTGCTGCTGGTGGCACTTCGCAGTCAAAGCATTGCAATAATTTGCACACAAAAGCGTTGGTCGAGTGCTTCAAACGCAAAAAAAAAGAAAGTACTACAAACATCGAGTAGAAAATCAAGCGTAAAGCGAAACGCCAACATTATCTGAATTGATTGACTGTGTGGGGTGGGGGGTGGGGCTGGGGCTGGGGGAGAGGGTGCAACGCTCAGCTGGGGAGCCATGGAGAATCGTCGGTTACATCGATTGATTCGTCGTTGCATAGCAAATAATCAGTTAGGCTTTTGCCCAAACTCGCTGCGGATAGATAAATGCTTAAACTTAAGAGCGACCGACACGCCCCCACACTCCCGTGATATGTATATGAGCGTGCGTGCGTGTGTGTGTAATTTTTGTAATAAAGCACAATTTATGTGGTCTATACATCTACATGTACAATATGAGCGACTGGAAAGGGTCAGACAGACAGGCAAATCAATAGGCAACTGCAAAAATATGCCCGAAAAAAACGAAGAGGTGGGGGAGGGGCTGTGCGAGAGGGAGGGGTAGGGTGTGGGCTCAGCACAGACTGGCCGCGTGTGAAGCTGGCGATTATGCCAAGCGCTTGACAACAAAAGAGTCTGCGTGGAGTGTGGGGGGTGGGGTGTAGAGAGGCAGAGAGGCAAAGCCGGTGGCAGAGGCAGCTGCGACCCACATTCGCACACACAATAAAAGGACACTCGCAAGCGATGGGCGTGGCAATGGCAGGGGGCCCATACATACGTATAATATATACATTTGGTGCAATTTTTTTTCATGCGTGCAAAAAGTATTGCCCAAAGGATGCAGGCTGCCCACGCCCACCCATCCGCCTGCCCACCCAGCCGCCTGCCACACACTCACTCGCCCGCTAGCTGCAAGCTGATGCATCAGCATAATACAAGCCTACGCAAACATTTTATTTGCATTAAGCGCAGCGGCAGAGCAGCAACAAAAAAAAAAATAAAATAAAATAAAATAAAATAAAAAATAAAAAAATCCAAAACAACCAAAAAAAGAAAGAAAAAATGTAAAAAGGCAAATATTCCATAGCTAAAATACATATATAAGCAGCATACGCACAACACTGCCTGTGTGTGTGTGTGTGTGTGTGTGTGTGTGCTGCACATGCATCAAAGCCGCCGCACACACACACACACGTGCAACTGTAGCCAATAAAAATGCAGCGGCAAAAATTGCGTGCAACAGGAAAAGCAAAACAAAATAAAAACAAAACTCAGCAAAAAAAAAAAAAAAAGAGCCGAAAAATGAAAAAATCAAACAAAAAGTCGCCCAAAAAAAATGAGGCAAAAAAATTAAAAACAAAAAAATAAACAACAAAATATTGGCCTGGCTGTGGCATTGGCCTGGGTGCGAGTGAAATAACAGCAGAGCTTGATTGCTGTCCACTTGCTACCGACGACTGCGCTGCCAGCGAGCTGCAGCAGAGGTGGCGGCAGTGGCAGTGGCAGTGGCAGCGGCAGTGGCAGCGGCAGAGGCAGCAACAGAAGCAGCGACAGCAGCAGCAATTGCAATTGCAGTGGGCAGTTACACATGGCCCTGAATAAAAACAGAAAAAAGCTGCGAAAAAAATTGGAAAAAAACTCCGCCTAGAACAAAATATATAAAAATTGTCCAAAAAAGAGGAAAAAAGCAAAAAGTGTAAAAAATTGAATATAATAAAAAGGCGCCTCCTAAATTCGTTGGCCTGCAACAGAGCGAGACAGCAATAGCGAACGAAAAGTGCACATAGCAATAGCTGTTGTTGTTGGCGTTGTTGCCGCTGTTGCTGCAGCTGCAGTTGCAGTTGAGTTTTTTAGTTGTTTTGCCAGCAAATGCATTTACCAGGTGCGCAGCGCATTGGGCCCAGCTACACGGAGCGTATACGTAATGCAGGCTCATGCTTAAGCGGATCGCAAGGAATTCATATGTTTAGAAGACATAATACCTTCATAGCACTCAAATGCAGTAGCAAATGCAGTTTATGCAAAGAAACAACACTCACATTGCTTGATTTTGCAAAGGTGTAAACATCGAATTCCAGCAACGACATGATCATTCCCTTTCAGTCTTTCAGAGCTCCCGAACACCCAACTTACATAGCCAAACTAATATTAAAATTTCATATAGCAGCTACACGAGATTTGCCAGCCGACAGCGCTTGCCCATAAAAGTAGGCAATAGAAAATATTCACCTGCCGCGAGTCGAACGTGCGCTTAAAAGTAGGCAACAATTTTTGGCTCTGCTCAACTTTGCGCTGCTCAATCTAATGCGCTCGTCAAAGTATTCTATGGAATGACAATAAATAATGGAATATTGGTTGCATTTGGATTTTTAAAAACTTTTAAGTAATGACGGAAAATCAATTGAACCAACAATATGAAGCAGCAGAGTTTGCTGCGCCCTTTATGCACTAGCGTGCGATGACAGTTGAAACAGCAGAACTCTTAATATTCGAAACGTAGAGTTGAGCGATCTTCTCAAGATCTTTGTTCTTTGATCTGCCATCTTCTATTATCTATAGATACAGAGATTCCGTTCTCCTTCTTCCACTCTCGATATTTGACGATTTACATTGCTCATGGACGACATGCAACATGCTCAGCTGTAGGCAATCGGCGATGTGGTTGAGGCGTGGACAGTGGCCAAATGCTGAATTGAACCGCGTTGCGCTCTCGTCCGCGTGTGGCCAATGCATTTGTCGATGATGCATTTCGCGCTTCGGCAGCCAGCTTCGTGCGAATAAGAGTGAGTGAGAGCGGCAGGCAGAGAGTGAGCGAGAGAGACACAGCAGCGACGTAGGGTGAGACAGCCAATGCAGCGAGCGATCCATGTGCATGCAGAGTCGAGCATATGCGAGTGCATACACCCAACACACACATACACACACACACAGAGGGGCAGTGCGCCAAATAGACCAAAATAAAAATAAAATAAAAACGTTCATAAATAAATAAAATTAAGTTGAGAGCGGTAAAAAAAAAGGGAACAAAACAAAAAAAAATTGCAAAAAATATAAAAAAGAGGCAAAAAAATTAATTTTGCATAAGGAAAAAAAGGAGGAGAAATGCAGCAGACTCGAATGAAGAGCGTTGCAGTTGCAGTTGCAGTTGCGGCAGTTGCTGCTGCAGCTGCACTTTACATACACACACACACATATATGCGTATGAGTTGCAGTTTGGCAATTTTGCGGCCAAAAAAAAAAAAAAAAATAAAACTAAAAAAGAGAAAAAAATTTGTTACTTTTCTTGTTGCCATTGTGTTGTGCACATGTGTGTCTGTATGTGTGTGTGCGTGCGTGTGAGGGAGCAGCGCAATGTGAGTTTCAGTTGCTCTCGTTCGGACGCATGGTGCAAAATAAAATTGAAAAACTCCGCCCTAAAATGCGGAGCCGAACAAAAAAAGGAAACAAATTGGAATAAAAAATAAAAATCAACCTAATAAAACTAAAAAAAGGCACGCACATCCTCTGTGCATGGGTGTGTCGGTGTGTGTGCGTGTGTGAATACACTAATTTAAAATGCATTATTTTTGTGTCGGAGGCTGAAGCTGAAAACTCCCAACGCCCAGCACCCAAAGTGATTTCCATTTATGGGCAACAGAAATATTCGATTAAGCCCAAACCAAATACGCCAAAACACAAACACGAATTTAATCCAAAATTAAGTCTGTTTAAGCCGCCCCGACTCAGCATATCATAGCATCGATACTTCTGGTATCATTTATGCCTAGCTGCCTGGACTGGAGAAATTCCTATTTCAAATGATATGCCTACGCAAATTAAATAGTTCTAAGTTCCTATGATGTTTTGGCTTTATATCGATACTTTATGAAATTTGAATTTAAAAAACTTAGATGTACTCAATTTTGGGCTCAACGAAGTTTGTTTCGATACTTTTTGAACTTTATATGTAATTATGCTTGAAGAGATTCCTAAGTAAGAAGCGCTAAATAGTCAACCAGATGGAAGAGTATCGATACTAACATTGCACTTATATCGCTTTAAATTCAGATCCTAATTGTTGAAGTTCCTGTTCCTAGCTCAGCTAAAACTTCAGATACCGATAAAATTGTAATTAGATCAGCATCATTGGCACTTTATCGATATCCAAATGTTCTGTTTTGACTTCAACATTTCACAAATTGCTTTTTATTTTATTTTTTTAAGATTTTTTCTTCAGATTCCGATGGAATGGTGTTCCTCTTTATAGTATATTTAAGGATCAAAATATAAATACCGACTCTACCCCATTTTCAATTCAGATTCAATAGATTTTGGTTCGATACCTTCTCCATGTGCATGCTCCCATCTAGCTGTACTAGGCTGCATTGTCAAGTTATCGATACTCTCGAAGCCAAGTGAGCCGAAGGTCTTGGCTGCTGAGACTATGAAAATTTCTCGAAAAGAAGAAATTGCGGACGAAGAGAGAATTTTTTTTGTGGGCATGACGAAAGGCAAAACTAAGGCTGTCGAAATGCGTCGATAACTTTTTTATTTCGAAGCTCTAAAAATGAGACATTTCATATTACTTTTATGACAACAGCAACTGCTGCTGCTGCTGCTGCTGCTGCTGTTGTTGGTAGAGGCCTCTCTTCAGTGGGTTAAAAACAATTCGGGACAACTGGGTGGCCACCAGGCAAAGAAGAAGAAGGCAGAGGCAAGTTTGAGGTTAGGTTACAGTTAACGGGTGCCCAGATAAACACACACACGCACAATCACTCACACACATACACGCACACATACACATACATACAGTTAACGGCACTCAACGCATACAAAATTTCAAAATCATCAAAAAGTAGAAAAATACGCATTTCATGCACATTCGCGGCATTTATGAGCCCATCAACGTCGCTCATGGATGAAAGTAACGCGTTTTATGCGTCGTTTGGGTGGCTGCAAATGTATCTTTTTATGTGGCTGCCAATGGTGGTGGTGGTGGAGGTAGTGGAGGTGGTGGAGTTGGTGGTGCTCCAGCTCCTCCTGCTCCATTTCGACCACATGAGAACATGGCGCACACGCCAGCGCCGTAAAAGGAATCGAGCAAAACCATCAAGTTCAAAGTTTGGCAACGTTTATGAGCCGTGCTGCCTGTCGCCTGTAAAAATGAAGAGCGTTCGCCCAGCGAGCTCGGCGCTTCTCCACACGGCTATGCGCTGGCCAGAAACCCCTCCACCTTCCCTTACCCAACGACAGTGCTCACCTGGTCTAGAGGCTGCCATCGAGCATCCCACATCGAACATTCAACCACTCGACATTTAATGTTGGGCATTGGGCATCAAGTAAGTCCCATTCGGCATTGGGTTTTATTCATTGAGCGGCGAACGTAAGGAATTCCAAATCCGTTATCCTGTATTGGGCATTCCTGAACTGCATAATCGATATTCAAAATATTTGACGTTCTCCGCCGTAAAGAATGTTAAGAATTCGAATCGAATATAACTTTCTTACCACCTTGGCATTCGATCATTCGGCTCTCCTCAATTGCAAATTCGCGATTGTATTATGCTGCTAATTCCGAATTCCAAGTCTCATATTCGATATTAAAAACTTGACACTACTCGAAATTCGGTACTAGGCAGTCGAAATTTGAAATTAGGCATTGATCAGTGGCCACTCTACCTACGATTCTGGACTGAGCACTCGTAATTCGAGCTCGACCTTCGAGATTCGTTTTGAAAGTGAAATTATCGCATTCGATATTCGACTCTGGGCGTTGGGCATTGGGTATGCGCTTTCGCGTTGGGGTTTTTGGGTTTAGCGTTTTGGGTTTTGCGGCCCCTTTGACGTGGTCGTGGTCGAAACTACCAAGTGCTTTTACGCCCTATTAAAAATATACTTTTTATAAGCCATATAAAAAAGAAAACGAAACGAAAAACGAAGACGGCGATGGCGATGGCGGCTCACGACGAGCCGAACTGGCCCGTAAGTAAATCGCATAACCAAAAGAGGCAACAACAACAACGAAATAAAACAAAAAATGTATTTGAAAATGTCTGCGTCGCTTTCTCGAGAGAGACATTTTATGCGCACCTAAGTCATTCCGAACAATTTCGATTAAAAAACTCATCTAAACAATTTATGGCGGAGCGTAAAAATCAAATCAAAATACACGCGCAGCAGCTCCAGCGGCAGTTGTAGCATCGCCACCAACAAGAGGACAGTAAAACTGCAACATTCAGCAAAGCATCCCCCGACCACTGCCGAGCTACCCCAGCTACGCTATAAAGCAATTCATGGAGCAACCCTCGCCTCGTTATAGCCCAGCCATTATTCACATTTTACAGTTTACAACTATGCGAAAAAACCATCAATTTAGAAGTTAGATGGCCTCAATGACTGCCACAGTTACAGTTACACTTATTCCAGCTCCCGTTCCTAACTCCAAGTACTTACCGCTCAACTGTACTTTATTGCCCATTGCTACTGCTTGGGCGCAACTGTACTTTTTGTGATTTTGTTTTGCTGTTCACACACATCATCATAGATCGTCAGGGTCTTAAGTTCCGAATTTCCCTTTATATACCAGATGCTGTACACACAAATGAGGATCCAGGGGTCTAAATTTTACGGTGTAGGATCTGGGATCTAAAGTAGGACTTAGTCTAGTCTAGTCTACTCTAATTCTATGGACAATAATTCGACAATAAGATGGAGATAGAGATAGAGATAGAGATAGAGATAGAGATAGAGATAGAGATAGAGATAGAGATAGAGATAGAGATAGAGATAGAGATAGAGATAGAGATAGATATAGAGATAGAGATAGAGATAGAGAGCTCGATAGAGCTCGCGCTCGCGCTCGCTCGAGATCGCGCTAGAGATCGCGAGAGCTAGAGCGCTCGCGCTCGCGCTCGCGCTCGCGCTCGCGCTCGCGCTCGCGCTCGCGCTCGCGCGCTAGAGCTCGCGCTCGCGCTCGCGCTCGCGCTCGCGCTAGCGCTCGCGCTCGCGCTCGCGCTCTCGCTCTCGCGCTCGCGCTCGCGCTCGCGCTCGCGCTCGCGCTCGCGCTCGCGCTCGCGCTCGCGCTCGCGCTCGCGCTCGCGCTCGCGATAGCGCTCGCGCTAGAGCTCGCGCTAGCGCTCGCGATCGAGCTCGCGCTCGCGCTAGCGCTCGCGCTCGCGCTCGCGCTCGCGCTCGCGCTCGCGCTCGCGCTAGCGCTCGCGCTCGCGCTCGCGCTCGAGCTCGCGCTCGCGCTCGCGCTCGCGCTAGAGCGCTCGCTCTCGCTCGCGCTAGAGATAGCGCTAGAGCGCTCGCGCTAGCGATCGCGATAGCGATCGCGCTAGCGCTCGCGCTCGCGCTCGCGCTCGCGCTCGCGCTCGCGCTCGCGCTCGCGCTCGCGCTCGCGCTCGCGCTCGCGCTCGCGCTAGCGCTCGCTCGCGCTCGCGCTCGCGCTCGCGCTAGCGCTCGCGCTAGCTCTCGCGCTCGCGCTCGCGCTCGCGCTCGCGCTCGCGCTCGCGCTCGCGCTCGCGCTACGCTCGCGCTCGCTCTCGCGCTCGCGCTCGAGCTCGCGCTCGCGCTCGCGCTCGCGCTCGCGCTCGCGCTCGCGCTCGCGCTCGCGCTAGAGCTCGCGCTCGCGCTCGCAGAGATAGAGCTCGCGCGATAGAGATAGAGATAGAGATAGAGATAGAGATAGAGATAGAGATAGAGATAGAGATAGAGATAGAGATAGAGATAGAGATAGAGATAGAGATAGAGATAGAGATTGAGGTTGAGAGTGAGATTGAGACTGAGAATAAGAATGAAAGAGCATGGCATACCAATCTTTCTAAGCACTACGATAAAATATAAAAGTAGAAGTTGGCAGACGAACGCGGAAGCTGCTAAAGACGACATTGATGTGACGATTAAATGGGTGATGGGGAGTTCTAGGGAGAGGGCAAAGGCGAAGGCAACAGCAACGGCAACGGCAACGGCAAAGGCTCAGCCAAAAGAAAGTTAAACCGTGCGGGATATTAAAAAGTGCACGGGTAATGTTTCTTTTATGACTAAAGTGGCAGGCGGCTGAGCCAAGTCTCTAGAAAAGTGGCGAGAGGAGGGCGAGGCCTGATAGGAGGAACGGGGCTGTGGGGCGGGGCTCGTCTTCAAATGTCAGCGGCAGGCGCGCATGAGCATGAGCATGAGCTGTCGGTGTTGGTTCAGCGTCATTTCGTTTTTAATTTCCGTAATTCCGTCAGCAGAAAAATTTTTGCAATATAAAAAGTAAATATCGAAATTTATAGACCTGCAGATGTGCGTGGGTGATTCGGGTGGCCGGGGTAGGGGCGCTGGGCATGGTTAGTGTGCTGCGGCCAAAGCGACATTAAAAATGTTAAATAAAAACAAACAAACACAGCTAGAGAGAGCGAGAGCGAGAGCGAGAGCGAGAGAAACAGAGACAGGGACAGGGACATGGAGAGGGGGACAGAAGACGAGGGCGTTCGGCCAACCCCCTTGGCAACTTACACGAGGAATTTAATGACAACACTAAAAAGTTTAAGCGTTATTATTTCTAGGGTAGCTCGACGAGAGCCACCCTCCCCCAACCCCGCACTCCACCCAAAAAATCAGCTCACGGCTAAGAGCTTAGACTACAGAGTTGAAGTTTTTGTGTGGGCGGACGGAGCGAAAAAAGAATACGAGGCTGTAAAATGGCAAATTCATGACCTGCAAGCCCTAACAAAACACACCCCAAGCCCCCCCTACTTATTCAGCTACCCCTAGCCCTGTCTAACGGGCAACTAAAAATGAGCAGCGCGATTGTAACGATTCAGTTATTACCGTTATATTGCCGAAACAACGCGGCATTGCCCAAAAACAAAGTCGCAACGCACACATAACTCAATCTTCGACAGAGAGCAGGAACACCCCCCTCCGGACAGCCCCAACCCCTGCCCTTTTTATTGCTAATGGCAGCAGAGTAAAGCTTGGTCATGGGCTGCTGCTGCTGCCGCTGCTGCTGCTGCTGTTGCTGCTGCTGCTCCGTCTTCTACTGCTGCAGTTTATGCGAGCGCTGTAAAACTTACTTTAGTTTACCCCCTATCAACCCTTCCCCTACCCCCTCGCCAGCCATAGCCTGGCTTAAAAACGAAACAATTTTTACAACTTTGTTGTTTCGCCTGCGGCAACCTTTCAGCCATTTCTAGTTACCACGCCCCATCTCTACCTAACGCCCGAGTAATTTTTTGGAAAAATCTTTGTATTTAATGGACCATCAAGCGCCGCTCTGCCCGTTGTCGCCGTCGCTGTCGCTGTCGCCGTCGAAGCTTCACCTGACTGGCAAATGCATAGTTGAAGCTAAAGTTGGCTTTTTGGACCTTCGGCTCAGCGTTAAATATTGCACTTTTTCTGCATTTTTTCCAACAATTTTTTTTTTGTTTTTTGTTTGGGGCTGTAAAATGCGTCGTTTTAATGCTACAATAAAATACAGAAAGTTGGCATGTCGAAGGGCTGGGTAAGTGGCGGTATGGGCGTGGCAAGAAACAATTAGCGTAAAAAATACGCAGTGCATCAGCTAACAAATATTTGAAGAGAGCGCTCTACCCCCACCGCCTCGCTCTCGCTCTCTCTCGTTCTCTCTCTCTCGTGCTGGTAATGCACAAGACTTGTAGTGCTGCTGCCTAGCTATAAGCATCAGGCCCTAACTTTAAGGCCCATCCCTGCCAGCTGCAGCTGCTGCAGCTTGTTGCAAATAGTTTGCTCGCATTTTTTATGCTAAGAGTCGACGAATGCGCATTTTTTATGCAGCATAGCTTTTGGGGCGCGGAAGAGGGGCGTGGCAATGAGCATATATCATACGATCGACCAAAGGCCACACAATTTGTTTATGAATGAATATTTAATCAAGCCAAAGAGCAGCCAGAGTCGGAGTCGGAGTCGGACAGGAAGACAGCGTTCGGCGTTCATTTACCTGTGAACCCACATGCCCGCTGCCCACTCCCCCCTCTCTTTGCCGGCTTGGCCAACTAGGAAACAGAAAATACATATTTGCCGTGCGTGGCAGCATCCCGCTCTACTATGTACGTATACAAAAAGGGAAGGGCAAAACTACGGGTGAGGCGGATTCAAGTTAAAATGCGATAATGCAAACATCAAATTAAAAACGAAAAGCCAATTGGAACATGCAACTGCAACTGCAACTGCACATAGGTATGCACAGTTGTGTGTGTGTATGTGTGTGTGTGTGTGCTTCACTGAGGCTGGCGAGCTAATTGAAAGCCTTTGCGTTTTGCAGCCAAAGACAAATATTGCAAAATGCGCCGCAGCTTTATCCATATTTAAAATCAATTAAGTCAATAAATAATAAGGACAACCTTAATGCAATTAAATATATATTTGTATGTATATATATATATGCTTTATATATGTATGGTATCCATATACATTAATACATATATATAGATCAGTATATGGACATATATTAATGCAAGTACTGAGTAGGCACCTTCCCTATCGAGCATTATCGACTGCGGAATACTTCCCTTCTCGCTTATTATGCTCATAAATTCCAGGTTGCCCATCTAAAAATCATAGACTTATGTTTCAGAAGATATAGAATCATCGTAAATTGAGGGAGCAAATTAGAAAATACAGCAAACTGACAGATGAAACCAAAGTCAAGAGTTTAACTGCTCTATCTAGGCGAAGTCCTAGCCTTGAATACGTCTGTCGTGAAGAAAGTTTTTGGGAGATTCATTACATGAAGATTTATAGCATGTTTAGTATTTGATGCTTAATACGCTTCGATAGCTGCGGCGACCTGGGTGGCATTGCGAATTGCAGGCATGCAGACAACCACAGCAGACCAACCAATATACCCGCTTTTCACTTTCTGAAGGAGTATAGCAATCAAAAAAGGTAGCGAAATGTTTACAAATGCGATTGCAATGCAAAACCGCTTTTTACCTGCCCAAAAGGTAAGCCCCAAAAGTATGTAGTCGTCGTTCGACACGCTTCGAGGGCTCTTGACTCGTTGACTCGTTGGCCAAAACGGTTTGCAAGCATTCAAAATGCGAAAAAAGGAAATCAAAGGAAAAAGGAAAACGGCAACAGAATTCAAAATCTGTGAACTGAAAGTGGAAACTGAAATTTGTTGCGCTGGCCGAATTTTATCCCATGTGAAATGCCTCGTATACCCTGCGCAATGAACAGAAAACTAAGAGGTAAAACTATGGAACAGACTGAGTTGGTTGACTCTTAATAAGCGATATATAGAGGTCAAGACGTGCTGATTTGGCGCATCTATCAGCTCTTCCGTCCGTCCACCCATACTAACTTTTCGGTATGCCTTGATTTAACTATGTGTAGGGCTCTGGGCTAATCGCGAGGAGTAGCCGCTTAACAGGGTATCTGGTGCGTCTGCCGACTCACGAGCGGCAGCACTCTCAGTTGAGTTTATATTTGCTTGGCCAACGGGGCGTATGGCTTGTGCATGCGGCACGTTGCATGCCGCACAGAAAGTCACTCGGCCACAAAATTGGCCACAATGTGCCCGACTGCATTGTCCACTTCAGCTGCAGCTCAACCACAACTCAAAGGCAAAGCCAACAACAGCGACTAAACGGGTGGCTAATTTGAGCTGAAGTGGCACAGGCCCCACCACCTTCCAGTCCCCAACTCGACCAGCTGCCTGCTCTGCCTCTGGGGCAACATAATTCCAACGCCAAAGGCACAGCCAAAGTGAGGCCAAAATGCAAATGGACTACAAATGCATCAGCTGCAAAGTCAATAAGAGTCAACTGCAGATTTCTAACAATAAGCCACAGACACAGACCTCACACCTCGCACTCCAAACCGCACACCGCACAGCTCGCACGCGCGCGCGCCCCTGCACATATGCCACAAAATAAGCAACGTGCTGCAACTGGAGCAGCAAAAGCTTGCCACAACTCGAATGTGGCACACAAAATTTGGCCTGCAAAAGTAAAGGAACAAACGCGACCAACAAAAGATGGAAGCCGTGTCAAAGACAACAACAACAACAACAGCGCAGACACATACAGACACACCCACTTACACGGACACACACAGCCATACCCATTCAGACACAGAGACACACACACACACACACACTAACATCATTTCATTCATGACGTTGACCTCAAACTGAGCTGCCAGGTCTCGCTCACCCAGACTCCAGTCTTAACCTTGTCTGTGTGTGCATGTGTGTGTGCCTGTGTATGTGTGTGCGTGCCATTGTTGACTGCTGCATCTCTTTTGCTTTCGTTTTAGAAAGCAGCAGCAGCGGCAACAGAAAGAAACTGCAACGAAGCAAGGACGAATTTTTTGGCAAATTTTTTTTTTGGGAATTCATATCTGCGCCTGCTGCCGCCTCTGCTGCTACTGCTGCTGCTGCTGCGACTGCTGCCTTTACTTTTGCTCTGTTTTGGGAATCCTGTTGGTGTTCGGTTTGCATCCTTTTATTGTTATTGTTTTGCATACATTTTTCCTTTTGCTGGCGCGCGGCGAGGCTGTGGCGGGTGGCCTGAGTCGACTGCGAGTTCGAGTTGGCGATTCTTTTGCTACCTTTTGCAAAGGGAGGGGGCGCACGCCACATGCCGCATGCCACATTCCTCATGCAAAAAGATGACGTATGCACGTGGTTTGGCCAACAACAAGAGCAACAACAACAACAGCAGCTGAAAATAACCAAAAGGAGAGTATTGCCAAAAGGTAACAAAAAGCAAGCCGAAAACAGACGGCAAGGTGGCATGTGGCATGTGGCAAGGTGGCGAGGTGGCAAGCTGTCAGTGGCATGCAAATTGCGGCCATCTCTCAACGGCGAAATGTGTGCCATAATATCAATGTCATTCCTCTTCCACTCCTTCTCCGTCTTCATCTTCTTCATCCTCGTTCTCATCTTCTACTTCTTCGTCGTCGTCTTCTTCTTCTACTTGTTGTCGTTGTTTACCGAGTGCGTTGAATGCTCAATTCGTTTCTTCTAATGCGCTGTAAAAACCAATGTGCCCCAATAAACAGCCATTACAACAGTTAGCTAATGTGATTGTTGCTGTTGTTGTTGTTGTTGCTGCTGCTGTTGCTATGGGCTTCTTGAAGGCAACAACACGTAGATTATATCGAAAGTAAAAGTAATGCCGACTCAATGTTGCGGATTCGTTGGATTCTTGTTTACTCGGCTCATCGAAGGGCTTAGCCTTTTGCATACACACACAAAGCCACACACGCACGTACATACACGCATTTAAACACACACACATACACATATAAAATCTGCCTAAAAGCGAAACTGAACCGGGCAAAATACGAAATATGTATACGAATTATTTATAATAAAATACTATGTAATAGAATATACAAATACTCTTATATATATACAAACATATATCTTATGATGTATACTGTATATGAAATAGTCTCATATAGAAGCCGCGGTATTATAAATATCCAAATATTTTATAGTGAATCCATGAGTATTTCTTAACCATTCAAACAACTGGAGAATTACAGAAGAGTTAATCAAGGAGCCGGCTGAGAATGATTGAGACTGATTAAGAGAAAGAGATAGAGAGTAAGACAACGCTGTTTCGCCTAAATGCTACCTTTCTCACTGTGCGAGTATTGAAATTTGTTTCTAATCAGATGCAGCGCACTGTTTGATAACATGCAAAACAGATGCAGGGCTCTGTTGACTGCCTGTCGAAGCTGTCACCAGTTGTTGCTCCTATAGGCCCAAAAGCCGCAACAATAACAAAAAAAAGAACACGAAAAACAACAAGACCCTCAACAAAGGGCGAGTCGAGCCTCGCGCGCCAACAAATCCCGGTTTTGTAAGCCAATTTGCACTTAGGCTTATCTAATGTCATATCATTTGTATAATGTTCGTGTTGGCCCTGATACTTGATACATACTGTACTATTGCCACGCACACACACACACTTGCTCGCATGCCTCTAGCTCACATGTGTGGCCTTCTTATCCTCCGGGGTTCATTTCTAAGCTCATTTATGTTTATCACAAATGCGTGCCAAAGTGTGTCGTTATTCTTGCGTTTCTTCTGCTTCTTCTACCTCGGCTGCTTCTTCTTGAACGGCGCGCGAACAAAAACATTTCAAATATTCAAAAAAAAAAAAAAAAAAAGCACACACACACACACGTTCACATGTTGCTCAACTAGTCGAAGCATGTGCGTGCCGTAGAAATTCATCTAACGGCTGTAACAGGTAATTGAACTTGGGTTATATGATGGCACGGAATGATGCGCAGCCGAAATGGAATTGAATGAGCCCAAATGTGTGCCACGCAGCCCCCCTAAGGCCACTCCCCTCCAGCACACCCGTAAGCTAGCAAATGCGTGCGAACTACATAATGTGGACATAAAAAGGATTTGGCAAACGCGGCAACTGGGCCAACAACCAGTGGCATAGAGGAGGCCGCCTCAAACTCGCAGTGGGGGCGTGGGGGTGTGCTTGCCATGGGGCGTGAGAGTGTTGCGTAGTCAATTTCGTGTAACATTTGCCAGCTATATGAAAGTTGCAAATTGTATGCCATAGTTGCACACACACATGTGAGTGTATTGTATTACACATACGGGAGTAGGAGGACGTATGCGTAATGCCAACTGTTGAATAATTCATGGGTAACTGGAGATTTGTGCAGATGCTGCATGCAGATCCGGCAGACATACAAGCAGATCCACATACACATTTGATGCCGATTTGTGGCACACATAACTGTAAATCGCGTTGGAGTATAGCTAACCCCTATCCCCCAAAACAAGTAAGCATTTCGAATCGGGTCTAACTGACTGTATAGTTGACTCACTAATAGCTATAAGTATAAGTATAAGTATAAGTATAAGTATAAGTATAAGTATAAGTATAAGTATAAGTATAAGTATAAGTATAAGTATAAGTATAAGTATAAGTATACGTATAAGATAAGTATAAGTATAAGTATACGTATAAGTAAGTATAAGTATAAGTATAAGTATAAGTATAAGTATAAGTATAAGTATAAGTATAAGTATAAGTATAAGTATAAGTATAAGTATAAGTATAAGTATAAGTATAAGTATCCGTCTCCGTCTCCGTCTCCGTCTCCGTCTCCGTCTCCGTATCTCCGTCTCCGTCTCCGTATCCGTCTCCGTACGTCTCCGTCTCCGTCTCCGTCTCCGTCTCCGTCTCCGTCTCCGTAACGTCTCCGTCTCCGTCTCCGTCTCCGTATCCGTCTCCGTCTCCGTCTCCGTCTCCGTCTAAGTATCCGTCTCCGTCTCCGTCCGTCTCCGTCTCCGTCTCCGTCTCCGTCTCCGTCTCCGTCTCCGTCTCCGTATCCGTCTAAGTATAAGTATAAGTATAAGTCTCCGTCTCCGTATCCGTCTCCGTATAAGTATAAGTCTCCGTCTCCGTCTCCGTCTCCGTCTCCGTCTCCATAAGTATAAGTATAAGTATAAGTATAAGTCGTATAAGTATAAGTATAAGTATAAGTATCAGTATAAGTATAAGTATAAGTCGTATAAGTATAAGTAATAAGTATAAGTATAAGTATCTAAGTATAAGTATAAGTATAAGTATAAGTATAAGTAAGTATAAGTATAAGTATAAGTATAAGTATAAGTATAAGATAGTATAAGTATAAAGTATAAGTATAAGTATAAGTATAAGTATAAGTATAAGTATAAGTCTAAGTCTAAGTATAAGTATAAGTATAAGTATAAGTATAAGTATAAGTATAAGTATAAGTATAAGTATAAGTATAAGTATAAGTATAGTATAAGTATAAGTATAAGTATAAGTATAAGTCATAAGTATAAGTATAAGTATAAGTATAAGTATAAGTATAAGTATAAGTATAAGTATAAGTATAAGTATAAGTATAAGTATAAGTATAAGTATAAGTATAAGTATAAGTATAAGTAAAGTATAAGTATAAGTATAAGTATAAGTATAAGTATAAGTATAAGTATAAGTATAAGTATAAGTATAAGTATAAGTATAAGTATAAGTATAAGTATAAGTATAAGTATAAGTATAAGTATAAGTATAAGTATAAGTATAAGTATAAGTATAAGTAAGTATAAGTATAAGTATAAGTATAAGTATAAGTATAAGTATAAGTATAAGTATAAGTATAAGTATAAGTATAAGTATAAGTATAAGTATAAGTATAAGTATAGGTACGAATACACCCATTTGCAACATGAGCCAGCATATCAAACACAAATGTGAGAAGAGCTGCTGTGAACCACTCTGAACCACTCTAAACGACTGTGAATGTCAATGCATATTTGAGCAGATGGTACTCCGGGCACATGTTCAATCCAATGGTCGGTGCCAGAGAAATTGCAGAGAGCATGTACTAATTGAGCTTAGCTTTTCATATAATCATTATCTTATCTTATGTTAGCTTGGCGTATCGTTATTCCTCCCTCTTACATGCAACTAGTTTCCCCTCATCCCATACTCAAATTGTGTAGAGAGTGGATTTTCTATTAATCGCGAACCGCGTTTTCGTTTACTTATGGGTCAACTCAAGTTCCAGATGTTAATGTGGCGATAGAATAAGGGTATGAAGAGAAATAACAGTGAGAGAGTTTTCAGTTTTATAAATGGATCTATGTGATTTTCATTAACGCAACTTAGCCTGGATCAGACTCAACGAATGTCTTGCTTTTCATAGCAAAACAAGTTGTTCGCATCTTCATCTGCCTCTGTTTATATATCTCTCTTCTCTATATCTGATTTTTTCTCTTCCTCAAATATATGCTTGTCTTCACTTTGTCCTAAAGCCTCTTATACGAAAATCGAGCTCAATGAATCTAGTTCATCATTGACACTTATCAAAAGATATATAGTGCCTAGTGCATAGTTTTCGTTTCTCTTTCTGGCTCTCTCGCTCTCCCTCCCTCTGTAAATTGGAATTGGAAGTGCATACAAACATTTATGTACTGCGAATATATTTTTATTATTTGTTGAACATATGGCAATTTCTGTTTATTTTCGTTGCTTGAACTTGTTTTGTTTTATTGTTTCCATTTGTTGGCTGACGCACTTGCAGCGCACTTACTAGCCATTGGCATGGATTTTCTTTTGTCCCACATTGGACCCCCACTTACAGCGTCCTGGTTGCGGCTGCGGCTGTGACAGCGGCCAACCCCGCTGAATGTCCGAATTTCGGCGTATTCTCTTCTTTTTCTTTCTGTTTGGCTCTGTATACCCTGCAGAAACCGAAATATGATTGAAAGAGCTATACTAATTTGTCTGATCAAAATTACCGTATGGTCCAAATTAGCAATATCTTTTAGTGTAGTTGACTGCTCTGGCTCTTGGGAACTATAGAAACATTGCAAACCGATACTGAGAGTTTTATCCGATATCATATAAATCTGATATTATATCGAATGGGTAATTGTTAGTGTATATATTTTCAAATATATCTATGTGATCAATTTTATCAAATTATCTAGGGTATCTGTTCGTCGAGCACTTCCGGACTGGATGACGCTGACTTGCTTTCATTGTGGGAGTCGCTCTGCGCGCCTGGTACTGGAGTCTCCACTGCGTGAGCTGCATGTGTGTGTGAGTTATGGATACGAGTTAAAATGTGGGTTGAGCTCATCCATCCAACTGGGGAGAGGCATGCTTTGGCTTTGGCTTTGGCTTGGTCTTGTTGTTGACAGCCTGCTGCTGCTGCTGCTGCTGTTGCTGTTGCTGGTGCTGTTGTTGGAGCTTCTTTCTTTTGTGATGCTGCAGCAAAAAACCTCCACAGTGCCCACACTCGATGTGCATTGTCAACAGGTGGCGCCACAAACTCCTGGCCGGCACGCGCCGTTTCATGCGAGTCCCCTCGTTGGCTTTCACGCCTCCCTTCTCCCACGGCTAGCGCAGTGTGAAGGACGTTCGGTTTTCTTTCCTTTTGTGTGTTGCAACTTTTTGTGTGTTGACTGCAAAATTTCGGCATACTTCTTCTTTTTGCGTGAAGTGCTCCGCCCCGTCCCCTTCCATTTTTCCTTTCCGCCACACACACGTTTTCCTCATACCTTTTGGCGACACGCTGTGATTCGCCGGTGTTTTTTCCCGCCGACTCTTACCCTTACCCATACTCCCGTCTCCTGCTTCGCTGTCCAGCTGGAGTGTTTAGTCTGTTGTTAACTTTTCGAGTATTGGCCAAGAGTAGAAGAGAATAGAATATAATATATACATTAATATTTATCATTATAAAGGAATTAATACAGTATAAATACTCGTTTTATTTGATTCATATCATATATGATTTGATAACATATCATTTCAGATTATATAACTAGCTATATCGTAACATCGCATAGCTTGGTT
Source organism: Drosophila navojoa (assembly GCF_054131105.1). Classification (NCBI taxonomy): domain Eukaryota; kingdom Metazoa; phylum Arthropoda; class Insecta; order Diptera; family Drosophilidae; genus Drosophila; species Drosophila navojoa. Next base: position 345,691 of record NC_142895.1, on the reverse strand, counting down.
TGTGACTTGAGTAATTCTGTCGTTCGATCAAGTCGCTCGCCCAAAGCTTTCGATTCTTCAGCCGTAAAAGCTCAGCCGAAGCAGAAAGCTCAATAGCGCCAGACGCGAGCTCGTTAACATTTCGCTTCTTTCAAGTAGTTGGCGATACCGAAGAAAAAAAGGAAAAGAGGAATAAAAATCAAAACTAAAAGAGGGGTGAGGTGGGGGCAGGAGGCTGCCTTCTAAGTGGGCATAAATCAGCTTGTGCTGCCGACGACGACGCCTTTCGCTGCCTTACGCTCTTAGGGCTCAAACGGAAGGTGCTTAAGAGAGCGACGCCAAAAGCGAAGAGATAGTGTCTCGAGTGGGCGTATGATTCGCAGTTTCTCTTCTTGAAGAAGCTGTGTGTGTGTGTGTAGCAGTAGGAAAATGGGAAAATCGAGCGCATAAAAACAACTATAACAACAGTGAGTGGTGCCGAGGGGAGCAGAGGTGGGCAAGCGCAGAGGCAACCGAGGGGTGCAGCCACCAAAAAAAAAACAAAAAAAATGAAAGAACCGAACCGAAAGGGCAATACAAAAATGGGAAAGAAAAGAAAACGCGACGCAATCCTCTCTCTCTGTTTGTGTGTGTGTGTGTGCGTGCGGGTGGCATATCACCATGTGGGTAGACAAAACTTTCGCTTTCGCTGAGTCGCCTTCGCTTTTTTGCCGACTTCTTCTTTTGCTCTAGCGTGCTAGCATCGACGTTGGCGTCGACGTCAGCTTCAGCGGCAACAGCAACAGCAGCGCGAGCGCCAGCGTCAACGTCAATGTCGACGCCAGCACGCAGTCAACGCCAATTTTCTTTTGCTCAGCAAAAGCAAAAGAAAAGAACGGAACGGAAAAAGAAGAAAAACGGCATGTGGAAATTGTGGCAACCGATAAATTTCTATGAGAACATTTTCGAGGATGCGAACGGCGCACGGCGCACGGCAACACGGTTACAGTTACACAGTTGATGCTGCGGCACAGGTGGACAGACAAGTAGTAGGTATACAGACATATATACGATATACATACACACACGCATATGTATGTAGGTGCATATATTTATTTGTGAAAATAGGCAGCCAGCACGACCTTGAGCCAGCATTTGTGGCTGGCTCTCCTAATTGGGCACGACTGGATAAGCTCAAATGCCTATACATCCAGCAGAGGAAGAACCACCTGTAAGCTGCGTTGCCCAGCGGCTAAGGCTTTTTCTTGATTAAACAACTTCGACTATGTTTCTATGCCACGCATGTGTGTATGAGTATGTGTGTGTGTGTGTGTGTGTGCTTGTGTGTGTGTGGGCAGCTGTCCAGTCGTTGGCAAAGGATTTTCATATGCTTAGCTTTCTCTTTTGGCTTTCGCCATGTTACGTGTCACTCGGCTTGCTTGCCATGCTCTTAAAACTTTCTTCAACAGGTTGCAAGTTAGCCAAGTCTCTCTGTGGCCGTGTGCGTGCGACCCTCTCAGCTGTTGGACATGGAGCTCGTATATATGCTTGACCTTGGAGCCAAAGCTAAGCGCTGCCATGACAGCAGTCGGCTAGCATGCGGTCAAACCCCACCCAAGCCACCCCAAGCCACTCGTCGCCTGTTGCACACGCCACTAATCCTGACAACCACGCACACACTCACACTCCCGCACTCACCCTCCCACACACACACACACACACAGTCGAGTGTGCTGCCTTGTCTACTGGCCCTCAAATAAAGATATAGATAGATAGCTCAACAGCTGGACAGTTGGACAGTTGGACAGTTGCTGCTGCTTGTGCTTGAGCGTCAGCTTAAAGGCGATTCGAAAAGGTTGCTAGATAAGGCTCACATGTATGTTTGTCGATCAGGTAACACGTTGACTGTCGGCTATTATATCGCAATTGCAATTTGATGACTTAATCGTGGCAGCTCAATAGGCTTCTGCTGCGATTCAGTAGACCGTTAACCTCTCAGGCGCTCTCTCTCCCCCTCTCTCGCTCGCGCAGTGCCCTCGCGTTCTCTATCTGCAAATTACTATACTACGAAACCAGTTTGCTCTCGATTCTCGGCTCGCAGTTGTTGCATTGCCTATGCAAAAGCTTGTGCCAAAAAAGAAGCCAAAACAATAATGAAGATTTGAAGAGCTGAGCCTGCATGCACACCAACCGATGCAGAAACTGGGCACGATAACGAAACCGAAACTGGGCACATAAAACTACAACAAAATTGAATATAACAGCGTCCAGTAGCAGTAGAGAAAACAGGGCAAGGGAACACAAGTGAGGGGGAGCGGGGATAGAGCGCAGCAAACATGAGATCCGTGTATTAAATTGCAACGACCTATATAGAAAGAAGCCAGCGTGATCAGAGTGGAGAAAGAGAGCCGGAGAGAGAGAGAGAGAGAGTGAGAGAGAGCATCAGTCCTTATCCTTGTACTACTTTTTTCAAACAGAATAAGACAGAAAGAGAGAGACAATGAGAGGGGGGAAGGTAGAGAGAGAGCTCCTCTTCGAGATTTTAAATTGAACGAAAACTGCATTGCGAGCTCAAGCCCAGCTAACGCACAATGTGTTTAAAGTATATTCTCCACCGTAAGCTCTTCAGCCCTGCTGTTGATGTGCACGATGCTCGACGCACTCCTCTCTCCGCTCTCCGCTCATCACTCACATAACGTGACCTGGCGCACCAAAAATGTTTCGATTTTTTTTTGGCAGTGGCAAACACAAAGCGACGCGGAACTAAAGAAACTAGTTTCCAAAATAAGAGGATCTCGTGGAGCGGCGTCTTGAGGAGCGCGACTTACGGAAAGTGTCTTCAGCAGCTTCTTCGCCCTTGGCCCTAGTGCCAGTTACAGCCTGGCCAACTGGTTATTTGAGTGTGCCTGTCTGGGCATTTGATTGAAGTTTTTAGCACAATTTCACTTGGCCAACTCGGACTTGGGCCTGCAGTTGGCCCAAAGCGACGCGCTTAATTAGGAGAAGAAGCCCATGCAGCGGAATGGAAGAGCTTGCACTCAAGCAGCCCAGCTTGCCAACCAGGCATCTGCTGCTGCTCCTCTAATGGGCTGCTATTAACGATTTGAGCGATCTACCAACTGTACAGAAAGTTCCCAAGTAAATTCCACAAAAGGGCAGTATTAGTTACTCGGTCTTGGCCACTGTAGAATACTGAAAATGTTCTTGTTCAACATGACAGTGCTGGTTCTATATATATTTAGCTATTCAGATTTATTTACTTAGATCAAGGTTTCATACTGTTTGTGCTTAGGCCATTTCAAATATTTTCGGGTCTTCTGACATTTACACAACTTTATTAAAGCATTTCCCAAAACGTTTCGAGCTTTAGAGCTGGTCGACTGGTGTTTGGGGTTTAGCCTCTTGCGGGTTTTGTTTGGGGTTTTCGGTTTGGCTTTTTTGGGTTTGTTAGCACCCTTAAGTGTTTATCATGTAAAACACCAAAGAAACATGTCAAACATGCCAAATATGTATGACCCACAAATTATGCGACACACACACACTCACGAGAGACGGAGAAAAGGAGAAAGGGAGAGAAAGAGAAAAATATTGTGAGTTGCTGTTTACGCCTTGGGTCTTATACATACGAGAATGCTGTAGAAAATCAGGGGTATAGAGAGAGAGCGAGAGAGTGTGTGGCAGAGGGAGAGGGAGAGGCTGCGATGTCCTTGATTTTTTGCGGGTAGTCGGGCTTTCCTCTCGACTTTCAGCACCCACACTCTCAGCCTAGCACAAATATTTAAGACGCACACGCAACTGTCAATACAGATTTCCTGCCAGTAAAGCTGTGGACGATACAGTTTTGCCCGACTTGCCAGAGCACAACTGGACATGTCCAAAATATCTTCATAATGTATAGCACAAGGCTGTACCCAATCTATGTAATTTTGATGCGAGTAATCTAAAAAGACAAACAGGAAGACGAACATTGCAAAGAAATCGCAATGTGCTGTCGCCTCACAACATCAACCAGGCATAACTTGGCCAGATGGACCAGTCGAACAACGTAAGACAAGGAAGTCATAATTACAAATTACACACATAATCATCAACAGCGCACACACACACACGCATAGAGAAATCTTGACTCATTTTTATTGCTTTTAGCATGCGGTCTAGCTAGTCCTCAACCGTCCGTCTTCACCCTCAGCGCACAGCGCTCAGCCCTCAGCCCTCAGGTTTCCCTCTTCCTTTGGCTGTCTGGCATGGACAAGAAATTTCAGCATGCGCTATGAATTTATTAGAAAATTCAAGAGTGAAATTCTTGGATTTTGGCACACGCAACGCCCCAGCACGTCGTCAATTGAGTGACCCACACAAGATGGAGATTTGGGGCTTAGCATTGGGACTCTAGAGGGAGGGAGAGGGGAGAGCGGTAGCCAAGAAGCTGACTGGCATGGCATGCGTGTTGCGTCAGGCGATTTCACTGCTGGTTAAGCAACTAAACGACGTCTACATCTATGTCTCACAGGTATTATGTAAATTAATTACCAAAGGGCGTCCATGCACACTGGCATAACCCTTTGCATCTCAATTGTTTCTAGCCAACCTCAGCTGCTGCTCTGAAATCTCAGTTGGTGGCTTCCTTTTAGCTGCTCGCCTCTGGCCTTACAGTACAATGTGTGTGTATACAGGAGAGTGTGTGTATGTGTATCGCGTCCCAGACGGAAATCAAGCCCAAAAATGATTTTTAACACTTTTATGAGACTTTTGTTGCCATTTCCTAGCAGTGGGCGCCACAAGACATTGCCCTAACAACATAACTACCCTCTCTCCTTCACCCTCACTTTCTCTCTCTCTCTCTCTCTCTCTCTCTCTCTCTCTCTCTCTCTCTCTCTCTCTCTTCCTCTTATGAGCCTTAGGTTTCAGTCTTGTACCACCCTGGCACATGGTCTGTGTATAAGGCATAAGGCATTCAACTGTGTTTATTGATATGGTCGTCCCTTCGCTACTCGTGTGTGTGTGTGTATGTTTAGTTTAGTTTTATGGGGTGTCCGGTTGCCCGTTACATGGGCAGGCCGAGGCGGCAGGACATGAGGCGGAAGCCAAGTCAAACGAAGTCGGCTGTCCGCAAATTAGCATGATATGTGCCTCAGCTACAGCCTGTTGCCTGTTGCCTATTGCCTAGTTGTGTCCTGTTTACGATTAGGCCCATCAAAGGATTAGGCAGGCAGCACGCCACAGAAAAGGACAAAAAGGGGTCCGGATATTCGACTTTACGAGGGGTGGAACTTTGCGGCAGTTGTTGTTGTTGTTGTTATTCTGTTGCCCGAAAGGCCAAAGGTTCAAAAGTTTTGACACGCAATTACTTGAGCACATGTGGGCTAGGCCTATTTTGGGCTTAGGACAACAACAACAACAGTACCAGAAAGGAGCTGCTACAGGACGACTATTCGAACCGAGTAGAGCAAGGGCAATGGGGCAAGGGTTGTTAATATCATTTTAAGTGATTTTATGATGAATTTGTGCCCTAAAATTTCAACTCATTTGCGCACACATACACACACACACTCGCATATATATACGCACACACATCATCAGGAACATCATCATTAAGTAGAGCTCTCCGCCTACTTTTTGTGGGTTTTAGGCTAAAAGTTTTTAGTGTGAAAATTTCACAGTAATTTTATAGGCGCACTTAAGCGGTTTGTCTTCAACCAACCCCCCACTCCACCCCAACCACAACCCCTGTGCGTGTGTGCATATGTGAACGTGTTGATTTTGTGGCATTTCAGCGTTTCTGAACTTTGAACTTGTGTCTTTTGGGTAGTTTTTATTAAGGTTTGTTTCTGCCTGATTATGGCCCATCATAGAATGTGTGCGTGCGATTGTGTATGTGTGTGTGTGTGGGACTGTGATTGAGTGTGCGTGTGTGTACATGTGTTTATTAGCGTGCGACAAATCGTTTAACTCCTTAAGTGTATGTTATTTAGATTGTTGACATGCAAAATTTGATGACTTTCTAATTGACTCTGGGACTGTGAGTGTGAGTGTGAGTGTGCGTGTGCGCGTGTGTTTGTGTGCTGGTGTGCGGGTGTGTGGGTGGGTTAAATGAACATTTAAGACATAAATAGTTAGCCTCTATATGTACATATATACGTATGCATGCGTATATGCATGCTTATATGCGTATCTTATACTTGAAGGTTTACGACTGCCTTCCGATCGCCTGAAAAAAGTTGCATAGTTACTAAAAGAGGTTCACCTTGAGCTTTGTTTGACTTTTGCAACACAGCAAGCGATTGTGTATGTGTGTGCGTGTTTGTGTCTTATCTTAGTCACTTCAGTCTCTTATATACATATCCGCTTATACATATACCTATATATGTATATATGTATATTTGTGTATATATACAATTAAAAGACATTGAATTGCAAGAAACCCCTTGACTCCGATTGCTGAACTTTGCGGCAAACAAACAAAATTCAAGTAGGAATACTGCAGTTGAAAGCAATCGACTGCCTAATACTCGTCCAAGGCAAGAGCAACAACTGTTGAATGTACTCAAATATTATATATTATTAATGGGTCAAATTAGCCTCGAGATACGACATCAGTTGAAGATCTTTTGTTCTCGAATTTCCCAAGAAAAACTCATGTAATCTAAATTCAGACTTTTGCTCTGACATTGATCAAAAGCCAATGCTCTCTATCTCTCTCTCTGTCCTCTCTCTCTTCCCTCCCCCTCCCCCTCTCACGCTTTGTGCTTAGTTCATGAACATACATGAGAAGGGTTAAGCAACTGTGGAAGCTCGTTGCAAAGCAATCATTTTTCAAATTGCTGCATTCATAGAGCGACAAAGGGAGAGCGAGAGAATGAGAAACGAGTCAGAGAGATCGTGTGACGGAGAGAGAACAAGAGTGAGAGCGAGAGAGAGACAGAGATAGACGGGTGCATTGATCCCAGAATTGAAGCAGCGAAAAGAGCCCCAAAAAATTTAATTTTGAAGCCGACATCTACGAAAAGCAAGAACAAGCTAAAAAAAAAAAAAAAACATATTATGTATGTGTGTATGGATGTGTGTGTGTGTATGTGAGTGACATGCTTGGCATGGGGACAAATGCGAAAAGAGTATAAAGCGTATGCGAAAATAATAATGTTATGGTGTGTAAATCTAAAGAGAGTTGCTGAAAAACCCTGCTTCCTCTCGCCTCCTCTCGCACATGAGCTCTAGCTGAGAACGGAGACAGAGAGACAAAGCAAGGGGGAGAGACAGAACTCGAGCATGCGAGCTTACTTGGCTCTCTCATAGTTGTCCTCGTACAGTCAGCGAGGCCTCCATTGAGCTCGATTGTCGATGGGTCTTACTAAAACTGGAAACTAGTTAAGACTAAGGACTATGTGTGTGATATGAATAGAAGTCATACTACGAATTGACTATTTCGGAACTCTCTAAGAAGTACAACTTTCATCCTGAAGAGACTCACATATATTATCATAATTTACAATAGACTCCACTCACTGCCTTAGCTGGTTAGTTTAGTCTATATATTAACCATTCTCAGCTTTTGTTATATAGAAATACTCATCACATGGACTTACTGCGGAAAGGGCATGACGGGTTGGGTGGGGCGCTTGCAGTTCGCCAAAGCAAAGTCACGCTGTTGGCTCTGCGGTCTTTGAACTACCAAAAAACAACACACACGCACACACACATGCATACACGTACACACATATGCACACACGCAAAACTGCAGGGTTTTTGATCAGAGGGTCTTTGGTAGATATGGCAAACGATCTATGTAACGTCGCTGTCGACGCCGACGTCGTCGACGACGTTGATGACGCTGACGTCGCTGCTTGCGTCGTTGCAGTCCAGGGGGCATCCAGAGGGTTGCTAATGTGTTGGCGAGCGCAACGATCGACAAAGAGAGCGAGAGCGAAAGCGACAGAGAGAGAAAGAGAGGGACAGCGCATGAATGAGCGAGCAAATCAACTTTTTTGGCAAAAGCTACAAAATTTTTTTTTTTTATGTTTGCCAAATTCACTCTGTTAAATGCGCTCTCTCATTTCGCTGCCTCTCTCTCTCTCTCTCCCTCTCAGTCGCTGATGGCGGGGAAGTTCGCGGCGTCAGTTAGTTTGAAATATGCAAGCACAAACACACGCACACATATTGCAGTGCAAACAAAGCTTTGCACACACTCACACAGTCGCACATTTTGCGTCCCTCTCTCTCCCATGCTCTCTCTTTCTGTGGTTGTGCCATTAAAGCAAAGCACAAGGCATATCTACTCGCACTTCCTAAATTCGGTGTGTGCCCTCGCTAGGTCGCTGCGCTGCGCTGCGATCGATGTGTGTGTGTGTGTGTGTGTGTGTGTGTGTGTGTTGAGAAACCTCAAAAAGTTGTATTGAAGCCGTTAACCTCGGCTACGCGCTCGTCGTTCGAGTTTGTTTTTGGAAATTATCAACGCTCGGTCTTAGTGAAGCGCCAACTGTTGGACAGTGAGCAGAGCGCGGAGAGCACAGTGCGGAGTAGTGGAGACGACATTGATGAAGATCAGAGGCGGGCTGGTGGAGGACTGTGAGCATGTTTGTGTAGAGTGAGAGAGAGAGAGAGGTAGTGGGTAGACAGGTGGGCGGAGGGAGACGGGAAGCAGGGCGCGCTTAGCCACCATAAAGTAAATAAGTGAAGTCATTTGCTAAAAAAAGTTGACAGAGCCCCCCCAGCACACATGTGAGGCACACATGCAGAGATGAAGGGAGAGAGAGAGACAGATAAACAAAGAGAGAGAGGGAGAGAGAGAGAGTTAGTTGCATTCGTGTGTGTGTGCATCAATACGTTTCACAACAAAATTACGCAAAGCAAAGTGAAATAAAATCAAGAAATGCACAAAAGGCACACATACACACACACGCACACTTTTGAGCGTGTTGTAGATTGTATAGCTTTCGGTTAAGGAACAAGATTTGTGAGTTGCAATATTTGGCACACACAAACGAGTTCCCGGACATGCAACTGCGGCTGCAGCACACTCACTCAAAGAGCCCAGCTGCCCCAACTGCCTCATCACTGTCCTCTGCACGCTGCACCACCTCAGCCCCCTCCGGCCCTACCCTGGGCGCATTTGCTGTCCAAGATTTTAGTTTTGGGTGCAGCTTTCTATGTCGCAGATGAAGAAGAAGAAAAAGAAGAGAAAGACGAAGACGAAAACGAAGTTGATTTCAAATTGGCGTAGCCCTTAAATCATGTGCGGCTCTTTGCCTGCGTCTCCGCCTCAGCAGGCAAGATCAACACATACACACACGCACACAAAGTTGTTAAATTTTTGGCAATTTTGGTGCCTCACTTTTTCACATTTTGCAGTTTTCATTTGCTTTTTTTTAGGATTTTTGTGAGCGATTTCTCTTTTTCGAAATGTGTTTTTTGAGCACACAAAATGAGCACATCAAGTGCAACACACGATCCTCAAATTGAACTAAATTGATCGCTCAACCTATTCGTGGACCATTTCAAATTAGGATCAGTCAAATCAGCTAAAGCTCCCAGTTCTAGCTCACAGTTCTAGTGAATTGTTAATTTGCGAATCAACAGCTGGTTGGCTATGCAAATATTGTTCAGTTAGTTCGGCAGTCATAAATGATTCCTACTTCTCTACTGGTTCAATTTACATCTTATAGGTCGATCGGCGTGGACTGGAAGAAGTCGTTCATAAATAGCTGCACAGCTTAATCTGAGGCATGATCGAATGAACTCTTGAGTGCTGATTGAAGGAGGAGGCTTGGTGACTAGGGAGAGTTAAAAAACAAAATTGAGGATTTTCTAGGGTAAATGGGAGCCAAAGCGAGAATAAATGACCATAGAAAGTCAGAGAGATATATAGGTATACAATTAAAGAAGGGAAAGGAAGACAAGGACAAAAGAAGCAGAGTGGGAGAGATATTTCCAATACTCTACAGAATAGGCAGTAAGTGGGGAGAGGCAGGTGTGGCGGCAGATTCCGATCTATTCACTGAGGTGTGCAGCAGCAATGCAATCAATATGTGGCCAAACATTTTGATAGCCCTGACAGACAGCAGTCGCTGCCTTTCGCTGCAGGTGCCGGTGCAGGTGGGTGGTGCACGTGGGTGTTCCAGGTGATGCGATGCATTGCAGCGGAATCAATTAAAAATGTTTATGCTAATTTTTTGCGACGCATTTTTCATTAAGAGCTAAGTAAACACCGAGCGCTGCATGCGAAATAATAAAAAAAACAGCGCCTGGGCGTGGCTTGAGTTGCTTTGAATGCAGCCACAACAGCCACGCCCCACCCGCCGCTGCAGCCGCCTACGCCTACGTCAGTTTTCTCTGACCAGGCCTAGTAAGTATTACAATATATTAAAATATTTAAAATACTGAAAAAAAAAAAAGAAAAAATGAAAAAAAAAAAAAATATTGGAAAAAATGGTAGCGAGACAGAGAGTCAGAGATCCGCTGCGGTTTGAGTGGGGCTGCGGATTGTTCAGCCCGGAGCTGTCAACAGATACACATAGTACTTATGTACACTAGACACACACACAGGCACATACGGGCCTGTGTGTGTGAATTAAATTGATAAATGCATAAAAAAAATAAAACCAAATAATTTAAAATAATAAAAATATAAGTAAATAACGACGCATAGGCACAACAATTTGTTGTTTATATAAGCTGCCCCGAAACAGCAACAAAAAGTGCACACCGACACACACACACACAAACACACACATTCTCATACATTCGCGCTTTAACATAATCCAAAGTATGTAAAAAAATAAAAAATATAAAAAGAATTGAAGTACAACAAAATATAATAGATAAATATGCCGTACCACACACGCAGTCCAAAAAATGCAGCAGCCCTATGGAGCTAGAGAGCGAGAGAGAGAGAGAGTCAGTACAGGGTGCAGGGAGTTGGGGTTGGGGGTGACTTGCATGCGAGCCCTTCCTCAAACCAACGACGCCTGCACGCATTTTGCCATTGTGCTCACACTCTGCCTCACTCACACACACTCTCTCTCTCTTTCTCAGTCTCACTCTTGCTCTTCCTCACTCACTCACTCTCTCTCTCTCTCTCTCTCTCTCTTACTCACTCTCTCACTCACTCTCTATACAGAGCAGAGCGAGCACACGCACTTTGTCTACGTTCCATCCGACTATATGGTCTATGGCATGTCCATCCATCCATATATCTATATGTACATGTATATATATATATAGATATGTGTGTATGTCCAGCACAGGGCGTATACGTAATTTGAACTCCCACCAAAAATAAACAAAACAAAAAAGTGAAAACAAAAGCAAAAAGGCAAAAAAATGATGTCAGTAGAGAAAACGAACAAAACAACAGAATAAAAATGAACCAAATGGATAGGCCGTGCGTGTGTGAGAGTGTATGCGTGTGTGTGTGTGTGTGGCTAACGAAAATGCAATGGCGGCCGGCCATATCCGGACAGCAAGCCAGCCAGCCAGCCAGTCCACCAAATGGCCGCCTGCATTTGCATTTTATTTTCGTGCGTGTAATGCAATCGGTTGACACAGGGTGGTCTGGGGCACAGGGTGGCTACACACATGCACGCATCCATGCATTGAGTGTGGGTGTGCGTATGTGTGTCTCTGCCTGTGTGCGTGTGTGTGTTTGTGTGTGCTATATACAAAGGTTTTGGACATGCTTTTTAATTTTTATGCTTTTTATTTTTATTTCGGTTTTATTTTCGTTTCTCTTTTTTCTTTTTTTTCACATTTTTGCCTCTGTGTGCGTGTTTATTTTCATGAATTTTTTAGCCATTTTTTGCTCACACACACATACGTATGAATTTATATACATACATATATGTTGTTAATGTTAATGTAATACTTTGGCAGCCCACACAGTATTAACCGTTGTTTGTATTTAGTTGCAGACACGTTCACAGACGCACACATATATTTATATATATGTACATATATATTCATATTTGCATCACAGCATCTATACAATTTTTTGGGCTTTTTTTCACATTTTTGTTGTTGTTTTGGTCTGCATTTTTTTGCACGCAGTTTGCTTACGCCAGGAAAATGCATTTATGCATGCGTGTGTGTTCGTAGGCGTGTGTGGGAATGTGTGCGGCTCAATATAAGATGGAGAGCTGCAGGGGTAACTGTTTCGAGTGCTCCCTCTCTCTCTCTCTCTCTCTTTATTTGCTCGACCTGCCTAACCGCAGAATCGCGAAATTTCCTTGGCGAAGGAGCTGCAGCACAGGGCTAATTGCACCAGCTGCATGTGACTGAAACATCCTTTGCTGAACAGCAAGGCATTTCAGCTTAACTTTGTGTGGCATCCCTGAATGGCTAGCCCCAACTAGACGATGCTTGAAATGTGCTTGAATTGATTCGAATCGATATCGAACTCTAAAATGTTAGATAGATAGTCCAAACTTATCGGCTCTATAAGGATTATGTTAAGTCAATGAGTATCTACAGGAAATACTATACATGTATGTATGTCTTATTGCCTTTAATGAGGCTTGCTGAATTCCATCTACTTAAGATATCTCTGCATTTAGTCTAGGCTGAGCAAAGTTCCCAAATGCAGCTCGGGTATGCATTAGCAGGCAGCTACATTCATAACTATGTGTACTCCCATAATTGACTATATCGTTCCATTTTAGATTCTATATTCATTTTTTCATTAGGGTTTTATCACCTAAAAATTAATTGAACTTAAAAATAATGCATCAGCAATTGCATTTGAATTTGCGCGTATCAACTGTACATTTATTCTATATATACATATATGCATATATGTGAGTGTGTGCTCGATATTAAATTATGTATTTGTTGCTACTACTGCAAAAATTGCATTATGCACACACACACGCATACGCACACAGACACGGACACTCACGCACACATAAGTGTGTGTACACAATGACAGAAGCTTTGGGCCTATTAAGCAAACATATTACCAGCACACACACACGCACAGCCCGCCTTACCCTGAAGAGAAGTGGCGAAAAAAACACACAAAAATGAAGCAAACAGAGTGCTCCAAGCGGCAATGCACGACTATCAAATATCCTATAACAGCAGTTGGACGGGACGCATGAGACTGTGTCAATATGAAAACAGTCAAAGAGCCAAAGTATATCTTTGATATACATATACAATATATCTTGTATGGTTCTAAAGAGAGGGTATTCACTCTAATCAGCTGCATGTTAAATTTAGTGACTTCGACTTTTATAGATCTCGAGACAAACGCATTCTAAAGGCGGAACGAACTGGAACTAGTTAATGTCATTTTATTCCAGTCACAGTTCTCCCATACTTTACACTCTACACTCTACAGTCTACACTCACAGTCAATATTCCTCGCCTTCAATGTCAATCAATGGGTAGACAAAATATATCACATATACGCCGCATTGGTGGCCATCCAAAAAATTGCACAGTGACGCCCAAAAGCAGGCAACAACACACAAAGCACTCGCGCACGCATGTCCTATGTACATACTTGTGCCTAAATGTACAGCACTGTGTGTGTGTGTGTGTGTCTGTTTATGTCTCTCTCTGTGTGTGTGTGTGCGTGTGCTGTGTACATTTTAGCGCATTTTTATATAATTTCCACTTTGTTGCCCCGTTTTATTTTTTGGTTGTTTTGTGCTGCTTTTTTCAGTTTTTTATATTGCACCACGACCTTGCCGCACCACACCAGGCGCCATGCAACCAGCATATTAACTTTGACTGCATTTGCATATGCAGCAGCAGCAACATCAGCCGCAGCAGCAGCAGCAGCAGATGCAGCAGCAGCAGCATAGCTACTGCAACTGCAACTGCAACTGCATTTCAGCTTCGTCGTTTTTTTCTTGTTTTTTCTTTTTTCTTTTTTTTTTGGCTTCTTTTTTCACAAAAAACGCCCAGCGACTGGTCAGATAATCGTTGGCTGCATGCATCCAACCTTTTTTTGGGGGTTGTTTTGCACACACACACATATACACACACACGCACATACGCATCAAAAAACGTGCAACAAAATTTTCATAAAAAAAAATAGGGGAATACAATTTCTACATTGCACTTGGCTTATTTTTAACATTTTGTTTTTTTTTTTTTTTTCATTGCGTTTCACTGCTGTGTGTGTGCGTGTGTGTGCATAGGCCGCCCACATGTCGTCTGCCCAGCAATTGCATTCAATGTCATATTGCACAGAGCCAGCAGCCTCTGCCTCTGCTTCTGCCTCACCTCTTCCCACCCCTCCCCATATCCCTCTCTCTCTCTCACTCACACCCACTTGCTCTCTCTCTCTCTCTATTTCTCCTCTTTGTTTTTGTTTGCCTACTTTTTGTGGCGAGTTACTTTGCTCGTTTTTTGGGCAGTTGGCGCCGCTGCGTTGCGTGCGTTGCGTTGCATGCGTCGCGTGCGTCAGAGCGAGTCGGCTGCTGGGCATCATTTGATGCATTCGCTTTTTTTTAGCTTCTGCTTTGCGCTTTGGTTGCATTGAAATTTTTTTTTTTTTTTTTTAGCTGGTTTCTTTTTTTGGTTTTTTGTTTTTGGTGTTATTTATTATATGGCGCGGGACTTTTTGATAGGCCTACTCACGCGGCTCAAGCTCTGGGATCGCTGGCAGGTGGGCAGGGGCATTTGAAATTTTTCGCCTATGTGTCGAGCGGAGTGCGCGGCTGCCTGCCTAACTGCCCCAACCCTCAGTAGTTCCATAGAGAGTGAGAGAGAGTGAGCAAAGAGGAGCGAGAGAGTGAGTGAGAGAGTCGCCGGTGCGTATACTTAATAATAATTGTTGTTGCTGCTCAGATGCAACACATTTTGACCGTGTGTGTGTGTGTGTGTGTGTGTTGTCCTTAACTAAGTAAATATAATGAGCTGCACAGTGAAGCAAAACCGAGTTGAAATGCTCAACATTCTAGTTAGAAAGGAAAGAAAGGCATCTGGCATATGATGATACATATTATATGCATGTGTTTAGATGATCTATGTATGGTCGGATATGATACATGTCATACATGTGATCTAAGAGAGTCTCTATAAGTGATATATACGATAGATATCATATGGAGATTAATAATTTGATTATACATATATATCAGTATGGTACGATATGATCTCTGTAGAATTGAAACCATTTGATAAAATATGATTATTGATAGATAGTCTCTAAAGCATCCGCTTAACCATATCTGCGATATGGTATGATATGCAAAATATGTACATGTGATATGATGTGACATGTTCAGTACGCTGCGATATGATCTCTGATCTAGAATCGAAACGATCTGATACAATATGATTATTGATAGACGATCTCTGTAGCATATGCTTAAGCATTCCTAAAACGCTGCCCTTTGCCACAAGGCTTGCGGCACTGTGAATTGGGCAGGAGCAGCGAAAATGTATATAAAAAGAGAGAGAGAGAAAAAAAAAAACAAAAACTGAAAACAAAACAATAAAATAAACAAAATAAAAATGTGCAGGAAAAATGTTCAACATTCTGCTTCTTCTACTACAATTCTTTTTATTTTAAATTCCAATTTGAAACGCTGTTGTTGTTGTTGTTGTTGTTGTACGCACGCACGCGCTTTGTTGCTGGTGTTGATGCAACTGCAACTGCAACTGGTGTTTGTGCATTATGTGCCATATGTATGCAAGCGTGCAAATGTGCATGCGCGTGTGTGCATGTGTGCATGTGTGAGGGAGCATGCCGAATATATAAAATAAAAAAAGTAAAAAAATAAAAGGAAAGGAAAAAAGTTTTGTGGGCATTTTGTTGCACTGGACCCAGCTTTTGACAACAGTATCGAACAGCGACGCCGACAGCGCTGCTCGTTGCGCTGGTGGCAGCGCAGTCGACGCTGCTGTTCGCATAGGCCGTGCAACAAAAAGGACGAGAGTGCGGCGCTCATTTGCCAGTGCACACATACACACACACACATATATATACATATGTATATGTATATGTAGGCATATGTATATTCAATAATATATGTGTGTGGGGACAGGTGGGGGAGGGGAACGGGATGGGAGATATGCACACACACACGCATCCACACTCAAACACACATGTATGCATTTTTATAGGGTTTCCATTGCATTTTTATTTAATTCGTTTTTTTTTTCTGTTCAATTTTTTTATTTTATTTTTATTTTTATTTTTATTTTTTTTTTTTTTTGAGCATTTGGATTACGCTTTGTTGCCTGTGTTTCGTGTCTCTCTCTCTCTCTCCTGTGTGTTTGTGTGTGTGTCGCTCAATTTTTGTTGCTCTTAGTTGTTTTGCTGGTTGCCTTTTTATATATATATATATTTTTTTTTTTTCATTCCTTCTTTCGGTTTTTTTTTTGTGTCAGTGTTTTGGGCAGATTTTTATTTTTCGGCCGCGGCTTTGAAACTGGAGGAGATGGAGCAGTGGCAGAAAATGGAGAGAGAGGTAATTCAAGGGCGGGGGGTGTACCTGGAGGGGCAGCCGCTGCAGTTCAGCTGCAGCAGCAGCACAGGCCTTTGGTCAGAGCGGGCGAGCGACAGCGAGAGAAAGCGAGAGAGGACGAGACAGGGTTCGGGCCGAGCCAGAGCTTGAGAGCTTTAAGTAGGGGTAGTCAAAAGTTGTTGTGCGTGTGTCGATGACGATGATGTCCATGTTGATGATGATGAGACGCAGCTCATTATGATGTTGCCTGCATATTATGTGCAAGCCCTGCAGCAACAACTCAGAACGGACTTTGCCGTTGGAGCATTGACAACTGCACCAACTGAACACATGTGCGCGAGCGAGAGGGACAACGTGAGTCAGAGAGAGAAAGCCGACGACGACGCCGGCTGCGACGTCGGCGACGACTGACTGATCCCAAAAAAAGTTTTCCTGGGCAACATTATATTCGAATAGTTCAGATCCATTTAGATGAACATCAGTTAGCTATCGGATTGGACGTGCGTCGAGCCGAGCCAAAAGCAAAACCAAACCAGCCAAATAACCAACAAACAACCTACAGACAACCAATAGACAACACACAATACAGGATTTGCTTGACAACCCAAGTTCTTGCAACAGCAACATGCAACAAACTAACAATTGTGCGTGCTGCCAGTGGCCGAGTTGCCGTTTCTAAAACTAAAACAAAAGAAAACTAAATCTAAAAACAAAATCAAAACCAAAACCAAAACGAAGCAATAAAACTGAAAAGGGCGGCAAAGCGCGCGACGTTCATCTTTTTTTTTTTCTTGTTCAAGTGCCAAGAAAAACAATTGTTTTTTTTTCTGTTTGATTCCCAAATGTGAACTGCGAATAACTGAAAAGTGCAGCTAAGCAAAGCATATAAACATACAAAGTTTGTGTCTCTCAAGTGTCAATCTGCCCCTCTGCCGTTCGATCTCTATGCAATGGACTATCTTTTGTAGCCACCCTTACACAGTCGAAAAGCTAAACAGCTACCAAGCCATTCGATAAGTGTTTGCCTGCGCCAAGCACTTGGATCAGAATCAAGAACAGGCTCAAAGCAGCTTTGCAAGAGGTAAGTCAGCTTTTCCCAATTTCCGTTTCCGTTTAACACCTGCATTTCCGTTTCCGTTTTCGCGCAATCCTAAGTAAGTACACGACCAAAAAAACATTCTAAAGCACTTCGATTCGGATTCTACTTTATTTTAACTAATATGGAGATGCACAAAAGCTTAAAGATAAAAAATTGTAGCTTAGTAAAAGAAACTAGAATACTTTCAAGTACTTTCAAATACTTTCAAAAATGTTTTGGTATTTTCCGATGCTTGAAAATACTTTGAGATACTATAGATACCATAAATTGCTCTGAAATGCTTTGAAATGCACTCAGACTTTTTGAGATTCTTTCAGCTTATCTAAAGCAAGAATATTACCAAAATATATTTAAAACGGAGAAACACAAAAATCTATGGATACCTACTTATAGTTTAGTGGAATATACTAGAGTACTTTCAGATACCGTCAAATATCTTTGTAGTTTCAAATACCTTAAGATACTGACAGTTACTCTGAGATACTTTTAGACACTCCAAGTTCTCTCTGTTACTATGAAATTCTATTAGATACTTAAAATTGCTCTAGGATACTTTCAGATCATGCGAAAGATTTTCAGATAATTAAAGGTACTTTCAGATGGTATCTCTAAAAACTCTTTGTATGGCTTATGTTATGATATTTAGTTGAAGAAGCTTAAAAAAATAAATATGACTACAAATAGAAAATAGCCCAGATCTGAAATTGAGTTTAAGAGTTTTACAAATAACAACTTTATACAGTTTGTTAAACATATATATCTGAAATCGCACAGAAATGAAAAGGAATTTTATATTTGCAAGGATATAATAATAATACTTTATTTGGAGATCATATCATATTCTCTAAGCTATGTGCCCTATTTCGTAGTGCATGAACAAAAAACACAAAACTTGAATGACCCACTACTCATATATATAGACTATATGTCCTTGGCATGTCTCAATTACTAAACAGAGTAAATATAATTAAGTGTAAATATATATGTATTTATGTCTGTATGTATGTATTCAGCTGGTCCTATGGTCCTCTGGTCGACCAGCGTGAATCAAGGTCCCAGCGTATTGTTCTGCCCTTATCCCCAGCGAATTGGCCAACGAATTGCGGCCGAGTATCGATTGATTCCCCGCCAAGTTCAAGCAAGGCCTGGAAATAGACGAAACAAAAGTTTTCAAATTAGAATTTAATATTTTAATCTCAGTTAAATCGAAATCTATGAAATATCTCTATATATACACAAATATAAGTGCGCCATAATCTCTATTACACCGTTTGCCGTTTGGCTCCTGGCGTCAGAAATTACAAAGTTATAAAAACAATAAGAAAAACGTTTACTTTATCATTTTTCACACCCGGCAAAGGCAACACAAAAAACCACACAGAGACAGAGTAAAGTAGAGAGAGAGGAAGAGCGAGTGAAAGAGGATGGGAGCACCATTTCAGGCACATCCACAACCACATCCACATCCCCAATGTATAGAAAACTACTAAAACGACGTTTAACACGCGGAAACGCGAAAAACTTCCCGTACTCCCGTTAGACCCGTCCATAGTCCCCTTAGTCCAGGATGCGGCATGTGCTGCGGTCGTCCGAGAGCAGCTTCTGCCTAAGCCCCTAGCCCCACGGCTACACACAGCCATACACAGCCACACAGCCACGCAGCCACACAGCCTCCGCGCCAGCCTTTGTCCGGGCAATGCAATAGCTCCAGCTCTAGCTCCAGTTCTAACTGCAGCACAAAAGCAGGCTACAAAAACAAAAAGACAAGGGCACTCGAGTCGAGAGTGCTCGACTAGCAATTACCCTGAACTAGGCGTGCATGCTGTTTGGCTTAAGTACTCTCGATTCTAGTTCCTAATGAATCTGAAATAAACATGACTTTTCCGAGTAGCCAAAGCACGAATGAATACCAAAGATGACGACTCTAGCTATGAGGTCCTTTTTGGGCATGCTTTGAATAACAGGTGAATCTGGAGGAGCCATCGAGTTGGGCATTGCCTTCTACTGACACTAGCACACAGTAGACCCGGCTTCAACTCCATCTCAGGGTATACAAAAGCAAAAGTGAAAAAAAGAAGAATGTAAACATAGACAGAGTCAACAAAGTTGTTTGAACGCAGTCACAGGACGCTGCAGGGCCTGTGCCTTTGGTAGGTGCAGAGCACTTTTTTTTAATAATTTCCTTCTTTTTTTTCATTTAAAGTCAATTGCTGAACAAGGCAAACGCTATCGTCGTTCACTCAATTTGATGGCCCAATTGTAGGATCTGTTTATGTATTTACTTAGCCAAACGCCAACTTTTAGGCAGATCTCTCTCCCTTTACCCCTTCACCCGTCGCCTTCGCGCACATACACACACTTTGTCTGGTCGCAACCGCTAATGCGAGCTATTTAATATCAATTTGCATTTGCTGGCTAAATCGCTGCTTATTAATTAATCGCAAATTGAATGAAATTAAAGAAAAGTGCAATAAAAATGTGCCCTTTGCTACCTGTATGTGTGTCTGTGTGTAGGTGTGTGTGCGTCTCCTCTAAGCCTCACTCTATCCCAAACGAGCTCTCATTTAATTATGCGGTCTTTGTGTGCGTAATTGCCGGCAATCTTATTTAATTAGTGCAACTGCAGCGCTGCTTGCAACTCATTGCAGCAATTACACAAGCGTTTCCCTTTTTTATGCCCTGAAAAAGGGATATCAGGATTTAATGGTTTTGTGGGATGTATATAACAGGCAGAAATAGGCGTGGCAGACTATATAAAATAGATGTCTATATACATATATATATATATGGATTTTAGAGAAGGGCAAAACGCCAAAGCACTACGCCCATGTTCGTCAGTGCGTTTGTCCCTCCATATGGACACTGAGATCTCGTAAACCATATTTCAGCTAATACTGCATTCTCAGGCCTTGATTTTCTTAACCTGGAATCTTTCTGGCAGTGCAAGATAAACCTGAAATCTTTCTGGCAGTGCAAGATATTACAATCAATAGTTGTTTCGTACTAAAGCAGGAATTTCGATCAGTTATCTATTTGAATTTGATAGAGTGTGGGTTTGTACTTCCCAATCCACAACAACGTCGACTCAACAGAGAAGAAGAACAAGAGACAGCGATTGGATCAGCTTAGCTCAGCTCAGTACAGTACAAAACAGACTCAAATCCAAATTTGAATTCCGAATCAAAACCAGAACCAGAACCAGCTCGGCATCACACAAATTCCAAGCAAAGAAAATAAGGAGAAGAAGAGGAAGAAGAAGAGCAAAAAACACACAATTTGTTCGCAGTTAAATTGACTGCAATTTTTTGTTTTTAGGCAAGAGCGAAATTTACGGCCGGTTCAATGACCCACAAAATTGAAACCAAACAAAAGCCCCCCAAAAAGCAGAACCAAAAACCAAAACAACAGCAGCAAGAGATTCCTCTTCTGCGTCTGTGTGTGTGTGTGTTTCTATATATGTGTGTGTGCCGATCTTCAAGCTGTTAGAGAGAGCGAGAGCAAGCAAAAAGGCATCAAACGAGAGCGCAGCAGCACCAGAGACAACGAAGGCAGGGGAGGGACAACGCGTGTGCAGTTGTCAAAAAGCGGACAAAAATAAAAACCCGAAACTTGCAAACGCACACACACAGCATGCATACAAAAATATCAAATAGCAAATTACTCATGCGACGAGGGCGACGATGACGAAGAAGAAGAGGAAGAAGCAGCAGCAGCAGCAGAAGAAGAAGAAGACGACGATCAGCAAATCTTGTAAAATGACCAGCAGGGATTACTGGCACTTTGTGGGTCCTACTACCAAATAAGAAGGCGTATTATGCAGTCGGTAGTACCCGTCCCCTGCAAGGTTTGATAGGCGAGACGAGGAATGATCAATGCTCAGTGATCAGGGATCGATGATCAATGATCAACAGTGACGATCAAAAGAGAGAGACAGAGAGAAAGAGAGAGAGAGAGAGAGTGAGAGAGAGAGAGAGAGAGAGAGAGAGAGAGAGAGATCTCAATAGATCGAGGGATGAAGAAAGGGAGAGAGCGGGGATAAAGATGCAATTGTGCTGAAAAAATTGACGGCCAAGACTCTGTTGCCGTCTCCTATCAACTCAGGATCGTCGCACATGGCGCACATACATACATAATGGCTGGGCTCCTCCCTTCGGGTGTGCCCTACTAATGCGGTTTCTAAATTAGAAGCAATACAGCTTTTGGAAAATATTCATTAGAAGTGATAGAATATATGTACATATGTATATGTACATGAACTTACACAATCTTTCCTAAATTATATTATATTATTATATGGTTATGCTGTGTTCACTGTTGAGTAACCCAGTAAGAAAGTTATATTAGAAATATATTGATGAAGAATGGAAAGTAGGATAGGTCCATAGTACTTAGCCTATATACTACTACATGCGCAATAGATATCAATCTATAAGTATGTAAGACGAATTTTCCATTCATATGAAAACTAATCTATACACATTTATATATGTACATAAATAGATCTATAGCAAATATATGTGTGTATGTATATTGAATAAGCTTGAATACATACATACATACACATGCCTAGCCCGTACCTTATACATATGTATGTACATGCATACATAAACTTGGGGCACTTAGTCGAGAGCCAAAAAGCGCAACGATTTTCAGTTCCCTGGTAAGACTATATTTATGTCAGAACATATATTCACATACATTGTATATAGCTTATAGAGCCGTCTGCTATATCTTTTGCAAAAAATTATTGTTTGGGAACAGAACAGAGCAGAATAAATATTGCGTACCAGGAAAGGCAAGGGCCCAAACAATGCAAAATAATGCAACGAACCTTGTATCCGGTTAGACTAGAATTTCGGGTATTAAATGACAACAACAGCAGCAGCAGCAACGCCGACAGAGGCAGCGGCAGCGGCTGCGGCAGAGAAGCCATTCTAATTTAGCACGAAATTTTAGGCATACCAATGTAGAGCAGCTTATGTATGTATGTAAATATACATGTACGGATGATGTACGGATAGATGTACATACATATGTACATATGTATGTGCACGCTACAAATGTGTGTTGTTTCTTTTGCGCAGTATCAAACGCCTACGAAAATATGCGCAACTGCATAGGCGACAGCAGCAGCGGCAGCAGCGGCGGTTGCGACGGAGGAACGCGGAATGAGAAACGAGAACCAGAACAAGAACGACACTTGTATGCCTTTTGCACACACACACACACACACACACACACACACACACACATACGCACACTCGCCGCATACACAACTGCAGCTATTCAGCTTTGTTGCTTCTGCTCAAAAGTCAAAAAATAATTTTTTTGGCAGTCATTGACCCGAGCGAGCGTCATGGCCAAGGCGACAAAGAGGGGGGAGAAAGAGAACGAGATGGGGAGGAGGAAGAGGAGGCGAAGGCGATGGCGATGGCAAAAGACGATGTAGAAAGATAGCAAACAACTTATACACAGAGAGCGATAGTCGCCGCTCACACACACACACACACACAATTTTCTGACCTGCCGATGATCTCACTGAGAGAGAAAGAGGGAGTGAGAGAGATATAGGGAGCGCAAGCGCTTGCAGTTTTATTTTTTTCGCTCTCATTCGGCACGCACGTAGGCGAGTTTTTTTGGCATGCCTGCAGCAGTGTGAGTGCGTGTGTGTGTGTGTGTGTGTGTGTGTGATACAGGGTGCTTAGAAGCTTGCAGTGCATAGCCAGACAAATAACCAAAAAAATGATTCACGCGAGGCGAAACCGCCAAATGCGTGTGGAGAAGTGCATTGACTTTAACTTTTCAGCGATTTGCGTGGCATTGACACATGAGCTCACACACACACACACGTTTGATTATGAATACTAAAATATATATGTATATATCTATGTGCATGTATGAGGCAAGGCTTTGACCTCTACACTGAGTGATTGACTAACTGCAATTAGCAGTTGCCCAGATCACAGTGAACTACGATCACCGATCGCCGATCACTGATCATTGATCACTGATCAGGCTGATCATACCGATTACCGTAAGAGTGCTCCCCGCTCTCTTGCGCTGCCCTGGCAAATGCTTGTTGGCCGATAAGGCAAGAGTTCACTGGACGCTGCGCAAAACAACTGCAAAAAAATCGACAAAAGCTAAAAATACTCGCTGCAAACTGCTCTTTATCAAAATTCACACTCACTTTCATACACAGAACAAGAGGGAGAGCGTGTGCTTGCTTACTGTTTTAGCAGCTAGTCGAACAGCTGCCCCCAATTCTGTGCGTGGGCGTGGCAGCTGACGTAAGTCGCAGACAGTTTACATACATATATTCTCATATTGATTGAGCAATAACAACAATGAGCATTAATTTCTCATCATCCACGGTTCAGTATTCATTATTCAATACGAATGCACTCAGTCGCTATCGGCAATACATGTTCTATGTATGTATGTATGCACATGTAAAGTTGAGCTAGAAACTCGAATATTAGCTTGATGAACTAGTTGCAATTGAGTCGATGAGTCGGATGAACCGATTTAGTTTAGTGAACTAGCCAATCCATTAACTCGCAATTGCTCAACTTATTTGATTAATTACAACAACAATGCACTAATAAATAGTTCATAAATATATGAACTAGGTGAGTAGGTGACCAGTTCATTTGCAATGAATAATATTCACTGAATACGCAGATCACATATCAATAGTTCAGTAGCCTACTAGTTCATTTTGATAAGTTGTTCGATTGAACTACATCTGAAGTAAAAGAGACGATGCTGATGTATATAAATGTCTCTCTCTCTCTCTCTCCCTTATTGTGTGTGTATGTGTGTTGTCAGAAGTTATCAATCACAAATACACACACACATACACTCATACCACACACGATTGTCAAATGTCTGAAAGCAAAAATGTAATGAAAAGCATTTGTGCTTTCTCTCCTTGCTCTTATTATGCATACACACATAATTCTCGATCTCTCTCTCTCTCTAGCTCACTCGCTCACCCTATGTATTTGTGTGTGTGTGTGTGTATGTGTATGAGCAGCTACATCCATTGAATTCAAACAATATTAAAAAAGTGAACTAGAAGTTATTGCAGCCCCAATCCCCCATCCCAGTCGCTGCCCCCCCGTCCCGACCCAGCTTCATTTGAAAGATGTTATAGAAATTTTTTAAGCATGTTTCAACTACGCATTTGCACATGCCACGCCCTCCTCCCACGCACAGGCAGCGAAGGCTGCGCGTTGTATTTGAGTAACTCTATTCATCATTTTGCGCGCTTCCTTAGCATCGTCCTTGTCGTCCTTCTGCAGCATCAAAAAATGGAAAAATGAAAAAATGGAAGCAAAAAAAAATAAAGGAAATCAGGCAGGAGTGAAAACTGCTTACAAGGATTTCTTGCTGCGAACGCCCATTGCTACTGCTGCTGCCGCTTCCTTTGCTTCATTTTTTAATATGTACTTACACACACACACACACACATACACAAATATTTGTGTGTGTGTGTGTGTGAGTGTATGTGTGTTTTCTTTTGTATAAGTATAAAATTCTAAAAAAGAAGTATTAATCCTTAGCTTAAACATTTGGCAACCGCAGCAGCAGCAGGCTTCACTGACTACACAGCCACACTCACACCCATACACAGACACACACAGACACGCACACACACACACATTTACAGTCGCTTAGAGTAGCAACTGCTTCTTAAGCTTGTTGGCAGCTCGTAGCTCATGTCTTAGCTCGCATTTGTTAGGTCTGTTTATGGTGTGCGCGTATGTGTGTGTATGTGGGTGTGTGACGTGTGTGTATGTGTGTTATGTGACTGTGTGTGTAAGCAGCATATACATTCCTAAAGCAAACAAGCTCTTTAAAGTCTTGCATATTGATTGTAATTATGAAAGATCGATGAAATCTAATGTCTGTGTGTGTGTGTGTGTGTGTGAGACTGTGAGACACTCACACTCGCACATACTAAAAGTATGTACATATATAGGCAGCAGGTGGTGTGCAGGCTTTGACTGCCTTCAGAGTTTGTCCATTTCATTCAAGCAACTGCAGCTGATTAGCTCTGCTTCTAAATCCAAGCAACAACAACTAGCAGCAACAACATCAAGAACAACAACAACAACTACAACAACGACTAGGAGCAGCAACAGCATCATCTCCCTGCGTACTTACTTTTAGCTTCGTATCGCTTTTTATTCAAATTCATAATCGCAAAAATTTTTATATATATTCTTACTTATGCTCAAAAGAAAGCGAATGTGTGTGTGTGTGTGTGTGTGTGAGTGTGAGTGTAAGGACTAGTGCTTGGCTTTGTGCTGGGCCTACAATGCGGCCCACCCACAGCAAACCCAGCCCAGCCCAACCCAGCCCAGCGCAGGCAGGCATTCGATGGCAGCCGATATCGCTTGCCGCCAAAGCCTCCACAATTCATCTACACACAGTTACATGCCCCAACCCTGCACCCGCACCCTCCCCGACTCTCTCCTTTTGCTTCTTCGCGCCCCCATCTCGAGCGCTGTAATCGGAAACTTTCCTCTTTCTTAACATTTTTCATCTTTTTTTTCGTGCTTGTGCCAAAAATACAAAAAGTACCCAAGCCAGTGGAGCTGGCGAGAGGTTGGGGAGTGCTGTATGCTGAGAATGGAATGAATGAATAATAAAAGCGAAGCACTCGATGGCGTAGAATTTGAATAGAAGCTTAGTTTTTCGCTTATACAACAAAAACTTTCTTTTTTTCGGGGTTGTTTCGAATTTTTTTCTACTTTGCGCGCGACGCGAAGCTGCACGGCAAGGGGAGGGTGTGCGGGTGTGTTGGTGGGTGTGTGTGTGTGTGTGTGTGTGTGTGTGTATGTGTGTTTAAGTTGCACAGTCAGGAAAAGGGCAAGGAAAGCGTTTTTATACCCACACACAGAGACGAGTGGGTAAGCGAGTGAGCTAGAGTTAGTGAATGAGTGAGAAAGAAAGAGAGAGAGAGAGAAAGAGAAAGAGAGCGACGCAGACGCAAGACGACAGAAGAAGAAAAACTGAAAAGTTTATAATTACTTATTTTTTGATGAATTGGGTAAATATTAAAAATGGGAAAAAAGAAAGAAAAGCCCCCACCAACGCGGGGGCGGGCGGGTGCTGACGGGGGCAGATAGAACCGAACCGAACTGAACCGAACCGTACCGTACCGTACCGTAAGCGATAACTGAGCAGGGAATAGGAAAAACTTGAAGCGGCGACGGTGGCAGAGGCAGCGACAGCGGAGCAGAGCCAGCAGAGGCAGCGGCGGTGGCTGTGGCAGTCGAAAAGGTACAGCGAATGCTTAAAAGAAATACGACTACATTATAAATTATCGATCGATTTTGGTTTTTGTTTCTTTTTTTTTTTTATATACATATTTCTATTTTATTTGAGTGTTTTCAGTGCTGGCATTGCTGCTCTTCTGTTGTTGCTGTCTGAAAATTACGCGTACAAAGGAAAAACTATATGGAAAAGAACAAGCTGAAGCAAAGGACGAGGCTCGACTGGTATATATGTATAGCATTTACATACATACATATACGACACAATTCCATAGTGTACTTACGATAAATGTGATAAAACTAGCTTAGTGTAGGCTTAAGGGAAGTATATCTGAAAGTTATATGCAGCTGCAGCTACGATTTATCGCGATCTACTCGATCTTTCATAATCATAGTGATGAGGAATATAAGGATGATAAAATACAATTAGGATTATAATCAGCTTTATTTATCATCATTATATAATGCCAAAATGGATAATGATGATCGTAATGAAGACAATTTGCAATGCAATCGACTATGATGACTAATGATATAATGATAATGCTTCTAATAATTCTCGTATAAGAATTATTGAGTCCTGCTAGTAGCATGACAGAGTTACAGCTGAGCTGAGATGTTTAAATATTTGTATGGCCAATAGAACTCATATCATATTTTCTATTGGCTAAAATAGTGAACTGGGCGAACTGAACTGCACTTCATTTGCTCAATTAATTTTATGTAATTGAATTGCTCAAGGAAGCGTCCACGACAACACCAACAACACCAACAACAACAACAAGAGCAACGAGAGTAGAAGACGTCGCGACATCCTTATTAAGTTTAATTGAATTTGTCGTTTGTTTTTTTTTTCTGCTCTTTTTTCGTATGCGTTGCCTGACGCTTTTTGTTAATCAAATAAACTCTAAATAATCAAAAAGCGCAAAAGAAGTTTTCGCCTTCTCGCGCCTCCCCGTTGCGGCCTCTCAGACAACGACGCGGATGTCGAAAGGAAATGCGCTTTATGAATTATTAAAACAGAAATTCTCCTTTCCTCACTTCCTGCCTCTGTTTCTCTATCTGTCTATCTGCCGCCGTTTGCGTCACTCTATCCATCATACATCATAGATATCTCTCTCGCTCTTTCTCTCTCTCTCTCTCTCGCTTTCTCTCTCTCTCTCTCTCTTATAGCCAATTTTTTTCAAACGAGCGAGTTAGTGAGATCTTTTTCTTTCTCTCTCTCTCTCCCTCTCTCTGTCTATCTCTCTCTCTCTCTCTCTCTCTCTCTCTCTGTCTCTCTCTCCACTCAACTTATCTTCTTCTCTACTGCTCCCATCCTTTTCCAACTTCTAGGTCTCTCCATGTCTCTCGTTTCTTG
Source organism: Drosophila navojoa (assembly GCF_054131105.1). Taxonomy (NCBI): domain Eukaryota; kingdom Metazoa; phylum Arthropoda; class Insecta; order Diptera; family Drosophilidae; genus Drosophila; species Drosophila navojoa. Next base: position 317,572 of record NC_142895.1, on the reverse strand, counting down.
TTCTCTCTCCCCGTTTTGATCATGCGTCACATTAGATGTTTCACATTTCACTTAGTCTTAACTTCTCTTGGCTTTTATCACTCTGTTTACAGCTCCTACACTTTTATCGCACTGTGGAGCTTGCCTCGCCTGGCGTGTGATAAGTGGGGGTAGGCCACTCCAGTTTCCCGGATCTACACTTATCTGTAGAGCAAACATGCGTTTGCCCTCGTTGCCAACGATCGTGAGTCAGCCTGCTGCAAACCTTTTCTACATACCCGACCCATTCATCACGCTGCACTGCACAAGTGGGCCTGCTAAACGTTATTTCGCTCTGGTGCTGGAGCCGGCTCTGACTCAGGAAACAACTATAAACAGAAATGCTTTCCATCAAAGCAACGCCCCTCGAGTGCCCCATTGTCGTTTGGCCCCAACCTTCAGTAGAACTTTTGCCAACTAACTGGCATACATACATACATATATAGTGAGCGTATGTCCTACCCCACGCAGCTTCCCTCTCTCTCTATAGATATGTATATATCTGTATATATAAGCCTCTCTATAAACCCTCTTTTTCAAATGCTGCCTAGGGGCGGCTCATCAGCCATTTGCCATTGCCATTGCCATTGCCATTGCCCAAAGCTTTTCTTAGCGCCCAGAAAATCTGCGGAATTTATAAAATTTTCATAGTTACAACTTTCTTTATGTTGCAAGGAGGCTGAGTACAGCTGAGTGGGGCTGAGTGGAGCGGAGTGGGAGCCGTTGCCGTTAACTTAATGTGCAGTCGAGTCGTGAGGGCCAGGAAGACCCTACCCACGTCTCTGTGTGTGTGTGTGTGTGTGTGTATGCGTATCTAGCAGCTCTTCAGCTTCTTCTATTTTGCAGTTTAGTTTCAAATACATTGCTCTTGCCTTTGCTCTTGCTGCAGTCTCTGTTTCTGTTTCGTCTTCTTCTTAGCTTCTTTTTCTTTTTTTGTTTTTTTGGTAATATTTCTTGCGTGCGCTGCTTCTATACACAAGACTCTACATTATTATTATTATTATTATTATGCTGCTTTTTTTCGCTCTCTTGTGTAAATGGGATTAAAAGACCCAGCGAGCGAGTACGAAAGAGAGAGAGAGATAGAGAGAGCGACTTGACTGCCTGCCACTACTTCTTATTATACCCTGAACCCATTGAAAATGGGAAATCAGGGTATAATGTTTTTGTGTAAAAGTATGTAACAGGCAGAAGGAATCATCGCAGACCCCACAAAGTATATATATTCTTGATCAGCACGATGAGCTGAGTCGATATAGCCCTGTCCGTCTGTCCGTCCGTCCGTCCGTCCGTCCGTATGAACGCCGAGATCTCAGAAGATATAAAAGCTAGAGAGCTGAAATTTTGTGTGCATACTCGTGTATACCATACGCAGTACGAGTTTGCTTTATTTTTTCGATAACTCATCCGATAACTTTTTTATCGAGAATAATCGAAAAATTGATTTTGTTTTTTGAGCCTCATCGGAGTACTATTAGATGTAGAGACTTCAGATTTACTGTGTATATATATATGTAGAATACAAACATTTTGTAATCAACAGACTTTGGATACCACGCCCCCTTCGCCCCCAATTTGTAAAAAACGTATTTCAAGTACTAGAGACTTGTGCTTTGGAATGTACACACATTTTGACCATATAATTACGCCCTGAAAATTTCATTAAGATCGTATGTTTACAAACGAAGTTATTCACCAAGTAAATTCTCATACTGTTGTCCACACTGCAGCGCAGCCCAAGCGCAGTCGCTGCTTACTGCGCAGTTAGCAGAGCGCGGGCGCGTGAGGGTGGATGCATGTAAATGTATGTGTGCGTGCATAAAAGAAGTGCAGAATGATAAGAATATCAGCTTGGAGGGTTCAGGGTATCTCCTAGTCGAGCAGTCTCGACTAGAGTCTTCTTACTTGTTTTTCTCGCTGCTGTTGCTATTGTTGTTGTTGTTGTTTTTGTTGAGGCAACTCTCAACTCGAAACAAAAAACAGCAACAGCAAACCACCCCTATCCCCCTCCCCACTCGCTCGCTCCCGCCTCCCTCCACGGCCGCACAGTTTTGGAGCTGCTTCGCCCGCTACTTGGCAAACAGACGCAAACTTTTCAGCGCTCTAACAGTTTTCGCCTATACCTAAAATAAACCAGTAGCAGCAGCAGCATGGGAAGGGGGGGAGACGGAGGTAGGCGGGCTATAGCGAGGTTGGGGTTGTAAAAACGACAAGCGAGAATGAAAAGGAAACCCAAAAAGAAAATGTACGCGCGCCGCGAGAAATGTTAAAAAATATTTTTATAGCTACGCGAACGTTAGAATAGTGTTTGCTGTGCCTGTGTGTGCGCCCAACTCTGTGGGTGTGTGTGTGTATGTATGTATATATTGGCTGTGCGTTTGTGTGTGTGAGAGCTCTGCTGCTGCTGCTGCTGCTGCCAAAGTTTGAAGGTCGAAAGCGCCAGCAGCGACGTCAACGTCTTCTTCATTGCCTATGCTGTTGCTGTTGTTGCTTTTGTTGCTGTTGTTGTTGTTGTTAGCCAAAATGGGGTGTTGATTGAACGGTTGGTTGGCCCACCCACAGGCAGACGCCGCCAGAGCTGCGTTTAGACACAAATTTTACAGACCACCCACACAAAGCAGGCCCCCATCGCCCCCCGCAACCTACTATAAAAAAGTAGCAGTAGCGGCAGCTGCTGCAAGAATAGAGGAACAAGGTAAAGGCAAAGCGAGCGAGCGTGCGAGCGAGAGACAGAGATAGATAGAGAGAGCGAGAGAGAGTAGTGAGGAACAGAGAGGGCGAGTCGGAGAAGTAGGCAAAAGTATTACTTGAGAACATGTATAGAAAGATTGCCAACTAGCACGGCCTGAAACCCAGGAGTGGGTGGGGAATCGCGGCAGTTAGGCGAGATAGAGCGCTGACTGCGCTGCCAGCTTCGGTTTCGCTGCCAACTGCGCTGCTGCTGTGCACTAAATAAATTGTAATACAAAGTTTCGCTGAATTATTATGTATTCAAATCGATATCAGGCCGAAGAGTTCGAGTTATGTGTGGCGGAGCAGCAGGCAGGCAGCAGCGAGCAGGAGCAAGAGTAGAATGAGATTTATTTTATCTCAATTCTTTCCTTATTTGTATTTTTCTCGTACAGTTGTGCGCGGCTCACAGCATTGGAATAGGAGGCGCAATAAATGGGCGAGGCTGAGGGAATCAGTTTCGTGAGTTTCGTTCTTCTTGAATGTCAGATGCATCGCAAGTGTTTGGGCCTTAGAGAACACATTTGTTTGACGATCAGGGTTCAGTGATAATCTTGGTTCATGGTTCATGGATAACGCTGCGGTAATGTCACATGCGAAACATGGCTTGGGGTGGCTCACCTGTGCAGCAGAGGTTATCCGTCTTTTCCGCTGGCTACGTCAACGGAAAGAAGCTAACAACGAACGTCAGACAAATATTGATAACGAACGCTAGTGATTGCCGGGCCTGGCTAGCCAGCGCCTTTCTCTGAGAGGAACATAAACTAAGGCTGGAAAAGCAGGAGCAGGAGTCGGATAATGGTGAAGCTCATATGCAATCGTTCAGGAAGTGGGGAGTGCAGTGAGGAGGAGAGAACAGTCAATCCATTCAATTCAGTCAATCTGTCAGTCATTCAATCAATCAGTCTAGCTCAGCTAATCAGCCACCACATCAGTCAGTCAAGTAGTCAAGAGTCTGTCTTAGTCAGGTCGTCTATCAGTCATTCAGTCTGTCAATCAGTTAGAAGTCCTAGAGTCTACTCAAAGAGTTACCTTACAGCTTGCAATCCATCATTAACACTGATTGACTCAGTCAGTTGGTCAATGCTTTAATTAGTAATCTAAGTAGGTTCAACAGATAATACATCTATTAATCAGATGTCAATCAAACATTCAGTCTAGCCACCCATCAGTCAGTCAACCAGGTGAATGAGTAATCTTAACAATTAGAAAATCAGCCAATCACTTTATTACTAATTCTATAGAGCCTTCATACTACTTCCAATTCCTTATGTCAATCAGTCATCCAGCCAGACTGTCAATCAATCAATTATAGTCAACCTATATTCTATCAGATCCCAGCTGAATCGCTCGTTTGCCATGGCGTATTCGTAATATTTGGATGCAGCGAGACTCAGGCAGTTGCTACAACTTTGTGGCATGTGGTATGTTATGGCATGCAGCTTGAGCCATGCACAGACAAAGTTAGAACTTAGCTACAAAGCATTGTAGATAGCACCAAGCACTGGGCAAACGAATAGTCGTCCAGAGCACCGGCAACCCAAAGAGACAGAGCGAAATACAGTTATACGAGCAACGGTAGAAATGTTTACAAAAGCTCACAGAAGCCTCGGCCTCACCAGCTCCTTTAGTTTTTAAACCGAAATTTACTGCTATTATATTTATTTTTTTCTGGTTCTTATATGGAAGTTACGAGAATGGGTATATTGAGTGAATCGATTATAAAGTCTGGTTTCGTATGGCGGGAATTGAAAGAGTTGAACCCGACATTATAAGTATGCATAGATTCCCAGCATATGCCCAAAGTTTGGATTAGCTGAATCTCGAATTAACAGCAGATTCAGGTTTGAATAATCTGCCACATTCGCCAGCTTAGGGTATGTGCTAGGCCAGCATACCCGCCAACAGCTTTTACTTGTTTTATGCAATTTTTTTCTGCTGCTGTTGTTTCTGCCTCCTATAGACATAGTGGCTGAGTCCTGGGCAGGGGCAGCATAAGCAGCAAAGGTGTGGAAGGGATTTATAGGGTTTTCGGAATGGGCGACAGAGCGAGGGGCGGGCGGTGAGGGCCAGAGCGATAGTTGGGTCTGGGCTAAGGGCAGCAACATTTTAAATATAATTATAATATTATTTGGCCCGGTATTTTTTCGCCTTGCTGCCTCAGCTGCAGCCACATTATGTGTGCGCTCATGTGTATGTGTGTGTTTCGGCATTAGCGCCACTCTGCTGATAAGAGACAGAGAGTGAGAGAGAGAGCGAGAGAGAGGGAGAGTGCGGGAGAGAGAGAGAAAGAAATAGAATAGAAAGCGAGAGAGGGGTCATCACTGCATTGTTAATGTAATTTCGCTTTGCAGCCGCGTTTTTATTCTGCTTTTCGTATTAAAATAATTATAGAATTTTTTTGTGGCCCATTTTTGTATGTGTGTGTGTGTGTAGAAATACTTCTAGCCCGTATTGTCTTTTTCCATTTGCTCTTGTTGTGTTTCAGTTCGCTTTGCATGTGTGTAAACTGTAAATTGTAAATTGTAAAAGTCAGTTTTGATACTTTTTGTTGTGTCCCTGCCCCTGCCCCTGCCCCTGTGCCTGTCCCAGCCCCAGCCCCAACCTCTGTCTGTCATCTTTTTTATTAGTATTTTCTCATAGCATGTAATTTCGTAGAAAGTTTAGCAAGTGCTATAAATAAATTCAAATGGAAATGGTAAATGGGCAAATGCAGAAGTGCAAAAATGCAAAAATGCAAAATGAAAATGGAAATGGAAAAGTGGCGTTTATGCAGCATAGCACGCCTCATCGCACTAAGCCACGTCCACATCTCACACCTGGCTGGCTATTTGGGCTTGCCAGATTCAAATAGTCAATTCGGTAAACAGCTTGCCCTCCTCCTCCCTCCTCCTTCTAGCCTCTTTCAGCTTATGCAATGTATGTGTAGAAGTTGTGGGTATAATCAATTTATATGCCCTATATAACGTCCTTGTGTGTCCGCTATTCCATCTGTATACCCTCTCTAGACCTTGCATACATACATATGTATATACCTCTATACGTTATCTATGTGTCTTGTATACCGCAATGCATTCCACATAGTTTTCGTTTGCTCACACCTCTATATACATGCTATACGTGTAGTCAGTATACCTGCTCGATCTATTCTGTAAATCTCGATTTCTTGTATTCCCTTTAAATTTATTATTTATATTTTTATTATTTATAGTCTCTGTACCTTCTTAATGCATCCCTTATACTCCAATATGTAGACCTTCTATAGTCTTCGTTCTCGAAAACCTACTCTATATAGAGTATTGTAAGAGTTTCTATGCTCTCCCAATAGCTGCATAAACTCTACAAACTTATGAACGTTTCTCTCTCTATACATCTATAGCCATCTACTCTCTCTTTCTCGCTCGATTTATATGTTTGGTAAATCATTTTCATGGATTTTGTGTGTGTTTGGCAAAGTTTTTCAATAAGCCCCGTCGCAACTAATAAAATGTGATTTTGAGTGTGTGGAAAAGAGTTTTGCAATATTTATTTCGATGCACGCGCAGGTTATTGCCATATTTTGTAATGCGGGTCGTATGCGTAATGACTGCTGACCGAACACCTTGCACCACCAGAGCCACAGAACAGCTAACTGTAACAGGCAGGACGGGCAGGAGACAGACATCGAGACAGACAGGTTGTTAAACTGCAACAGGTAGCCTCTCCACCGGCTGGCGGATGGGAGGGTGGTTTGGCTTGGTCGCTTCGACTGCTTGTCTTGTGGATTTGCCACGTCTTGCGCTTCGCCTCACACAGAACTTGGCGTCTGGCAAGCCAGTCTGTAGACACAGCCATGACCTTCATTTTGGACAATGCGAAACTGTGCCACATGCCAGCCCCTGGAAGGGGGCGAAGGAGAGCGCTGGGCGCTGGGCTGTCGACTCGAATGGGTGGGCGGTGGTCGGTGGTCGGTGGTCGGTGGAGGCTGTGGTAACCAAGCAATTCGCAGTTCGCATCTCAAAAAGGCGAAGGACCTCTGCGAATGAAGTTTTCAAACAAATAAAGAATGGAAGGAGTTTTCCAGCAAACAAACAGGCAAATATTATTCACACAGAGTCACGAACAGAATGAAACAGAAAGAGAGAGAGAGAGAGACAGAGAGAGAGGGAGTGAGGGCAGGAGTACCCAAGAGCGTTACTTTGTTCCTATACTCTGTGAACTTATTTTCTCTTTGCGCTCCGCTCTCTCCCTCTTCCACTCTTTGCGATTGAAAATTAAAATGCCGGCCTGCCCATGCCCAGGGCTTCAAGTGTTTGTCGCGGACTTTTGACTTCCGGCTTGTGTCTCTGTCTTACTGTCCTTCTCGCTCTCTGTCTCTCTCTCTCGCTCTCTTTCTCTCTCTATGTCTGCATCTCTTTCTGTCTTTGCCTTGCTCTCGTCTGTCTCAGCTGGCATTGTCGGCCTTCGCGACAGCCGGCAACTGACTTGACCTTGCAGCTGGCCTTTAAATGGCAGACTGGGCGTCTACCTGTCTGCCAATCTTACGCGTGTGCTGCTCCATGTGTGTCTGTGTGTGTGTGGGTGTGACTGTGTACGTGTGTGTGTGTGCTCGTGTAGCTGTATTTGTAACTGGGTCTCGACTCTGCCTGTGTCTGCTTGTAATGATAATCCGCATAAAATTACAGACGACAAACACACACACATACATACACACGACGACGACGACGACGACGACGACGACAAGGCGAAGCAAAAGTAAGGCCAAGGTCATTCGCACCCACACAACACACCCATACACCCACACTCACACACGCACGCACACATACACACCAATTGGCCAAGCAAGTGAAGTCGTCGGCGCGTGGCTCACTTTCACTCGCATGCCCGAAAAAAAAAGGAAAAAGAAAAGCCAAGCAACTCGCATCCATGCCCCATATTCCCCTTACTCGAAAAGCCCCTGCCAGACAGGCAGCTAGCCAAACGTACGTCCTAAAGTCCTGAACAGCAACATATGTGCGTGTGTGTGTGTGTGTGTGTGTGTGTGAGTGTGTGCGTGCGAGTGTGTCAACCAGTCAAAAGCATATGTGAATTCGACGCGGCGCCCAAAAAACATTTCCTTGCCATGTCCTGTACGTAGTCCTGGCGACTGTCTCACTTTGTGTGTGCCATTGCATGTGTGTGTGTATGTATTCTTAAGTTTTTATGGCTTGCTGACTACTACTTCCGGGTCTGGGTCCGGGTCCGGGTCCGGGTCTGGGTCGCTGGGTCTGTCAGGCAAGGCAATGAATATATTAACACAAGGACCTGCCGCCCACAGCCAGACAATGTCTTAGTGTGTTTGCATAAGTATGTGTGTGTGAGCCCTTGACGTCCAGCCTTAAGCACACACACACACACAGCCACACACACAGAGTAAGACTGGCCGTCTCCGTGGCTGCTTCGTCTCTGTGTGTGCGCCCTACCACAAAGCAAGTTTCCATTGTGTTGCGCCTTAGGGCGACTCACGCAACAAGTTGACACACACACGCCCACACACACGTAACAGGCCCGGACTCACACACACACACACCCATACACACGCACGCACACGCACACAGACATGCACCCAAATCAACAAATTATCACACACTGTCTGTATGTCTTCATCTCTGTCGCTCGCCAACTTCATTGCCACTGCCACGCCTCTCCCCATCATCGAATCTCCTCGCCCATTCGCATCCCTCTCTCTAGTTGGTTTCCATGGGCATCTATACGCAATACCGCCATTCGACCAGCTGTTTGTCTTGTTCTTGTGTGTGTTTACTGCTAGTTGAGTTCGATAATATGGAAATTTTTATGATTCTCCTACAAACGAATCCTCAGACAACTTAGCACTGCATATTACAATGTGTATGAGTGTGTGTGTGTGTGTGTGTGTGTGTGTGTGTTGGTGTGTGAGTAGGTGGGTGTTTCTGGGCGCGTGTATGTGTGTGTGTGTGTGCCAATAAGGAAAATCCTTCCTTGGCAAACCTAACGTCATTGTTGACAAGCAAACAGAATGACAAACCGTCAAATGTAAGTGAAAATAAATGGAAAAGCTGGCCGACACACTTGGACTCAACTCACGTCTATTTGGACACGGACCCATACCTAGACCTGCCCTTACAGCTCCTCCTAACATAGATGCGTGAGCTTCACCACACACACACACACACACACATACACGCACGCAGACACACTAACCCTTGACCCTTTTGCCAAGGCAGCGAAGTAAGACTCATGAGCGATATCACTTACTTATGTCATGTCAGACAGGTTTGTGAGCTTGTGGAAGGGTTGTTTGGACTGCTAGGCTGCTGGGTTGTCGGCTTAGCAGGCTAACGGGATGTTGTTTGACTGGCGGCCCGCCCGGTCTGCCCGGTTGCCGGATTGGCGAGCCGTATCCGCGTCTGGGCCGTGTCTCGTTAAGTGTTTGGGCAAAGATTTGCCACATGAGGTCGTGGAGGGGGATCAGACGCTCAGAGGGTTGTGCAGGGTTAAGGGTTAAGGTTATTTACACGCACGACTGCCAGTCAGCCAGTTGGTCGATTGGTTCATTTGCATTTGTCAGCAATAGGACATGTTTTAATCGAAGCACTCTTCAAGGGGTGTACGTGTGTGTGCGTGTGTGCGTATGTGCGGTCAGGGGGATGGGACAACCCCCTTGAAAATTTGGTTTTACTTGTTGCTGTTGTTGTCGCAGATAATGCCTTATAAATTGCTGACTATTTTGTCGTATTTGAAGCGATCGCTTTTGGGACAAAAACAGCAACAGCCGACCATGAAGGCGGGGTCAACTTTGAAGTCGTAGGTCAAGGGGCATAGCCCAACAAAGTGGAGTGAGTATGTGTGAGCTTATGTATGTGATTGGCCTGTGGTATTTGAAAGTTTTTGTCGGAGTGTAAGGGTTCAAGCAGTTAAGGGTTTTGCCTGTTGACCCCTTCCCGTTCGTTGTTGGTTGTAATCTAACCAAGCGCAATCACATTCCGTCCTGACATGCTAAACAAGTTGTACCCACAAGCCCAAGTCACATGTGAATGTGCTAGGGGTTGAGCAGTCAGAGGAGTTAATTAAATGCCTGTTCAACTTTGACCCCAACTGGGCGGGCCAGTAAACGGCCAGGTGATAGCCGCAAAAGTGGGTATATCTTATAGGTCAATGCAGGATCTGCCTTAGCGGAAGAGTTTAGGGTAATTAGTGTGGACTTTACTCTCTAGCAAAGGGACCGCTCTTACTGCTGATACATTGTAGGGGAATGGAGTCTAGGATCTTAATTGGAGTAGGCTTGTACTCCGATATTTCTGTGCATGCGCTTACCGAGGGGGTAGTTGGGGAGGGGGTGCGTGTTGAGTAGGTCTGTAGCTGTTGGGGCTTAAGGAGCTACATACGCGACGCTCGATTTGAAAGAAAAAGTTTTAAATTAATTATTAGAAAAAGCATCAGCTGTGGTAAAAGGCGCGCAAAGAAAGGGTAGCATCCCAGAGGTACACGCGCACACATCATGTAGCTTCATTTTTGTGTGGCTGTATGTGTGTCACCTCCCTAGGCAATTTCCGTTGCCAAATTGAAAAATTACGCTCGCGCAAAGTTTCGTTGCCTTGATTCGAGCCCGTTCCCCTTCCACAAGTCAGCTCCAGCTTGATGAGCACCCGCTTACCCCAGCGCAAGTGAGCACTACTCGAACAGTGGAGGGGGAAGGGGGCGAGGTAGGGGCAGGTCGCAGTTTTTTTTTTTTCCCATACGCTTATTACATCATTGCGATGTACATGTGCCCCATTTTAGGCAAAAGGAAAGCAAAATCCCGAACACAACCCAGACTCAAACCCAAATTCAAACTTGAGAAACTGAAAGACGCAAACTGTAGCTCGGGCCACGGTTTCTGTTTCGGTTTTGCATTTTGGGCGAGGGGTAGGACTAGATGGTATGGGTATTACGCATTTTTTGGCTCTTTCTCTCTCCCTCTCACTATATACTCACATATATATATAAAATACACACACATTTAAATATATATATATATATAGAAATATGTGCAAAAAGAAAGTACGCACACACACACACAGACTCCCGCACATACGCAGAAAAGAAGAAAAAAACGAGTAAAACGCTAATGAAAATTAAAATGAAAAATTGCAAACGACGTGTGGTAGACGCAACAGCCGAGCCTTGCTAAAAACGGAGCGGGGCTGGGGAGGAGTCTGAAGGGGGAATTACGAAGCACTGGAGCTGCGGTATTTGCAGCAGCAGCGGCAGCAGCAGCAGCAACCGCGGCAGAAGCGGCAATGGGGATGCCACACATACTCAAACAAACGCACACATTAGATAATGTGTTGTGTGTAGCTGTTGCTGTTGCTCCTTTAGCTCCCAGACCCCAGCCCCAGCCCCCAACCCCCAGCACCGAGATGCCAGCCCCAAAACGACGCCGCCCCCTCACGCATGTCTCCACACTGACAGCGTAAAAAGTGAAAAAACAAAATTTTCCATTTTTACTTTGCGTTTTGGGTGCTCGGAAGCGCGGGGCTAGCTCGGCGACTGAAGCTGTAGCTGGAGTTCGGGGAGTGCGGCTAAGACTATGGCCAGGGGTAAGGCAGAGCATGCGGGTGCGGGTGCGGGTGCCGGTGCGGGTTAGCAGGGTGGCTCAGTGGTTGGGCGCAACGTCAAAGCCAATGCCAAGCGCGCGTCTGCCATTAGCATACACTACTCACATTTTATAATGCGTTTTTCTGTGCGGGTTTCTCTCTCTCTTCCTCTTATACCATACATAAGTATATAAATATATAGATGTGTGCGTATGTGTACAAGTGTGTGTGTGCTCATTTCATTACAACAACTGCGTTGGGTACTTGTAATTTATATACATACACGCTTTATGTGCGTGCTTAGGTATGTGTATGTGTGTGTGTGTGTGTGTGTGTGACAGGCTAAACTACCCTTTTGCCTAATTTTTAATCTCGCGCGTTGCCAAGCAGCAACGACAACAGCGACGTTTACGGCAACGGCAACGGCAACGGCAACGGCGACGTCAACGCCAGCGTCGATGCCGTCGCCCAAACTCGACGCCCAATACCTATTAGACAGTTAGACGTTTTAGTCATTGTTGTCATATGTAGACTTGACGAATCCGGCTCTGTGTGTTGAACTAGTTCCTCTTGTTGTAGTTGATTCAATAGTTCAATAATGTTCAATATTGACAGCTGGTCAAGCACATATCGCCTGGGTCAGATGAACTGAACTTGTTGCATGCGATAGTTGAGTTTATTAGTACCACCGATATCGATTCATCGTACCTACAGGAGTTGTTGCTCTTAGTTGAATCGATAAGCTGTGGAGGGAGATCTTGGTCTTGGTTGATGCTGTCACGATACGCATTAGCTAACATTGGTGTTAGCTGTTGTTGTTGTTTTCGTTGTTGCTTTTACTTTTAACACGTACAATTAAAAATGTAAATCAGTCGCGTTGCCTTGCGCCCCTTTCATATTCCCACTCTGACTCTCTCTCTCTCTCTCTATCTCTTTTGCTCTCACGTCTTCTGTTTCTTTTTCATTTTTTATTACATTGTGGCATTCTTTGGCAGCGACATTGCTCGAGTGGGTGTGGTTGGGTGGTTGAGGCTGCTTCAGCTTGGGCAGCCTCCCTCTGCTTACAAATGTGTGTATGTGCACATATAATATATTTATTTATTTTACGTGTGCGTTCAACTAAAAATTACAAAATGCCGCAGCTCAAGGCAACAACAACAGCGGCACCAGCAAAAGCTCAAAGAGTAATCAATGAATTCCATCTCTCTCGCTCTCTCTCTCTCGCTCTTGCTTTGCTGATACATAGCTAAAGAGTTCCTCCTCTTCGTCTATAAGCACGTTCATCATCTACGTCACATGCGCATCTTCAACTATCATCAATAATGCTGAAACGATTCAATGTGCAAAAGGAGAATAGTTCACCAAATTCAATTAAATATGCAGATTGAAGAGAAGTCATTGAAATGTTCATCATATATGTACATCATTATGTACATACACATAGGCTTAGCTTTATCTCAATTTCCTTCCTCCTATTAGGGAATCGGGTGGAGGGTCGTAACTATTGATGATAGTCATCAACGGGCAATCGATAGTGCAGATAGTTATCAAAGAACTGTCAATAGTCGACGATAGTGCAATGATTAGTCAGCAGTGTCCAGACTCGAAATGCACTGAATATTGATGAAAAGCTCCCGCATAAGAGTTATAGATATGTACGTAAGTCTTTTATCGTCAGTATGCTGCATCTCGCTCTCTCTAAAGAGAGATATTATTTCTTTTCACATTCGTTGCCCATAGACGTAGACAATCAGATGTGAATAGTAGTTAGAATTACCTGCTTAGCTAATATGGTAATATTTGTATGTCTGTGTATGTACATGTATGTAGATTTGCTACTGTTGCTGATCCATATTATGGCCAGCTAGAAGCTGCAAGCTGTGTGTGTGTATATATATATATATATGTGTGTATAGGCACTTAAACACAGTTTCAAGCACACACACACTAGTGCACACCCACACACAGAGGGAGGCAGACGAAGCCAGGACTTACACACACACACACACACACATAGAGTGAAAGAGGGACCAAACATAAATACATATTTATTGTTGGAACAAGCAATTTAGCGAAAAGAAATCCAAATTATATCATAACTTTGTGTAGTGCGCCATCTGGGGTTTAGTTGCCTGTTTTTCGCCGGCGATGCCCCTGCCGACGCGTCGCAGCAGCGTCGCTGCTGTAGCCGTAGCCGTAGCCGTAGCTGTAGCTGCTGCCTACGCCTACAACAAAGGCAAAAGCGAACTTGAACAGACACGAGGCGCTAGGCAGTTGCCAGACCCAGAGCCAGAGCCAGAGCCTGGGCTTGGAGTAGAGGAGCAGAGGCAGGGACGGGCAGAGGTATGGCAAGGCGGGCGCTTTGGCAATAATTCTATGCTGCCACCGACATAGCCGACGTTAAAGATGTTGCCACACACATTTTTGTGCCGTTTTCCACTGTTTTGTTTTGGTTTTTTGCTTGGCTCCTTTTTTATTTTTATACAGCTGCCTTCACAATGAAAACAATTACAACAACAATTGCGAATAAGCATGCAAAACGCAAGTAGAAGATGAAGTAGCCAAATGAGCCAGACAGAGATAGAGCGAGACATCAGAGAGAGAGAGAGAGAGTGCGAGAGGGGGCGAGAGGGGTCGAGAGAGAAAGCGAGCAGAGCAGAGAAAAGCTGCGGCAAGTAGCTTGAGTCGGTGCCGCAGTCAAAACCAGCTGCGACGACGGCAGCAGAATGGGAAAATGAGAATAAGCAAGGGAATGGGGGAATGGGGAATGAGAACGGAACGAGAATGAAATGTTTTCTAATAAATTTTGCTTTATGTGCGCGGTGCGGCGTGCGGCGTGAGCTGAGGGCGAGCTGAGGGCGGGCGAGCAGTAGAAAAGGGAATAAATAAAAATAAAGTTTTATATTCATGTACCGCGCACACACACACACATATGCCGCAAGGGCCGCAACACTTGCCACCCAATTGCCATTAATATGGCGGCTGACTAACATTCGTCTCTGAGTGTGTGTGTGTGTGTGTGTATGTATGTATGTGTGTGCGTCTCTAATGCCAACTTGCAATTTATTTTAACTTTGCCGCGAACTTTAGAGGCAGCCTCTCTTCCCTCCCTGCCTCCCTCTTCAGCCCGCTGCCTGCCCAAAAGAAAAAAATAAATAAAAAATACAAAAAAAAAGAAAAATGTAAAAACAAAGCAGAAGGAAAAAACTTTTTCGCCATTTTGTTTCATTTTTTTTTTTTGTTCTCATTTGCTTTACTATTTCAGCTAAATTTTTTCAATTTTTCTTTTCTTGTTTTTCTATACTTATTTACTTCTTTGCAGTTTTCTCTCTCTCTATCTCTGCTCAGCGTTTGGTGTTTTTTTGGAAAGGCCCAACAAAGGTAAACGAATTTTTTTATACATACATACATATATCTATATTTGTTTAGCATTTTCCATTTTCCTTTGGCTTTAAGCCTCAACATTTTATTGATGCTAAAAATGTGATGCACCATATCATATACCATATACATATATATGTATATATATATATATATATATATATATATATATATATATAAGCTATATATTTTATATGACTGTAACTATTTCTCGTCTCTGAACAAATTTGATTACAGAGTAGACAATAAAATAGAGCTGAGGCAGGATGGGAGTAGGGGTAGAGGGTTAGGGCTAGGGGTAGGGGCGGCGTTTCCTTACGGCATCGTAAAGTTAATAGAATTGTGGTCTCTTTACAAGCAATTGCAGGCATTTCATAATTTTCGTATTACCTGCAATAAAATGCGAAATTCTAGTCAAAGTGCCAAGGGTAGGGGCCAGAGCCAGATCCAGAGCCAGAGCCGGGGCAACGGTAACGGTAACGGCGACGTTAAGGCCAGCCGCAAAGCGAAATAACAAAAATCGAAGCGTACAAAGGTCATTAAAGCAGAGAAGATGGAGCTGCCAAGCAGCGAGAAGGAAGCTGTGAGCTGAGCGCTGTGAGCTGTGAGCTGAGAACTGAGAGCTGAGCAAGAGGGCTGCAGCTTTATCAAGCACTAACTCAACTCTCTCTATGTTTGTGTGCGTGTGTGTGTGTGTGTGTGTGTGTGCAGCTTCCTAATCAACCCTTTTACGAACCCTAAAAAACGAGAGACGAAAAAATTGTAAAGCAACAACAACTATAACCGAGCATAACAATAAAATGTAAAATTAGAAGCCAGCGCCGCCGCCGCCGCCGTTGCTGTTGCCGCGCTCGTCGTTAGGGGCAGTTTCTGATACACCCAACCACCCCCAGCCCCGCGAGTGCCCCTGCCCCCGTCGCCGCCTTCTGGCCACGCGACTTCAATTACAACAACTAAAAACAAGTAAGAAAACTATAGTCGAGAGTGCTCGACTAGATACTACCCTGAACCAAACTAATAGAAAAGCACATTTAGTATGGTTCAAATTTCAATTTCGATGTATTTCAAAATAAAAATTAAATAGAAAACTCATTTAATTAAATAAATAAAAATTTTGAAACAATTAAAAAAGATAATTCCGACACGCTCCGGGTTTGAGCCCGAGACCTTGTGATCAAGCGCCGCGCTTTCTACCTTGACGCCACCCTTCTGTTTTAATTTTCAATGTCAAAAC
Organism: Drosophila navojoa; assembly: GCF_054131105.1. Taxonomy (NCBI): domain Eukaryota; kingdom Metazoa; phylum Arthropoda; class Insecta; order Diptera; family Drosophilidae; genus Drosophila; species Drosophila navojoa. Next base: position 301,633 of record NC_142895.1, on the reverse strand, counting down.
TGAAATAGATTCACTGCTACAGCGCCATTTACCAAATCTAAGTCAAACTAACTGCTGATGTGACTTTAAGAATGTGCAAGAACAACCAAACTAATAAAAATGTTAAAATTTCAATTTCGATTTTTGAAAAAATAGAAGAGAAATTTAATCACAAATATATAAAAGTTTTGAAGCAATTTAAAGAAAACTACAATACGCCCAGCAGGATTTGAACCGGGGACCTCGCGATCGAGCGCCGCGCCCTCTACCATGACGCCACTCCTCTGTTATTATTCGCAATGTCAAAACTGAAATAGATTCACTGATGCAACGCCATCTAGCAGAACTAAACGAAACTAACTGCTGATGTGATTCTAAGAATGTGCTAGAAGATATTTGAATGTATGTGTGCACACGTATTGGAAAACTGCTGTTGCTACAGCACGTGCGTTTGTTAATTGGCCAAACATTTTGTTATTTTTTAACGTCGATTGACTAAACCGAATTTAATGAAACTTTCAGCATATGATCTACATATTCTATTGAATATTTGGCATTTAAAAAAAACATGTCAAATCATTCACAATTAGCTATACTAGAATCTGACCTTCACTGGGGATTCTGGTGAATTTGGAGCCGGTATCCAAAATATAACAAAAACCGAAATTGTATAAAATGCATTGGAATATACTTTTAAAATTTGGAGACTATAGCTCTAAAAATGTAGGAGTTATAAATTTATAACCTATTGCGCTTGGGTTGCGCTGCAGTGTTGGCAATATTAGGAGAACTTATTTGTTGAATAATTTAATTTCTAGACGTACGATCGTAATGAAACTTACAGAACGTAATCATGATGTTTAAATGTATGTGTATACCGAAGCACAAGTCTCTAGTATTTGATATACGACTTTTACAAAGATGAGGGTGAGGGGGTGGATTTAGGGGTGGGGGATAAATTTTAACAAAAACCGAAATTGTCTAAAATACATCTTAATATACGTTTTAAATTTGGAGAATCTAGCTTGAAAGATGTAGCAGATATAATTATTTAAGTGATCTTTGATAAGGTTTTTTATCGATAAAAAAGTATCGGAATGAGTTATCGTTTTTTAGTGAAAAACTCGATATGCGCGCTGTTTTTACGGACATTTTAAAAAAAAGTTGAAGTCTCTAGCTCTTATATCTTCTGAAATCGATGCGTTCAAACATACGGACGGACGGACGGACGGACGGACGGACGGACGGACGGACGGACGGACGGACGGACAGACAGACGGACAGGGCTAAATCGACTCAGCTCGTCGCCCTGATCAAGAATATATATACTTTGTGGGGTCTGCCACGCCTCCTTCTGCCTGTTACATACATTTTAACAAAACCATTATACCCTGATTTCCCATTTTCAATGGGTTCAGGGTATAAAAAAACACACACACACACACACAAGTAAAACTGTTCACAGTCAAGCATACGCGACTGCATAATACTCGCTCTGAAATCTACACACAGATTAGCCACGCCCACAATGAGGCGCACTAGTTAGGCTAGAGTGAAACGATTGCTTGAAGGAGTTGAACTCGTCTTCGAAAATTCCAGCCTAAAATCCATGCACTGCTGGCGAATGACAACAGTCGATCTAATGGCATACTGCTGGGGCAACCTGTCACAGAAACTAATATGCCCGCTTTTCGCCAAGCTAGCGTGAATCTAAGCCAGGCAAGCTCTAGCGAAGCCGCAACCTGAACATCGATGTCGAATGAGGCGGAAGTGAACCAGCAACAACGGCAAAGCATAGCACAGCATTAGGCGGCGACGGGTAAGGTCAGACAGCAGACGATGCGCGTACGCTCTCTCTTTGTGTGTGTGTGTGTGTGTGACAGTGTGTGTGTGTGTGTGCGAGTGTGTGTAACGTGGGGCCTTAAAAAACTACTTTAAGCGCATGATCAGCGGTATTTTTGGCTTTGCCAGCCAACAACTTGCAGCAACAGCAGCGCAGCACACACACACACACACGCACACATACACATAGCCAGATATACAAACGCATAAAAAAAGAAAAGCGGCAGCAGCAGCAACAGCAACAGCAGTGGCAGCAGCTTCCGCGGCATCATTAAGGGTAGTTTCCAGCATCGTAAAAATATAGAGAAATAAAATTTAAAAAAGGCAATAACAACAATAACAACAATACGAAGACGAAGAAGAAGCAGCAGCAGTAGAAGATGAAGCAGAAGCAAAAACAGAAGTTCGGCACACGACTACGACGACGAACAACAACAACTACAACAAAGTGAAACCGAAAAGCAAAATAAATAAAATGTATCAATATAAGAAAATTTGGTAGGAAAATTGGCAAATGGCATCGAATCGTATGGCAGCAACAGCAACAACAAGTAAGCGCGCGCGTTAACGAACTACAAATTTTAGAGCAGCGAACCCCAAACCCAATTACTCAGACGCCAGAGCTAAGACAGCCAACAGCCAGCAGCCAAGACATCGAAGCACAGCCACTCAGCTGACCCCAATTCACCCCCAAAGCCATAGCCAAGCGCCCCAGCTGCCCAGCAGCCCACCTTGCCCCAGCCCATTCCCCACTCCCCACTCCACATTCACCATCAGCTGCCACGAAATCAATGAACGTACAAGACGTTGCCGAAGCTGAAGCTGAAGCTGAAGCTTAAGCTGATGCCAGGCAAGCGGCGGAAGGTAAGTGGGTATATCGCGATGCCCTGCTCTTGAAGGCCAGTTCTAGTTCAACATAATGAGCTAGTTCGTATTGAAGAGCAAGTTGGATATCTTGTAGCTTGATAAACTAGATAAATAGTTAAGTAGAGCTAGTTGAGCTTGATTAGCCAGCTCAAGGTGATGAACTAGTTCCACAAGTCCGATTCAAATAGTTCTCTCTAACGTTATGAAATACATGAATGTACATATATCAGTGCATATGGTCTATTGAGTCGTTTATGGGCCTAATTGCCAACGGAACTAGCTCATTTTCTGCCCCCATCTAGCGAGTTCATCCCTATGTAGCTGAAGTGCTGCTGTCAAATCCTTCGACAACTCTCTAATGTAGCTTGAAGCATACTTTTCCTCCTCCTTTTTCCCATTAGTAACTTGAATGCTCGCTCTCTCGCTCCCTTTGCCTGCTTGCTGTATCGATGCCCCACTGTAGCCAATGTCTTAGCCATAGTTTTGCTCATAGTTTGACACCCCCTTTCCGGCCCCAATCAGAGCGAATTTCTGCTACAGAAATCTCTATAAATAATGTTTCTGGCGCAGACGAAATCAAACGATGATTTTACCGTTGCCGGGATAAGGCTCAACAACCAGCCCAACCCCTCCTCAGGCAGCACAAGCCCAAACCCAGACCCAACGCTTGCGCGCCTACGCAACGCTGTTTACCACGAGGCGCCGTCATCGTCGTCGTCGTCGTCGTCGTCGTCGTCGGCGTCGTCCTTGTCCAAGTCCTCGTCGTCGTCGTCGACTTCGGCTGTTGAGCGTCTTTAACTCTCATGCCCTTTCCCTTTCTTGCTGCGCTCGCTTCTCGCTTCTCCGTTTTCCTATTACCTAAACCACCCACCCCCAGGCCGGCTGGCCCCCTCCCCTGCCCGCTACCTTCTCGTTCATCTATTCATTCCTCCTGTTCCAGCAGCCATTAAGTTTTCTCGCTGTAATAAAAAATTTTCCTTTTTTTGCCGCGCATCACAGAATGTTTATATATATATATATCTAAGTGTGTGTGTGTATGTGTATGTGTACCTTTGTGTATGACTGTATGTGTGTGTAGATACTAAATTTTCTAGTTTTTTTTTTTTTTTTGTGTATTTCCCTTTTACTCTATACTTTGCCTTTGCCTTGGCATTAGTGTTTATTTTTTTTTTCTTTTTTGAAAAGAAGATTTATGTAAAACGTTCGGGGAGTTAGTGCTGCGACAGAGCAGCTAGCTGCGGCAGTGGCAGCAGCAGCGGCAGCGACAGCGCCGTCGACGCCAGCAGCGACAGCATTAGCAAAATAGTCGCAGATGCTGTTGCTGTAAGTTTTACGCAGTCAAAAAACAAAACTGCCAAAATACCCATCGCCCTCCGCGTGGCTGCCTTCGCCTACCTCAAGCTCCAACCAGACCAGACCAGACCAGGCCAGACCAGGCCAGAGCGACCCCCACCCTCACCCTTACCGCAAGTCGGCGGCTGTGTTGCCTGCGGAGCCGCTGCGCTTGACTGCGACCAGCAACTGGAACGGCAGGACCTTCGCTCCTGGCCCTGGGCTGGCCTCACCCCCCACACCTCAGCCGAGTCCTGCTCCCTGGCCCCTGGCCCCTATCTTGGAAGTTTGACAAGTTTCACGTTTAGATTTCTAAGTCGCCTGCCAAAAGCTCCCGCTGTGGATTTTCCGCTATAAATATACATTTCGTTGCGCCTCCCCTCCCACCTGGGCGCCCGCGAATAGCAACTACATTTACTTGATTACTATATAGCTGGTCAATACTGAAGGCAAGGTGTAGGCTGTGCGAGACATACCCTGTAAATACGGTCAACTTGGCGAAGAACAGGAGCATCTCAGGTGAAGGGTCCAGCTCCCAAAGGACTTCTGAGCACTTGGTAGAGCAGGTCGGTCGAAGATGTCTGCCTGAAGCTGCTGATGTGCTGTGCTCTGCCGCTGCGGGTCTTTGTTTTGCCTTGGCCTTGGTCGAAAGGGTTCAATGCACATTGCAGTGCATTCAATTATTGACAAAGTGGCAAACAGTCGATTTACGCAAGTGTCAACGGGGGCGACTGGAGGGGGGGCGTTTGGGTGCTATGGAGAAAGGCCTGTGCAAAGCTGGGCAAGCCGAGAAACATAAAGAAAAAACCCACAAGAAACAAAGAGAAACCCAGCACACATTCAATATTTGCTGATGAAACGCGAACAAGACAGAGCACAAGAGGGGAGGAGGAGTAAGCGGAGCAGGGAGAAGCTCGCTTTGTTTATGGCCACATTTTAGTTGAAGCTCGAGCCCGGTTAGCCGATTATTGAATCAGCTGCTGAATGCGATCACCCGATCGCCGACTGCGCGCACCTCATTGCCACGTGCCTCAAAGAGCTGCATGCAGATACAGATAGAGATGGAGATAGAAGTAAAAACAGATACGGGTCGAAATATGAAATACAGGTACAGATACACTCGCATAGATACGGACGGATAAAGCCCAAAGTAAACCAAAATCGAAGTAGTTAAAACTTTTCCCTGCCTATATGATCAGCACATACACGTTCTTAACTGTCCCACTCTCCCCCTCTCTCTCTCTCTCTCTCCCTCGCACTCTCTATGTGTGTATCTGATTCTGTCTCTGTTGTTTCGTGTTCCGACTATGTGCAGCACTAACAGCAATAACAACAACAACAACAACAGCGGAAGCGACGCGTAGGAAAACGAAAAATGCCACAAAACGTGCTTCTAAGTTATTTTTCATTTGCCCCCCTCCCATCCCTCGAGCCCCAAGCTGCAGGCAAAGCCCGTACCCTTACACACCAGCACACCAGCACACTAACACACACACACACACACGCTGGCCACAGCGTCTTAGATGCTTGAGCGCTGCTTGCTATTGTGCTTGTTGTTGTTGCTTTTATCCGTCACACTTACACACACAGCTACAACAAAAGATTGTCGAGTAGTTAGGTAACGGCCAACAGGCAACTGTAACGGTAACAGTGACAGTAACGGTAACGGTAACGGCAACGGCGACGGCAGCGGCATTGGGGCAGACAGGCATTTTAAGATTTATGTCGGTGATTATTTCTAAGTTTTTGTGCGCTTAGCAATGCGCCGCCCCCTCGCTCAGTTCGTGACATAAGAATAGGTACAGGGTAGATCTTATATACACACTTATACACATATATATATATATATACATCTATATATATATATAGAGAGAGAGAGAGAGGGAATGAAAGAAAGAGCAAGAGTGAGAGGGAGATATGGAGCAGGCACGTAGCAGCGCCAAATAGTGACCCCCAGTGAATAGCCTAGGCACCCATCTGGCTGCGAGTGAAGCGTCTTTTGTGGCTGAGCCAAAATGACTCATACGCTGCGTATGCCCAGCGAGACTTGAGACATGCGGACAGACAGACTCGACTTGCATTGACTGCACACGCGGCGAGTCCAGCTTTGATCTCTAGTCTCGCTTTGAGTTCAGCTTAAGCCGTAGCCCAGCATAAGAATGTATCTAATGCTTATAGCTACCCTTGCCGCCTCTTACTACTCCTCTAAACTCCCCACTACCCACTCCTCACTCCTCGTCTACTTCCTCATCTCACCTCGAACTGCTAGCGTTTGCGTTTCCCTGCTTTTCAATTCCCATTCTTTGCTTAGCTTCATTGTGTTGGACTCGGCATCTCGTTTTTTCTTCTTCTTCTTCTTCCTCATCTTCCTCTAAGCACAATACTATTTTCTTTCTTTTTTTCTTCTTCTTCTGTTGTTGTTGTTACATTTAAAATGTTTTATTTGGCCATTTGTATGTTTTATGGGAGCCGTCGTTTACCGCTACCTACGAATTCGACCCGTGCATGGGCCAGGGCCCGCACCCCTCGCCCACCTCCCGCATACTGTATCGCATTTATATAAATATATACACTTGAATATATATTTATATACATAAATATATTTATACATGTGTGCTTATGTATTAATTCGATTCGAAAGACACGAAAATATTTTCCGATCTAAGCAAATTCAGGTTATTAGTATTAATATATTATAATAGCATTATTATATTAGTATTATAGACTTGAAATATTAGCGCGAACCTAAGTTGGATTTAGAGGAATTCCGCAGACGCATTGAAAGTGTTCCTACATGCTAGTACATATGTATGTATATATTTGTAGTCGTACAAGACGAGTAGAACTTACGACCATTAGACAGTAACTTCAGGTAATTCTGCAGAATGCCTCATCTCCTCCTGCTCTGCAACCTCGCTGAAGGTCATTCAAAGTATTTCTTCCACTTTTGGGAATAATTTAGATCATGATTATAGATGATTATAGAACATAGCAGCATCAGTATTGCTTGAACTGAATGAGAGAAGGAAAGAATAAGAAAAGGAAATTTAGGTTTTGAAATAGCTCTATGAATATCCGAATTTTCGTCTTGGTGTGCGCCAAGAATATCCTAGACAGCATTAGGTCAGGTTTATTTGATAATCCTTGACTTTCGTGAAACTTATCTCAATTATCTTTGAGGTACTCTTGCTGTGGATTTTCGACTGTAGGATTTAGATATATGTATATATGTACATACATATATTCATAGTCGAAAATGTCCGTAGCACTTCAATCAAATTTCCGAGCACTGTGCACCACTGTATGGACTCAGCTTTCGTTTTTGTTTGGTGTTTGCTGCTGCTGCTTCTTCTTTCTCGCTTTGTATAACCCATGCCCCAAAACTAATCGCAACTCCTCAAAAGGGAGGAGCAGCAGCAGCAGCGTCAGCAGTCGCTGTTCTCTAACAATGCACAACACAAAGAGAGAGTGTGAGAGAGAGAGAGAGAGAGCGCGAACGCGAATTCTAAATTAAAAGTAATAATAAGTATGTTATGTTTGAGCAAACGGAGGTGTGTCGAGCTAGGGGAGCATGGGGACATGGGAAGTGTGGGGGTATGGGGGTAGCTACCCTGCGAACTTAGACATTGAAATGAGAATTTTTAAATATAAAAGGATGCCACACACACACACACACTCGTGTACGCAATATGCATGTGTATTTGCCCCAGCCCCACCCCTTCGACTGCCCCCACCTGACATCTACTAGCAACAACTAATGCCAGAGCCCTGGCTGTAGCTGGTCTCCGGCGTCTACAACGCTACCAGCGTCGCCGTCGCTGTCACCGTCGCCGTCGACGTCAGCTGCCGTTAGCAATGCAAAAGAAATATTGCAACCCTCGGCAGAGGGTTGTGTGGCTGTGTGTGTGTGTGTCTGTCTCAGTGTGTGTGTGCTTTTTATTTTCTAAACTTTACTGAAGTTGTCGTTTTTTTTTTGTTGTTGCTTCTTCTCCTCCTCGTTGAATGCTTTTTATACATGTTTATATGTATATATAGTACCCGTACTTAGTGGCTGGGCAATGCCAAATACACTGAGCGAAATTCCAGAGAGACTTCAACACACTGAAAACATTGCGCTTTCGCTTTAAATTTAGAGGTAGAGAGCAGAGGAGGGCAATAGGGTTGCAGGATTTAGGGGAAGGATCTCTAATCTCGATCATCAAAGGACGAACGGACAGACGACGGACTGGACGGCAGAGAGGATACAAACCCAGATGCAGACATGGAAGAATGCTGGAGGAGGCTGTAAGGAAAGATATAGGCAAGCACCTCCCTCCCTCACGAACACGTAGTTAAAAAATGAAAAAATTTAGAACTGCAAACGAAGATGAAGATGCTGCTGTATGGGCGTGTGTGCAAGCGAGCGGAGGGGGCGAACGGGGGGCGCCTGGGCTGTACCTAGAAGAAGAGCTACGGCGGCATCGACGCCAGCATCAACGTCAGAAAATTGAAAAAAGAAAAAAATGAAAATAATACAACTACAACGCACCGACGACGACGACGACGTCTGCCATCGTCTCAGTCTCAGCTGGTTTTGCTACAGCCAAGTCGCAACTACACAGACACACACAAGCACACACACACACACACACAGACACACACAGGGACAGAGGCACGCACAGACATGCATATAAACCACCCTTGAAAAAATCTCGCGCAGCAAAATCTAAAGCAAAAATTTCAAGAGACGAAAAAAGCGAAACGAAGTGCAAAAGTATAGAAAGAAATGTTGAAATAAAAACCTTGTTTCCGCGCAAGTTACAACAGCTTCCCCCGCGCCACTCCGCTTCGCCTCTACCAGTTGGCAAAAAAGCTAAGCACACACACACACACACCCACACACTTACATACACATACACACACACACACGCACACTAGTTATTTGGAGGGGTTACGAGTACATGCCGTATCCACCTTGAAGAGAAAGTACGATATTTGCTAGCAATAAAAGTAGTAATCAGTCGCGGTGCCTTCCTCACACACACACATACACACACACACATACATATTTATATATACATATAAAAGGCGAGCGAATCGCCGAGGTTGCTCTGTCGACATTCCCGAGTTAGAAAGAGATGAGCATTAGAAGCGGGCAGCAGGCAGCCAAAAGCAACAACAACTCTGCGTAGGTAGGCGACAGAGGGGCTCAGGGTGGCGGGAGGGGGGTAGGAGAGAGCTGGTGGCTGGTTTAACAACTGCTCCGCGTAACGAGAACTTTTCATTTTATGTAATTTCACTTCGCCGTTTTTTTTTTCGCCGCGCTGCTACGTTTTTTTTTTTTTCTTTTTTGCGCTTTGCTCATTTTTCTATAACATTCGAATTTTTAAGTGAGTGTCGCCGGCGCTGCCGACGTCGCTGCCGGCGTCGCTGTCACGCATGTCGCCGCGGCTGGCTGTCTTTACTTTTGCTTTTGCTTACCCCATTTTTTCGCCCCTAGCGAGCTGCAATGTTTTTTTTCCTGCTACTACTGCTGTTGCTTCTTCTTCTTCCTCCTTTTTTTCTCGCTAACTAAGACATTCGCTGTCGCTGTCTCTGTCGCTGTTGTTGGCGCTAACGCTAGCTGCGCTGCCGACGTCGGCAGTTTTTTTGTGTGCTGAAATTACGAAAGCGACATTAATTTTTTAGAATTGCGCTTATGCGTGGAAAAGCAGTTAGCCTAGTGCGAAGGAGGAGCGGCAGGAGCGGCAGGAGCGGCAGGAGGGGCAGGAGCAGGTGGAGCTGAGGCAGCGACTGCGCTGCTTGCCAAACTTTCACTACGGGTTTGGGGCTTGGAGCTAGAGGCTTGGGGGCTTGGGGGATTGGGTTGGCCGAGGGGACGGGGTGCGGTCGGTGGTGGGTGGCTCAGCAGAAGTTGCGTTTTAAATGGGTAGTAAACGCGCATGTATGTAGTTATATTATTTTTTACGAGCGCGATATGTTGTGTAAAATAGCATTCTGCCTCAGTCAACAACCACGCCTACCCTCCCCCACGCACATCTCCATATATGCATATGTGTGTGTGTGTGTGTGTGTGTGTGTGTGTATGCTTTGTCTGTATGTAGGTATGCAGATGAGTTGGCTGTAAGTTTTCACTTTACACTCAGGTGTACTTCAGGCGGGGGCAGGGGGAAGCCCTTACGATGCCTTTGTAGCGCACGCTTTTGTATATTTTGTATATGTTTAATACAGATGAGGGACTGCTCTCAAGGGCCATTCCTTCAATTGATCGTATCACTTCTATAACTAAGAAATAATCCCCTTTTTCGAGTATACCAAGGGATAAATGATTCAAGTGATATATGTAGATGTATTAAATAACATTAATTTAGATAACGACAATCGTCGATCTGTATTTCCAACTGGAGACTAAACTATATCTAATAATTAATAATAATCCTGGACAATTAAGTATTAGTGATTAAGTCAATAACTTCTCTACTCAGTTTCCCTAGTTTGCCCTATTTCTGATATCTGTGTGCTTACTTAATCGCGACCTTTTTAATCATTTAACAAAAGCTAAAAATCGAAAAATCGATAACTATGAACATCAGTAGTTGATAGTCATTTATTAGTGCTGTTGCTGTTTATTGAAAGATTTCTTTGTGCTCAATCAAATTATATAGATAAATCGATTTACTTATCTCTTGTGACTTTCCTCCGCCTATCGCTGCTCATAGACTAGTCATTAATTATAAATCGATATCCATGAATTATTAGCCAATTAGGCTCATGTTTGCCAAAACAGTCATGGCCAATTTAATGAGATGAACGGAGCAGAGCTCAGTGCATCGCAGCGCAGTGCATCGCATCGCATCGCATGGCCATTCGCTTCGACTATTTTGATCGTTTGCTTTTCCGCCAAACACTTTTCCATACATTTTACTTAATTTATGGCCACACCCCCACCGCCTATGCCCTTGTCTCCGCCCCCAGATAGCCTCGCATGTGAAATCATTTACGCGACAATCGAAATGGTTTTTTTGCTTTATAAATGAGGAGAAAACCTCATGAATAATAGCGCAAAATATTTGACGTCAGATGCTTTTTTATATATTGTAATTATAATGGCAAAGTTTTTTCCACTTCCACCCCCACTCTTTTTTCGACATTCATATTTGCCTATGTAATGGTTTTTTATTGCAAAAGAATGCATACAAAATAAACAACAAATCAAACAAAAAAAAAACAAAGTAAAAAATAGATGAAAAAATGATGGAAATATTTTGTGTGTGCTTTGGGGTTGGCAAAATTTATTGATGAAGCGAGAGAAAAAAAGCCAAAAAGAAAGAAATGGCAGCCAAATGAAATGTTAATTTCAAACACACACACTCGCTCTCTCTCGCTATCTCTCTTTTTCTCTTTCTCGCTCTAGCTCACTCTCTCCCTCTCCCTCTCTCTCTCTCTCAGCTGGACAGCTGACACTGGCAATAGCAAACAATGGAAATCACAATGACTGACCGATCCTGGCCTTGTGCCTTCTGCCACGCCCCTCTTGTCTAGCACCCGCTTGACCCCTGGCCAGCCCGGCGCCCCTCTCCTACCCCCTCCGTACCGTAAGCACAGCAAAATGAATATCATGCTGCCAAATTGTCATAACAACAACAGCAGCAGCAGCAACATGACTTGCCCATTGCCCGAGCGAGCGACAAAACCTAGAAATTTTTTCATAATTCAACAGTTTCTAACTAGAAGTGTGTGTGTGTGTGTGTGTGTGTGTGTGTGTGTGCTTATTGTTTGTCTAAAAAGAAAGAGTGTTTGCTAACGTTATTAAACAATGCCATTGACTAAGGCCAACAAACGGACGCGAATCACCGACAAAGGCAGCTGCCAAAGCATTTCCCAGTCCGCAATGAGGAATCAAAGAAAAGCTCTTTTAACTTTTCACTTTTCCATACGTATGTATATCAATCAGACCTAGATATAGACATAGATAGACATAGCTACATATAGACACACCTATACAAACACAAGAATTGGGTTTTATGATATACGTGGGTGGTACAGTAAAGACCCGATGATCCAAACCTTCTACAATCTGAGCAGTTCAAGTTGGCAAGCTTCACTATAGCTGTGCTTCCAGTGAGGTGAATTCTGTTGTCTAGTGTTGTTGTTTTTTATCTCGATATATTAATAGATTTAATAAGTGCGGATATAGATAGACTATAAGTGGAAAGAACAAGAGATGCAAGGAAAAGAGTAAGAGGATAAGGAAGAGAATGAAATAAATGCAGGAAGAGAGGAAGCAGACGAGGAGCAGAGGAATCAAAAAGTGGGTATTATGAAACTGAAGAAGAAGAGACATAAATACTAAAAGGGAAAAAGATAATGAAGAAGGAAGGCATAGAAGTACAAGAAGAAGCAGATATACAACATTTACTTGTCAAAGCTCAAAGCTGGAACTTACTCAAATTCCAGAGCACACACACACTCATACAAATGAAAACACACACATACTCTTTCAAGTACATATACGTTACTTACGTGTATATCAAACGTAAGAGCAGTAAAGGAATGTGCGTAATATATATAATATATATGTATATGTACATATATGTATATATGAGTGTGTGCACTCACACAACGACCCCAGCGACATGCTAAAAATTTGTATAGAAAATTAGTTAAAAAATTACTCCGCAGACACGCGCGCACAAACAATTTACATGACTGGAACGTGGGGGAGGGGTAAGGGGGCCAACTGGTATATGTGTGTTGTATGTGCACACGCACACACACACACACACACACATGTAGTCGCATACACACATTTGGCATTAGTGGGCGGTGTTAGAAATTTGCGTGGATCCTTCCTTGCCCATTGTAAAGGCGACATTACTACCTCCACACACATACACAGACATATACACACACACACACCGACACACAGACAGAGACAGAGGGAGATAGCAGAAAGCACCGCGTGTGCAGGGCTACTTCTACTTTTATTTTTTTTAAGCACACACACACACACGCATACACATATATAGACATGTGCCATGTGTGTGTGTGTGTGTGTGTGTGGCGCGCGAGTTGAAAGTTTGTCATAAAGCACCCCATTAAAAAAAGAGGCTCACAACGAACGCTTCACAAAGTTAGAAATGGACTGAGCGGGGGCGGGACCATGCCTCCCTCCGACTCCCCTTTCGGTCTGGGGTTACGAGCTCTGCGTGGCAGCAAGCGAGACAGAACGAAAGCAGCCACCAAATTAAACATAAATGCGAATTAGAAAAAACTTTTCGTTTTTTCATTCTCTTTTGCGAATGGCAGCAGCAGCCGAAGAAGAAGAAGCAGCGAAAGCGAGGCAAACAAAGAGAGCGAGAGCAGACAACTAGCGTAAAGCTGAAAGCCCAAATCAGGCTCCAATTGCAGGTGATCTATTTCGAGTAGTGCTGACAATTTGGCCTTTTTCTCGACAGATCTAACCTTTTTTTCATTTTTTCGTTGCATACTCTGCAATGCCCTGATTTGAATATTGGGTATATAAATGGCGATTGGGGATGCCATCAATATAACTATCCATCCATCCGACCATTTACCTGCCTGTCCTAGATCTCGAGAACTATTCAAATTTTAAATTTTAAATAGATATACATATGTATATACATTCTAGTATATCATACGGCATTCCGGATATCAATGTAGTCGTGTATGCTAACTATTTCCGTCTGGCCGTTCGTATCTTTCAAGGATCTTTTGTAGAACTTACGCAGTACGAATTGATCCTTATATCCATAAACTAATTCAAATCCATTTTAGGGTATCTGCCAGTCGTGCACTCCCTGGAGTACTCTCAGCTTTTCTTTTCAGTCTTTTTCGATCGGTTCTGTGCAATGAGGACTTATGTCTAAACTGTGTCAGCGTGCGTGTGCTGTAGGATCGACTCGGGCAAAGCTTCTCTACGAATTTCTTGTTTGTAGCGCTTGCCACATGCCACGGCCACACACACACACACACACACACACACACACACACACTCATGACAGACGTGTGTAGTTGTTTTTGGCAATTAACCAAGAGTGCTGCTGGCTGCGACGTCGACGCCCATCATTCCTCTGCCTCCCCAATCAGGCAGGGAGTAGGGGTCAGGGGGCTGAGGGCTGCGCTACCCCCACTAAAAAAGGTACACATACGCACAGTTTTTTGTTGCCTGCGTCGCACTCCACATTTTTAAATATTTTTAACTGCTGCGCATCGTTTCATGCCTGGGTAGGCCAGCAGGGCGGCAGGGGCGGCGGCAGGGGCAGAGGGGTACAATTGGGGAGTGGAGGTAGCTGGCAACGTGGTAAGGTTGGCGGGGTGTTAGGGTTGATATTCGTTTGGCGCTTTTCTCTGTTTGGTTAATATTTTGGCTCGTTTATGGGCAATGCGTGTGCGTGTGCTTATATGTGTGTGTGTGTATGCTTATGTGTGTGTGTGTGTGTGTGTGTGGGTGTTCGCGGAGTCTTTGTGGGTTCGCTAGTGTATATACATAAGTGCACACACACACACACACATACACGAGCACACAGATAGGTGTAGGCTGTTCGGCTCACACTCAAATAGCTCCGCCCCCCATGCGCCGCCCCCGCCCCCGCCCCAGCCACTCCGCCGCGCGCTCTAGAGGCAGCGAGTCATGTGCGTAATATATTAAGCGACAAAAATGAAGAAAAACAGTAGGTGGAGCTGACACTTGCTGCGTCCACCGGACCACTCCGCCACTCCACCTTCGCCAGCCCACCTCCCTCTCACACTCCTCTCTCTCTCTCAATTCAACTCTCAACTCTTTGAATGATTATTAATTGATTGACTGTCTATATATAAAGACTCAAATATGACCACAAATCGTTTTTCAATTATGAATAGAGTTCGCGAAGAATTAACTATAGCGCATATATGATCTAATCCTAATTCCAATATCGAGAAAACTCGACTAATAGACTCGTCTAGTTACAGATATTATATAACAATTCTCCAATATAAATCCAACTGGAGATAACCGGGTTAAACCACGCTGTAGACTGATCTATAGATCTAGCTGAGCTGAGAGGTCAATTTGAACTTGGCTCTGGCAAGTTTCTCATGTATGGGAATCGAGGAACTCTCTTATATAAGGAAGTTTTACATTTGAATAGTCTGAAGAGAAATTAGTTTTGACCAAGGCTAAGTTTACGATCTGAAATCTCCATCTAATGCGACTCACGCACTCATACACTATACAGTAACGGGCCGCACACACACACACATGTACAGGTTTTGAAACACGCCCAACCACTACATACATATGCAAAACAGCTATTCCTATTGGCTAATTACAACGAGCTGAAAAATTATACACAGCGAATAATCTACATAAGATGTTACATACGTACATACATACGTACATCAATGCCTTGGGCTTATGAGTATGCGCGTGTGAGCTTCGTCTGTGTGTGCGTGTGTGAGTAATTTAAAAAAGAAAACACACACACATGTCGTCGTCGTCGTCGTCGTCGCCGAGTTGCTCATGTCTAAGAAAATATGCTGAAACTTTACCCCAGCAAAAGAAATAAAAAATAAGGTAAAGCAAACTCAAAATCAAGGCAAGTGTAACAGTGTGTGTGTGCATGTGTGTATGTGTGTGTGTGTGAGTCGAGTAAATCAAAATTTTGTGCACCCACACAGACCCATGCTGAAACACTACTTGCGCCCCCTTCACACACACACCCACACACACACACTCACACTCAAGCTCACAGCCAGCATCTTAGATTTTTATACAACACAATGAAGTTGGCTGCACTGGCAATAATAACAACAACAACAACAATAACAACAATAACCGCTAACAAACTACAAGTATTTACAGCCACATGCAGCTCAAATAATTTGTAGCATTTGCCTGCTCCGCTCTACACCCCCACACAAGCCCCTCACACGCCCCCAGTCCCCAGCCACCGACCCCTAGCGCTCGTCCCACTAACGCCACGCCATATTCGTCGCTTTGTCTAGTTGGGAGCGCTAAATAAAACTACAACGAAGACGTCAACATCCACGTCGATTGTGTTACACTGTCTCTTGGCCTTGCTCTCCCAGCTACACGCACACACGCACACACACACGCACACCCACACACACAGAGGCAGGCGGGCGCGCTCTTACGATTTGTAAAAAAGCGAAAAAGAAAGAAAGATAGAAATAAGGAAAAAAAGCAGAAATGTCGGCGCACTTGTTGGCATCTCAAAGTCGCCGCGCCGTCTAAGAGCAAAGCGAAGAGAGCATAGCATACTTAACAGCGAGCCAAGGCACGAGCTATGGCACGAGGTGAGGAGAGGCTAGGCGAGGCGAGGCGAAGAGCGCAGCCTAGGCGAAGAGCGTAGTAGAGCGCCATGAGGCAAAGCAAGACAGGGCAAGGCAAGGCAAGGCGAGGCGAGGCGAGGCGAGAGGGCAAAGGCAGCGACGCTGCGTGGCGCTACTGGTGGGTACTTTACTTGATGATTATGGCGACGATAATGATGATTGGAATGGCTTTGATGGCGTTGAAAATGAAGATTGCGTGTAGTAGATTTCTTTGTGCTTCTTTTTCATTTTGTGTTGTGGCTGTTGTTGTTGTTGGTGCTGCTGGGTCCAGTGGCTTGTGCGTGTCCTGCCTGTGTGTGTGTGTGTGTGTGTGTGCTGGTGCTAGTGGTAGTGCGTGTGCGTGTGCGTGTGTGTGTGGGTGGTTAGCTTAAGGTAATGCTTACAACTACACACTATCAACATTTGATTTTATTACGCTCATTTGTATGCACACACACAACACACATACAGAGTAGCTATGCAGATAGTGTGTGTGTATGTGTGATTGTATGAGTGTGTGTGTGTGTGTGTGTGTGTGCCCGCCTGCTCAATTTGATGCCCATAACCACTAAACTAAATTATAAGAATAGATTCGCAGACTGCCAGCGATAGAGAGTGAGAGGGAGAGGGATAGAGATTGACTGCGCGAGCGAGAGAGAGTGAACTACTTTGACCTCCTACTCTGATGGACGCTGGCATCGCGGCTAGCGCTGGCGTTGACGTCGACGGCAATGAAGGACGTCGCCGCCGTCGCCATCCTCACACGGCGACTTTTGCCGGCTCCTGAGTTCATCTTACATTTTTTTTCTCATCTTATTTTGTTTTTTTTTTTCCCTTGGTTTTGGTTTTTCGGCCAGGCAGTCAGCCAGCAGCAGGACCAAATCGCCAGCGTCTTGCAAGGCAGTTAGTAACTGTTAAGACGTCGTGGTCGTCTCGTCTCGTCTCGTCTCGTCCCGTCGTCATTCTCGCTTCATTTGTGGGTTGCCCATTTGCTGCACTTCACTTCGCCTCTCACTGCTCGCTTCTGGCTTCTCGCTTCACTCGTTTAGTTTTCTGTTCTCTGTTTGTGTTTTCACATTTTCTGTTGTTTGCCGGCTCGCCTCAGCAGCAGCCGCGCCGCAGCCGCAGCCGGAGAGGCAGCTACAATAACAGTTAGCTCGCTCGGACAAGCGGCGGACAGGCTAGAACGTGTTGCTTGCGCTTGTAACGGTAATGGTAACGGTAACGGCAGCTGTAACGGTAACTGTAACTGGAAATCTGTGGATGTGAATGCGAATGTTGGCTGCTGTGATTTACTAACTGTTCTTTGATGTGACCTAACATCAATGCGAATGAAAGAGAGAGATAGCGCGCGATAGAAAGAAAGAGAGAGAGAGAGAGAGAGAGAGAGCGTCGGTTCTTTTGCTTCCCTTCCTTGCAATAATAACAAATTAATAATATTATTGAAAATAAAAATTAATAAAAAAGAGAGTTCACACACACTTAGACACATGCAAATAAATCTATTCACACACACTCACACACATTCGCAGCCGACTCGTTGAATGTGTGTGTGTTCTTTTTTTTTTTTTTGCTGTCGGCTCAAATATATTTTTTGTGCGTCGCCCCGTCGATTTCCCCTTTTCAACGCCAGTGGGTGGCAGCTTAACCCACCTTCTCCCCCCTCTGCCTACCTATCCTTCTCCTGCGCCCCTCTCCGCCCACCCACCACACTTACTGCACATAGTTGTATTTTGGATTTTTTGCCCTTTACAATTTGTTGTTGTTGTTTTTTTTTTTAAATTTCGTGCCGTCGCACAGGGGTTGTTAGTGTGTGTGTGTGTGTGTGTGTGTGTACGAGTGTATTTGCGGCAGCGACGTTGGCGTCGCAGTCGCAGCGAACGCAGCATGCAGCGGGGTTGGTTATGGGCTTCCTTTTTTTCGCTCACGCACACACACACACACACATGCGCGCTCACTCTTTTTCTTCTTTTTTTGTTTCAGCGCATTGTTGTTGTTGCTGCTGCTGCTTTTGGTTTTAGCATTTTTCGTTTTTACTTTTTTATTTTTGTTTTGTTTGCGATTTTCCTTTGGCCGACGTTGCCGTCGCTGCCGACGTCGCAGTTCGCAGCCTTTTTTAATGCCACACGCAGCATAAAAACAAAAAAAAGCAGTAGAGATGAAAAAAAGCTAGTTGTTGCTCGCGATTGGGGGTGGGGTGGGGTCTGGGGTTGGCTGCTGCTGCCACATGACATAGGCCGCAAAGCAGGGTGAAACGACTGGAACGGGTGGTATAGGTGGAACGGGTGGAACGGGTGGCACTGGCAATGAGTAATGAGAGTGTTTAGTGCTCGTGTGTAGTTTGGCGGGCGTCGCAGTTGCCGCCGCCGCGGCGGTAGCCGTCGCAGTCGGCAGCGGACAGTAGCGGCAATTATGCCCTTTGAAGAGCCAAAAAATGCCGGCCACTGTCGCTGCTGGCGTCGCAGTCGACGTCAACGACGCCTTCAAATCATAGCACAACATTTGGCGCACTCTGCCTCTGTGTCTGTGTGTGTGTGTGTGCCTATTGGAAGGGGGTGGGGTGGGGGTGCTCTGCGTATGTAATGGCTTCAATTGTGTGCTAAATTTTCTATTTCATTGTCGCGCTGACTGCGCAGCAGCGACCGCAGCCGCAGCATCAACAGCGCGTCGTCTTTTAGCTTCGTGTCGCGATGTCTGCTGCTTCGGCTCGGCTTCGTGCGACGACAACGACCACGAGGACGCCGAGGACGCCGAGGACGATGTGGACGAGGACGAGCGCGACTCTTTTTAGCCACAGTTGCTGCGCTGCCACCACGCGGCGACTGCGATTGCTGCTGCTGCGACTGCTACGGCTGCTACGGCTGCTGCTGCGGCTGCTGCTGCTGCTGCCGCTGCTGCCGGCTCGTCCTGTGGCTGTGACTTGCCCGTTACTTGGCTCACTTCAATTGAGTTCCGTTTTTAAAAATAACGTTAGTTGCTGTTTGTTGCTCGTTACGTGCGCGTGTTGCGACGCGCAACAGAAAAACAAAAATAAGCAAAACTGAAAACATTAAAAAACAAATAGAAAGAAGGAAAACAGCAAACAGTACAGAGAACAGAGAACACAGCTAAAGGACATTTCATTCAGAATATCAAAAATACATTTTTTCGAAGTTATTAAAAAAACAAAACAAAACAAAAATTATTGTATTTAGCAACTATTGTGAACTAATTTTATTTTCTTTTTTTTCGAAATCGGAGTTTGAAAAAAAAAAAAAACAAAATAATAATAAAGAATTTTTTTATTGTGAATGCAACGCAGTCAAACGTGCAATAATAATTAGTGAATCGAGTCGAATCAAATCGAATCGAGTCGAGTCGAAGCGAATTGACACACACACACAGACACACATCTATAGCAAATACCGAGTAATTCCGTCTGTTGTGGCCCATTGCAGCGCCCATGGTCCAGTGTGATTCGAGTGTGTGACGAGATAAACAAACACCAAACAACAAATAACAAACACCAAACAAACAAACAAACGAACAAGAAGAGAAAGAAAGCAAAACAAAGCACAGCGAAGCGAAGCTCGCGACATTCGAGCCACAAATCGAACAGCGAAAGCGAAAGTGCCAGAAGGACCTGCTGCAGGCGACCACGACGAGCAGCAGCAGCAACAACAACAGCAGAAAGAACAATATCAAAGTGCAATCGACAGCAACAACAACAACAACATACTGAAGAAAATCGAATCACGTAAGTCAAGTTGATCGAGCGATTCAAATAGATCTAGTTGGGAGAGATCTCTCAAAACAATCTATGAAACTCTAGATAAGCTAGTGAATATACATACATATATCTTTGATGAGAAATGACAATGTCAATATGTACATATATACAAACACATACATACAAGCGATGTCTACGAATATAGTCGGAAAAGAAATCAAATCATGCGAGTAGAGAATCTGAAACTGAAAATCTATGGCAACTCTTGGTTATATTATATATTTCAGATATCTGAACTATATATCTATATATATATATATATATATATATATATATTCGCACCATCTGAGCTCTATGATTGACTGAATTCGATGACTGAATGTGTTTGAATAGGGAATGGTTAGAGAGTGAAACGCGCGTAAAGTCCATTAGTTCATTTGGAGAGATCAGTCAAAAGTCGAACCCAATTGTGATGTAGCTGAATTATTTTAATTACTAAACAAACTGAAAATATCACAAGTAATATCTCCAAGTCTAGACATATTATTGCATAGCTAATTTAATATCTTATATATAAAATATCGAAGGTCTCTTGGCGCCACTCAAATAGTCGTCTATAAATAACTTTCTGTATCGATTCCATATGCATAAATATAGATAACAACAATTAATAGATCAGGATAACAAAATTAGCAAATTTGTTTATTTTCTTCAGACGTCTTCAGAGGAAGAAATTACAATTGGGAATACTCTGTAAGTAGTTAAGCGGTTGAAAATTTCCGTCTTGGGCTTTTATAGTTTCCACCAGTTTTGAAAGAAGAAAAACTTATGAGCATAGGGTAACATCATATAACTGTGACTCTGCCTTTTCGAAGACCATAAATAGATTTTTAGAAACAAAATATGTGTCCAATCAATTTCTTGATTCTTTTGCCAACTATCAAGGGCGTTTAACTGACTAGCTATTCTATTCCAAATTCGATAGGAATCTTCTTTAGAGAGAATTTGGAATCTGAAACTCCCTGAGAAATTGTATCTTTGCTAAATCAAATATAGATTTTGGGAAGACAGAAATTTTGCCATTTCCCACCTACTCATTACCTGACAGGGGTAGACAAATTTCATTGATAGATAATCTCGAATGACTGGGCAGATAGGGCGTAAGTCGTATTCGCAGCGGGGGCAGAAGTGACGGCAATTGTTTCTGTGTTGCAAGAGTTTTGTGTCTCTTAGTCACGAGACGAACTGCACTCTATATTAGCTCTCTCTCTCTCTCTATATATGTATATATTTATATATATATTAATCACCCTATCTCTCGCTCGCCTTATACGATATCTCTCGCTCGATGAGGAACGTAAATGTATAAAACAAGGCAAGTCGTTGAACTTTTTCGACTGATTTGAATTGCCCTATCTTCATGCGGGCATTACAATTTTACCAGCAATAGAGAAAAAAGGTAGAGCGATCTCTAATGAAGAGATAACTATCATATTTTACTATACATCCTATATTGAAATGTGAAATAGATACGTTCTAGAATTTGGAATAATTATGATAACCTGTGTAGCGTTCTATGAGAAATCTCAGTTTGGGAGCTCGATCTCCGGTTATACCACAGATGTTACAAAGCGTACAAACTAAGAAGAACGAAAAAGATTCAGGGAAATCCCTGATGCGATACGAGAGATCAAAGGGCCGTGCACATAGCTAAGGTCTATCGGACGAATGTGGCAGATGCCCCTGGTAGGACAGTCTGCATGCACTATAAGGCCTCTTCTGCATTCTCAACGTCTCATGCGCTCGTCAATAATTTCCTTCCAACCGATCGCAAGGGCGTTGCGAATTCGGTGTGGCGTGGCGAAGCCTTCGTCTCTTTCCTGTTTTTGTTTTTATTATTTTTTGTGAATTGTAAAACATTGCAAGATAATCACGCCTGGGTGTTCGTGTGTGTGAGTCTTCACTGTGAGCATATCTAACGCTGATATCATGCACACAGCAGAAGAGTGAAAGAGCGAGACGGGGAGGGAAAGAGAGAGAGCGCGCTTGCTAGAGCAATGATCGCGCTAATTCGCATTACGTATACGCCGCGTTTAGCGTCGCTTTTTATTTTTTATTTGTGTTTGCATTTTGCCTTTGCTTTGTTTTGTTTTATTGTATTTTATTTTATTTTTTACTTTTTTGTGTGCTTTTCGTAGCGCGAGCGCGGTCAATGGACGCCGCGTTTATTAGGCCTTCAGCGCCTATGCCCCTGTGTGTGTCGATGTGTGTGCGTATATACATGCATGTATGTGTGCATGTGTGTGTGTCGGTGTCGGTAACCCAATGCAATCTACAACAATTAGAACAAACAGCGGCGGGTTCATTGCGATCCCATTGCCAGATCATTGCGTTTTGTAGTCGCTGTTATTGCGGTTTGTTGTTGTTGTAGTTGTTGCTGCTGCTGCTGTGTCTGTTGTTTTGTGTGTTGTTAATACGAGGTCGTACAAAGGGTTAATGTCAAAAGCAAAAGCAGCAGCTCGCACAAACAACTATTGGAGGAGCGAGCTTGGGGCGGAGGAGCGGCACTTCAAGGGAGATGAAAGGGCAAATGGAAAATTCCGCTTCAATACTAAATCAAAGACGGTAGGCGAAAAGCGCGAGTAGAGAGCTGCCTAGGAAGTTCCGATTCAATTTCAGTTCCAGTTTTCGTAGTTTTCTATTCTATTCCACATGTGCTCTTCGAATAATATGTAAATAGGAAAAGCTCGTCAAGCTCTGCATAAATAACTCACATTCAAGTTCAGATTTCGTGTCACTTAGCTCCATTCTGCACAAAGCCTTAGAGTATTATGAGGAATAGGTAAGGCAAGTCAGCTGAGGGGCAAAGGGAGCTACATTCCCTTCAGTTTGAGCCTAAGAATTCGATGCATTTCATTCTAGCGCAGAGAGGTGCATACAAAATGCAGAATAGGGTTTCAATTCTGTTTCAATGCCATTTCATTCCACCGTGATTATATAGATTGAAATATAAATAGAGCTGGCTGCAGTTGCCAGGAACACTTTCAATTTCATTACCATTCCGTACCGTTCCAGTCGGTCCCACACACACACACACACACACACATACACCCATAAAGTTCCAAGTACATCTATGTTTGCTTCCAAAAAAATGTCGAGTTTAGCGCAAAATGTTGGCCAGATTTTCATTCAAGCCAACAGCGCGCTGCTCGCATCTTCGAAAGGTCAAGACAAGTGCCAAAAAGCCATGGCAAACAGCAGTGTAAAAAAAAACAACGAGGTATCAAAACCAAAAAACAAATAAAAAAAATGCGTATTCTGAAAAAATGGGCAAGACGCAAGTGCGAGACAAGCACAATTAAAAAATTAAATCGCCACGCATGAAAACACAACAAGACAAAAAAAAAAAATTGAGTTCAGCAAACAGACGACGGACGACGAAAGACGGACGACGGACGACAGACGACAGACAGTAAAAAAAAGGCCCAACAAAATAAAAAAAATATGATATAAAAATAAAAGTCAGCAAAAATGGAACAAGCCAAGAAGAAGAAACACACAAAAAAGAAGCAGCAAAAACAATGCACCAAAAGATGCGATTCGAAGTGCAATTCCCAACTAGTTCCTGCGCAGCGCGCTCAGGGCCACACACAGAGAAAGAGACAGAGTGCGGGAGAGAGATAGAGGGATAGAGAGTGCGAGAGAGGGGGAATGAAGAAGTGAGTAGGTGTGCCATAGGTCTTATGGATCTGGTATTAGGTTAGGCCCAAGTCACACACATAGAGGCAGAGAGTAGAGTGGAGTGCGATGCATTGCGTTGCGTTGACCAATCGGCAATCGCCAATCACCAATCGGCATCAGCACAAAATTCAGCAACTGCAAATTGCAAATGCACACACACACACACACACCGAGAATGAGAGAGAAAAGCAGGCCACAGAATTTTGTTGGTGGGCTTATTGTAAAATTGCGAACAAAATGTGGGCTACAACTTTCAATTGGCGACGATTTCAACAGCCGACAACAGCAACAACAACAACAACAACAACAACAAGGGCGAAAAACGAAAACGAAAATCGAAAACGAAGCTGATAAACGCTTTGATATGACCGTTGATCGTATATTACACACACACACACATACATATGTATATATACATATTAAATAATGCATATGTGCATACTTACAGACATCCATACATATTCCATATGCACACACACACACACACACACACACACACGCACACCAATACAGTGAAAGTCAGTGCGCTGCAAGTGCGCGCCGCTGCTGGCGCTGGATCTGCAATGAACTCAATTCCAGAGCAGAGCAAATGCAAACAGTTTTCGCTGCTGCCCTGAAACTGTTGTCTACAACAACAAGGGCACCGCATAACTGTCAACAAATTTATGCCTGCCCTGCTCGCACACATACATGCATACATACATATACATGCATAGTAGTAACTGCAGCGATCCCTAATTTCGCTTGTCCGATTTCTCTGCACAGGAACAAAAAGACACACATACACACACACACACACACACACACACACACACACACATACACACATGCACATGCATATGCCTGCATACAGCGAAGCTTATTCTATTATATTGCTTATGTCAAAAGAAAAACGAGAAGAGCATGAGCCACAAATATTTGTTGTTGTTTTTTTTTTTCGTTGCTTTTTTTGGGCGACTGCGCTGCCCGCTCGCTGCTGTAATGTGCGCGGGCAGCGCTTAGCGGCGAATGCAGCGACGCGACGCGTCTCTGATCGCTCGCCTGTCTGTGTGTGCTTCGGTTTTTCGGCTGACGTTGCCGTTGACGTTGACGTCGGCGTCGCTGCACTGCACAATGGCAAATCGCAAGCCCAAAAAATGAAGGAAATGTATGTATGTATGTATGCGACCCTCTCTCTCTCAGTCTGTGTATGTGCGTGTGCATGTGTGTGAATGTGTAAAAAAGTTGTATTTAAAAAAAAAAAAAGAAAAGAGCAAACACAGGCGGTACACACACACACAATGTCAGGGAATTCTCTGATTCAATTGGGCAGCACGCACACACACACACACATGCACACACACACTTGCGCAGCGAACAGCAGCAACGGCAGCGGCAGCGGCAGCAGCGGCGGCAGCAGCGGCAGCAGCAACAGCAGGGGCAACATATCAACACATTTAACTGCATTTTTTCGGAACTCAGTTGAGCTTTTTAATTCGATCGGTTCAGTTACTAAAGTTAGTTCAGCCAAAACGCACAATTTCAAATTCAAATTCGAATTTCACTGTTAGCAGCCGCAGCAGCAGCGACAGCAGCAGAGCAGCAGCAGCAGTGCCAGCAACAACAATTTTTGGCCAGTGCAGTGCGGATGCGGATGCGAATCTGCGGATCAGTCATAGACAGACAAAGCACTGCTAGAGAACGTGCCTCAAGTGTGCCACACAAGTGCAACAACAACAACAACAACAGCAACAACAAAAACAAGTGCAAGGATCGAAAAGCTCAACAATTCTTTTTGTTTATTTTCTTTTTTTTTACGTTCTGCATTCAGTTCAAAAACAAAAAACAAAAAACAATTTTTATGCATTTTGCAAACAAGTGAAAAAAACACCCATGTCGCATTGTGGCCCAAAATAAATATCAACAAATTGAAAAAAAAAAAAAATTATATCTAAATCCAATTCGCAATTTCAAGGACTTTCCAACTTGAACTGCTGAAAGAGACAGCAATAAGCTATTTGAGTAGCAGAAAAAAGAGAGAGAGAGACAGAGAAGGAGCAGTAGCTGCAGCTATTTCAAGTTCGCAAATGTCGCGCCATGTGAGAAAAAATTAAGTTCCCTTTTTTTGTCAAGACGCAGCCTGCACAGCTGCAGTTGCAACACAAACAACATCACCAACTAGAACAACAACAACAACAACTGCAGCAGTTCCAGCTTCCAGCTACCCAGGTACGTCTCAATTCTATTCCAATTGGAAGCAGCCCAGAATGTGCTCGAAAGCTAAGGGCGAGCGCTACAGTTGCAGTCGTTAACTGATTCAAGGAAGCGCTGCACTTCACACACACACGCACACACACACAGAGACAGAGGCAGAGAGACCCACGCACACACATGTACTCTTTCTTCGCATAAGAAGGACATTTGACTCATGCAATCCGGGAGAGCAAGTTTTTGGGCAAAGCACAGGAAAGAGGGTGAGCGCAAGAGAGAGGCAGTGGCAGAGGCAGAGGCAGAGGCATTCGCAGAGGGTGGGGGAATGCATCTGATCAGCTCATCTGCGTTCAACTGAATCGAACACAAGTTGAACTTCTTTTTCGTGCTACTCTCTCTCTCTCTCTCTGTCTCTCTCTCTCACTCTTTCTCTCACTCGATCGCTCGCTCTCGCTCTCTGCATTTTTGTTTTGTGCCAATTTTCTGCATTGAGCTTAGCAGACAGTGCGTGTGCATGTGTGTGTTTGTGTGTGTGAGAGAGCGGGCACGCGCATCCATTCCCCCTTCTTCTTGTGCGCTCTTCATCCCAGTTCCAGTTCCAATTCCAATTCCAATTCCAACTCCAGTTGCCAGTTGCCAGTTACAGTCCCAGTAACAGTAACAGCCGCCGTCGCACTCGGCGCTGCCATCGCCATTGCCGTTGCAATTCCAGCGCTTGATCATTAGCACTTTTGAGTCACCGTTGCCCTTCGCTGGCATATTTAAACAGTGTGTGTGTGTGTGTGTGTGTGTGTGTGTGTGTGTGTGTGTGTATGTGTAATATTTAGTATAAGAAACATTTCTCAAGCACTTTTGGAAACAGCGTGTGGGTGAATGAAGAGGGGTGGAGAGCATGAGAAGGAGGAATGGGCGATAGCCGATATGCAGGAAGTCGTTACCACACAGTAGCCCAACAACAACAACAAGAAGAGCAACAACAACATTAGCAAACGAACGCTATTCGTTCGTTGCGTTCGTGCCTAGTTCGTGTTGCGTTCGTGTTTCGCTTCGTGTCTTTCGGTTGCCTTTGTTGCCTGTTTCTGCTCTGCTGCTGCTGCTGCTGCGGCGATGGAGGATCTTTTTTTTTGCATTGCGCTGGATCGGGCGTCGGGGCTTTGGCATTGGCATTGCGGTGCAGTTTAGTATTCAGCGTCGCAGCGAGCAAACGTCGTGCGGCAGGCATCGAAAAATTGCATCCCAAAGACTTGCACGTTGAGAAGCATCCCGAATGCACGCGACACAAAAACAAACATTCGCATGTAGCTGAAAGGACGTTGATGCTGTGCTTTTTTTTTGTTGTTCCTTACATATACATGTGTGTATATACATATATATTATATATGTGTATGTATGTTTACACTGTGCGTTATATTGTTTTCCTTCCATCTGCATTATGTTTTCTTGTGCTTAATATTGTTTTTTTTTTTTTGTTTGTTTGTTTATTGTGGTCGCTCGCTAGATCGCGGATAGTATTTTTGTTGCCTCCAAGAAAGCTCAACAACAACTCAGGACATTTTACAACAATTAGTCAATATAAGCATAGAATACATACATATACATACACAGCCGTTAAACACCTCGCACAATTAACCAGGCTAAGAGCCGCACTCAAATCTCAGGAATCGGCAATTGCGAAATTACCGTTGACAGGTAAGCGACACAAGTGACAAGTGAATCTCAACTAAGCATAACAAACCCCACCTAGCCATATACTACACATTCACATATATACATATGTATATACATATACATAAACATAGATACATTCATAAATATGCATGTCTTCGTGTGCAAACTTTCGCTTTTCAATGCTGCGAAACTAGGAACTGGGTACGGCCAGAGAATAAATAGTAGTGCATTCAGTCAAATGGTCGTCGAGAGAGAGAGAGAGAGAGAGAGAGAGAGAGAGAGAGAGAGAGAGAGATAAGAGAGCCGTCTGTCTGCTATTTGCGGCTGTTCAGTTATGGGGCGACCGAGACCCCAAGCCCAGAGACCCTGAATGCAGCCAAAGACCGGTATATATACTCACACACACACACACGCACACAGATACACACACGCACACACACACATGCATATGTGCATGTGGCATGCACATGCAGATGCACCGATGCACACACAGAGGTGACGTAATGCCAACTACTCCACTAACACATTTTTCTACATTCCTGCCCCAGCCAGCCGTCCGCCTCTCTGTCCGTCCCTTCGTCCATCGGGGCGTCCGTCTATGCGCCTGTGGCGGCAGCGTGAAGACGGGAAAAACTGAATGAAAATTGCAGCGAGCGTGGAGCCGTGCCGGGCCTGGCCTGGCCTGCTGTGGTCTGGTCTGGCTTGGCCTAGCGAATAAAGAGAGAAGCAAAAAAAAGAAAGAACAACAACAGCTAGGAGACGGCAGACGCAGCCAGACAGACAGAGTGTGAGCGAGAGGGACAGGGAACAGAGACGATTTGTTGGGGCTGAGGATGCTAGGCAAATGGCTGTGACTGCGTAGAGGGCACTAGAAATCGTTTGCGTGTGTGTGTGTATGTGTGTGTGTGTGTGTTTCTGTGTGTGCAAGTGCCCGACATTCAAGGTTGACGGCGCACAACTTGTTTTCTTGTTATTGTTTTTGCTTCTGTTGTTGCTTTTATTGTTATTTCTTTTTTATACATACATACATAATATGTATATATGTGTGGCTATGTACATGTGTGTGGTGTGTGTATCTGTGTTTGCATGTGCTTGTTTTAGTTTCAGTTACAACAAAGCAAAAAGCTAAAAGCAAACGCAATATGCACAACGCGCCAGAGCCCAGCGAAGCCAATTTCCAGGAACGCTGCAACAACAACAGCAACAACAGCAGCAGCAACGACAACAAGAGCAAAAAATGAGGGGCGAAAGAAAGAGCAAAAAAAATGTAACAGTAAAATTGAAGCCACAAGTCACAGCGGAAGCCTTCGTAGGGCTTCGCCAGTCTCTGCTGTTGCCTCTCCCTGTCCCTCTCCAACGCTCTTCACTCCTCTCCGCCTTCACGCTCTCTTTTCTCGCTTGCAGCGAAATTGAGCTGTTATTTACAGTTAATCAAAATGACAGAAGTCGGTCGCTGCCGTCTGTGTGTGCGAGTGTGCGTGTGTGTGTCACTCTCCCACTCTCTCTCGCTCTCTCCGTCTCATTTTGAGTAATTAGAAGTGTCCGCCCTTTTTGTTAGCCTGCAAAGCCATTCCACACTTCCGCTGGCCTTGAGAGCCAATCAAATAATAAATAAACTAACATCAACTGCCTTCAATTGAAGGGCAGCCAGCCAACTGGACGGATGGACAGACGGACGTATGGACGCGAATGGGAGCCGTCGTCTTTGCAGGCGGATGGGATGACTCAGCAATGGGTCGCACACACATGCAGCTGCATGCATGCATGTGAAGTTCTAGCAAAGTCTACGCACACACACACACACCCACACACACGCAGACACACGCACATTGATAATGACGATGCCTTCAATTCATTCCAAGGCCGCAGTCACGGGCACAGGCGAGAATTGCAAAATGCAACATAGCAAACACACACACACACACTCATAGAGTGAATGAATAAGAGAGAGACAAGTGCGAGGGTCTGCTGTCTGGCATGGCAGACGTCGGCGCGGCAACGCGAAGGGCGTGGGGCGTGGTGGGAAACTGTTGTAGCTAGCTGGTGCGGCTGCCATGCTTGGAAGCGGCTGCGCCAAGGCCACGCAATGATTAAGCAGCGAGTTGACAAACGAACATCGGCATAGACCACGAAATGCTGCTAAAGGCGCTGCCATAGACGAAGCTGCAGACGTAGGGAGAAGAGAAATAATAACTGTACCCGATAAACTCGGCGGAGACGCTTCTTCTGCTGCTGCTTCGTCGACTCTCCATCAGACCCCGAGCTGCAGCCGGAGCGAAAGCGAGACGGACGTTCTTCTCTTTCTTCTCTTCTTTCTCTTCTTTCTCTTTTCTCTTTCTCTATCTCTTTCTCCTTTTACTGCCCTTAGTCTTTGCGCTTTGCAGTCAGTCAGTCAGTCAGTTGGTCATTGGTGTCATGTGCATAGCTCACGCTGTCTCCGTCTACTGCTTATTTTGTTTCTTGTTCTTCTTCAGTTTCGTTCCCCTTTCCTTTTATCTGCTATGGCTCCTGGCCTAGTCTCGCGTGGCGCGCCGTGGCGTTGCGTGGCGAGCCGAAGTGAAGCGAACCGAGTCTCAGTTTACATCATTGCCACTGTCCATCCCTCCCCTCCTCCACTGTGTTTTTTAATGTGTTCGCTTTATGCATATGCATAGCAGCCAGCCACATGGATGGTAATATGAGCTGTGTCTGCTGATATTGGTAACGGTAAACACAGGTTTCTCGTTGACCATGTGGCGTATACGTAACACATGCGTTCTTTGCTAGAAAATGCGATTGACAGACAGACAGGCAGGCAAGTAGCGTACGAGAGAGAAAGAGATAGACAAAGAGAGAGAGAGAGAGAGACGACTTAAGCAAGTCAGCAAATCAAATGATCATTGAACTCGTTCGCGCTCGTCAATGCATCGATCTTGCCCTCTCGCTCACTCTCGCGCCATCGGCTGTGTAACGGCATTTGGCGCACCCAAAAGCTTCAAAGCCTTAAACAAGCAAGAATAAGTCACATGGCACTGCAAAAACATACATATGCATATAAACACGTACATAAATTATATAAAATATATTAACTATAGCTTTAGCACTACGACTATAAATATGCACATACATACATACATATGTATGCATATAAAGAAAGAGCGAGTGGGAAAGAGCGAACCGGTCATAGTCATCCATTCCATTCAATCCCCCTTCCCACACTTCCAGGCACAAGCACGCATACACACATGCATACACATTCATATATACAACAGCGATCGTAGTCACAGTCGCTGTCGGCGGCCGATTCATTTCCATTTCCCAGTGTTGACTGCGAGCGCATATTTTTGCTCGAACACATTTTTATCTAATAACCTTGTGCAATGTTATTAAACCCAAAAAGTTTCTTAACCTCGCCGGCATAGCAGCAGCAGCAGCAGCAGCCGCAGCCGTGGCAGCAGCAGCGCAGCCCAGCTGCGCGCAGAGCAGCTTTTGATGAGAAATGCTAATACGCGTACTCTCTGCGTTTGTATGCAAGCCCCACACACACATAGACATTCGCGAGCAAATAATCAACGGCAACGCACAGAGCTTAACAAAATATAGCTCGCTCACTAATACGAATGCAGCTTTGACTGCACATGAACGCAGGCGACAATTCGGTCGTCGTCGTGTAGATGTTGTAGGTTGCGGGGGAGAGAGGAGAGCGGGACTATTTGAGGCCTATATGCATTCATATATGTACATACATATATGCCACAGATACATACATACATACACACGTATGTATGTATTTGCGTATGTGTGTCAATTGAATACAATTCTTGCAGCAAGTAGGAGTTTGCTTATTTGTGCAGAAATTCGCAAACATACATACATATGTATAAATGTATATACATATATTCATACATATATAACACACATACATACTCTCACATATACAGTTTCACTCAAATGGAGAGTGCTGCGTAAATTGCAAGGCAAACAAGCAAATGCCATGTAATACGAATTAAATTCTGAATATGTGTACGTACATGCATACATACAGGCATCCATAGACGCATGTGTACACACACACACGAGGATTGTTCACTGCAGAGAGCGCGCGCGCAGCGTAGAGCGTAAGAGAGGGAGAGAACGCGAGCGAGAGCAAGAGCGTGCAGGCAAGTCCAATGCGCAGCTAACTTTTGTTTTAGCTTTTACTCTCTCATACACACACGCATACACTAGGGAGAGCTGTATTTGTTGTTGTTTTATGTCTTTTATTTTTTTGCAAAGCATTGCGTTGTAGGCTTTTGTTCATGCCAGCAATTCGTGTAAGTGTTTTGTGTGTATGTATGTATGTATGTAGTTATTTTAAAATTAAATGCATTTTTCAACTGGCAAGAAATTTTGCCAGCTCTGCATTACTTTTGAAAGTGCCTTCTTGCTTTTTGTGGGCCTCACGGCGACTGCGAAGTGCTGCGCCAGCAGATTAACGGTCCTGCGATTTCGATTGGGCTAGTTTTCTGTACATACATACATATTTATGTACATATGTATGTATGTATGTGTGTGCATAACATGACAAGGATGGAATGGCCCAATAAGAACTGATAGAACTAATTGGAAAAACAAGCAGAAGTACGTAAGTGAGCAATACAATGTCCAATTAATCGAATTCGAATTCGAGCTCGAATACCGCTTAGAAGCCTCAAAGCTGATTGGTATGTAAATCTAACTAAATTATTTCGACTTTCAGTTAGAGTTCAAGTATTGCACATAGGTTTTACTGATAATGCCAATATTTACATACATATCTGCACTTATGTACATATATATGTATGTATATGTATGTATAGTGTATTGTAATATATTTCATATATTCACCTCTATGCAGCTGCAGTATGTATGTACGTATGTACATCCAGTTTTATTGATGGCTCCCATTCCGCAGTTCAATGCTCAGAGGCGGGGCCAATAGCTGATTGTCCGCTGCTGCGCTCGCAGGGGGTGGAGGTGAGGCGGTTATCTAAGGCGTTTCAGATAATGGAGCTCGGCGCACTTTGATTTTTGTTACACTTTTTCACTAGAGCAATTGGGCGGGGGCGGCGTCGTTACTTGCGATCTGCGGGCCGTTGAACGGGTGAGCGAACGTCGCGAGTTCAAAGCCCTCGCATCGCCAGCGACAGCGACGCGGCGACTGCGACGGCAAAATCACCCAAAAAAAAAAAAAAAATAATAATAATAACAAATTCACTTCACCTTTGCCACACATTGCGATATAAATGCTTTGCATTTGGGCCATTTTCTTTGACATTATGCATTTTCCTCTGGCCATTTTGCAGTTTGCATTTTACACTTTGCACTTTCCAATTTCCACTTGGGAATTTTCATCACTATCGACGCCATTTGGTGAACGAAACTAACGGCAAGCGACCAGAGCCAAACGCGTCGCACACTCAACTAAGCAACGCTGGAAAATGCGCGACTCGATCTAGCTCTAGCCCAGAAACTATTTGTGCTCAAGAGCAGCGACGCAGCTGCTCAATTGGGGAAACTTACAGCTAGTTTGTTGGCAAAGCGCAGTGCCGCAACTGCGGCGCTAGATAAGCCAAAAGCGCTCAAATAGAAACGGAAACTACAAGCAGAAACTAGTTGAGCGAGGGCCGAATGGAGCTTTTTGAGTGAAAGCTGCAGACGGCAATAGTTGCGCGATCACTATTGAGTGTTTGTGTGCGAGCGTGTGTGTGCGTATGTGTGTGTGTGCAGTAGTGTGTATGTGTGTTTACGTGATAGATGTGTCAGGGAACACGTTAGACAGGCATAAGCATTGAAATCTCTACCGTTTGTTCTCATTTGCAAGTACACGAATACATACATACATACATATGTATATGTACATTAATATGTGTGCACAAATACACAAAGTAGTGATTGAGCTTTTTGTTGTTGATTTTTTGTTGTTGTTGCTTTCGACTTTGGCATGAGGTAAACGACCGAATGTCCGACAGACGATGACTAGGTTAAGGTGAAGGTCAAATTAGCAAAAAAATGCTATAAAGCAACAACAAAGGCAGGCAACAGCGGCAGCGGCTGCGGCAGCGCAGCAACGACTTCGACTGCGGCAGTATCGTCGACTGCGTCGCGCACCAACAATAGAAATCAACTTTGTCAGCGTTAAAGCGATCGAGCAGCTAAAATAACACACAAACAACAACAGTAAAGCAGAGGCAAACGCAAACAGCAAAGAAGAGAAGAAATTGAAGCGTAGACAAACGTGACCACGCGCAGACTGACAACAGGCAGGCAGGAAGACACAGGAGCACACAGACAGACACACATACATACACAAGCATAGAAAGTTGAACTCCAGACAACAACAGCAGAGCTTAGCAGCAGGCAGGCAGACAGGCAGACGGGCAGACGGGCAGACAGGCGGACAAACAGAGAAGACACAGGGAGGAGAGGGTCAGCCAGACAGAGAGTTGCAGTTGTCTTTTATTTGTGTCTGAAGAGTCGCCCGCATCGTGAGCAACCCCTTCCACCGTCCCTAGCCCAGTCATAGAACAGTCGCAAAGTCTCTGTTGAGCTCATCCAGGCAGCCAGTTCCCAATTCTAATTTTTGCGTGGTTTGTCTACATCCCGAAATACTTACATACAGACACACACATATCTACATACATACATATGCATACATACGTACATGCATATGTACATGTGTGTATTGAAAGATAGACAGACGCCAACAAAGGAAACAAACACACACATATGTACATATGAATGTCCGCATGTAGTGCAAAAACGTGCGCTGAGTCTTTGCATTTGTACATGTCTGCGCCTGCGTCTCTGGCGCTGCCTGTTTGAAAGTGTTTGTTAAACGCCACGCGTTTGCTCACAAGCTCTCTGGCTCTCTTACTCCACGCACACACACAAACACACAGCGTGCTCAGAGAGAGAGGCCAGCAATAGAGAGCGAGAAGCTTTTTCTGCAATCTAATGGCGCATTGGCTTCGCCTCAGCTGCTGCTTCCCTCACACTCGTGCACACACTATGCCTCTAGGCAGCAATACTGCCGGCAGAAGCAGTAGAGACAGCAAAGACAGAGGCAGAGGCAATGGCAGAGGCAGAGGCAGAGGCAGAACCAGAGACGTTGAACGCAAGACCTTGAACTTGGACTCAGTTTACGAGTTGAAAAATTGGGTTTTGTTATGAATTGTTTTGTGTGTCGTTGTGGTATTCGCCTCTCGCTCGTCCATAGCTCGTTCTGCGGGTTTCTATTGGTTGGTCACGGCTAGCAGCTGTCATCCAATTGCATTTAATTAGTCTATTCGCCTAATTAATAGACAAATCAGATAGCCCAACACGCGCTGCACACAACATGTGCAACAAGCTTGTTGCAACTGCATGTGGTTGCATACTCATCTAGTTGTTGTGGCTGTTGTGGCTCTTTTTGCTCTTCCCCTTCCACAGCACATACGTACGTATGTACGTATGTATGTATGCGTGTGCTCATGCCGGCATCTGTCTAGCCTTTGTCTAGCCCACTGGAGCGCGCACACACACACAGGCACGCGCACACATGTAAGCACACACTCGCATGTGTAGACAAAACTGTCCCACTCTACGCTGCCTTTGTAATGGTCGTCGTCATCGTCATCGTCATTGCTAGCGTCGTCATCGTCGTCGTCGTCGTAGTCGTCGTCGTCGCCATCGCCGTCGCCGTCGTCGTCGTTGTCTCTCGTTCTAGTTTTTACATAAAACTTTCGCTTTCGCTGCTGTGGCTGCTTGACTATGTGTATATATACATATGTATGTATATGTGTGTGTGCCCGACTGTCTGCCAGTACATATGTATATGTGTGGGTGTGTTTTTGTTTGTGTGCGGACGTTAGATTTTACATTTGACCGGCACAATATACGTATGTGTGTGTGCCCGTATGTGTGTGCGTGTATGGTAACTGGAGGAATGAGCGAAGCCAAAACAAAACCAGGAGACCGACAAATGGTAGGCACTCACAAATACACACACACACACACACACACACGCGGGGCGACTGTTGACTCGGGTCTCCATCTGTCGGCAACAAGTGGCGATGTGTTTGTGTGTCTATCTCTATGTCTACTTCTATGTCTCTGTGTCTGCGGGTGGGACTGACCTTGTTCAATGAGCGCTCTGTAAACAAGCATCGTACTCTCCCCACCCGCCAGCCCCCCGTCCACAACCCCCAGCAAACGCTCTACTTATCTGCGCGAAGTGGAACTCGCGTTGCCAAGCGGCTTGGCGAGCAGAGTCAACTGATAGAGAACTACTAGAGGAGACTGGTCTGTGTTGGTCTCTATGCCTGTATGTCTTTCTCTCTCTTGCTCACGGCGTGTATATATGTACATACATACATATGTATGTATATCTATTGGCATATTTAGAACTAACGCAGTTAAAGCTAACCTTGAAATAGCAAAGGCAAACGCCGCACACATGGCGAACAGGCGAAGCGAAGCAGAGTGAAAAAGAGAGCAGACAAAAATGCAACATGTATAGTGAGAGAACACGGCTAGATACCCTGTAAATAATAAGCAGATGTAGTGGACGAAAGAAAGCCGTCACTGAATTATTAGTTAATGTATCAGAGTTACTCTACTTTGATACAAAATTCTCTTCCTCACACACACACACACCCAACGAAGAGCGTGGTTGAATCCATTGTGAATGACATAATGAAATTTAGTTTAGTTTCCAACCGAACAAACTACTTGTCTATCTAATCTCATTTGTTTGGCGTTGCTTTTTTCGCGCATTCAACCAAATAATTGCTTTATACGCACACACTCACACCCACACACATACACACACATAAAAAATGGGGAAAAAAAACTGCAGTGCCAAAAAAAAAGCAAAAGAAGTACAAAAAAAAGGCACTCTTTTTCTAGAACTATTTTAAAAGCTGTTCGCCAACGACAGCGACGGCGACGGCGACGGCGACTGTGGCGACAGCGTCGACGGCTCGCACTCTCACACCCGCTCAGCCGCTGTCCCGCTCCCACTCATGCTTGCTCTGGCTGGCGTAGAGAGTGCGCAGCGAAATGCGCCAAACAAAATTTAATAATAATACAGTAACAACAACAAATGTAGTATTTAGCCTTGAAAGTTCGTAAGCACTACGAGCGAAGATCTTTTATTTTATTTGATTTTTGGTGTTGTTTTTTTTTTTCGGACAAAAAGTCACATTAAATACAATTCGAAATGGATCGAAAACAACAACACCAACAACAGCAGATCGAAGAATCGATTCAAAGCAAACTGAACGAAGTTGACGAAGGCCTGCGGACTGCTCTGCATGCAGAATGCTAGTTTGGCAAACTTAACGAGCCTGACGAAAGCCTGTGGACTACTCTGCTTGCACAATGCTAGTTGGCTACGGGAGTCGAAAGTTTCGAGCTCGAATCCCACACAGACGAATATGAGTCGAAACATAAGATACAGCAAATGGATATATTTAATTCGATGTTCCATATTCCAATATTCCTTAGCTGAGCAGCTGCTGGGCCACGGTCACGGTCGCACGCTCTCTTGACTCCCCTCCCCCTGGCTGTTCCTTCCCAATGAGAGTGGCGCTGTGTATGTATTAAATGTTGTGGTTTGCATTAGAAACTTGAGTCTTTCCCACCGTTTGGCCCACCGGCGGGCTCCACTTCGAATGAATTGCCATTGCAATTGTAATGCGATAGTTCTTGAAGAGCGAGGGAGATGGGGCGAGATAGGCAAGGGCGCCAATTGCGAATTTCTTGCTCGTAATGGTAATTAGACGCGAATCACACATACATACATGTACAAGCATACATACATACACAGCACATGCATGTGCAAGTTGAAAGTGCCAAAAGTTGTGCAGGGGAAGGCGAAACTGTTAATCGCGCAGCCTGTTAGTTTATATTTGCTTGTCTCTTCTGTGCATGTATGCAACGAAATGAATAGGCAGATACACACACGCACACACGCATATGCATGTGTGTCTGTTTATTAATTTTGTTGATATTAGTCAGCGTTAGCGTTGGCGTCAGCCTCAGCCTCAGCGTCAGCGTCAACTTTAGCGCAGGAGCTGCGTCGTCGACCGCAACGGAGTTTTGTTCTATGCACAATAGTCACACACACTGCTGGACACAGATGTACACACATATGTAGTGTATAAACTAAGCGCGAGCGTGAGAGAGAGCGCGCCTAAGAAAGAGAGGGTGAGAGATCGAGAGTCAAAAATTTAATACTGGACTGTGCCAAAAACTTTATTTGGCACTGCTTCTATGGTCGTGTGTGTGTGTGTGCGAGAGTGAGTGCGTCGCTGTTGCTGCAGCACTGTGTGAGTGTGTGCGTGTGTGAGCGTGCTTGTGTGTCTGCGTTCAGTCTGGTGTGCCGCTGAGCATGTTTCGTAGTGGTGGGAATTGAAAGCACAAGCGAACACATTCTAATACTCGAGTTCAGGTTCAATTCACTGTGTGCTCCTAGCCCCCTTGCCTCCCCCCACCCTATACACTGCATACATATGTATCTATGTACATACGTATGCATACGCACAGATCAGTGAGCACACATGCATATGCACACACAGACACACACATGCATACATACACATTGACATTCCTGTCCCTGTCTGCCTACCTGACGATCCTAGCATTTGACTGGCTAGGGATGGGGCTGGGATCAGGGGACTGGGACTGGCCAGAACAGCGAACGACGCAACAAAGCGTGCGCACGTTTGTTGTTGTCCCGCTCTCTGTCTCTCTCTCGCACACACACAGGCGCTCTACTGCTGCTGCTGCTGTTGCCAAAATTTCGGTGAATAGTTTAGTGTTTTTTTTTCTTTTTTTTTTTTTGTTTGTTTGTGTGTGCTTTCGACTGCCGTCGCCCCTGTCCCTGCCCAATGCGCTTTTTTGTGCGCTATCGCTGCCGCTGCTGCCGCTGCTGCTGTTGCTGCTGCTGTTGCTGCTGCTGCGCGCAGTTGACGCTGACGTCGCTGCCTGGCTGCCTGAGGCACTCGAGCACTCTCTTCTTCTTTAGCATGAATTCAGTTGAGTTTCTACGCTTGCAATCATCAAACGCAACAAAAAGCCCAACACGCTGGTTGGCCGCCGACTGCTGCTTTCCCAGCGCTCCCGTTCTCAGCGTTTCAGTTCACTGGAAGTGAGCTTCCAGCAGCACAAGACAATTCCAAGTGATCCTGCAAGCGTCGCTAACGCAATGCAGCTCAGCTTCCACCTCGACACCAACACATGCATTCATATGCCTAGATACAATACATGCAACCGTTTATATGTGTAGACATACATGCACACATACATACACACAGCTACATTCGTACTTATGTAGCTGAATAGTTTTTAGTGCGTGTTCGGTCGGTCGTTCGGTTCGGTTCGGTTCGGTAATTAATAAGTGTGTGTTTTTTTACTCTTTTTTTTACATTTTATTTTTACTTGATTGTTTCGTTCAGTGCCAATGTTATTTGCATTTAACGTCTAAGCCAAGATCTCAAGTCAGCAGCGAATAGCATTTCTTAAATTACCATATTACGTATACGCAAACAAATTTCTACCTCAACTCAAACCAAGCCAAAGCAAATACAAAAATAAAATAAATAATACATTAAAAGAAAAAAGGCAAAAAAAAAAAAAAAAAACAGAATCTAATACCAATAAAAAACCAACAACAACAAAATGTTTGCTGTGCGACATTCACCTACAACAAATTGCACACATAATAATAATCTATTTCTGTTGGCATTCGCAACACTAATGAACTATTAGAGACATACGTACATATTTACATACACATATACGTGCACAGTTTGTTCGTAGGATGCCAGTGGCTGCGCACCCAGTCGGAAGGTATGTACTCTAAATGATGCAGCCTTTGCATTTAATATAGCACAGAATGTAGGAATGGAGGTGGAGAGCGAAATCGTATATGTATATACATACATATGTACATATGTACGTACATATGCACACTAACACAGTAACTGGGATCGCTGCTATGGTCTATTTTTAGCATGGCTAAAAAGTGCAGCGCACACACTCGTAGGCACGCCTTGACTTATTATCTGATAGTTTTCACTTTCAATGTCACACACTCGCACACATACATATGTATATATGTACATACATATTTATGTATATATGGACAAGCTTTTGTGCGCGTTGTGTGCTTGCTTTACTTTGCCTTGCTCTTCTATCGCACTGAATACACATACATAGACATGTATGTATGTATGCATGCACATGCCTAGCGAGAGAAAGATCGAGCGAGTGTGAGCGGGCGAGCGAGCAAGAAGGAGAAGCATAACTATCCTTTGCTAATTGAGACAAAGACAATGACGAACACACAGAGCAAAAGAAACAGATCAAGCAGCAGAAACCCGAAAAAACGAAATGCGAAATGCGAAGTGCGAAAAGCAAAAAGCGAAAAGCACATCGAAATTTGTGCACTACAAGTGTTTTAGTTATTTGCGATGCGTTTGCTGAATTTTTACCGCTTGGGGTGCTTTTTCGCTGTTGTTGTTGCTGCTGCTGCTGCTGCTGGTGCTGTTGCTGTTGCCGTTGTGGTTACTGTTACTGTTACTGTTACTGTTGTTGTTTATTTTGCAGTCGCTATGAGTGAAAAGAAAACATACAAAATTAAATCGTACTCGTTTTAATTGTATTTTGTCTCTTTCGCTGCTGTCGCGTCTTCTGCAGTTGCTTGGTTAGTTTTTTATGGATTGTTCTTTGATTTAGTTTTTTATTTTTGCTTCATTTTTGTTTCTATGTCACACAAATTGTCGCCGTGGTTTGGATAAATTTTTAAAGTGCATTTGTTAACAATTTTCGAACATTTATGCAAAATGTTGCATTTGTTGCACTTTGCCGCAGCGTAAAATATTAAACAAGCAGCAAAAAAGCTTACCCCGTCTCTCACTCACACTCTCTCTACCTCGCCCTCTCCCTCTCCCTCTCCCTCTCTCTCCCACTCGCGCACGATTGCCGGCAAATGTGAATGCGATTGTGTGTGTGCGAGTGTGAGGGAAAGACAAAATCAACGAATGCGCAAAAATACAGTTTTGGCTATCAAAACAAGTCAAACGAGTTGTATATAGAATAATATAATTAACTTATACTTTTGACACTAAAATTTATGCGATTTAATCACAATTATAATGCTTAGACAATGTAAATATAAAATGTCGATTCAAAAAATGAAAAACAAATTCATAAAAATTCGATTAAATAATTCAACTCTTACTATGTATATAAACAAATATGTATTTATATAAAAGGTGCCCATAAAAGTAGAGGAAAGTGATGGAAATAATTTGAAAGCTCTCTATGTATATATGTACATACATACATACATATGTAAATTGTTGAGAATTAATAATAATGCCAATATCAAACAAAATATAAAGAAATGCATATGTAATCTACTGTAAATGTCAATTTTATTATGTGCATACTTACTTAAAGCAACATTTATATACAAATGTCACAGATAAAGAAATAAATATTAAAACTGGTTATTTTCAAAGTAAATACAAAAATTAAATAATGAAATGAAATAAAATAAAAGCATGATTATTAAAATATAATATGTAGATTTCTAGCTTAATGAATTTACATTCCAAGCGAATTACTAATCTAATTCTTCATTCCTCTCTCTCTCTCTCTCTCTCTCTCTCCCTGTCTTTGTCTATTTGCAGTTAATTAATTATTAGTGAAATAGTCAAAGTGATCATCATCAGCAACAGCATTAGCATCAGCATCATCATCGTTGGATTCGACAAACGGAGCAACCACAACAACAACAACAACATCAGCAAAGTCGCCAAGCAGTGCATGCGTGCGTGTGTCTGCGTGCGTGTGTGTGTGCGCATGTGAGCAGCAAACGCAGCAGCAGCAGCAGCA
The DNA here is from genome assembly GCF_054131105.1 of Drosophila navojoa. Taxonomy (NCBI): domain Eukaryota; kingdom Metazoa; phylum Arthropoda; class Insecta; order Diptera; family Drosophilidae; genus Drosophila; species Drosophila navojoa. The sequence goes on along the minus strand of NC_142895.1, from coordinate 260,106 downwards.
GCGAGCACAGCACAATTTTTTTTCTCTCGGTGCAATAAAAAGCCGCCAAAATACGCAAAAAGGTGACCACGAAGAAAGCCAGCGTTGTTTCCACAGTTGACGAAGATAACAACAATACCAACAACAACAATAACAATAGCAACAACTACAACTACAACAACGCTAGGCAGCTAAAGACAGCAACAACAACAACAACAGCAACAACAGCAACCCCAACAACAACTAGAATCCCAACTCCAATTGCAACAACAGGCACAGCCACGGCTACAGTCGAGCTGAATAACCGTTACGCAGCAGCAGCAATCGAAGAGGAAGAGGAAGAAGACGAACAAATCAACATGGACGAAACACAGCATTTCTGTCTGCGATGGAACAACTATCAGAGCAGCATCACATCGGCATTCGAGAATCTTCGCGACGACGAGGACTTTGTCGACGTGACGCTCGCCTGCGAGGGACGGAGCATAAAGGCCCATCGCGTCGTCCTCTCCGCATGCAGCCCCTACTTCCGCGATCTGCTGAAGGTGAGTTGGCATCCATTTCTAATAGTGCGAGCATATCACTCATCAAGGATCACTCTTGGGAGAGAATCCGAACCACTATGTATTCATACACATATGTACATACATATGTATGTATGACTATTCGCCTATAAAAATTGCCCAAAGCATTTCACAATTCTGAACGCGCTCGAGCTCCCCCATAAAGATAAGCAAATATATCATCTAACTGATTCGAGTTCATTGAAACTGTGAGATAAATTGCACTTGGCTATGTATGAGTACCATATTTAGCTAGATAGAATTGCAATAGATTGTGAATTGTGATAATTTGAGGAAAACTTTTCAGTACCAGCTGGAGCTGTAGCTCTACTGAAACCCGATGAGTGTTTCATTCTAGTCTCTCTCAGTGGGAATGGGCTGATCCTTTGATCTTATCTTAGCTCAAATGAATTCTTCAGTTGGGTGCAGATCTGGCAGCACTGCAAGCGTATATATGTATGTATGTATGTATATTCATTTCTTCATTGATTTGTCAATTGTTTTGCATTGCCTTCTTTGGCATATCGTTGCTTGGGGTGCCATGGAGCAAGATCTGTTTGGATCTGCTGCCAGAGTCTGAGTTTCTTTCCTTATTATTTAGTTTTTTTTCTTTTTTTTGCTTTATGCGTTTCGCAACTTGAAATAAATTTTGGTGACCTACTTAGGCCAGACAATAAGCAAGATAAGGAGTGCAGAGATAGAGAAAGAGAGAGAGAGAGAGAGAGAGAGAGAGAGAGAGAGAGAGAGAGAGAGAGAGAGACAGAAACAGTGATCGGCAGAGAGAGAGTGAGAGAGAGAGAGAGAGAGAGAGAGATTCAGAGCACATGTGCCTCAGCTGTCTGTTGAATACATCCTGTTTCACACATACATATGTATGTATGTATATGTATATATAGTATATACAAATAAATATTACTCATACGCAGCGTTGATCAAATAAATCCATTCGCTCTCACCTGCCGCTGCTGCGGCCCAGTTTTGATGGCAGCCTAATTAATAAAACGATGGCTACACACGCACACACACAAAGAGTGTGTGTGTTTGTGTGTGTGTGAGAGAGAGAGAGTTGACTTTTGTCTGCCTGCAAATGTTGCAAGCATTTTGTTTGCTTGCAACGTTTCGTGCGCGTGGTGTAAACAGTTAGGGAAAAAGTTCTTAGCTGTGCATTTCGCTAAAAAATATGATGGCAGCTAGTTAGCAGGGGGGCGTGGCACGGGGGCTGCCGTCTTCTGTTTGGATTTTAATTTATTTAGTTGCGCAACAACTATAACAACTATAAGTATAACAGGCAACAATTGCAACAACTAGAAGAAGAAGAGCAGGCAGAGACGACAGCACGCCAAATGTCGGCAATTGCCTGCAACATTATGGGGCATGAGGTACAGTCGAGGCCATCGCAAAAAGTTTTGACTGTAGCTGTCTTAAAGCGGACCGTTATTTGAGTAACATGTGACTGGACCACGAGGCACAGCCCAAGATCCCGAGATCCTGAGACTGGGGAACAGCTTGCAACAGAACGGGGGCAACGGTGCAGTAGAAACTGGGCACGCCTTCCGGTGCAATCCATTCAGATCTCGATCCATATCAAATAGTGCGTCCCTCCCGAGAATGCTAGTCCGCGCACTCTGCATCCTGGAGCGAGTCTATTCATTATTGGAGTAGCCTAGTAGACTGCTGGGTATGTGTGAGTCGGGCATGCTCAATTGGAGCAGTCGTGCTTGTTTTTATTATGACATTAAAATTATGGAAGTCGTTGCCTCGTTTACCTGTCCGCCAAAACAAAAAAAATTTGCGACTGCATTGAAAATATTTGCACGCAATTGCGGTTTTTAGCGGGCCTCGAGACTTGGTTACCCCTTGAGCCCCCAGCCCCTGCCCTTACCCCTTCTCTCCTTCACATTTGCCAGCCAAAAACTTTGCCATTTGCATTGTTTGAGCTGTCATTGGGGTCGGGGCTGGAGGCTCGGAGCTTGGACTGTTGGGTTAGCGAATTGGTTAGTGGATTGATTAGTGGTTGTGGTTAGAGGAAAAGCCCTTGCCTTTGCCTTTGCCTTTGCCTTTGCGTTTGCGTTTGCCTTTAGCTTCAGCTTTGGCATTGCAGCAGAAATTATATAAATTACAAACTTCTCAGTTCTTAGTTTTGCTGCTCGGCTTGGTAAATATTCGCTTACGACGTGATTTGTTAACATGATAGAAAACTCTGAGTTTTGTACATTTTTTTAGACGCAACCAGACAAATGAACAACGCAAACTGGCGCAACTCTGAGAGGGGCAGAGAGAGAGAGAGAGGTAGAGAGAGGGAGAAATGGGCGATTCGTTTCTTTTGGCGCTTTTAGCGGCACCGGCCTCTGCTAATGGTTGGCGGCTCTGCCGTACAGCTGACAATACGTCAACCTTTTCGCGTATATGTATATGTGTGCCCTGGCATATTGTGTATACGACACGGTGTACCCTGTCGGCAGCCACGCCAAGCTGTAGCTTTACAAGCTGTCCGGCCAATAAATTCCGCCGAAACTTTTAGCCAAATGCTGAAACTACGACTATGATAATGAAGCACAACAACAAGAACAGACAAATAGACAAACAGGCGGACGGGACGGACGGGGCGGACGGGGCGGACGGGGCGGACGGGACGGAGAGGCAGACAGACAGACAACTGAAAGTCGTCATTTAATTTGTTAAAAAGGCCAACTAAATTCGCAGCAAACTGCAACTGCAACAATGCCAAGAACGAAGGAACAGAAAAAAAGCGACAGAAGAAGAGCTAGAGTTGGAGGAGGCAGAAGGGGCAGAAGAAGAAAATGCTAAAATAATTATATACCAAGAAATTAGTACAAAAACTTTGTTGGCAGTGCAACAATACGAGTCAGCCAGAAGTTTGTAAATTCAATTTGAAATACATACAACAACAACAGCAGCAGCAGCAACAGCAACAACAACAACAACAACAATAGCAACGTAAACAACAGCAACAAAGACACAAACAGACATGCTATAGCTAAAGTCCAGCCTTTGCTTGAGTCCGGCTCCGGTTTGGCGACACTTTGCCACTTTGCTCTCTCTCTCTCTCTGGCTCTCTCTGTCTCTCTCTTGCTCTCCGTCTCTCTCTCTCCCCCTGCATCTGTCTTTGTCTCTCTCTCTCTTGATCTCTTGCTGGCGTCGCCTTGTGCCTATGCATAAATATTTAATTAACTGCAGCGCATTATTTTAATTAGGTGTAAAACTGCAAAGCAGACACACAACAACAGCAACAACAACAACAGCAACAAAACACAATGAAGTACTCTCTGTGGGGAAGGGGCGTTGGGTCCGAAAAGGGGCGTGAGTTAAGCGCTTCTAAAAGCATTTTGGCTATTGTTCAACTGTGAATTGTGAACAGTTAACTGCAAAACAGTTAACTGAAAACTGTCTGCTGCCACGCCCATTTAGCAAAGACACACAATTTGCATCTGGTCCACGACGACTCGTACGCCTCCTCTTTTTCTCGTCCACTGGCCTTAGCTGTTTCTCTTCTCTAGGGCAGATCACTTGTCTCCAAGAAAGGTTTCTCCAGGCAAAATTTCTCGCTTTGCCACTTTCTCTGTGGTAAACTTTTCTGAATCGCAGATCCTTCATGTATACTTCACTCTGTCTGTCCCCATCTCTACATATCTCTTGCTCTCTCTTTCTGTCTCTATCTGTTGTTTCTGGGTTTCTCCTTTCGGCACAAACTCGTTGTAGGTGCTCGTTTGGGATGTGACGATCACTTGATCGCTGCCGTCTTGACCTCAATTTCACAATCTGCCTCTGCCTCTGCCTCTTCTCATGCCTCTGCCTCTGCCTCTGTTTGTGTATCTTGCTGTTATACTTGCATATAGGCCCCTATATACATATACATATACATATGTATAACGAATGTGAAAATAAATTGCGATATAGCAAACAAGACAGAGCAAGAAACGCTCCAATAAGCGAGACGGAGACAGAGCGATGGAAGCAGAGACAAAGCATGTAAAGTCAAGGCAGACGCTGGTATATAGGATCGTGCCTGATGCTGGGGCTTTGGCTGGTGCTGGGGCTGGGGCTGGGGCTGGGGTTGGGGCTGGCGTAGGGACTGCAACTGGAATTGCAACTGCAGCTGGAACTGGAACTGGAGGCGCGCAATGCGTGCAATCGAAATAATCACAACGACGCCGTAACTTGACCCAATTTTGGGGCCCTTTGTTGGCTTTTGCCGTTCGGATGATAAAGTGAAATTTACACACAGCTGTAGATTGGCGTTGAATGAGGTATGGGGGGAGGGATGGGGGCTAAGAGATGAGGGAAATGGGGCCAACTTGAAGCAGTTGGCATGCATGTGTGTGCCAGAGAGAAGAAAGATAGGCAGAGCAGAAGCAGAAGCTGAAGTAGAAGTAGAAGTAGAAGAAGGCAGAGACAGAGACAGAGACAGAGATAGAGACAGAAACAGAGATAGAGCCAGCACACACTCGAGTTGCAGCTCATTTGACATTGAGCCAATGGCCGAAGGTCATCGCAGCCAACAGACTTGATCTAAACGCATACTCCCGCTTTCTCTCGCCACAGAGCACACCCTGCAAACATCCGGTCATCCTGCTGCAAGACGTCAATTTCATGGATCTGCACTCGCTGGTGGAGTTCATATACCACGGCGAGGTGAACGTGCACCAGAAGTCGCTGCAGTCGTTCTTGAAGACCGCCGAGGTGCTGCGCGTCTCGGGCCTAACGCAGCAGCAGGCCGAGGACACGCACAGCGTAAGTACAGTGGCTGCCGCGTGTATGGGCTCAGCTCACTCTCCATCTGCCTCTCTGCAGCACTTGGCACAGATACAGAACCTCGCAAATGCGGGCATACGCACGCCACTCAACTCGCATCCACACCATGGCTCGTCGCTGCACGATGAGGGGGCTGCCACATTGTTTAGCAGCCGCCAGGTTGGCGGCTCGCCGCCGCCGCCTCCGCCGCCGCAGCAGCTGCCGCAGCACATCAACAACAATCTGCTGAAGCGCATGGCCATGATGCACCACAGCGGCGGCGTCGTCGACGAGACAACGTCGCACGCCCTCAAGCGCTTGCGCAGCGCCGACAACAACAACGGCCTCTCTGCCAACAGCAACAACAACGGCAGTCCCGATCTGCAGATGCATGCGCGCAGCGCCTCGCCCCAGCTAACGCCGGCCGACTTTAGCACGATCAAGCACCACAACAACAACAACACGCCGCCGCTCAAGGAAGAGAAGCGTAAGTACAACCCTTAGAGAAGAGAGAGAGAGAGAGAGAGAGCGGGAGTGCGAGAGAAAGAAAGAAAGAGAGAGAGAGAGGAGGACATTATTTCTCCCACTCTCGTACTTTCGCACTTTCGCATCTTTCCAACTGTCCGGCTCTCCCACTATAGGCAATCGCTCCACAGGCAACGGCAACTCGGGCAACGGCAACAACAGCAACGGCAACAACAACAACAATGGCAACGGCAACGGCAATGGCAACGGCAACGGTAACGGCATCTCCATCAGCGAGAAGCTTGGCAGCATGACGCCCTCGCCGCTGGCACGCGGTGTCGACGATGTCAAGTCGGAGCCGATGGAGCTGGTCTGCTCGAACAACAACAATGCCAACGCCAACGTCAATGATGAGCACAGCAACGACTCCACAGGCGAGCACGACGCCAACCGCTCCAGCAGCGGTGACGGCGGCAAAGGCTCCTTGAGGTAACTACTAGCTAAATGTGCAAATATAGATACTAAGTGCAGGCAATGGGGACTACAGAGCCCATAGAGTGCCTATATAGGCCAAGTTTGGCCGAGGAATGCTGAGTCCAGTTCAGTTCGACGTAGATGTAGAGTCAGTACCCTTCTGTGGCTTAATATTTGTTCTTCGTGGTCTTCTCTCTTCCGACAGCTCTGGCAATGACGATGAGATCAACGACAACCTAGCCACCCATCATGCCGCACAGCCCTACATCATGTCACCGGCCGAGAGCAAATTGTTTCCAGCTGCATTCAATTTTCCGATTAGCAATCTCGATCATTCAGCCTTGATGGGTGCGTAATACATTCGATGGTTCTCTTTGCAATCTGACTAATCTCCTTCTCCTTCCTTTGATCTCTCTGTCGAACAGGTCTTAATACCCAGCTACAACAATCTGGTGAACTCGCTGTCTCTCCACAAGGTGAGTCCGAGCATTTCTCTATTTACTCTATTATTTCGCTCTATTTGCGCTCAAAAGCTCATTATTACATTTTTTACATCAAATGCAAATATACCAAAATATCAAAAAAAAAAAAAAAAAAAAAAAAAAAAAAAAAAAAAAAAAAAAAAGAAAAACCCAGAATCAAAAATATTTAAAGAAAAACAATATTTTTTACGAAAAGGAATTAATAGAAATCCGAATATTTTAACGTTGAAGAAATGTGTCTGTATCATTTGTTTTACTTGAAAAAAAAAAAAAAAAAACATACTTACATCCGTACATGCATATAAATCGGCTATATATGTGTGTGTTAACTACAATTTGATTTAACTTTTGATTTATTTAAACACACCGAGAACACACGAACACGAATATATATATATTTGATTATATTTATCCATTCCATTCGATTTGATTTCAAAGTAAACCAACATATCAATCGTCTCCACTCAAGGGCGGCCCAGGGTATTCCGAAGCACAGCTGCCTGTTGCTGCTGCAGCTGGGCCGCCTTTCACGTGGACTTTTCATATTTGATTTTTATATTTTTTTCATTAGAATTGCAAAAACACGTAAAAGTCAACACATAAGTAAAAACTAGTTTTTTTTTCGTTTGAAATTTTAAATTTAAATTTTGTTTTGTTTTTTTTTCTTTCCTTTGCATCTTCAAGTCAAATCGATAAAGTGTACAAATTTTTTTCTTGTTTGATTGTTTCGATGGTAAATGTTTTCATTTTCGTAATAAAAATAAATAAACAAACATAAACGTAGGACAACTGCGAAAGCATATAAGGCAGCAGAAGAGGAAGAAGAAGAAGAACAAACAGCAGTCAGGCGTCTAACAAACATATGTATAACAAATGGCCAATGCTTATGTTGACGATAATGATCGCTAACGGTCCATGCAAATGATCATTGAGTTGAGATAGTGCCGAGAAAATCCAAGCAAAATCGTCTACGCATTAAAACCGGCTAAAACACTGAACCTACAATCCCCAGCCGAAAAATCCCCCAGACCCGAGAAATGTCTAAAAAATTAGCTAATAACTTTATGTGTGTGCGTGTGCTTGTGCGTGTGTGTGTGTGTGTGTGTGTGAATACATTAAACTAATTAACTGAACGAATGAGCATCCGTAGCATCAAGAGCGTTTAGCAAAATAGTGTGTGTGTGTGTGTGTGTGAGCTCGTGGCGGTAAATTTTAATTGCCTCTGTTATCCTGAGGTTAGGCCACAACAATTTGCCACGCCCCCCCGCCACCATGCCCAGCAACACCTCCGGCCGTCTAACTGTAAAATGTGTTCGTAAAAGCTTTGCGGCTTTGCGGCCGCCTCCCCCTCCCCATCCCCCCAGGAGAAACACAGCAACAAACACCAACTCGAACTAACGAGCCGATTGACGAACAAGCCAACAACAAACACATGCGTACACATGCCGTGGTGTTAGAGCTAGAAATGTTATATAGGCTAATTTACATACGAATACATTGTTGACTCACTGTACAGGGCTAAGCGTGATGCTAGATAATTTATGAAACTGTGCAGGAGCAAGGGAATGAAGGACGTGAGGTGTCGAAAGGGGACACGTAGGCCGATTGCAGACGTCTTGGAGTAGTTGATTAGGTCTGGGATTGCGATGATTGGGGGACTGGTTCAGTGTTCGGGCTGCTTTTATTGCCTTTGAGAAGAGAAGTGTGTTTTTTTTTTGTGTCTTCGAGATTTCGAGTTCATTTGGCTTACTTCATGTCCACACATGTCAAATCAGTATCAGTATCAGCGATAAACGATAAACTATATACGATATACGATATACGATATACGCTAATCTCGATATATGTCATCAAATAACATCGCTCTGTTCTATCTCTCACACATGCGCGCACACAGACACACTCTCTATTTCCTTCCCACTCTCTCACTCTTCCTCTCTATCTTGCAATCACACAATTCGCCAATCGTATATCGACATTGAAATTAGAGTGAATCCCAATTGGATATCTAATTAGATCTAGTCAGCTAAGCTAAGCATCGGCTAACTGTTAAGCAGAAAATATATGTGTATGTTCCTTACATGTTTGTTTTCTCAACATTTGTCATTTTGTTCACTTTTAATGAGTCTATTTCTTTGTTTCACGTTTCACGTTTTACGTTTCACGTTTCACGTTTTACGTTTTACGTTTTGCGTTCTGCGTTTCACGTTTTACGTTCCTTTTCCATCGTTTATTTGTGTGCTAATTTTGTATTCGTATTTAAACGCAATAATAAACCCATTGCATATTACAGTGTCATACTCTACTACACATACATACAAATACACACACCCACACACACATACCTTCAATGATACATACATAAACCTACACTTGCAAACATACACACATACATACATACATATATATTTAGTTGTATACTTAATGCGAAATGGAAAGAATGATTTATTTCTATTGATTACTCTTAGTTTTGGTTTGTATTTCCGTTTCCGTTAGCCGTAAACCGTTTAGCAATATACTTAATATAATTAGTAGATTAAAATAGGCTTCTTTGTTAATGTTTCGGATTCCAGCATCTATAAGAAATCAGATAGAGATTTGCATAGATGGATGAGGAGCTAGAGAGGAGACAAATAACGAAAGGGTTAAGGTCACAGTTATATAGAGATTGGATAGACGGTAGAGCTATTTATTTATCGTTCCATTACTATTGATTTTGTTGATTTCAGTGCAATTCGATTCCTTTTGTGTTTCATTCACATGACAACAACAACAACACTGAACAACATATTTCTGCAATCCATTTGATTTGGTGTCCACATTTTTGTGTTTAGTTCAATTCTTTTACCGTTATGTTTTATTGTAAAATGCAACCGCATTATAAAATCGATCGAATATATATATACATAAATACTTATATATATTATGTATTGAAATTTTTAAATTTACTTTTGTACGTCGTCGTGCTTGTGTCTAAAACTAAGTATACCACAATTCTCCAAAGCCAAACCTCCTGCGCCCCCTCCCCCGTAACTCCTCCCCTAACAGATATGATCCGTATATATTTACAACAGCAAAAGCAAAAGAAAAGCTTCAATTCAATTATATGTATTTGCATTGAAAACTAATCCTTTTAAATCAAAAACCAAAATAAAAAAAAAAAAAAAAACCAAAACAAAAACAAAAATACATTTATATGAAAAATTTTTATATATATATATAAATTGCAACTTTATTTTTAATGTGTCTTTCGTTGAATTATTTCAATAGTTTCAAATTTTTCGTTTCGATTCGTTTTCAAATATGGCTTCAAAATTGTCGAACAACAAAATTTTCACCCTGAATGAGTGAGATGCGAAAAGCGAAACAGACAACAAATACATACATACGTCCATACACGCACACACACACACATGTGTGTGTGTGTGATCTCCCTTTTATGAACATTTATGTATTTATCCTTGACAGTCCATTGGCATTATATACATACATACACAAATGTATGTACACGCACACACACACATACACACACAGACACACACACACACGCATACAAACGTGTGTATGTATGCCTTATGTACATGTAATTACAACAATATTTGGTCTATCTCCCCTCACGCCACCGCCCTTTACCCACCCCCTTACCCAAATTTTAAAGCTTGAGAATTTACTAAGTACAAATACAGAAGCGCACACAGAGTACGCCAAAATGCTCGCATTTTGTTGTGTGGCAGGCAGCCCAATTGGCCAATCGTTTATGAAGTCGAATGTTCCAATTGCCGCATATACAAATATTAAAGCTCATACACGCCCACCCACACCTACTCGCCCCTTGCCGCAGAGGCGCAACCCAATTGGCTAATCGAATTGTTGAGTTGTTATCTGTAGATTTGTGGCAAATCAAATGTGTTAGCTTGAAACAAGGAAACAGGAATGCGAAGAGACTCGAATGCATAGCTGAAACAACAATAAAATTGGCATTTGTATACATATGTGTAGGCTATAAACGTTCCGACCAGATAGGCTCAGATCGTACGACATATGGTACGCATATATAGCTGTTAACACACACACACACACACACACACACATACATAGATGTTAATCGGTGTGTATTTGTATTTGGCAGCAGCTACATATGTATGTTTGTGTGTAAATGAGGAGATCTATGCTGTAGCAAATGCAACTCTATACACACACACACACATACACCCACACATACACACACACACACACACACACACACACTGAAGCGCATACACGTATAATTGGTGAATAATTCGTATATATTGTAGTTGAGGAGACAACAACAGAAACACAAACACACACTCGCTCGCACACACGCTCACAAAATGGTCTTGGTCTACCCCACGCACAATCGAAAACCCCTCATATATATGATATACATATACACATATATATGTATGTACATATACAATATACATGATAAGACAGGTTTAAGCATCCCTCAAGTGTTACGGTTATTAGCGATTGCGAGAGGCCTAGAAACTAAAGCGATTCGATAAACATGAAATACAAATTTAGTAGGCGCTCGACATCACTTCTAATGCACACATACATACCATACCATACATACCATACCATAACATACCATACCATACCATACATACATGCATTCACACATACACATACATACATCTAATAATACCCAGCAGCAAAACTAACCATATGATGATAACTAATATGCCTATATACATATGTATATGTATGTATATATATATTTCGATAAATATATATACATATATACTTATACCTACTTTTCAAATAATACTAAAAATTTTTAACCCTCCTACAACAACAACAACAACAACAACAAAAACAAAAATCATAACAACAAAAAAAAAACTATAACGAAATTATGTTTAGAGAATATCCAGGAATAATACAACAACAAATACAATAGCAACAAAAAAGTATCTAAATTATTAAGAATTAAGAATGCATACGAATTCATTACACAAATACAAAATAATTACAACTACAATTACAATTAAGTAGCTTAATTAGTTTTTTGAAAAAGTGTTTTACTAAAAAACTTATATTAATTGTGCTTTGAACACACACACACACACAAACAAACAAACAAACAAACAAACAGATTTAAGTTAACACAAATACAAACACAAGTACAAACACATTTATACATATATATAAAGCTTTACGTATATAAAAAAACTATTGAATGAACCGCTTTAAAATTACGCTCCTTCTGTATATATATTTACTATATATATATGTATATTTGTCGCTGGCTCCTTTAAAATTGCGATTGATCCACACACATACACATACAAATATATATACAAATACATTTAAAGCTTAGAATTTAGTTTAATTTAGTTCGCAAATCGAAATTAACTAATTTTAAGTTGATAAATTGGTGATAAATAAGCAAAACAAAAAATTGTAAATTATTCAAGTTAAGTTTTAAGCAAACACAACCAGACCACATGGCATCGAATTGACAGTAATCGATTCGACTATTCGATAATAATAAACCAATAAATTGATATGATATGCATTGACTCGTATCCCTTATAACATCAAGAATTCTTGCACAACATTTGGTACTATTGAACAAATTATTTACCAAACAATGGAATGATAAACAAATAATAAAAATAATAATCGAATAATAATTGTATAAATGAATATTCACAATTGACTCGTATCCCGTATAACCTGAAACGAATTACACAGCTAACACTTCCAAAGGAATCATCGAATAATCCAGTTAATTAGTATGAAACGTTTGATGCGAATCGTCAGAAAAATGGAACAATTAATCGAATAATCTATAAATCGAAAAACCCAATGAATTGTAGCGAGTATTTTAGATTGCAGGTACATCAATCGAAACGCATTGCACTGCAGCACTTCCAATCGAGCTGTCTGTTAATCGAATAATCGATCTTATAATCGATTAACATCATTTTATGATTCGAAGGGATTAGCTTTTAGACTAATCGACTTGTCAAACATATTCATGAACACATTACTTCTATTGTTCCGCTTTCTGTTTTCTCTTGAGGCCAACCCTTTACTTTGGTTATGAAATTCTGATGTTGATTTCATAAATTTCACCCATTTTCCTTGCAATATGCCAAATTAGCAAAGTCTTGGCATAACAACGATAAATACTACATTGACAAGTGATAAGTGAGACACCAGCTTGGTGCTAAATTAGAAACCAACAGCCAAATCAACCAACAACAGCAACAGCCAACGCCAATTCTCCCCATAATAAAATCCACAATCTCCAAACACGATACTAAAATCAATGATAAAATTAATGCAAAGACTTATAAATATCAAAAAATAATTCCGGCATTTGTGTAGAAAACAACTACAACAACAACCACAACAACAAGAGCAACTATAATAACAACAGTAACAACATTTTATGCACAGATTATCAACAACAAAATCAAAAACAAAATGAATGAAAATTGCTAACTTGAAACTTGCAATGCCTTCAAAAACCGATAAATTATGTCGATGTCGATTGCTAATAATGAGTGAAAGGAATATATTTGGAAATGGTTAATTTTTAGTCCTTTATTTAAGTGGCACACATACACACATACATGTACACACAAACACATACCCAAACACAAACATATACACACAAGAAACGAAACGAAACGAAAGCAATGAAACAAACCTGAAAATTTGAATGCAACAAACAAACAAACGCAGAAACAAGCAACACACACACACAAACAACAGCAACAGCAGGAACAAGATTGAAGCTAAGAACTATTATGGTGATGGTGTTTAACACACACAAACACACACACACACAGCTACACGTATACACACAGGCAACCACACACACACACATAGACACGCAGACTCAACGGTACAAGAAACTGCAGCGAGAAAACGAAAGTTTTACCTCCTCACGTTTGATTTGCTACTCTTCCTGCTCTGTGTAACAGTCACGACTACACCAAACAACCAGCAACAACAATCACAGCAACCACAGCAGCAACGATAATGCAAAGAAACCCCAGCCCTTAAACTCCACTTCCCCCATTTGACCAACCAGGAATCGAAAGATAATTGAAAAAGTAAAGAAAATGGAAATACAGATTTCAAATAGCACACTTTTATGTGATTGGCTCGTGACACGTGACACGTAACTCGTGATTTGTGATTCGTGATTTGTGACTGCACTTTGAACTAAGATTCCGTATAGCTTGAACCCTATATCTAAGACTACAACCCGTGACTCGCGACTGTGACTGTGACTGTGACTGGAGGCGATTTGCCAGCAGAATCAGATACAGTTTAGATTTAGTCAAGTCATTGATTGACTTGTGTTCCGTGAGTCGTGACTCGTGACTCGTGACTCTTGACTGTGACTGATCCCTAGCTAGTAGCAATAGTACAGCTTGATTCAGCTATACGAGAGATTCGGATTCAGACAAATGTGATTGATTGCGACTTATTACCCGTGACTTATGACTCGTGACTTCTGAATCGTGACCCATGACTGTGAGTGTCAGTATATACCATATAGATAACTTTTCTTAGCTTCGAGCTGCATTGAAATTGAACAATCAAAGAAGAAATCAATTTATCCACTAGCTAAAGCGTCAAAAAACAAAATTCTTCCTCTTAAAGAAGATCAAATACACCCACACACACATACATATAAACAAATCGTTCTCTGTCTCTCTCCCACTCTCTTTCTGTCCCACCCATTTATGTGGGGACAGACAAACGAGAACCTTTTCAACTTTTTTGACCCCCTAAAAATCATCCGATGCAAAAACAACCAAACCAAAAGAAAAAAAAACAGTAAACAAAAATAAATCAAAAATCAAAACAAATAGCACAAAATTTTATACGTACATAGGCCAAATTGGTAAATTGTATTATATATATATATATAAACATAAATATATATATCTATATATATATTTATATACTCATTATATCAAATAAATCCAAAGTTAAATTGAAAATCCAAAGAAAAATTAAGAAACGTTAGAGTATGGGAAACAAGCAAAATATATTTAAAAAATTAAAATTGAACTAAATACAAAGAATCATATATATACACAATTATATATACATGTGCATTTGTATGTCTGTATATATAAGTGTATACATATGTACTTAGAAATTATATTTGATGAAAAAAATGCTTTGCGAATTATTAATGATAATTTTTCAATAAAATGCAGAAAAAAAGCAAAAACCTAAAAAATAAGCAAAAAAAAAAAGACAATTCGAAAAAAATATAAGAAAAATCTAAAATAATAAAAAAAATAATTAAATCCGTTGTACTTGGGCTAATGCGACGTTTTCTGACTTTCTTTCCTACCTTGTCGTCAGGTCAACTGACGACAAATGCTACAACTTCTACAACAAACAACAACAACTATTACCTGTCATACTCTGAACAAACAAACAACAACAACAACAACTGCACAACAATAAAAACCACAACAACAACAACAACCAATCTAAAAACAGCCATCACAAACGCCTCTGGCATATGTGGGCTAAATCTCTCCACATTCGCAGCCAATTGCAACAATAACAACAACAACAACAACAGTAACAATAACAACAACAACAACAACAGCAGTAGCAGCAATTGTGGCGGCAGCATAAGTCAACAGCAGCAGCAACAACAACAACAACAGCAGCAGCAACAGCAGCAGCAACAACAGCAGCATCAGCAGCAGCAACAGCAACAACACCAGTTGAGCAATGTCGGCAGCCAGGTAACGAATGGCATGCTCACCTGTAGTCCACCAGCAACCGCACAGCAGCAAATGTTTGCAGCCGTTATGGCGAATATGGCAGCAACAGCGAATGCAACGGCAACGGCAGCAGCATCGGCCTCGGCCAGCGTCAGCGGCAACAGCTCGTTGAACAACAACAATTCCAATTTGAATACATCGGGCGGCAGTCTGAATGCGTCCAGCGGCGGGGATGACTTTCGCTGCAATCCGTGCAACAAGAACCTGAGCTCGCTAACGCGGCTCAAGCGGCACATTCAGAACGTGCACATGCGACCCACTAAGGAGCCCGTCTGCAACATCTGCAAGCGCGTCTACAGCTCCCTCAACAGTCTGCGCAACCACAAGAGCATCTACCATCGCAACCTCAAGCAGCCCAAGCAGGAGCCAGCCAGCGCAGCCAATCAGCAATCGGCCAACAGTTACTACCACCAGCAGTTGAATCACCATCATTCGTCCTCATAGAATTTCATGTACTTTGACTACCAGCAGGCGGATGTCAACCTTTGAAGCTGAGTCGAGGAGTGCAGAGCAAAGTGCATATAAATACATACATACACACCTGTGCACATGCAGACATGTATGTGCGGGGAAAGAGCAAGAGAGTAAAGGAAATCATTGTTAAGTTTTTGAATGTGCGAGTTCGATTTGCAAATGAGTTTGACTCTTTTTATCATTGTAATCAAATTATACACACATACATGTAAATATCTATACACAGATATGTGCATCAGAGCTGCCTATCGATATGGATAAAAACAAGTCAAGAATTATTCAATATTGATATTTTATAAAAACTAAAATAATGAAGAAATCCAATAAGCCCTATTGCCTCGCCTACAAATCATGTGTATATCATCTAGATATGATCTAAAGATTAAGCTATTCTTTCGTAGGTCTGGCTGATAATATCTTTATATAACTGTCTTGTCTATATAGCGAAATCATTTCTCACGAAGCAAGAGAAAAAATTGTTTTATAAAAACTACAAAATAAAGCATATTAAGATATGATGAAGAAACAAGGTTACATAGATCTGAATGAGAACAAGGCTAAGTGCGCAGCACTGACCCTCTCTGTTGCTCAGTTCCAGGTAGAGGTTAGAGAGTGGATTAGGACTGGTGTTGCCTTGGGCAGCACTAATATGCACAATACACATACACACACTCATACACACATACTCGACATATGCAGAATAGTTAGATAGAAGAAGAGTTAGAATTGCAACAAGCATTGCCTCTGTATGTACTGTACGTACAGGCTGATGTATTTGTCCAGGGCAGAGATTGAATGAATGAAAGAATGATGAATTAAAAAAATAATTACAGTCTAGGCTAGTAACACTTAGTTGCCTTTTGTAGCTTAAGCCGAATCAGATAATGTTAAATATGAAAGATATAGATAGAGATAAATATGCAGATTCAGATAAAGTCACAAATACAGATACAGATACAGATACTGATACAGATTCATAGACATATATACATATGTAGATATGGCTGCAAGCAGCACTTGCTTTAAGCTATGCTCCAGTTATTATTCTATATACATATATATCGCACTTCACATCAATTTTTGTCCATTTGTCTGTTTATATATGAATATATATACATACATATATACATATATTGATTTGTAGTAAAAAGAAATGAAAAATTACAAAAGGTGCCGGTAGTGAATTCTTCAAAATGGCTTTAATAAAATTAAAAACGAAAAATAAAAGGAAATATTAAAACAAATTACAAATTAGGAATACAAATACAGATACTAAGTAAATTAGTTAGGCCTAAGCAGCGCAAATCAAATCTCAGTTGTGCAAATTGTAGCCTTTAAATCTTTGTATACATTACTAAGACCAAGATCATGATTTTTTTTTTTTTCGTAATTGTTATACATACATAGCATAGACATACATACAAGCGATAAAATTGATATGTATTTATATAGATGATATATACATGCATATATCAGGATTTGGTGACCGACCGAACGACCGACCAATGGAGCATGATGATTTATTATATATATATATATATACATATACATTTATGTAGGGATATAAGCTAAGCACACACATACACTCGTTCACATGTACATTCATATATATATATATATATATATATATATATATATATATATATATATATATGATATTTTATAGGTATAAATTAATCATTTTTATATCAAAAAATCGAATTACTATAAAAATTTTATTATACATACATTTATGCATAAATATATATAAAACCTGTTAACACGTAGGCTAAATTCTGTTTTTTTTTTCAATATAAATATATATATTTTTTATATTAGTCTTAAGAGAATAAGAAAAAACTTGTAGATACATACATACATATACTTATACACACATATACACATATGGATACATACATACATACATGTACTATGTTAACCGGATACTTTATGAGTGCACCTGTGTTCGTTAGACTTAATAATTTTTTTTTATTAGGTAAGACCCAATGCCTAAAGCAAATAAGTACACGTTCACACACACACACACACACACACACACATACACACACATACACACACACACACACACACACATACACATCGACATACATTTAACGTAGCTGAATGAATGTAAGCAAACTGCAATTGCAACAGAAAACGAAAACTTTTAATTACTAATCTAACAATAATAATAATAATAAAAAATCTACACAGAAAATGAAAATGAATATATTTTGATTTAAACAGCTCTTAAGTTAGGTATGTTATGTAAGTAAGGCTAACTTACGCGATGTGTGCATGCAGCAGATCGAACGAACGATCGCTCGACTCCGATCTCTTGCAAAGTTAGTTCAAGCAATCAATCAATCAGTAAAATCATATCTTAAAATCATCACCCATATTCTCACATATCTAACACACACTCACACACGCATACGCACACACACACACACATGCATTGAAATCTCTCTCATCATACCAACTGTTTGTTTGTTTACCTCGCATACAAATGTAACAACAGCTATTTGTGAGCGCCAAGGCCAGTGTTTGAAATACCCTGTGAGTGGAGCTCTGTCGCGTGGTATAGCTTAGCTGCCATATGCGAGGTGTGCTCGATAAGTAAGTGTGACTGAATCGAATGCACTTATTCGTTTCTTAACGATGACAAACATTCTGAACATCATGAGTAATCGATTATAGAATCAAACTTTGCCTGCGACTTGTGTATTTGTTTAACGTCACGCCTGTTTCTTGAGTACACCACGTCTATATATGCGTATCCTTGCTGCATTATGCGATCTTGTGTTAAATTCACTGTTTTGCTCCACTTGGAAAAACTATGACTGAAAAAGAAGGAGAAGAGAAGGTAGAAGAATCGATTATTGCGCAACCATTTATTTGTACTTAAGTCTCTCTGTCTCTCTCTCTCTCTCTCTTTCTCTCTGTGAGCGACAATTACTAATACTTATAAAAACAAATCAAAACAAAAAACGAACCATATCCCTCTACAATACTACCCATTACCCCTAAGTCCAGTCAGCATCCAGTATTCAAGTGTTCCCATAGCTGTACCTGTGTTCCCGAATCCCGAATCACCAAACAACAGCTGCCAATGGGGCAGCTCTTTGTTCTAATCTACAAATGTTAAGTATCAATCCAAGTGCCACACACACACACACACACACGCATACACGCACACACACACACACACAAACTCGCACCCATACTCTCTCTTTCACACATAAACCTATTTTATTAATTCCCTACATTTGTCAAAAATTCGATTTATGCAACATATGTATGTATACATATGCATATATGTATATATATTGTATAAGGCGTAACATCTAAAAAATTGTGTGTTTACCCGCCCTACTTACCCTGATGCACACCCCCCGAATGCCCCACCCGCCTACCCCCCAAAAGCACATTTGAAATCTGGTATATTTTGGTTGTTATCTTAACCCCAACCAAATCAATCGAATCGCATCACACACACAGGCAACAAAAGGTGCTGCTGCGTTTGAGTTTGAAAAAAAGAGACACTAGTGACAACAGAAATTTAGAGCGCTTGGTGCTCGTTACACCAAGTCAACTAAAATAACAAAAATTACAACAAAAACAAAAATATTACTAAAAAAAACACATTTTATATACAACAAATCAATCAGGCCAAAACATGTTTCAAAATTTTGCTAAAAAAAAAACAAAAACAAAACAATAAACGACTAATTGGTTTTTAACGTTTTCAAGAAAATTAAAAAAGAAAAAAAATTTACGACACATTCACAATTGGTACCGTCACCAAAATTTAACTGTCTAAACACTATTTGTGGTGAGTTCTCACGAAACTCACCACGCAGCAGCCTTAAGGTATGCTACAGAAAATCTTCCTTCGAGCGTAAACGAACGTTAACAACAACAACAACAGCAACAACAACAAGAAATTTCTTCGAACTCCACAAAAAAAAAATTTGTTTATTGAAATCAAACAAAAATTTGTTTGTGCGCCGCAAAAACAAGAAAATTTTCAAGTGAAAATGCAACAGCTAGAAAAATACAAGAAAATAAAATTGAAAAACAGTTTTTATTACTATTTTATTTACTCATGTTTTTTGAGAAACCAAAAACCAAAATTAAGAACCAAAAAGCGTTTTTTTTTTTCAATGATTTTAATGCAAATGCAAATGAAACAGAAACAAGCAAAATTATAAACTTATATTTCGATATACAAATAGCAAAATCAGCAAGTTTTCAATTTGGTTTTGAGCCTGGATTTGTTAGTGTAAAATAATGTAAAATAATAATACAACAACAAACTAAAAACAAAACACAAAAAACTTAACTCACTAGACAGACACAGACACAGACACAGACACAGAGACACGGATAAACGCACACTACTATATGCACGCGTACAACTACATGACACGCACATCCACTTATACATATATATGTATATATACATTTATATATATATATATATATATATGTGTGTGTGTGTGTGTATGTGTTGGAATGTATGTGTGTGTGTATGTATATGTGAGTGTTCGTACAAAAAAAAAAAACGAACATGAAAAACATAAACAACCAGAACAACAACAACCAGAACAGCCAGAAGAACAACAACAACAACCAGAACAACAACAACAATAGAAACAAAGTCAAATATACAGAAAAGTCACTATTGTCTCTTTTTTTCTTCTCTTCCTATATGACGTATAGGTGGCAGCACCAGCCTACTCAGCGGCGTCATAGTGCCCGGTGGTAGTGACAACCCTAGTAATAGTAGTAACAACCAACAACAACAACAACAACAAGTAGAACAACAGCCAACATCACAACACCAACTCCAACAACAACAACTCCAAATCCAACAACAACATCATTCCACACTACATAACCCACAACAACAACAACAACAACTGCACCAAGAACGTGAACGAGACCGAGAACGTGAACGTGAACGCGAACGTGAACGTGAACGTGAACGTGAGAGAGATAGAGATAGAGAGCGTAGCAGCAAGGCGAGTGATCTACACAGCAACAGCGAGCGCAGTCTCTCACGCTCATCGCAGTGTGGCATCAGCGAGGGCATGGCAATGCACAGCAGCAGCGCAACTCCGTCCCCGAATGCCAGCTACAAGCGCGAAAGGGAACGAGAAAGGGAGAGGGAGCGGGAACGGGAACGGGAACGGGAACGGGAGCGGGAGCGAGAGATTGAGAGAGCACGGAGCAATACGCCGGGTGCAACACCCCCGCCATCACAGACATCATCGCATCACGGACATCCAGCACCACCGCCGCACTTTAGTCAACATCCGCTGGCAATGCTATCGAGCCATCACCAGCATCAGCTGCATTCGCACCACGAGCTGTCGCCTGGCGCTGCCCATGCGGTGGTTGCTGCACATCATGCGCATGCTCTGGCCCGCGCCGCCTCGCCGCTTGTGGACCGCCACCACTTATTGCATCAGCACCATCGGCGCGCCTCGCTATCGCCCTCGGCGTCAGTCAGCAGCGGCGGCGGCGGCCGCGGATCCGCCGGCAATGCGGCCAGCAATTTGCTGAGTTCAGCGCGCGCCAGCGATGTGGCGCAGGCCAACCGCCTGCTCCTGCCATTGCCGCTGAATGCGTGCCATCGCTGCGATGTGTGCGGCAAGCTGTTGAGCACGAAGTTGACGCTGAAGCGGCACAAGGAGCAGCAGCATCTGCAGCCATTGAACAACGCCGTCTGTAATCTGTGCCACAAGGTTTTCCGCACGCTCAACTCGCTGAACAACCACAAGAGCATCTATCATCGTCGGCAGAAGAATCACCACTCGTACTTCCATCACAGTGGCGGAGTCGTTGGCCAGGCGGGCAGTCCCGGCAGTCGGCTGCATCAGTCGCTCAGCTCGCTGACCGCTGTAAACAACAGCGTCGGTGGCGGTGGCGCCGGTGGTAATGCTGTGGCTGCTGCCGCGGCTGCCGCAGCGGCTGCTGCGGAGCTGCTGCTGTCGCCAATTGTGGGCGCCGCTGCTGTCGCTGGGGGTACGGCAAGCTCGACGCTGCAACTGGCGGCGGCGCATCAGCAGCAGCAGCAACAGCAACAGCAGCAGCACCAGCAGCAGCAGCAGTCCTCGCCGAACATAGTCAAGCCATGCATAGACTTCTTATAAGATCAGCATCAACTCTTGCAGCAGCTGTTCCATGTTGCGCTCAACAACTCAGCAGCAGCAGCGGCGGCAGCATCGGCCTGCCAGCCCCAACCTGGCGATTACGTCGGCCAGCAGGTGGGCGCCACGCCAACGGTTGACCTAACCCAATTGGACCAGGGCAGCGGTGGCGTCTATGCGGCGGCGGCCGCAGCAGCGGCAGCTGCAGCAGCAGCGGATGGGGGAGTTCCAGACCTGCGTGCCCTTCATCTGCATCAGCAGCAGCAACAGCAACAGCAACAGCAGCAGCAACAACAACACGGTCATTTGGCCCATATGCATCCACACTCCCACTCCCTACCACACCCACACCCACACCCACAACAGCATCAGCATCAGCATCCGCACCAGCATAGCCATACTCATGCCCAGCATCATCATCGCTATGAACGAATGAATTTATTAGACCAATAAGCAGAGCGATAAAATGAATACTACACAAGCGTGACGTCATCGACGGTGAGCCCGTTCACATAATACACACATACTCACACACTCATAGGAAATCGGAGGATATAAAACAAAAGAGGAGGGAGAGAGAGAGAGACGAAAGAAGATAACGGATGATCTACTACTGAATGCAAACGCACACATTGAGGAGGACATAGCGGATAATCTTGTACTGAATGTATATACATAGATATACACGTATAAATATACATAGGTATATAGACGCACACGCCCACGCACACACACACACAAACACATACATGCACAATTGCATACACTTTGGATCTCAACATGGCGGAAAACTGCAATAATTAAAATTAAACAAAACAAAAACAAAATGTTTCGACAAACAACAACTATAATCGAACAACTAAGAAGGAAAGGATGTGGAAGAAAAATAAGATAAAACATGTTTAGGCAAATGAATGAAAAAACTGTGATTTTTTACAAAAACTTGATTATAAATATAAAAAGAAACAGAAAAACAAAAATGAAAATGAAAAAAAAAAAAAAAAAAAACGAAGAAACAACACAATTAACGTCTTAAAAAAGGATGCGATAAAAAAATTATAATTAAATAAAAATGAGAGCGCGCAGATTTTTTTTAATGAAAAAAATGAATTTGGCTAAGCCAAAATGCAATAGCTTTTTTTTTTCTTTAAGTATAGGAAAACTGAATGAGAATAGCGTGGAAAACGAGGGAAGCGTAAAAGACTGTTAACGAAACAAACGATGAAACAGACAGACACAACACACACTCATGCATGCACATGCTGCATTCATTCATAAGCATAAGAATAATTTACCTCTTGAGTATTAATCATATTATCCGCAACACTCACACGACAGAGAGACACATAGATATGATAAATGATTCATACGACAGGCCCACAACGAACAGCAGTATGTATATATATATATATATATATATATATATATATATATATATATATATATATATATATATATATATATATATATATATATATATATATCTATATATACATATGTACTTGAATAAGGTTGATTTGTCACCATTGTAGCAGCTTCCATATTCCTAAATGGCAAACAACAAACTGAATTTAGTATCTCATACACAGTGCTTTACAAACACTACTTACTCACACACTACTTTACAACACTAGTTACTTTAACACTTTCCGTTTTGACAATACTGCTTGTTGGTCGGCAACAGCAAAATATGCAACATACAACATGAAACATATTAACTAACATTCAATGTACAACAAACTATCCACGCGTATGCTCAATTTTTTATTTTATTTTATTTTCATATTCATATAGATGTATATATATAATATGTATGTATATACATTCTTTTTTAACATTTTTTTTAAACATACTCACAAAATGATATACATATATATATACAATATACTATATATATACATACAAGCATTTAGACTTAAAATCTATGTAAAAACAAGAAGAAAAATAGATATATCCATATATTATATACCACTCGTAGTAGTATTTAATCTTAAGAATAACTGTGTGTGTTTTTTTTTTTTTTTTTTTTTTTTTTTTACACACTGAAAACTATGGAAATAATAATTATGCATATGTGTAAAATATATCAATAATAATAATGGAGAGAATGTATACATCAATGCATATATCAGATGTACATGTTTACACATAAGAAAAGCATTAGTCGATCTTAAATTTATTCGAGAAAAATGCTATGTATAAGTTGCACATCCATCAAAGTAGTATCTAAAATCAATAATTGAAATTGTATAAAGCTCTGTATATAGACAGATATAGCTACGTAAACTACACACAACGACGGATTTTACATTTTGTAGCCTTTGATCATCAAATTGATTCGAAAATAAACCAAAATTTTATTTAACAATATATATGCATGCATATGTATGTATGCGTGTATATTGAGGACTTTTGACAGAGGTTTTCTTAGGTTCAAAACGGATAGAGTTAGAAGGACTGATAGTTTTTAGGCACAACCCAAATGGCAAATTGCAAATTAATCCAAAATTACTATAAGAGATCTAAATTATGTTCTTACATGTTTATTGACGTGGCGTAGAAGAAGAAGAAGTACGGCAATTAAATTGCCCATCCCAGCGGGACGATGTGTTTTGTTTCTAGTAACTCCCCATTGGCACATACATACATATGTATATTTGGAAAAGATACTGAGCGAAATGGAGCTCATGAATGTATAATCAAAAGAAATTCGGACTAAACGACGTATTTTTAGACTTTCATTTGCATTACATATTGATTTTTAAAGACTGAACTTTTGAAGTATCCTTAAAACAAAACAACAAAAACAATTGAAAGCAATTGAAAGAGGAAGACGAGAAGAAGAACGAATAGCATTATTGATAAGCGTGCAATTTCGGAATAGTCGACGAACAACGTGAATACTGTACATCATTTAACCCTTTGCTTACTCTTATCAGTGCATACATATGTATATAAGAATATTGATATGAACAATGTATGCATCAGATGAAGTACATCTACATTTTAATGTTCATAATTTTCTCTCTATACATGATGTACATGGAAAGCAACATATGTAAATGTATATACGTACATACTTACATTTATACATACATATATGCATAATAAACATGTAGACCGTGTAGTGAAATTTTATTTTTTATGCATTTTTACATACAATAGCTATATCCATATGAATGTGAACGGTACTCGGTCAGAGAGTGAAAACTATTTTTTTTTTTTTGGCACAACGAAAAGTCTGAGAAATCGTTTTAATTTAAATTGCATAGTATAAATACATAACTGATGTTTATACTATGCTACTATTATTGTAATTATTATTATCATTATTATTATTATTAATAATTCTTATTTTGTATACCAAATTTTATGAACACAAAGTTTTAGGCATTATAAATAAGTTTACAAAAACAATAAGAGAACCTTCGATTACGCAGGAATGTGATTGATTGATTGATTGTTGACTGATGGCTCAACCATTACAGCCTTATCGCAAGATATATATATCTTATTACCTTTTATTCTGAAATTGTGTCATAAGCATTTCAATTAAATACATTTTTTTTCACATAGCAAATGCCCAAAAAAAAAAAAAAAAAAAAAAAAAAAAAAAAAAAAAAAAAAAAACATTTATAAATAAATAAATAAACACAATGAAATAAGTGGAGAAAAAACCATGAGTGTAAATATCAAACAGCAAATACTAAAAGGATGTTTTATTTACAGCTACAGAAACAAAAGATAAACAATAGAATATAAGATAAATGCATACTTTTAATACAGTTTACATCAAGTCTACATACCTAGTTCATAGCCGTGTACAGACATATATATATATATATATATATATATATAAGTCAATTTGCATAATGCTCTCCACTTTTATGATTATAAACGATGCATAGACAGAAACAAAAACATAGAAAGAAACTTCAAAAACTATATTTCAATTATTGTATTTTTATTTATGTTAACAGGTTACTCCATAACAAAACAAAAACATAAATATATCTATATAAAATTAAATAAAGAAAATTACACAGTATTCATGTTTTGAGCTAATCCAAGCTAAAATAAAACCATAAGGCATCAAAAACAAAAAAACAACTAAGCATATAAATATCATACTCGAAAAACATTAAAAGAAACATTAACAGTAATAGAAACAGAAACACTAACAGTAATAATAGCAGTGACCGTAACAGTAAGAGCAATGAAAACCATAGTAAATATGTTCTCTGCTTTGAAAAAGAGCAAAAGGTAATAAATGAGTACAGTTTCGTTTCTCCATAGTTACAAAAATGCTTCTCCCAGTCCAGTCTAAGCAAAACAATATAAGTACATACATATGTATATATACATATATGTTTATTCAATGAAACATTAGCTCCAAGCCGCACTCTTTATCACATATATAAATATATTGCTTACGATAAACTACAATTACAGTACTACAATACATCCCATAGACAAAGCAACTACAACAACTTAAATAGAGCAATAGTAACTAACAACAACAACCGATATCATATACTACTACTTGAGTATAAACGTAATCTATGAACATTCATAAAAAAAAAACTGCAAAGAAAGGAAATCGAGTGAGAGAATAAACAAAGTTTGGGATTTGGGATAGAAAAATATCAAAAATAGTTCAACAAATGCATAACAGTAACACTAACAGAAATAGTAACAGTAACAGACCAGTAACAGTGACAGCAACGGCAACCGCAAAGCAATAGAAAATATTTGTTCTCTGCACTCGACTGTCCACTGAAATAATACATATACTTTATGTATCGCAAACATATATAATTGTATTAATGAATACAGTAAACAGTATATATATGCATACAGTATATATATACAATCAATAGATTAATAAACGTAACTTGGATTCATTTACACACATTCATCTCTCTACTGCAATTAAGGTAAACTCTTGAGTTTCTGCTTCTGTTCGAAAGAAAACCTAATTCTCAGCGTTTGTATATATGATAACTGAAACCTATTTCAATAGTCATTTAGTAAATGAGAAAAAACTAAACACAAAATAAATATATTAATTTCGATTAAGGAACAAAATAAAATACTTTTATGTAAATGTCAAATAGACAAACCTTACGGAAAGCGAAAGAATGAAATTGAAAACCAAACTGAGAAATCCTTTAATTCATAAATTCGTAAAGTTTATAACGAAAACGAGAAAATGAAAGTAAATATTTTCATAAAAATAAAAACAACAACAAACAATGTGTTATTATTTAAATAAAAATTTAATGTGTACATAAAATGCAACTTGCCACAACTTGCTTTCATTTACCTTCAACCATGTGGCTCATCTGCTCAGCCGGAGCCCAGGCGAGCTGACCAGCTACATACATATGTATATATGTATGTGTATTCCGATAGCTCTCAAGTATTGCTATGCTAGGCCAACCAATTTGAGAGCTAATAGTTGTTGCTTTATACCTATGTTAGCCAAATGTGCTTTTGGACTTGGGTAGATTGAGGCTTTTACGGGCGAGGCTTGACCAAAGAATGCCTTTATCCGTGAGCGTGTGCGTGTGTGTGCGTTTTAAATGGGTTTACGTAACTAAAATCGTTTTGAGCTAGTACATACATATGTCTGTATGTACGTTGTCATGCATTCCCATCATCTCTAGGTATACATTCTCTCTCACTCTCTTTCTTTCTCCTTCTTCTTCTTTCTTCTCTATATCTCTCTCTATTTTTATCTCTATCTCTCTCTCGTCATACTTACTTTCCTCTCCTCTTTTATGTCACTTTGTGTTGTATGTGTACGTTTATATATGACAGGGTAAACATATACATATACAGTACTATATATATATATGTATATATATACATATGTATATTTTTATATATGTGTACATATATATGTATGTAAGCACTGCACTAACAAAGTTGAACTATTATACGCTCATCAATGTAACTATGTCTATGTCTTTATTGTTCAAGTGAATGGTGCGCAGAGCCTTATCTAATCCATTGCACTAAAACGAGTTACTTTTAGCCTAAAGTCTCTACTTACATGCCATATACACGAACACATATTACTGCCATCTCTATATGCAAAAGCACATTATACAAATACCTACATTGTGTTAAACGAATTTGTTGGCCCCATCGTTCCACCGGTACCTGCCCTAGTTCCCGTCCCCCTCCTCGTTCCCATCTACAAGTTTCACTTCAAAAATATATTAAGGTACAATGATTTAATGTTATAATTTTCATATTGTTATCTATATTATTTGTGCAACGTATATATATACATGCATATATGAATATATATATATATATATATATATATATATATATATATATATATATATATATATATATATATATATATTCATATATGCATGTATATATATACGTTGCACAAATAATATAGATAACAATATGAAAATTATAACATTAAATATATTATTATTATATATATATATATTATTATATATATATATATATATATATATATATATATATATATATATATATATATATATTCATATATATGTGCATATATAAAACTAAAAATAATATTTGAAGCTATATTTTTATTTTTTGTTGTGCAATTCAAGTCATAAACAAAGGAATATGTTGATAATTTTACACACGCGATATATGTATATACATATGTATATCTCGCGTTATCCCCCAGTATATGTCTCACGTATGCCCCTACCTACACACACATTCATTCATACATTTACATCCAATAACTTAATCCTTGATAAGTTTAATTCAAACCAAAAGTAAAATGAACGAAGTAAGGAAAACTAAATATAGAAAATTAAACGCAAATACCTGAATGAAATATCAAGCAAACTATCACCTATATATATATATATATATAACAATATATACAAAAACCATCAAACATCCAAAACCAATTTACAGGAAATTCACCCAAGAAACTGTTCTCATGCCAACTGTGCGGTAAGCTCCTCTGCTCGAAAGCCTCACTTAAGCGACACATTGCCGATAAACATGCCGTGCGACAAGAGGAGTATCGTTGTGCTATCTGTGAGCGGGTGTATTGCTCTCGCAATTCCCTAATGACGCACATTTATACCTATCACAAGTCTCGGCCCGGCGAAATGGAAATGAAGGACATTAAGCTATATAATCAGTTCAATTCGTCTATCTGAGACTTAACATCCATGTCTGGGTTAACAGCAACAGCAATGACAACAGCAGCAACAGCAACAACAGTTGCTCAGAGTGCGAAAAAAACCGTGACAAAATATCAAAACAAATATCTGAAAGCCAAGATCAATGCAAATCCATTTCATTCGAACAAGTACAGCAATAGCAAAAACAATAATATAACTATCCATGATGTAGAATTCGATTACCTGCATCATCATCAGCAGCAAAATGCAGTGTTGTCACACGAACAGCAACAATACAACAATTCACATTACACACAAGAAAGACAATTAATGACATTATACGATTACTATTTACAGCAGCATAGTAGAACGACTAACGGTAAAAACATATACAACTAAACCTTAACTAAACGTAGATGACTCGCAACTAAAACTTAAACTTAAACTTAAACTTAAAGCAATGCCATTCTGTAGTGATACATACGTTTACATACGAAAGACAACAAAAGGAAAAACAAATAATATATCTATAATTAACATACTTACATTATACTATACGTACATACAGACATACATATATACATTTACTTATACACTATGAACATAAACGAGGAAAGACATTTAGATCCTAAGCTAGATATAGTTGACACTTTAGTACACTTTTTTATGGACGTTGTGATGTAGTGATGTACACGGTGTACATCAACATCAAGTTGACCTATTGCTGATATATGTATCTTTGTAACGACTCATGCTTATTGGACCATTTACACACAAACTTATAAAGCAGTAGCGCCCATGCATATACGGTGGCATTATTAACTTTATATGCAAGTGGGCAACTGCTTATACTCTGTGGCCTTCTTTATACCTCATACAACGTACTCGTAGTCAAATTTTGTTTTTGTTAATGCTATGAATTTGGATTAATGCTACAATCGACGAAATCGTAGGACGTTGCACAAGTTGCCTTTCTTAACTAACTCGTAAACTTTTCTAAACGACTTTGACTGTACAACACCAATACACTCATACACACGAACACATGCTGACACACTTTTATATATATACAAAGAATCGCTATAAATAACTGAATATATATCTATATATAGATATTTATATATAATTTATAAATGAATATAATAAAAACAAAATGACAATTGCCGCTGAACTTGTGATTAGTGTTAAAAGTGCTGAGCCCGCTCCACAACGAGATTAACAACGACAACAACGAGAAGCAAACAAGCAAGCAATCAACAAGCAGCACATTTATACACAATTTGCCGATTGGAGCTAGAGAGCAAAGTAAAGCATCCATTACACCCCCCAAAATCGTATCATCAAAATGGAGAGATCTGAGCTGAGCTGAGAGTTCACTTCACAGACTTCAAGCCAACTATAAAACGTGACTGCTACAACTTTAACTCTCCCGGTACTCAGAGTCCACTATCCGGGTGTACCCAAACGCTTTATCCCGGTACTCCCGGCTAGTCAGTCTTGCTAAAGGTTAGCCTAACAACTCTTAAAAACTACATTGGTAGCAAAAAAAAAAAAAAACAATGAGAAGATACGTAGTTAGTAATTTAAACAACATGCTCTGTCTTTGCCATTCCCTCTATCTCTCTTTCCCGCTTTCTCTCACTCAGTCTTTCGCCTCCCCCATCCTCTCTCTCTGTCTCTCTCTCTCTCTCTCTCTCTCTTTATATATATATATAATATATATATATATATATATATATATATATATACATGAACTCCAGTCTGTAAAAAGTGTATCACTCTATCTCTCTCTCTATATCCCTCTCACTACACAACATTTATCAGTTGTTAAATAACTCTCACATGCATATATGTAGAGAACGTTCATCGAGCCATTTTCGATAGTTTAATATATCGGTACTGTAAAAAGTATTCACGCAATTAGTTTAGTCAAATCAATCAATATCTGCAGCTTGTTGGCAAACACTTCGGTTCTACATCTCGCTCTGGCCTCTATCTCTCTCTCTTTCTCTCTCTCTCCGCTTTCTTTATATGTACATATGGATACATCTATATCTTTCTAGCTTGACTTTATTTCATAATATATAGACGAGCTCCCGATCTTACTCTCTTACTTTTCCTCGCTGCTATAGATATACACTACATATAATGAACCTACATTGAAACTACTATTTTGCATTCATCAATATATTCGTGTAGGAAATCTCCAGCCTAATACTCACCACTATCGCAATGTATAAATATATTCTCTCAAATCTGTATTGCCTGATTAATTGCGTTCAGATCTAATGGTTGCTAAAGGTCGTCTATTCGGTCCAGTCTTTAATCCCCTCCCTTTCTCTCTCTCTCTTTCTGTGTCTTTCTCTCTTTCTCTCTCTCTCTCTCTCATCTGTCTTTCCTCTGTTTTATGTAATTATTAGAGAGTCTTACGAAAAGATATAAAGAAACTCATTGCTTTACTTTCCTAAGAGTATATGTATATTGATTTCATTAACACTAACTGATCTATAAAGCTAATCCAACATCTGCATAGACATACATATGTACATACGTACCATACTCTCAATTTTCTAGCTCGAGTTTGTACCTTTAAGACCCGTTTGATCCACTCTCTATATCTAATAGGCTGTGCAAGTACTCGCAGAGTCGCCCTTCTACTCGCTCTTCTCCTGCTTTCATCCAATTCTTAATCACTTTTCTGCCCGACGCGTTGCTTCTGCTTCCCCCAAGGACTCTACTCGCAATTGTTCCCCATTTGGCACTACGACAGTTCTCTTTCAACGTTGACCGCTTTTTCTATCCCTTTCTGTCTCTCTCTGTCATTATCCATATTTCTACCGTCTCACTCTGTCCTTGCCAAATGCTCCATGCTTTGAATCAACTGTACAAAATAAGTTTCATAACCAATGAACAAATAAATATAACAAGCGGCGAAAGCAACAAGTTATATAACTAAACTTTACCTATTTAAGTGCTTGTATACTTCATTTTCCTTTTTGGTAAGTTTGCGTCATTATATGAAATATATATATATATATATATATATACAAATATACCAACTCTGATAAACACTTTCTAGTCTCTATCTCTCTACTGCTACTACTACTACTACTACTACTTCTACTACTATTCTTCTACTACACCAGCAATATATAACATTTGAATATTGAGTTAGGCAACAAGGAGTTGCTTCAGCCTTTCCTCAACTAAGCGAGGTGTGCTCAAAAATTTCAGATGTATATTACATATATATTTTCATACAGAGATAGTGATTATATTTAAAATAATTTTTGAGCACACCTCGGTCATATATACAGTCTCATGCAGCAGCTAACTGTTGCGTTCAGTTTAGTTATTAGTTCCATTTCCTTTAATACCAATTATTTCCGCCTTAAGTTCGACGACACATAAAAAATATAAATTGAAAAAGTTCTTTTCATTGCTTTTCCTTTGATAACTTGCTTTTTGCTTTTGCTTAAGAAAGACTTTGCTACCAACTTAATGACTAAGCATGTGCATTGCCGTGGTTTAACTTTGTAAATACATACATACATATACATTCATATGCATTTACATTTGCTTTTGTATTGCTTTCCTTAATTTATTTGTTGTTGCCTGCTTGAAAATTATAGCTTTAAAATGTTTATTAATCTGCACGTTCTCTTACCTGTATGCACCTGTAATGTATCTATCATTTGTATCTAGCTCATAGTTTCATTGTACAGCTTGCCGGATGTAAAAAGTCAGATTACTTATTGAGAACACTTCGTGTTTCAGTAAACCTGCATGCATTCAGTACAACTCTCAACAACTTGGCCTGCTTTTCATCGTATAGGCAAAGTGATCTAGTCAATGTTAGTTATGTATCTATAAAATACCCAGTAGTACCAAAAACTTTACGTATTGGCCAAAATTTAATGCATAGATAAACTATATATATATATCCTACTGTTATCTATTCTGTTGTACAAAAAAAAAAAAAAAAGGAAATCCAAAATAATCTGAAATTTCTTATTTGCATTTCTTATACAAAATATTCGAGGACACCTCGTTTCGGCTCTTGAGTCTGTAAAGCATATCGATTCTATACATAAAAAAAATATAATAAATTCACTAGCAATCTATATAACGCTTACCTATTATATATACCTATTATATATATATATATATATATATATATATATATATATATATATATATATTTAGGAGATATACTATATATATATAAATATTTCCCTATTTCTAAAAAAAAAAAAAACACATATATTAAAACAACTTGTATTTTCACCTTTTAACTTTGCACTTTTAGTTTCATTTTCTCAATAATCGCAAAAAGCCTATGAAAAGTAAAATTCTATACATAAATGAAGTTATAAGAATTATTCCTTGACTCGTCTTGACTAATATATATACATTTTTTATATCTTCTATCTATGTCCATTTCTCTCCACATGAAGGAACACTCAATATCAAACGATCCGCGGCCAATTCTCCAACCAGTTCTACCTCATCGCCGCCGTCGCCGTCCAACGCGTTGACTTCGCCGACCTACTCGCTGAACGGCAGCTTAGCTGCTGCCGTGTACCATCTGAAGACGTCGCCGCCGCTTCCGGGTGGTGGCAGCGGCAGCGGCAGCGGCAATGGCAGCAGCCTTTGCTCGCCCTCGAATGCGAGTGTGAACAGCAACAGTCATGGCAATAATATGAGTCCATCCAATGCCAATGCCAGTGCTAACCTGAACAACACATCAACTTCGCCCCAGTCAGGTAATGGGGGCGTAGGCGTGGGAGTTGGTGTTGGCGTTGGCGTTGTCCCAGTGCCAGCTTTGCCGCTGCGTATGCCCCCACCAACCAGTGGTGGGATCAACGAGCCGCAAGAGTGTCCCTACTGTCGACGCACGTTCTCCTGCTACTACTCGCTAAAGCGGCACTTTCAAGACAAGCACGAGCAGTCCGACACGCTCTACGTGTGCGAGTTCTGCCACAGACGATATCGCACTAAGAACTCGCTGACAACGCATAAGAGCCTGCAGCATCGCGGCTCGAGCGGCATGCTGAAGCGTCTGCTGAAGACGTCCGCCATAAAGCACGGCCTAGTTGGTGGTCATCATGCCCATCCGCACCACCATCACCATCATTCGCTCACCCATTCGCGCAGCAGCCTCTTCGACTTCAAGAGTGAGCTGGGCCAGCCCCCACCGGGCATACAATAGGATCTACGTTGGAATGCAATTTTTTAGAGAATTAGTGTCCAGATACCAGCTACAAATACTTCGCCCTCCCCTACACACCTACACTTCTTTCATAATTTTATATATATTTGTGACAGCGAGCCATAGGCTCCTCAACACAGGCCATTGTTCGTGCTCACATTTAGCTATTAGAGAGACATTAATGTGTTTTTTTTTTTTTTTTTTTTTTTTTTTTTTTTTTAAATATATATAAATATATAAATAAATATATATATATATGTATATATATATATATATATATATATATATATATATATATATATATATATATTCTTAATTGTATCTTATTTAGAAATTAATTTAATGTTATCAATTGGTTTTGTATCTTAAAATTATGCTCTCAAACTACTTAGTAGTTGAAGCAACGTGGAGACAGGTAACGTTGCTTCATGTGCAATACCTCAAAGCAAACAAAAGGAAATAATAATCAATAATCATTTATTACGTTCGCATCTAATATATGTGTAAATAAGCTGGACTATCTTTAATTTACTTTAAACAACACACATATTTTGCTTAGATTAAGATTTATTCATATAACAAAACAACAAACAACAACAACAACAAAAGGAAAGAGAGCGAAGGACTATACCAAGCTAAGAGCTAAGCAAATCAATTAGTCTTTGGGCAGAATTTTGGTAAATGCGTATAGAAATAGATACACATATTGGCACATATCAGGGCGTATACGCAATAATCTCATCGGAATCAAGAAAGAGAGAAAGAGGAACAGAGAGAGATGAGAGCTCCAGACTGCCTAAAACATTTGCGTTAGCAATTTTCTTGTTGTTTTCTTATATATTTTTTTAGCTTTAATTTTAGTTTAATATCAAACAAAAATTCTCTAAAAAGTCATATTCCAAAAGAAAAAAAAAGGAAAAGAAAAACAAGTTACAGTGCGACAACCGCTGCATTTTCTTTTTTAAAAGGATGTATATCTATCTATATATACATACCTAACACAGGAATAAAAGTAGAGAGAAAAGTTATATAAACAAAAACAAAGTAAAACGTTATCAGGGATTATATATCAAGTATCTAGAGTTAAGCAATTTTTTTTATATAAATATATATTAACACATATATATATATATATATATATATATATATATATATATATATATATATATATATATATATATATATATACATATATATAAATATTTAAGACGAATAAAATAACAGAATTG
The DNA here is from genome assembly GCF_054131105.1 of Drosophila navojoa. Classification (NCBI taxonomy): domain Eukaryota; kingdom Metazoa; phylum Arthropoda; class Insecta; order Diptera; family Drosophilidae; genus Drosophila; species Drosophila navojoa. The sequence continues at coordinate 224,396 of NC_142895.1, read as the reverse complement.
AAAACGAAAACATATGAAAAAAAAACAGAAAGCATACGATATGTATTTACACACAAAGCAGATTGGCATTTATGCATTCGCCCACATATGCATATATATACATACATGTGTGCCCTATATGTACAATACATACATACATACACATCTGTATGTTTATTTATACAAGCCGCAGACAATTTTTGCACATCAACAAAAACCGCTAACTAACTCAGTGATTTTCTACCAGTGAAGTACAAATATTCAGAAATTTTAATAAATAAAAGAAGAAGAAAAGGGAACCCAAAATTAATAAATATTAAAAAAAAAAAAAAACAAGAAAATAAAGTAACGAAAGTAAATCTAGAGTAAACAACAAAAAGGCAACAATTGAAATGCAAATCAAAACAATTGAGTTACCTTTATACATATATATGTATGTGTATATCTATATATATATACATTAAAATTTTTTGAAACACTCGAAATGAAAATGGACAGAAAGCAAAAATAAATGCTAAGTATAAGGCACAGCACATAGAAAAGAGTTTTTTAAAAATAATAATAAATAAAACACGAAAAAACTGTACAAAAAACTGTCAAACATTGTTATTTGCACACATATCCAAAAAAACAAAAAAAAAAAAAAAAAAAACTGTCTCAGGAATTTCTCACACAAATACAATTTTTTTTAATTAATGTAAGATTAAAACATACATTAAGGAACAAAGTTCTTGAAAAAAAAACAGCAACAACAAAAACAAAATATTTTGCAAATGTATGCGACATATATTGATGTATGTAACTAAAAAAGATGAAGAAGAAGCGAAAGATTTTGCGGTTTTGCAAGAAGCTCCCAGAAGCAGAGTAAAGAAAGTCAGGTAGGCAGTTGAAGTGGGCCTTTTGACTAGGTTCCGCTCTCGGTTAACTGCCAATAAGCTGGGATGCATCTTAACCATGGAGCTGTTAGAGTCCGATTCACCACAGCCACTCAGAGTTCATACTTATATATGTATGTATATATATTTATATATACATAGACACAAGAATGTGTATAGCCTTAGAAACGCTCCCTCTGTCTATCGATCTGCCAGTTAGTCTGCCTGTCTGCAGGCAAAAGTTAAACCATATGCTACCTCTAATGCGAGCGGCTCTAATTTTTTTTTAACATAGCTTATAAATAATTTATTGAATCTATCACTTTTAGCTCTACTCAGAAATAAACATATTCAGATATATTTAATATACATATAAGCGTTATCCCACTTTCTCTGTCTCGGCCACCCCTATTATTTCAGTTGATTGTAAGCTTTCCTTTACCTATCCCTTGCTTATTTTAAAATTTAAATTTAAATTTAAAAAGCCACATTTTTTACTCCTAAGAATTTTAAAAATTTATTTAAAATAAAAAAAAAAATTAAAAAAAAAACACGAATACGAAAAATAATGCAAATGAAATGAAAAAAGAAGAAAAACAAACTGTGATTTACAACAAAATCTTTGTGTGACGTTAAAAAGTGAACATTTTTGTTTTCTTTGTACAAAAATTCATTGTTTTGGATATTTAGTTTATTTAACTAATTTTATTGAATTATTTACTATGCGAAATTGTTGTTTAGGCCCCTCAACTTCTCTGTAACTGTGAACGCAAAGAGTGCAAACTTTTGTATTATTTTTTGTACATTTTTTCTATTTACACATCTGTATTCAAAAATATATGCTTGAATAAATCGCTTATAAATAAATGTTTTTTTTTTTCCAAAATTTTAATTTTTATCATATTTTCTTTTTCTGAATAAGCGAAAGAGAAACATATTCAATGAGCATTTCAAGATATTTTTAGCTTTCGTATCTTCTTTTCATCTGACCGCTCAATAAGTTAATACATACATGTGGGAAAGAAAAATCCACATACAATATATTATATTTGATCAGAAAATACAAAAAGACTATATTAACTCTAGAGAACTCTGATATGCAGGAAAGACAAACTCTGTTCAAATTTACAAAATGGTAGCAGGAGCAGACCATAGCAGATCCACACTCCCAAATATCAAATCAAATGAATATGGAATGTAACCAATATACTTGCTTAACATTTTTCGAACGAGTTTGAGAAAGTTATAAATAATATTCAATAAAATTAATGTAGTTAATAGCTTAACACTTCATTGTAATAATGTTATTACAACATTTATACCCTTACACGCCACTTGTGTAGGCAGGTGTAAATACATGGATGCATGCATAAACCCACTCACACACAAGCAGCAGCTAACCAGCCCTCTCTCAAACAAAAACAGCAATCAAACTCGCAGGCATATGGCAGAACGAAGAAGTCGCTGAGGAGACTGCGAGGCGAACCGGTGTGTTTGCGATTTTTGAAACATGCATATTACACACATACATACACACATACATAAACACACACTTAAATATTGTTGGAAATGCAACGCATATCAAATTATGAAACAATGAAAAACATGGAAGCAAAATGTAAAATGAGTTAATTTATCACACATACATGAGACAAACATTTAGATAATTGAAAATTATTAGTCAAAATTATAAATAAATAAATAAGCCAAATAAATTTGAAACTATGCTGTTCATTGATTTCAACTTAACTTTTCGGTATTTGAAAAAAATCTGTGATTACCTACAAAATTTAACGATTTAAAAATAAAAAACAAAAAACAAAAAAAAAAAAAAAACAAAATTTGTATAGCACAAATGCCACAATTCAACTCTAAATCAAATCTAACAAAAACTTCTTTTGGTTTGAATATATACAAGAAAAAAAAAAAAAATTAAATTTTAAACAAATATATACTTACATTTGAGTATGTTTGCTAAGTTAAATGTTTTTATTATGCAGTTGCATTTCTCAAGTTACACAAGTGGGCATCTAGCTGCCGGGCGTTACTGACAGCACAATCTCGCTCCCAGCTGCAACTGTCCAGTTGAGCTGGCTATGATCCAGATGATAAAGCAATTGACTGTAGATATACAGTCGTAAATCAATGAGCTGTAAAACCTTGGCATGACTTCCACATAGCTTAGGATGAGACTACTTATATACTCCGAATTCCAAGTCTGCAGCTTCACTATCGGTGAACATTGTGTAAATCTGAAATACGGACTAATACGAAATAAGAAAACTGCATCATAAATAATTTTAATTTTGTAATTCTCTTTTTTTTTGTGTAACACCTACATTATTCAGCGTTTTCTCTTAAAAGCAAATACAAATATTTATATTGATATATGTGTATGAATACATACATATGAAGGCATAAATATATATACATATATATATATTATTTTTTTTTTTTTTTTAGATTTTACTAGGATAATTGAGCTATATCTTCGAACACTTTAAAAGTCCGAATTTATATAAATGCTATATAAGAAGAATAAGAAAATGTAGAATACACAACAACAATTAGCAAATCAATTGCACTCACACAGACAAGAGAACAATTTTAATGTGTATGTGTAGATTCATACATGAATACACATGCACGAGTACATGAACGCATATGTATAGCAAAGAACGAAAGTAAAAAAGGTCAAAGTTTAAGTCGAAGTTATATGTACATGAATGAGCACACATACATTTATATGTACACATATGTTACATCTATATACATACATATATCTTGCATACATAGTACATACGTTTGAAGATACAAACAAACACAAGGAACCATGTATGTTGACGTATACTAATCACTTATGAATTATGAAACAATTATATCTACATGAGCAACAAAAGCGTAAAATTCAATATACATACATACATATACTTTGTCACACATACACACACACACACATATATATATATATATATATATATATATATATATATATATATATATATATATATATATATATATATATATATATATATAGTTATAGCATACTACAATTACATGTATACAGAAAACCTCAACTTATAAATAAAAGTTCTAAAAATTTCAAAAATATAAATATTGTTTTTCTTTCTACCAACCATTTTCGATTGAGTTTCTCATTGAACAAAAACCATGAAAAAATTGTGAATGCTTAGTCAGGATCAATGCGTCCTCAAAAATATTGCGGTCAGTCAAAGTTAAATAGTTGAATTCTTAGGGTGGTTATTTTAAAGTATTTTCAAGTAATATACGCATGTATAGATTCTAAAAGCGGATAATATAAAGTCTTTCATAGGCTGTTTTTCACCCTTTCTTCCGCGTTTATGTTATTCTAACGTTTCAATTTGTAAAACTAAATAGTATTCACGTGAATAATACATAATACCTTTTTCTTTGTTGTTGACTAACAGTTCTATTAGTAATTAATAATAATAATCTTTATATTTTTCGATTGATCATATGCTTCACTTTTATTTAGATAGATAACCATGTCAACAACGATGTTTATTTTCATCACTGACCAGAGAACAGTGTTTTCATATAACAATATCTTTTTTCAATAGTGACGTCAAACTGTTAAGTTAACAGGCGGCTTTGCATGATCTATTATCTTCAATATTTTACTGGCTGAACTTAACAGTGGCCTAATGGCTACAGCTGACCATATATCGATACACGATCAAAGTCCCGATAACTACACAGGGTATTTAAAAGTATTAACACGAATCAACACAATCACAATGGAGTTAAAGAGTGCTAAGTGCCTTAAGTACGACAAGTCTCCAAACATTGCTACTGACATAAGAGGGCTCGACCGATTTTTAAAAGGTGGTCTTCATCAAGGAAAAGTATACGAGCTGGTAGGCAAAGCAGGTTCCGGAAAAACACAACTATGGCAAGTCTCTTGATACTTATTGCTTTCAAAATTCACTAAGCAAGAGATTTTTTAGCATGAAGCTCTGCCTAAATATTCAGTTGCCCCAAAATGAGAATGGACCGGTGGCCAAAGCGATATATTTTGATACTCGAAAGGATTTTGATCCGGGCAGGCTGAAGGGTACGTAATTATTAGATCTATAACCGAGTAACATACATATGTTTTTCGGCATCTATACAGAATTGGCCGAAAAATTTGTAACACGCCCAAGCGTCAGACAAACGTCTCGATTACCACCCACAGCAACAGAGATGTTAAGAAATGTGTTTTATGTTCATTGTCACACTGCAGCCCAACTGGTAGCTGGCTTATTGAATTGCTACAAGTATTTGGCAAGGGAACCCAATGTACGCTATGAAATATTTGCAATGTGAAGAAGCTTGCTTACAAATTAGGTTTGCTTGCAGATTAAACTGATTATTGTTGACTCAATATCGTTTGCAATTCGAAGCTTGGAAAACATACTCGCACGCACGGAACTTTTGATGGAACTACATACAGTTATGCGTAAACTGCAGATGAAGTATAATTTGACCGTAAGTGCTGACACCTTAGCCTACATTTATAATGTTATAATAACATATTGCCTTGCAGTTCGTCTTAACAAACAATTTGGCTTGTCGCCGGAAAAGGCGACGTCGATTTGAATTGGAGGCGGTTTTAGGGCAAAAGCACGGTCAGATAATCAATAAGCGCATTTGGCTGATGAAAAATGGGTGTTTTTTGGGAAAAAGGTCAAACACAAAAAGGTTCATTTGCAAATTATCCACGTAGCGAATAATAATTAGATCAGATTAGAATATTAAGCAAAAGTTTAATTTAATTTTTGCTATCACGAAATTTAGTATGTTTACGTCATGTAACTTAGATTTGAAATATATAATTTGGTATTTTTTAGTGAATTTCTACTGGTCACACATTTTTGGGCGTTTAATGAAATATAACAAGTAATTGAAGTTCAGATATATTGCAAATAAGCCCATCCAGAGTAAAGATAAATACTATTCGAAATGGCACAGGCGAAGGCTTCGCAGCCAAAATTTCTGCCCCGTATTGAAAACAGTGCATCGGCGAGCACAAATACTTACGTTGCCACTGCCGGAGGAAATCCTTTTGAATCAGATGATGAAGAAATTTTCAGTAAACGAAAGATGACGCTCAATATACCGAGTAACTGCTCAGGGAGCTTGACAAACTTAATCGTTTCGAAGAATTGGCTGTTCTGTCTGCTGTCTGCAGAGGGACGATTAACTCTGCTACGCTTTTTTCTACCGCGTGCAATACCACCAGGCCGTGAGCGAACTGATTTTTATGCATTTTAATTACGTATGTACTACTGTAATTGGTAATTAATTACAGAGGCTGGATTGGAGAAATATTTAACTGGATATAAGATAACAAATATGTTTCTGGATAGTACTGGCCATCACCTAATTATTTCATTGGTGCCCAAGTCCCCGGGTGTATCATCCGACTTTTTGTATATACACAGCACCGAGACAACCATAGCACAACAATTAAAAGTGCGTCGAATCGAGAAGTTGAAAGACCACGAAATCACAGCAGTGGCTTTTAATATGTACCACGGCAATGAATCAACAACGGGCTTCATACTCCTAGGTACAAGTCGTGGCCTCATTTTTGAGATGGAGCTGGGGCCAGCTAACGATACGCAACGTAAACAGCTTTATGACTTAGGATTAGGTCTAAGCAAATATCCAATTAATGGGTTGGAGTTGCTACGAATGCCCAATAGCAATCGCTGGATAGTCGTTGCCACAACACCCGATTGTATTTACACATTCCAGGAAACACTCAAACAGGAAGAGCGTTGCCTACAGCCTATATTTGCAAGCTATGTAAATGGCGAACGGAATCCGCACTGTGAGAAGCACAAAACTGATTTGGGTTATTCAGTGCTACGATTCTTCGCCCCGCCCAATAGCAAATATCCAAAACAATGGGCGTGGCTTTGTGGCTCAGGTCTTCGAGTTGGAGAGGTAAGTGGTGAACTCTTATAAACTGAAACTAAACTTCTTTCTGATTATAGCTTTCAATAGATGCAAACGGAAGCAACGCGCTTCTAGGTGATACGTTGATAAATCTCGACTTTGAGAAGAGCAAACATATGTCTTATGATGAGCGACGTATAAATGTCCCCAAGTCTTTTGTTTTAACGGAGTACCATGCGGTTCTCCTCTACTCAGACTACATAAAAGCAATATGCTTGCTTAACCAGGAGATGATCTACCATGAGACATTTGATGAGCCCAGAGTGGGCAAGCTTTTGAATATGGAGCGGGATGCCGTGACCGGAGCCATTTATGTTTACACTGACAAAATTGTGTTCACGCTTCGTATTGTCCGTGAGGAGCGAAACATATGGCGCATATATTTAAATCGCGGCCAATATGAGTTAGCAACGGCGCATGCAGCCGAAGTTCCTGAAAATCTGCAATTGGTTTTGGAGCAGCGGGCCGAGGCTGCTTTCAAAGAGGGCTCTTACGAAGTCGCAGCCAATTACTATGCTGAAACCGACGAAGCATTCGAAACCGTATGCCTTAAATTTATGGTTCTGCCAGATAAGCGACCCATAGTTAACTACGTTAAGAAGCGACTGAACAAACTGACCACAAGTGCGGAGGTTAACCAAACTGATGCTGTAAAGGCTTTGATTATCTGGTTAATTGATCTATATCTTACACAAATCAATTTACCCGGCAAGGATGAAACTTGGCGGAATGAATGGCAAAGCGAGTACGATGAATTTATGCGTGAACCAACGGTTTTGACTATTACAAGAAATCATCGCACAGCGGTCCGACAATTGATTAACGAGCATGCGGATCCACATAATTTGGCACAGTTTGCCATCTCTATAGACGATTACGACGAGGTGATCGGGCAACAGTTAAATGCAGATCGGTATGAAATGGCATTGCAAACGTTGTGCAAGCAACGCGATCTTACACTATACTACAAATATGCACCTAAGCTTATGGAACGGCTGCCAAAGCAAACTATAGATGCCTTGATTGCTCAAGGTGCCAAATTAGAGATCGAGAAAGTAGTGCCTACTCTTGTGGTAATTGATACAAAAGAGCAGCGTGAACAAGTGATACGCTATCTTGAGTTTGCCGTCTACACATTAAACACTGTAAACGAAGCTATACACAACTTTCTCCTGCATCTATACGCGCAATACGATCCAAAGTTACTGATGAAATATCTAGAGATTCAGGGACGTGATGAATCCTTAGTACACTACGACATTCACTTTGCTTTGAAAGTGTGCACCGAGCTGGATGTAAAGGTAGCTTGTGTGTTTCTTCAGTGCATGCTCTGTATGTGGACAACTGCAGTCGACCTGGCCCTGGAATTCGATATGCAATTGGCCAAAGACACGGCGTCCAAGCCCCAGGACAGAGAGACAAGACGCAAATTGTGGCTAAGAATTGGTAAATTGTTAATCCAATTGTGCTTAAACAAAAAGCGAAAGTATATTAAAACTGTAATCTTGTAGCTTACCATGACATAAAGGGTACAAACGACGTGAAGAAGGCGTTGAGTTTATTAAAGCAATGCGACTTACTGCGAATTGAGGATCTGCTGCCCTTTTTCTCGGACTTTGAAAAGATTGATAACTTTAAAGAGGCTATTTGTGATGCTCTAAAGGTGAGGTTTTACTTTTACATTTTTCAAATTTGCTTATTAAGTTGAAATGAGTATTCCTACAGGACTATAATCAACGCATACAAGAGCTGCAGCGAGAAATGGCTGAGTCGAAGGAGCAGTCAGATCGGGTCTGCAAGGAGTTGCGTAAATTAAAAACACACAGCATTCGTATGGAGGCGCAAGACGCTTGCGATATATGTGATCTCATTTTGCTAGTTAAGCCGTTCTTTGTGTACATTTGCGGACATAAGTTTCACAGTGACTGCCTGGAGAAGCAGGTGATGCCCATGATCAGCAAAGATCAAAGTCGACGGCTAACGTTGCTCAAGCAGCAGCTGGAAGCGTTAATGGCACAAGCAATCGGCTCGTCGGATAACACAGCTGAGCAACTAAAGAAGCGCGCTGATCTCAAAACGGAGATCGAAGAAATCCTTGCCGCCGATTGTCTTTATTGTGGACTACTAATCGATACCATTGATCAGCCCTTCGTTGACGATTGGGATCAAGTCAACGTGGAGTGGGAATAGCAGAAGCATCTGTTATTAACATGGTGAACGTGTACATATAGTATTTAGACCATACATTTTGTTATCAATAAAATTACGTTATCTACTTTAGTAAAACATTGTATTTACGTTCTTCTTGAGTGAATTATATTATTGTATAATTATTTACAGGACAGTCTAAACATCTAGTTGCATACGTATTGCTGTTGATAATTTTGACGTCTTTGTTTTTTTTTTTTTTGTTTTTTTTTTAAGACTACATATAATTTCTAAGGGATTATGATACATAGGTAAAATCACGTTCTCGCATTTAACAGCTCAATCAGTCAATGATCTGCATCCTTAGCTCATTTGTAACAAAAGACATAATTGTATTGAGTACTGCCTGTTGAATGGATGCATTCTGCGTTATCAAAGGCACCAACATAACTAAATCCGTTGGTCGTACGTCGGCTACGGCTGTTGTCACATGTTGCACCAGCTGTTCGCGCTGTGAGTCAGTTAAGTCGTTCAATATAACTTCTCCCAGCGGCCTAAATGTACCTGTAATTTACATACATATGTACGTGAGCATAACAAAGACTAATATAACACGAATAAACTAACCACTGGTCATTTTATAGGCAGCGATTCCTCCTGCAGCGCCGCCAACAGCTAAGCCCACAGGACCCATCAATAGGCCGCCAGCAAAGCAGCAAGCAGCACAAATCGCTGTTCCTTTTCCTGATTGTTTTACTGCAACCCGAATATTTCGTTCATCGGCTATGATGGCAATGGCTTCCATTAGCTCGCGGGTATCAATTGGCATTTTAATTAATTCTTGTTTTCACTGTATAAAAAATAACTATAGGTTAAACTCAAATGCCTTAAAATATCCGTAATAGATTCGCTTATACTTCGGTGCAACATCTGATTCCACATCATGGTACAAAGAACAGCTACTTGCTTGTCTACTCGATCTTTAGAAAGAGATCGCAATATTAGAGTCAATCAAAATATGATTCATTAAATCCATCTTTACATTTGTATGAGGAGAGCAGATATATGAAATGAAACGCCAAACAAAAAAATACTGAATAAGTTCTTGTGCATAGTATTTTTTAGTACCATTTTGGTTTGCGTTTGTGTGCAAAACCACCCACGATTTGCTTGGAAAGCCTTTACACTGTTGCGTTCGTATTGTTGTCGATAACATACACTAATATCTGGTTTTTCTACATTTCTGATTAAAACATATACTTCTGTATATTTATTTAAGCAAATAATATATTGTTATTTAACGTACATATGTGCCTTACTGATGTGGCTGAGAATAGTTCTGCAATGTTGTATTTTTAGCATGCGCAGTCAGTTTAAAAGATAAAACCAAGTATAAAATGTGATCTGTTTTTCAAAAATAAATACGCTGATTTTCCAAATCGCAATTTCCGTTGATGCGTTACGCAGCAAATGCAATGATTGCCTTTAAAGATGTAAGTCACACGCGCATACGCGCTTACATATGTATATGTACATATGTATGTATATACATATATGCGTATATATGAATGGGCAAATTATACATACATATGTATGTATACAAATGTTCACTTATCTTGTTGTTGATTTTTTTTGTGTGCTTTAGCTTTATCAAAGGCATTTATTGAATATATTAAACGGCATCAAAGTGCGATCATATGCTTGAACTATTTGCTTTAGTACTTACATATGTATGTACATCTTTCGTACATAAAACCATGTATCATGGCATTAAGTTGGATTTTTTCTGCGAAATTGCAAAATTCACTCACATAGTATGATATGCTTACAATATGTACATATGTATGCATGTGTGTATGTAGATGTACATATGTATGTATGTATATGCATTTATGTTTACGTGCATGAGCGTGCGCCGCGAAAATATTTGATTACCAGAAATGTTCATATATACATATATGATAATATTTTATAAAATATGCCATAAAGTTCAATGTTTGTTCATGTTAAAAAAAATATTTTCAAATTAATTACAAAAGATATTTGTTTTTGCAATTATCTTAGGTGTGTAGCTCTAATCCATAAACCACGTACATATATGTACGTACATATGTATGTTATACATACATATGTATTTGTATGTATTTATTATCATATCCTATTTGAATAAAGCCTGCTGTGCCTGAAACTTGGGATTCGGCTGGGTGGTTTAAGGACTACATTGACCCTCGCCCCTTAACCTCCACTTAAATTAATGGCCGTAACAGCAGGCCAAGCCTTCGTCTTATCGAATTACAGCTGCGCGCTAATTATCTCTGTCAATATTGAGGGCGTACACTGTCAATATTTGCATGCATACATATTGTTTTTGGTTCCCGTTTTGGCTATCCGCTATCAGCAGATAATTATTATTTGAATTCTATTTTTACAGTTGGTTCTAATCGTAATGTTTGCTCACGCATGCGCGCGTCCGGAAGAGCTAGCAGCAGGAACAGTTCCGCCACAGTCCTTGGCTGCAACACCCGCAGCACCGTCGGCGCAGTTGGTAACGCACTCGATGGAGATGTCTGTCAGTACACCGCCACCCATACCGCATCAAGTGGTCATCGAGAGGCAAATTGAAGTTGAGAAAGCGGATTCCGTGCCCGCTGTAACACCAGTGGCTAGCACAACCGCTGTAGCGCCGTCGGCTACAGTCTCCTCTGAATTACCGGACTATTTAAAGAATTGTTTTTACGCAGAAGAAGAGTTGTGTCTTAACTGGCGGCGCCACAATGGCAGCGATGAGCCACCCGTGCTCGATCGCTTGGATATCTCCGGCGTTAAGTTAGATGATGGTGAAGAAAATATGTCGGACAATATGACTGCGATTAGTGCACAAAACGACAGTCTATTGCAGTCCCAGAATCTCCAAGCTCGTGATCGCGATGCGAACAGCTGTCAGTGCCGAGAGCATCCGACTCGAGCCAACTCGTGGTACTGTTGCAACATTACGCACATTTCGATGATCTCAAGTTGCAGTAACATATCCAAGTGGACGAATCTGCATGTGCGTAACCTCAGCGTACAGGCCATGAACCTTTCCAATCCGATATATCGATCGCTGCAGTCGCTCGCTGTTACTGATGGAAATATTATGCAATTAACAAATGCCTTTCCGCGTCATTCAAAGTTGAAGTGCCTTAACATATCGAATAATAATATATCAGACATCGCATCGCGTGCCGTAAAGGATGTGCCTCAACTGGAGTTTTTCGGAATATCGAAAAATCTGCTGTCCCGTGTTCCGAACCGCAACCAGAACAAACACATAGCTTTAGATATTAGGTAAGCTTCTCGTTTTACAAATTATTAAAATTACAAAGAACTATTTTCTTTAGTGGGAACATGCGTTTGCTCTGTGAGCCTCTAAACGAGATTATTTACGGTGATTCATTTAACTTTGTAAATCCGGAAAACTCTTTTTGCTTATATAATGCGACACACAAGTGGTTCAACTCAACAAATTTAGTGTCGGTCAAACAGCTTGAGAGTATCAAAAAGTGTGGTACCAAGTGCCCAGTTATTCCGAACTATGGGAACTGCTCTTGTAACATATATAATATGATGATAATACAGGGTGATCAATCTCGTACCGTTTGCCATGTGGATTGTTCAAACCTTGGCCTGCTTGAGCTCCCATCTTTGCTGCCGGATAATACGTTCACTCTAAACATAAGCAACAATAAAATAAGCACTCTTGGCGATCACTTCCACACGAATCCCACCTATTACAATATTGTCAAGTTGGACGCCGATAACAATCACATATCATCCATTTACGAATTTGAGGGCACAAAGTTTATTGAGCAATTTCAACGCCTTTATATGCGCAACAATTCACTGACAAAGGTAAGTATATAATACATATTTAAAGAATACATTACACATATTGAATTTTTTGAATTTTTTAGATTCCCGAATACTTTTTGAACAATGCTCTTATGGATACTGGCATTGGACGTCGTATTTATCTAGCAGAGAATCGACTTCAATGTGATTGTAACTCGGCAAAAACGCTGCAAAACTGGCTAAGAGAGCGCAGCACAGATATACCGGACTATATGGATATTAGATGCCGCAACTTACCTCAGAGTGTTATTGAATTACAAGAGACAAAGCTATGCCAATCGCCTCCGGATTGGACTGACTACATATACTATCTAATAGCCGCAGAGGTAATTCTCTTACTAGCCCTGATCACGAAAGTTTCGTACGACTATTGGGTCTTTAAAACCGCTGGTTATCTGCCATGGCCAGCTAGCAAAATGCCAAAACTGCCTTGCGACTGTCTTTGTGAATCATAGATAAGCTAAAGTGTGGAGCTCGTCCACAAATTTATATAGTTAATACATACATACATCTTTTTGTTTTAAGCGAGTGTCGAAGTACATTTGAGTACATTGAGATTAGCTATAAAGCCACATTTAAAAGGAATCGAAGTAAATGGAAAGTAACATATCCAATTGTCACCTAACCATGACAGATCACAATGTATATCAATGTTATTGTGCCTTTTATAGACTGTGTATCTATTGTAATGGAATGCTATGTATATGCATGGAATGCTATGTATATGATTGTAGATTGATGTTAATCGTGAATAATATAGAAACTGCTATCGAACATGATACTGTTATATTGCTAAACGTACATCTAGAATATATATATATATATATATATATTTAATATATTTTTTATTGTAAAATTTAGATCTTGGATGAAAACGGCGGAAATCAATTTGCATATGATATCTTTATTGTTTGTGGTTTCTTTCAATTTAATTTTATAATATTACAATAATATTAAAGACAAAAAAAAAATGCGCCTCTGTTATGTTTACATCTTTATGCATGACGATTTTCGATATTGATTTTATTATTATCATTGTTATTAATGTTTATAATGCCTAATGTCATGTACGTTTTCAGTTTTCACTATAAGTTTTGCAATCGACTGTGTGTTTACTGTGCCTTATAAGAAAAACATTTACGTATTCATACAATACACGCATACAGTTGCATATTACAATATTTTAAAATAGTTTGCTATAAGTAGTATATTATAAATATTATTATGTTTGCAGCTTTATAGTAGTTAAATACTTTCACATATGTAGCTTCGTACTTCTTATCGCTGTAATCAAAATTCTTATTATTTTCGTTGTATCTATGACAAATAATTTCGAATTAAACAATAACAAAACAAAAACAAAGTGCCTTCTATTATCATAAATAGTATGTATTAATGTGTATAAACTTTTTGAGCGCATCGTTTCTCCCTTCCTTCTTTTATCCGTTATATTAAATAATTCAAAACTCAATTAAATATTTCGTACAGTGATGTGTAATATATTATATATTAATTATCGTTACAACGATAGTACATATTCAAATTTAAGATATATATGTACCTTTACACTATTTCACATTTTGCTTTTATTTGAAACAGTGTGAGTTGATTTTGACGTACCGAAGTGAAATCGATCAATATCGATATATGCATTGATGAACCAGGATATACATTTAACGACTTTTTACAAAATATTTCACTTAATTAAAAACAAAGTAAATATATATTTATATCTATATAACTACATATATGGTGTACGGGTGAAATATTAAATTAAATGTATAATTTGAGACTTTTCAAATATGGTTTAAAAGTTTGTATGGTATATACAAAATTCGTTTGTTATAAAGTAAAATCATTCCGATTTGCTAAAAACTTGTGTAAAACCTATATGTATCTAAAAAACCTTAGCTAGGAAGTGCTGTGCAATAAAAAGATATCAAATATATGACTTTTAACTACAATCGATCATCAAGAAGTAAATCAATGTATACCCCCAATCCCATTTTATGGGATGTACAGATCAGCTATAACACATATATTTTCGGAAGTCCGAAAATGACTCTTCCCAAAAATCAAATATTGTTAACCAAAACGTTGGGCTTTCGAAAACAAACAGCATGCAGTAAATGTCGTCTTTGTTTTTACTTATTTTTGGAAAGAATTTACCGTGTACTGGAATAAAATTAGCTAGTTTTATTTTCTAAGAAATATTTTCGTACTTATTGTTGAAGATCATTCTTCACTTTTTTGATGACCTAAATATATAGAACTATCAGTCTCACGTCCCATACCAAAGAACAAAAAAAAAAAAAGATAAAATGAGACATATATGAAAGTAAACTTGATCAAAAAATTAAAGAAGTCAAACAGCTTAAGTATTTGCCTCTCATTCATTGTTCTCCATATACGACCACCAACCATAGAACACACATTACACATGCATTCTTTGCTTAGTGGGATGGCCGCTGTTTTTGCTTCAACTTGTAGTGGCCTGATATATGTGTTGTGTGGCTAGTGGTGGAAGATAGGCAATTTAATTCAATTCATGTGTTGGTATCTCTTAATAACTACTCTAATAATGATTAATGTTGGCATGTTGCTCAAAATATTTTGAGCAGGGACAAAACAGCTTAGTACATACATTTGTTCGATGTACATCTACATCACGATGGAGCTACATCGCATATTTTTGTTTTTGGTTTTCTCATATAATTTTTGATTTTCGTTCGGCAATACATATGTATATGTAGCCTGGCACACAAACGTATTATGGAATATATATAAGACATTTAGATTTAACACGTATGGGAGTACGTCTTAGTTGCTTAACATTCTTAACAATCCTATTATTCAAGTGCTACAGAGCCGAAGGCTTTTAGTCTTCGTATGTAATTCGTCTGATGTCTGTGTTGGGCGAGGATGACATATAGAGTGTGTGAGAAAGAGAGAGAGAGAGAGAGAGAGAGAGAGAGAGAGAGAGAAGGATTGAAAAGAGAAAGAGTGTAATACAGATCAGAGCTGAAATTCATGCATATGACAGAGAAACATATACAATAGTGATAAGGATTGAGAGTGGAAGAGGGATAGTGAGATTGAGATATACTACGCTGCAGTTTGTGCGACGTGTCAGAGACACATATACATATGTGTATAGTATATAGTATGTATAATGATGCTACAGTTAAATATCAATTTTCGTTTCGCTCCACGCCAATTTCCAATTGTGTTAGAGGATCTCCGTCTCGTACACCTGTTTGGTGGTCATTGCGGTGTTTGCAGCAGCAGCAACAGCAGCAGTAGCAGTAGCAGCAGCTCCTGCATTTGTACCACCACCAACAACGCCGCCAACCACACCACCCGTAGCATCACTGTTCAATACACCATTTGTACCCGCTGCATTCTCAGCAGCTCCTGCCGCCGCCGCTGCTGCAGCCGGATCACTGCCCATGGATTCACAGGCCAACAAATTGATTGCGGCTATTTTCTGCTGTATATTCGATTCGTTGCCGGGATGCGGGGGCCCGGATATGTCAACCGAAGGTATCTTGCTCATTTGCTGTAAGCGTTGGTATTGCTCCTGCAATAGCTTTTGTTTCTTCAATAACTCCTGGTGGCGCATCTCAAGTGCCACCTGCCGCTGCGCGTGATCGTTGCCAGACTCATTGCCACTGGAGTTGTCGCCGCTTGAAGTGTCACCACTACCGATGACGATAGTCTCGATGCTCATCATATTATTGTCAACCATGTTGGCAGCGGCGGCGGTAGCAGCACCGGCTGTGGCAGCGGCTATGTTTTGTGGCATATTCGGGCTTGTCGGACTGGCCAGTGGACTACGTGAGCTGGTACGCGGCGGCGGTGGTGGCGGTATGCGCTTGTGACCTACTCTTGTTATCAAATCGGCATTGCGTTCGGGCACTGGTGGTTTATTGTTGTTGCTGCTGACGTTGACACCACCAACACCAACACCACCGCCGCCGCCACCACCACCACCACCTCCACCGTTAGCGAGTGGGGGTGGAAGCTCGTTGTCAGATTCGCTGGGAAATGAATGCAGGCGTCGCAAGCTTCCTATGTTGGTATGCACCATCAGCTGCTGTTGCGACTGCTGATGGGTCAATGCACCACGCGACAAATGCGTTGTTGCCCCGCTAGAAACGGCCATGACCATGCTGTTGGTGGTCGCCTGTTGCATATTGACGACGTTCGCCTCTGTCAGCAGGCGTGCCTGAGATATTTGCGTGGTGACGGTGCTCTGTATCGCTGCCTGAGCACTTTCATCAGATGTCGAATCTTCAGGGCGTACCTGTGATGCATACATTCGTGATATATGTATATGTATATATGTGAGTATGTCAAAATGGAAATTTATCTATCTATATTTGGAGCCCAATAATTTACCTCAAATGGTGGCTTTTGTTGTTGTTGTTGCTGCTGTTGCTGCATTTGTTGTTGCTGCTGCAACTGCTGCTGCTGCTGTTGTTGTTGGGCAATTGGCTTTGAAAATGTCTTTAACTCGTCTAGCAGAGCATCGAGTGCGTTTTCGGGTGCGATTCCCCCGCCGACAGGGAACGACCCCATCCTGGGTGTTGGGATTGGCTATAAAGAATACACAATTACAGTAAAATTGTAAATCGATGCAAAATGTTGTCAACAATTTGTGAAGTTAAATGAAGTTTAATAAAAAAACATTGCACATTTATACATATAAATGTATACCATCGTATATATATAATTAATTATGTGGTACTGTATTGTAGAATTAATACATTGTATGAAAACCCATCTAGTGAGACAGGCTATAGCATAAAACAAAAATATTTTCATAGTCAATATAGAGTGTGTATAAGAAAAAAAATAAATCATGCTGTGTATAGTAATAACGTACATATATGTTTTTAGGATATATAGAGAAAGTCTGCCACAACAATCAGAATAAGAAAACATTCAGGCAAATACAAAATCAAAACAAAAAGCAACGCTATGACACCCGGGGACAGTTTGAACTCAAAATTATAAATAAAAAGATTTAGGAAATGTGAACAGGGTTGTTTACTCCAGTTGGTCATACTCCACTGGAGGATCCCTTGCGCCCCTTGTAAACCTGATTATAATTGCTGCAACATTTGACATAGCATCCCGGCAAGATATTTAGCGTATTTTCAAGTCGTTCACTTCCTGTCGGAAGTGCTCTAGCAAGGGACATCTTTAGGCATGTTTGTCATATTGTAATGTTCGTATGTTAAAATTGAAGGATAAACATAGCTACATATATGAAGGTATAGGCCTGTCTAAAAATATGTATAGTTGAAGGTAAATGATAATTGCTTCAAAGGCACCTCACCCATAACACGTTTCGTATTATTCAACCTAATTATTTCAGTTTCGAATGACTTGGTATTTTTAATTTAAATGTTTTTTCTTAATTTGTTTGGCTTAACCATGACATGCAAAAATAAGAAACAAAGGCATAAATTTCAAGGCTTTCTGTTTCTGCTAGTAATAATAAAAATATAACAAAAAGTAATAGTGAATATTTTGAACGGTGTTTCTCTAACTACTTCAATTGCATGCAATGCATTAGAGGGTATGTTTGCTCAAATAACTTTTGCACAATTCATAGTTTGTAATTCGATTTCTAATTATCTCATTTATTAAAAAAAATAAAAAAATAAACAAAAAGAACAATGAGTTACATGGGAGATTTTACCATAAGCTCTTATGAACTTTAGGTATATGTATCTATATATGTATATATATATATATATATATATATATATATATATATATAAAGCTCCACCGACAAAATATTTTGTCAGATAGTACGGCATAAGCATATTTTTTTAGTAGAGGTACAGGTAGTCATAGTAAAAAATGAAATAAAATAATATATATATATATATATGTACGTAATGACAAACAGAGAAATCGATGAAGGATGGGTAAATATGTTAGATGGTTAAAACTTCAAAGACAACAATCGATGAGTGAGAGCATTTTGAAGAGCTTGAGCTTTAGAATTCGATTTGGTCAATTGGATTGATTTGATTAATTTGGTATATTGACTTCACGCTTAAAAGAATGATTTGTGTATACATTAACAAAGGTACATTTAGGTTGATACTAGATTTTTTATATAGACATAGTTCATTTTTCAACTACAACATTAATACAAAAATATTATTATTTTGTTCTGTTTTCGTTTTTTTTTTTTTTGGTTCTGTTTTTGATTTTCAACTAGCTTTTCTTAACAAACAAAAAATAAATTCTGTTGCAAAGTAGCATAGCATAAACATGTTTGCATATTTGTTTTAAGTCTTCGGAATACCGAAGCTATATCTTTCCAAAAGTTGTTCTATATATATTTGATTTTCGTCCTTATTGGATGTAATATTTTGTTCTGGAGAACTCGGCGGCTGTATTCAAGGGAGAAAGTTATTTAATACAATTAATTTGTGTTCTTTTGTTGTCTTTTATTAGATGTGAACTGAAGTAAAAATGCTGAAAGTTTGTTGGTGTCAGAGTTGTTGATGCGTTTTCGATGAATGAAGTACAAACATTAAATTTACAATTTGGTTTTGTTAGCCAGTAGAAAGAAACGAGGCCTTCACATATATGCGCATGCACACAAATTGATTATCATATTTAAACTTCTTGAGCTTTTTACAAAAGGAATACCAATGAAAAGAAAAACAGAAAGAAATGCGAAAAACATAATTAATCAACACAAATAAGAAATCGATGTAGAGAACAGATCGTAATTAGTTTGAAAAAAATGTGAGTTTTCTCGCCAATTGTCAGACAGCGGAAAAAATGTTACAATTGCAAATTATATCATCATTTCGGAACCAACTGCTATCAAATAATAACAATAATGTCCAAAAGAATTTATTATTTAAGCAAAATGCTTTTACTGTCTGTCTGTTGCATAGATAAGGGACACTGTCGTATTAGAACTGTTCGCCATATGAGATGATCTTTGCCACATCATAGATTGTTTTATTGTATTTATAGCAAATTCTGTTATACTGCCAAACTATTATACTCGGTTAGGAGATATTTTCTATATTTTTAGCAAAGCCTGCAATATTGTTATATTAGTAGATTATATATGTTTATACCAACATTTATTGCTCTATTGTAAATTGTATTTATTTATACTGTTGTACTCGTTTGGCTAAGAATTGATTTGCACATGTACAGTGCAAATGATTTTATAGTAAAATCTGTTATACTGCCAGACTGCTATACATTTACTCTACACAGAAACAGGTAATGATGCATTGCCCTCAGTTCTTCTACAGCAAAACTTATTTGTCGGCTATATTCTGGAATAGCGGTCGACTGTTATGTTCTGTCATGCTCTATAATGAAAAGTAGTGATCATCAGTATACTTTGCTATAATACTTGAAATGCTGCTTTGCCTACCAGTATATATAATATAATGAAAGTTATAAATTACTGGTAATCCATTGATGATAATTTTACAATCCAAATAGTATAGAAATAGTAGGATGTGTGTGAAGTAGAAGGGTGCTGGGGCGACCACAGACGAAAGCAATTGAAAACAATTATTAATAATAGAAATATTTGAGCACAGAGAAAGGTGTTGAGGAGGTCACATATTTGTTTAATTTGTTGTTGTTGTTAATATTGTTGTTGTATTTTGTATTCTTGATTAGTACTTCAAGGGGACATCTGGGAAGAAAGTATGTAGTTAATGGAAGGGGGAATCAAAACGATTTATCTACCACAGAGGTTGTTGCTGTTTAAGTCTTTCAAAACATGTATAATAAATTGTGTGTCAATGCTATTTACCTTTCTTGATTGATTCAGTAATTCACTGATTGATTTACTTGAAACTTGACTAGCGATACAAAAATTTCGATCTATTTTGTCTTATAATATGGTAGTATATGACAAGTACTCTGATCCGTAGCTCATTTATATGTATGTAAATTCCTTGAATGTATTGCAGCCGAGATGTTTGCAACACTTAGCTCAGAGAAACCCCTTTTGGAAAGCACATTACGCACACACATTCATATATATGTATACACACATAAGCTTATATATATACATATATATATATGTATCATATATACACATATATATATGTATATAGGTAACTAGTGATATATAACTGCAGTTGGTAAATGTGTTTAGTTCTTATAGATAGCATTTGATGAGTTTTGTATTAGTTTAGAAGTTAAGTTTAGTAAGTTGTATACAAAAATATAAACTATTTATGTTTTAAATGCGGAGCAAATAATGTTTCAGCTAAAATAAAATGGACATAGTTTTTTATGAGAGTTTTTCATTATTATTATTATTTTTTTTTTTGAAAATGGTTTCCAGTTTAATTATCATTTGATTATTTTTTGTATTTTTGTTTGTTTTAGTTTTTGTGTTTTCAGTCATTACTCAGTAATTGCCTCTTTGAAGTTAGAACTCCATCGCCAGTTAAACTATGTGGGTTGTTGTTGTTGTTGTATACGATATCAAAAATTGTTAGTTCGAAAAAAAAGGGGCAAGAAGAAGAAAACGATATCACTAGGTAAACCTCGTTTAATAAGACTTTAAGCTTTTAATTTTTGGTGGTGTTTGTTTTTTCAAACGGATGAACATGAATTTTCGTGTTTCAATATGTATCAAACAAAACTCAAACATGAACTAAAAACAACAAAAATGGTCTTTAAATTAGTTTGATAGTGTTTTAACCCTTGAGAAATATCAGTGAAGCCATGGCCTTTTATGAACTGTCACGGGATTGGTGTAAACTCTACACGTATGTATAAAACAAAATCAAGTACAATGAAGTGGACGCAGTAGAAATAAAAACAAATGAAACTACTTATTAACAGCCAATTGCAACTTGTTTATAGTAAAAACAGCACAGAAATGAACAGAGGAACCAGAACTGAAATAATATTAAACCATAAAAAAGCATACGTACAAATGAATCGAATTGAGTAAATACAATTGATTGACTAAGGTAGCACTAAATAGCTTGCTTATATTTTATATAAAACCCTTGCACAACTAGATTGTAATTTCAATCAAAAACAGTCGATAATAGTCGATGCGCAGTATTAAGGATGAAATGAGATTAAAAAAGTTTCACATTCCTCTCTCTAATGTATATATATATATGCATATATGTATATATATATGCATATATGTATATAAGTATATATATCAGTCTAGGACATAGGCCAAGTGATTCTCTTTCAGTAAATTGTCCACTAAATCCCATTAATATATATCTGTACTCAATATATACATATATTCTAACGAACTGTAGATAGACCGCAGTTATGTTTATTCAATCGCTGCTTTGTAAAACGAAAGGTCAACGATAAACTACCCAAATAATGTACTTGCAATCAATGCACTTTATTAATGTGTGCTAAAAAATTGATTTTGAATATCTATTACATGCTTAAGCATTTCAGTTGAATTACTCAAAAATGGACATACAACTATTTATTTTCCTAGCTCCACTTATTTTTTTTACAAATTTCTGAACTGCCATCAGAGTTTATAGCACTGCATGAAAGTACAACAATTTGCACTATCGCAAAGGGTTCGAGAAAAGTGTTTCAAGGCCAGGTATAACGCATTATATGGCATTGATGAGAAGAACATGAATATCGATAAATAGCTAAGTATTTGCTGTGCATATTTTCGAATACACCTTGCCTTAAAAAACACTTAAGCTGCTTCAACTGTTTCTATATTCTGTTTTTATCAGTATCTTATGGGCACTTTATGAAACGTTTCTTATCAGCAATTGAATTTCTGTTTTGGTTATTAGGGT
This sequence comes from Drosophila navojoa, assembly GCF_054131105.1. NCBI lineage: Eukaryota > Metazoa > Arthropoda > Insecta > Diptera > Drosophilidae > Drosophila > Drosophila navojoa. The sequence goes on along the minus strand of NC_142895.1, from coordinate 201,694 downwards.
AAGCAGATGGACAGACGGATAGACTTGTATGAATAAAAATGCTAATGGACGGCGGATGTAAAGCTGTAAGGTTGATTTGATGTCAATACCTTGATCAATGCATACAAGGCCACCTTTCAGGCACTCGATGCAAAGTTATTAAGGTTATTCAGTCAGCGGGTTTTACAATATTTAGCAAGGATTCTAATGTGCAAAATAGGTTCATTTCTTAAAATGAAACGCAGCCAATGCAAATACTTCTTTCGGTCAAAAGCAACTAGTTTTTGTCATCAAAATAATACAAAGAATTTTCGTTAATCATTATTATATGTATATATATATATATATATATATATATATATATATATATATATATATATATATATTAATATGTATGACACGGTATGAAACGGTGTTTTATGCGCAAATATTAGTATTGGCTTTACAGCCCTAGGTGTTTTTTAAATAACTATTTTTTTTTTTTTTTTTTTTTTTTTTTGTGTATTTGTTTATCAAATATATCTATAGGTTTATCAATCGGGCAACTTACCTTGTCAGGGACCGAAATATCTGCAGAACGCAAAGACTCCTCATTGACTGACGGCTCATTAGGAGGCAAACGTTGTTCCTGTACGCTCGCCAAACTAATTATGGAAAGAGAAGTGGTTCCTTCAGCAATAGCAACTAAGAAAGGTCTAATCGGGGATGCCCGATTAGCCAGATACCCTAGAATCATGTAGTTCTAAATGTATGATCTACATGTACAATTACAAAACCCGATATATGTATGTTTACCCAGCCATTTACTATGGGTTCTAGGGTATACAAATATTTTGTGGGAAATCTACAAACCGTTTAAGTGTAACTAATGTGCCCGTTAACTTTTTGCAGCGACGCAAAGCCGATTCCAACCGATCGGGCTCTTCTTTTAGGAACTTTTCTTCTCGTACTACTTTTTCCATCTCGTTGGACAGTATGCAGCGCAAACCGTTTGACAAAGTCGGAAACTTGAGCTTTAGCTCAGCGACAGTTTTGCTGTAAAGATAGAGACTTGACTGGTCTATGCGTAAAGAATACGAATGGTAGCAGATGATACCTTGCGCGACTAAGAACCAGGGCCATGTCCTCGACTGCAGTCATATTGACGCGCGTACGTCGATTGATCACCTCGCCGCGCAGATTTTCAACCGAAGCTTCCAAGTCACTGAGATCCTTTTCCAGCCGTATGACCTCCTGCTTGTACAGTTCCTCTTCTCGCGATATACGCGTAGTGTCCTGATCGCCTTGACCCCAAAAGCTGCCACCGCTGCTTGCCAACAATGTGGCACGTATACGCATGAAGGTACTTTTGATGTCCTCCCGTACGGCAACGGACTGAGCCTGTGATAGCCGTCTTAGAGTGCGCACTTCCATGCGCAAGTCCTTTGCCTTTTTCTGCAGACCGCGCAAATGATTGTATACCTCGGGGGCGAGTGCAATGTCTGCCCTGTAGTTGGGATGCGCAGTCTGAGCTAGCACAATCGGCTTTGGCGGTGGCGGAGGCTTCAAGCGGTCGCGCTCTGTGGATTACATAAAATTAAATTAATGAAGAGTGATAGCCTAGTCGAGCATACCCGGCTAGCAGATACTCTGAACCTTGCGCCTATAAATGTATTATCTTCTTCTTTTGCGGACTTAAACATAATTGTGTTTGTGCAGCAAAGCTCAAGCCTTAAACTCATTTCATTGAAATAAATGTTTAACTTCTATTAAAGGGAGACTAAATGTGAGACTCTAAGATCAGAAACATTTGTAGTCTGCGATGAATTTACGAGACACTACAAACTTATTTTGGTATTTCTAGAATCTATTATATAGTTGAAATATCAAAGCTCTACTTTTCGTAGTTCTCGAAATCATCGACACCTTATAGACAGACAGAGAGGTAGGTGAACTTCCTGCCTTCCTTTTCAAAAAGATAATATCGGTTCAGGATATTGAAAATATAAATGTAATCAGTCAATAAGCATTCATATATATATATATATATATATATATATATATATATATATATGTGTGTGTGTGTGTGTGATTTGCGTATAATACATGCGTGATTCTTTTGATAAAAATTATAATATTCATGAAATAATTGCCATCGTTTCTTTCATATATCGCTCTTACCTTGGGAGGATGTACGTGGCAAGGTAGACGACTTAATTGCCGGCTTGGTTGGCTTCGTATCAGCTTTTGGGTCCGGTACAGAGAATTATTTTTTTTTAATAGGTTAATATAAAATTGCAAAACAGATTTTTATATTCTCTGTGGGAATAGGTGTACAACGATTCTCAAAGCCCCTTAAAGACTTAAAGGCCAGAATGAAATCAAAGTCAACGAACGCATAAATTGTCCACACCGACGAGACTTAACTAAATACGTATGATGATTAAGAAGAACAAAATTATTAAACCAAAAAACTCTAAACAAATGCGAAGCAAAAAAGCTAAAATAAAGAATATAACATAAAATGATGGCTATAAGTAATTATTTATTTGTTTGTATTTACCGGCATGTAGGGGGCTATGTGACTTGGGTATTCCTTGTATATCGTCACTAAATGAAACCGATTTCTCAAAGGACACGGATTTTTCTGGAAAAAAAAATATGGATTTGGACACTGAGGCATGCGGCAACTCTTTTGATACACTTACGACATGAATTCTTGCCCAGCTTAGGTGCCTTTTCTCTAATGTATAGTTCATCGGCGGAACCATTAGCTAAATAAAAATATATATAAGACAGATTGTTCAATATTCGATTATATATAACGCATCAAAAAATGAGAAAAGCTATTGATATGTGCAATCTGTGGCAGAATCTATTATTAAAGCTCACGTTCTTATAGGTTCCGGAACGGACGGAGGAACATACAAAATAAAATGGCTTGATACACTTGACTGCTGATCGTGATATACATAGATAATGGGTTTAGCCCGATTTTTCTATATGCGGGCGAATATAGTACAATAAACAGGGTACACATAGATAACAGGGTACACATTTGCAAATACCACTAATATTTTTGCACCAAAATTTACTCTTTTCGTTAATAATAACGCAAAGAAAATTATATACCTTGCATTTGGGTTGGCACGACAAGATAGTTGGGGTCCAATGTGGGTACCGGTATCGGCGCAATTTGGGGATTTTGGTTAACTAATGCCTTCTGGACCAATCCAGTGAGGTTCGCCAATTGACGCTCCATATGCTCAACACGAATGCGATGCAAATCTTCTGGCCTGTAAACATATAGACAACATAAAGAATATTTAAATATTGTAAAATAAAAGGAAATATAACATTCGACACGCTTTTGAACAATTTTAACAATTTATATTTTACACATAGGTCGGAGCCACTGTTTGTGACAAGTCAGCAAGATCTAATTGATCAGCCAAGCTTGACAAGTACGAGTGCTATAGTCGGCAGTGACTGCTAGCGAATACCCTACACCTATTTAATATATGGATATCATGATATAATTTAGGAAACACATATACAGATGAAATCAAAATCAAACAACAAGCTCTCTATGTGCAATTGCTCAGTTGAAAGCTTAATATTTATATAGTTCACGTCGGGTCGCAGAGGCAGTGCTTATAATATAGATGTTTTAAGGCCAGTATACATTGTAGGCTTGAAAGCTGAAATATTTGAATCAAGCAAGCGTTGCCAGCCCTGTTGATGCAGTCGTTAGAGTTGTAGCACAATTTCATCCATGGCCATTCTTGGCGCACAGTCGCTTCTTGCATGCCCGTCGACTAGGTGTGGAGGAAATATAGCCAGCACCATGGCCTACTGCAGCGGTAAGCTATATGTACACTATTTTCGGACTCTAACTAATAGTTTAAAGAACGTTTGATGCTTTGTTGTTGCCCAACAGTGACCAGCACGCAAGAACGATTCGCAAGCTGTTTGTCAAATTTTCAGATACATGATTTGTTGGTACTGAAGAAATCGATGGAGCTAATGGGCCACGCAGAAAGCCACGAGACAAACGTTGACGAGGCCCTCGCTGGCTGTAGTGAGACGAGTGATGGACCCCAGCGAATGGCTTTGATGGCTGCCGATCGGTAGGAAGAATACTAATCTGTAGAAGTTCCTTAGATCTAGTATTTACGTTTCTTTTCAAGGAGCGATCGTGGCACATCGGCCATTGGCTCCTCGCATCCATGGCAAAGTGATCATGTTGCCAGTTGGGTTGAAGAGAAGCCATCCAAGCTGCAGACCTTGTTTCAAATCAGCATCACTGCTCTGGCCTTTCTCTCCTTTGGCGGCTATCTGTTGTGCCTCATTGTGCAGGCAATCAAAAGCAAAGGTACAACCTACTTCCACCCGGTTGCAACAGCTACTACAACGAATACAAATGGGAGTGTGAAGCGTATTAAGATCTATAGGCGCAGTAGACGCCGCCGCAGCATCCACAATGCTCACATTCACATGTCGAACTTGCTCTTGGGTGACTATGCGATATACAATAACTCCGTGCATGATCAACAATTGGCCTATGGTGCTCACCTGGTTGGATCATAGATCTGATTACCACGGTGTGGCAGACGATTTGGACCAACTTTGATCCCATACAACGAATATTGATCTTCCACGAGGGCGACATCGCTGTGAACGGGAAAGAGAGTGAAACTCAGAGTTAAAAATATTGAGAGAGAGAGATAGAAAGTATGCAAGCACAGGCATCAGTACTATTAATACAGTCGCAAAAGTCGACGTAATCATTATTTAGCTAAAGTATAATTATAATAATATTTTATGAATGATCAATTTACAAGAGGAGTACGAAAGATAATGTTATGTTATATTTCGTATTCCTCTTATATAAATAAGCAAAGGCTTATACAGTGCGTATCATATTTATAATCCCCTTAAACAAATTGGCTGAACATTTTTTGTAGCAAATATATATCTAATCGGCAATATCTGTATTGCCTGCCTTTTCACTTCTACTTATCCAGAACTTTTTCTTTGATTTTCCTAATAAACATATTTGAGCGTAATAATGATAATGATGATAAAAGTTATCTAGCATTTGAAAAAGACTCTTCCTAAATTTGGGGAAGGCGGAGCTGATATCCAAAAACTGAAAGATAGAAAGTCTCTGTATTTATTACACGCACCTACATAATACGATAAAGGGTGTCGGACGCGCCTACAAAATTAAGTGAAATTATCGATTTCAATCGATAATGAGGAAATTATATATGCATAGTAAGAAATCAGCTAAAACTTACCTTTGCTCCTCGTCTATGATTGGCGCTACAACAGGTCCGCGCGTACCATATTGGCTATAGTATGGCTCCTCATAGTTGCTCCGTGTGCTCCTCTCTGGAGAGCTGGTATATCCGTCTGTAAGTGCGACCCAGTTTAGCATTTTGTAATAAATAAATATTTTTGAAATATGTTTTTTAAATATTCATGGATTATCAAAGCGAACAAGTAAGAACGTTGCAGTCGGGCGCTACCGACTGCGGAATACTCATTCACAGTCCGTATACATGATGCTATGTTTACAAAGGGGCATTTATTCTTATTTCAAATTTAATTTGGCTTTAAAAAATTTAGTACAAAACAATTATGCTTTTTGATTATATTGTAGCTTTTGGTAATTTTTATCGAGTAATCGATAATTATTATATTGATCGTGCACTTTTTGAGTACAAATGTATGGTAATTTTCGTTAATAGCTTTCGGTCACACCTATTGCAGATTCTTAAGCGTTTGCTTACATTACAAAAGCGCGCTTTTTAGCATTCTAAGAATTGCGATTGATTTTGTGGATTTTCTAGCTGTTATTGTAGTTTTGTCAGATGACGCTCTGTTATTAGTTTATTGTATTTTAGCTACCAGATTGTCAAGCAAAACGATAGCGTGGGTGATAGAGGCGTCGCAAGTTATGTTACAGCGGCGGAGGTTCAAGGCCCCTTCAATGTTGTATATTTTTTTTCATACATATTTTGTTTTTTATAAAATAGATACTTATTTTATTCTTTTTTCTAATTAAAAAATTTTATAAGTTTAAAATTGTTAAATTGTTCTTCTTAAATATTATTATATATGTACATATGTACGCATTTATGCATGTACATATATGTATGTACATAAGTCTGCACGCATATGTAACATTCCAGCGTTTCTTATGCACGCGCTCATTTGTATGTGTGTATGTATGTACACATAAATGCATACTCTAGCGTTGAAATGAGACTGATTTGTTTTTGCTTTGTTCTTGAATTTACCATCCGCTACTCTCATAAAAAGAATCTTATTTTTGGATTTCATTTTAATTGCAGCCGTCGACAATAGGTGGTGGCGCTGTCAGCAAAGGCGCCGGTTCAATTTGTTTTTGTTCTTTTGACAAACATGACTTGGGTGCGAGTTCAAATCCCGCGGAAAACTCTTTTTTGTAAATTGCATATTTTGTTATTTTAGTTTCTTTTATATTTTTTAAATATTTAAATTTTATTTTTAAATTTTATAAAAATGTTTCCTCCGTGTTATCAATGCCTATTAAGCCTATTTGTATATACATGTACATACATAGATAGCTCAAGCATATAAATGTCGCAATTTGATACTACAAATGCCGATTGCCACGCCCCTAATGGCCGTAGACACCTCATTTTTGCCCAGTTCTTAGAAAGAGCTAACGGTAACATATATGCAAAATTTGAATGCTTACGCTCAAAAAATGTGAAAATTACAGGGTATTTTTCGATATGCCACGCCCCCAAAGAGGCGTGACAATTATTTTTGGGGCATCGATAGAGGAGGTTACCAGTAACACAACTATCCAAATTTGAAGCTTCTAGCTCTTAAACTGTAGGAGATATAAAGTTTTGCGGTTTGCCACGCCCCCTTTGGGCGGACATATATCCACTATAGCTTGTTGGACTTGGGAGGTCAACTCACGTATATATACCACATTTCAAGTCTCTAGCATCAATAGTGCCTAAAATATAGCCAAATTTGAAAAATCACTATATCTTCAGGGCCGATTTGCCACGCCCCTATTAGGCGTAGACATACAAATTTTTAATCAGTCATTATAGAATTATAGCATTAGCTCACGTGCGAAATTTCAACGTTCTAGCTTTAGAACTTTAGGAGATACAGTTTTATCTGATTTGCCACGCCCCCAATGGGCGTAGATATATCCACCATAGCTTTTTGGACTTGGGGGGTCAACGCGGATCTACATACCAAATTTCAACTTTCTAGCTCTTCAACTAACATGATTTCTGGTATATCGGAAAATGCATTTTCCGATTTGCCACGCCCCTAGTGGGCGGATCGGGAAAATTTTAACACTTTATAAATCGGAGTTATACACGAGTATGTGTTCCAAATTTCAAGTCTCTAGCTTCAATAGCGGCGAAATGAACTGCGTTCATACGGACAGACGGACAGACGGACAGACGGACAGACGGACAGACGGACGGACGGACGGACGGACAGACGGACGGACAGCAAGACGGACATTGCACAAAACCAATATACTAATTCACTTCGTGAATGAGTATAAAAATTGAAAAAAAAAAATTGAATATTGTTAGAACTATAGATATAGACATCAGATTTCTGTGTAGGTGCATTTGACAAATACAAAACACTCTTGGTTATATGTCCTATTTATGTAATTCAAAAATACATAACACCATTACATACGGAGTTTTTTTTTCAACAATCGCACATATGTTTATGTTAGTTTGACTTTACCAAGGTTTAAGTTATGTACTAGGTTCTCAAAATATGAATGAAAAGGAGATGGGTAATAAGCCATGCTCAAGCATTACTTACCCATTGAAATTTTGTTACGATCTGATCCGTACATCCCACGTGGCAAGGTCTGCGACGAGCCCACATAATACGGAGCTGGCTGTTTACCAATCTAAAACAATTTCATATAATTTAATGCATTGATTACTATTAATAATAATAATAACAATAATATTATGTATATATATGTATATTGTTTTTTTTGTTTTTATTTTTTTTTTTTTTTTTTTGCAATATGCGAATACAATAATAATGGATTGCTTGAAGTCAACTGTGATACTCAGTTGATAGCTGGAAGCCCCGGGGGGCTGGGCCAACAAATCGCGAAACGAAAAAGCGATTCACAAATGTTGTAGTACACACCCAGGTAATCAAACTGTTTGCCAATTATTTTCGCGTGTAGAAACTAAAAAGGCTTTCACTTTCTCAGACACATATAACATCTATATTCGTTCTGATAAGACACACATACATGTATATACATACGTACATATAAAAAAAACTATAACTAGTAGCTGTTTCATCAGTCTCTATTTTAGCCATGTAGTTAGACTCAATTAGGATTGGGTATTCTTCAAGAATTGTCAAATCGATGGGAGACTACACATGAACTTTCATTTCATACCTAAATTTGTATCAAAAGGTTAAATACAAATTTCTGAACATATTCATTCTGCATATAGTCAGTCATTAATTCTTTCCATCGGTTAGAAGCGATTTCTGATCGGCAGATCTATTACTCTTATTTGTACATTACACAATAGTTGCCACTGGAATGTTGACTGATTTATTAATGATGTGCAGCTAACACAGACAAAGTGAAGACAGTTAGTTCAGAAGTATGTATAAATGCATATATTATTGCTATAAGCATATACATATATTTAAACATGTATGTACATACATGTACATATGTATATACTTTCGCATTCGACTGTCTCGGCGACTAGGGTTAGGCAAAGAGGAAGCTTTGACTATGTCGGTGCCTAGCAGATAGTAATGCTTAGCTTAAATACATACATACACATAAATGTGTAGCGCTGTTGCATTGAAATGAAAAGATTGGCTTTACAGCGCACAAAAAGAAAACAGGTGAGAGTGCTCAGCTCGAGTATGCCCGGCCAGCATGGCCTGCAGCAGTTATAATAGTTTTACAGTATTCTGCTATATTTGTAGCGCCTTTTGTTTTCCCAACAACAAAACTCGGATCCTAGTAAACACATTAATGTAGAGCCAAGCTTAAAGTCCAAAAGTGTCTTAAGGACAGCTTCGGAATAGTCTGTGCCCCCGAGATCTTGCATACCCATTTCACAGTAACGCAGGGTATTACAAAATCCCAACCAGTTTCAATTTCAATACAATTTTACCATTTGTTACAACTGGCCGACGGACGTACTCATACAACCAGCGCACAGTGGGACCACGGCTCATAAGCCGTGGCAAAATCATACCAACCAATTGTTCTACAGTGAAAGAAATAGAACAGGCAGCTAGAGTATATTATACTGTAAATGCAAATGCTGTCAATTTTTAAAGTCTTTGTCCCTCACATTCTCGCATAGAAGTGGGAATAAATGTTGCGTTCATTGAAGTTTTGATATCCATTACGATTAAAAAAAATTTGAAAAAGATTTTCTTTAAATAATTAAAAAAAAAAAATTATAGTCATGCACTCTCAACCTTTATATTTCCATACAAAATTTGTTTCTAACTCCACTGTGCGTGGTGACGGGCTCGGTGTATGCGGTTTGGCTTTTTATGTTTTCTTCTTCTTTTTGACTACGGTCGACACAGCGTTGGAGCATGCGTAGCCGACTAGTAAAGTGCGAGACAGCGTCGCAGACGGACGTACAATCGCTTCCATTTCAATTACAAAATAAAAAGGCCAAAGACAAAAGTCCAAAAACATAATATTCCGGTAAAATGTTTTGGCAAACAGGCTGGGGCGCGAGCTTAGTGCTCAGTGCGTTTCTTCTTCTCGTTCACGTCGACAGCTCCCTCGGATGGAAGCCCATCGCGTCAGGGGGCAGCCCCATAACATCCTACAGCTTAAAGCAATCTCATCCTGGCGAGGCGAGCAGCAGCCACGAGCTGGCCACCAGTTATGCCCAATTTGGCGACTCGAAGGAGGAAGACGATCTACTTTTAACGCGAGCTGCTGTAATAAATGGAGTTGAGTCCCCGCATCCCATTACATTAATTGACGATCACGATAATCACTACAAGTCATATGGCTTGAAAGATGATGTTATTGAAGAGCCCACTATAAGTTTTCCGCGCTCTGATATCTATGCTTCCGATCGCTGCAGCGTCAAGAAGTTTGCATTCAATCAAGACGGGGCAGTGGAGTATGATAACGAGTTGCCCGAGCTGGATCAGTTTACGCTATGTTTCTGGATGCGTTTTACCAACCACAGCGGCGATCATGTCATGTTGACCTACGAAGGTGAGTACGAGGCTAATTCATGTAATTCATCAAGCACAGCGACTATTGTCTCGTTGCTTACATCACTTTGTATATGAAAATGAAGGCAAGACTTTTGCAGATACTTTCTTTAATCATAAACACAATCAAAATCATCGCCGACCTTTTACATAATGCGGGCCGCTTTAGCCAGCGAAACGACCAGCACAAAAGACGTTAGCTGCCAGACCTGTGACCAACAAAAATTGTGGGTCGAATAATGGCCCCAAAAAGTGAAAGGGATTCAGCTTCCTGATCTAAATATTGTTGTTGTTGTTGTTGATGTTGTTCATGTTGTTGATGTTGTTGATGTTGCGGGGTTTTGTGATGTTGATGTGAAATTGACAGATGAGATGAATGCATGATGACGGGGCTTAACAACTGTTTGATGGTCAACATTGTTAGCCGTGATTATGCGATAATTTAATTTATTATTATACCCTAGGACAAATCGAAAACAGGGTATTGATTGGTTTCTAAATATCTGTCGGCAAACCGTTTACTATATATTTCACTGATCAATAAGACAACTTGACATGTATTCTGTCTTTACGACATATATATGATCAACATATAAAACCATTTTCGTCATTTCGATTAAACTAGATTTTTGGCTTGGTATTTCCGATTCTCTGTAAGATCCAACTTTAAAACTTTTTCCCATTAGTCTACATTTTATATGTGCGTATCAACCTGCCTATATTGTAAGTCTACAAGCAGCAAGAATGTTACAAAAGAAAAGGAGGTCTGGTATAGTTGAGTTTACCATACTATAGGAAGAGAGTTTTTACACTCTGCGTCTATTATCTTAAGCACTTTCAACTGTCTCACTGACTGGAGACCGTATTACGTAAGCGTTAAATTTACCTGTTTGCAGTGCGCTGCTGCTGTTGTTGTTGCGGCTGCTGCTGCTTTTGTTATTTTAACTGCTTGCGATTATTTTAAATGTGCAACGTGAGCTGCGTGAAAAGCTTCCGGAGTAACTGAGAAATTGAGCGATGCCGTCTTGACCCTCGGGACAACACCTCATCCCTCGCAACGCGTCATCTCCAAACACAATTTTGCAATGGAAAGCCAACTAAACTGGTAGACGGCTGCTCTCAGCAAATAGATATTACATATGCAGCTATTATGTTTAACAGGATTTTCGGTAGATTTCCCGCTGTTACTCTCTCACTGGCATCATAGCCGACCGACCAGTGGATATACATATATGTATGCATTTACCCCAGCCCGCAGCATGGCATGCTTATTAAATTTTTATGGAGTAGGTTACATGTATATTTTTTTATAGACTCAAAGAGACAGTTGTTGATTGTATTGTTGAGAGAGAAAGGGTAATAGCAGACAGGTGAAGAGGGCCATACCATACGTATCAGTTTCTTAAATTTGAAGTATTAATAGGTGAGAGAAATTCAATGCGTGTATCCTCTACCCTCAATACAATATTGAAAGGGTCAGTGGTCTGCTCCTCATACTAGATCATTACAATATAAAGAATAATATCGTAGTATGGTTTAAGAAGGAAACTTAAATTGGTAGTACTGGTATCATTGGTAGCATTGCATAGATAAAGTATCTTTCACTTTTTGGATAACATTCCATTAGGCAGCATAGTTTGTTGGTTGGCTGGCTGGCTGGTTTGCCGATTGCAATTCAGCATCACGCAATTTGCTCTGATTTCATAACAGCCACCGACATTTTTATTTCTCAAATTAACTCAGTCTCCACTTCTACAGTCGAAAAGGAACCACGCGAAATACAAATCTGGGTCGCGAACGCGCAAAATTCCAGTTTCCTATCGATGGCCATAAAAGGTCAGCAAATGTATAGGTACGTTGTTCCTAATCAATGTATATATTGTATATACACACGCATATATACATATATAGCGAAATATCGGACAACATATGAACCATGACTTAATTTTGGAATGCAGATTGAACTATCCGCTGCGTATGCGGCAATGGCATCACATGTGCAGCTCGTGGAATGGAAAGACCGGCGAGTGGCAGGTCTGGCTGAAAGCAGAGCGCATTGGACGTGGATTCCATAATTCGGTAAGTAATCTCCAATTACCCAAGCTCGATGGGACGGAACGAAAACGATAGCCAATCCAAGAGACTAACTAGACCAAACTGACTTGCAGCTGTTGCAGCAAATAATGAATATCAGTTTGCCACAGCAGTCTATAATCGCTCATAAGTCCTACTCTACTTTACTCATTGGAGTGCGAATTCTTGGTATATTAGTTTTGTCCACGAATCAATCTTCTAACGTGGCTCTGTTTGTCCAATAGTGATAATAGATCTTTGAGCTTGATCACTTTTGGATGCAAAAATATAGATTTGAGTCAAGTTTACTCGTCGCAATATTTTGTATGCAGTATGTCTGAACCAGCAGCTCGACAGGGGCCCAGGGTATTTGCTAGTCGACATCGCGCCCGACTTGGTACAATACGCCTGGTTGAATTTGTTTTGCAATTTATAACTCCGATATCGAATTTTACAGCTGGTCGGCCATAAAATACCCGCTAAGGGGAAACTGCGATCGGGCGGCAGTTCAATAACTGGGCAAGTAAGTCATGGCCTCCACTTTGAGGTAACGCTAGTGCAAATTTATCGCGTGGCTTTGAGCGCGGGCAAGGCACATCGAGACCACAAACATCATCATGTGCACCACTTTGATCACGAGGGTCAGGAGCTGCCCAGCACAACACGTGCTCCTCCAATGGTTCGTATGCTAAAAGAGATTCTACAGCTAATATTAATATTTATGGACAAACTCAGATAAATCGACCACAACCGATGCACTCCCTGCTGGCAAGCGGACAAATTCCAACGAGAGTCCGCATCAATCTAGCCAACGCAATGCCCACACAGAATCCACCAAACGGAGTGGCTGACCAAGCGATTACAGTGAACACAAACTTTGTTAATGGCCAAATAAATGCTGGCTCTCGTTTGGTGGCACAGCAGCTACTAGGTCTATCGCCCATTCCTCGTGGGATACCCACAGCTTCGAATAAACCGACATCGGGACGTTTCCAGATGCTCAGCAACTCAGCCAATGTACAGTTCATAGATGAGACAGAGACACATATACAATTTAAGCGCGAAGCACCACAGGAGCGAAAGGTGCAAAAGCGGGGTTTGGTCTTGCTCGCCGACGGATCCCTGGTTGATGATGGCCAACTGGATGACAACAGCGAGGTTTTCAGTAAGTACAATGGTCTGGCCGACTTTGGTGGGCAGCAATTCAAACAGGATCTGACGCTGAAGATGACTCTCGAGGAGGAGATCAGCACACACGATCGAGAGCCGGCCGAGGAGGAGGTCAAGGCCGTCATGGGCATCTGCAGCAACTGTGACCCGGAGCCTTTCCAAGGCGCCATTGTCTTTGCCTGGAAGGACGTCAAGGAGCACATGAACAACACGCTCAAAGGCCTCAGTGTGGGCAACTGTGGAAATTTCTAATACCTGCCTCCCAATCACCCACTCAGTCAGCAGTTAATCCTGTCAATATCCCGCAAAATATACTCTTAAACAGGGTGCTGCAAATAACGCTTATTATGCATACATACATATATTATTTTGTTTGATTTTGTTGTTTTTTTTTTTTTTTTTGCATTGAATGTACTTGAATATATGTAAGTGTATATAGGTATAAGTATAAATGGCTGGATACCCAGGCTTGAATAACGTATCGTAGCAGACCCTCTCACCTCTATGTACATATGCACATATTTATATAAATATCTAAACAGATATTAATTGTGGGTGTTGAAATAATTTTAAAGCAACAAAATAAATAAAAACATAGCCAGTATCCAAGTGGATTGGGTCCATCAATGTCTTACCTTCGATTTGTGGATGTGCTGATGCTTGAAATCCGAATCGAACTCGGGCTCGCTGAAATAACTCTGATCCTGATCCCAGCTTGAAGGTGCTTGTGGTAAGGGCTGTGGTATGCCCGGACCACCAGGGAGAATCTGTGGAGGTGCGGCTACCTCTGTTGATTCAAACAGACGTAAGACGGAGCGGTCGCGTATCTCGCGCAGATGAGAACGCACGTCTTCCAGCTCATAGAACATGTCCTTGCTGGCATCGTGTATGTAGATCTTGACGTTGGGTCCTTCCAAGTATGACATTGTCAGCTGACGAGGAAACGAGCGCACGAACAACGCACGCACCGTATCTATCGAGGTGATCTCATTTGGAAGCAACGCCCGCTTGGTCTCTGAGCGATATTGCAAGAAGACCAGCCCAAGCGGTCGCTCGAGCGTCTTTGAGGGCGTACGCACCACTGGCAACGAAGAGCGCTGTTTGCCGCCTCGTCGAAACCCAGTGCTGGCTGTTTCCACCTCGGACATAATGCCAGGATCGTCATCGAACAATGGGCCTTGATTAACGGGTGCATAACCGCGCATCGGTTGATTTTTCTTATTCTTCTGCGCTCGTGTGCTCATCTGTAATAAAAGAGCGAATCCCTTGTTGGGTGCTGATATTGATAATGCTGCCCTAGGCTTACTTCCAGATCCATGGCTCGCTGCTGTTGCTGCGCCATTTGATGCGGATGCGGATGCTGTGAGCTGCCGTAGACCAGAATGTCACCACCGAGTGTGTGTCTTCGCGGATCATCGCGTCGCATTGCGCGTCTACGCTCGTCGCCTTTAAGGAAACATAAAAGTGAATATATATGTACATAAATACACATACATATAAGCAATTGATGATTCTTACCCTGCTCGTTACTTTGCAGGCGAGCCGGTTTATTTTCATTTTGCCAGTCTTCTTCTGAAAAAAATAATTGCCAAGGAATATAATTATCAATCGAGCGCCTTACATATCGATAGTATCGATAGCTCAGATTGGTTCCAATTAGACTATTTGTACATGCACACATACATATGTATTCATTTAGCTCTAGCTTGCACAAACATACGAATGTCCGTTTGTATGTGCAGACTATCCGTTAGTTTGCCAGATACTATGTATGTTGCTCAGATTGTATGCCATCACAGTGTGTAGTACACACAATGGCAAAGAGTGTAGGTACATACATACATACATACATACATATGTATGATTTTGATATTCGTTTTGCTTACCTCCTTCCCGTCCCTTGCGCTTCTTCTTCGATGATGAGCTGCTACTTGCATTGCCGCTCTGATTAGTTGATGCACTTTTATCTTTACTTTTCCAGCGGATCAACATTTTGCCGCTTCACAAGTTATCTTAATATTTGAGAAATCAGTTAATCTGTTTCGTTTAAAAGTTCTTACGCGTTAGCTTTATACACTGCAACAAGAATGGGCCGGAGTCTAGGTCTGCATTACAGCTACATATGTATGTATGTACATACATATATGTATGTACATGCACATATACATATACATAATATACATAATGTGCATGCACCTATGTACATATGTATTGTATGCATATAATAGCTGTACTTGCAGTATGTGTGTATGTACATATACATATATACATTATGCTGTTGAATTGGTGTAATTTGATAGCACAGTAACTGCAAACATGCATATGTATTTACATACATACATATATACATACCTATGTATGTATGTATGTTTGTAGGTATAATCATTATATACATATGTATGTATGTATGTATGTACATTACCAGCGTATGCATATTGTAAGTAAGTCAACGTATATATCCACATACATACTATGCATGTATATTCTGCGGAATTTGATTGTACATACATTGGCATATTTACATTCATACATACATACGTATGTACCTATGTCAGACAAGTCGATGTTAGAGCTTGTCTTATTTAAACTTTGTTTACATTTGATGCCGGCATTATCATATGTATGTAAATAGAAATATCTTCAAGGGTATATTCATAATAACACATATTAGTATATTTACTAGTACATGTACATATATATGTATACATACATATTCATATGTATATATGTATGATTGTTAATCAAAATCTTTCGGCTTACAAAGCAAGCGAACTAATAAACATATATACATATCTACATACTCGTATATGTATGTATATGTGGATGTCTGTATGCATGGGAATGTAGAAGTATGAACATACATACATACATATGTATGTATATGTTATGTGGGTGTGGTGGCAAAACGTCCAGCATTGATAAATGCCGAATAAGTACGAATACTTTTGTTCGTTCGGCACCTGCAAACAAACACACACACACATACATATGTATGCACATAAATACATATCCATATGTCCGAATTACTGTTTTCAATGTGTTTCATTCAATTTGTTTCATATGTATGTACATACTTGTAGATATATACTTACATATGTACATATGTATGTATGTGTATATAAATATACAATAATGATAAGTGTATATTTATATTAGATTTCGGCATCGTTCACAGCTGTATTTACATATGCATGCGAATGTATGTATGCCCCTGTGTAGATGTATGTATGGGTATACGGCAGAAGCGACGCCTTTAGTATACAGAAATGCATATGTATGCGAATGCTCTTATTTACATTTGATTGAAGTTCATTTGACGCGAGTTTCTATTCACATATTCACTGAAATTTTGAAATAGTTTATACACAAATAAGGACTATTGAGTGGACTACAAGCACACGCATATACATACATATCAATGTGCGTATGTACGTGAAAATTAAGTTATTGAAAAAGTTTTGGAGCACTACCATGGCCGGTTGTTCAACGTATTCTCATATGCATAAGTATATATTAATATATAAAAATATATAAATAAACAGTTCTACACTTGTCGGTTAGATTTGGCTGATGCTTGAGCTCATCTCACGTTTGTGGCTGTCGTCGTTATTGACCGCGTTTAAAACCCGTTCGATACGTTTTAACACTCGACAGCAAAATTATTTCTGGTATATCAGAATGCGTTTCCGCCCTAAAAGCTACGCGGGATACCCACCCATGGCGCATGCGTTGACAATCGTTGCTTCAGTGCTGCCAATTTGCAGATGACTCTTGCTGCACTGGTGCTGCCAATTTACACATCAAAATCAAAGTCCCCAAAGCCGCCAAACCCAAAACGAAGTAACAATAACAATTTAACAATAATTTATAATTAATTTCTATAAATAGTAATTGAGCTCGAAAGGCGATCCAACATGAAAAAGATTGCAATAAAATGTAAATTACCTATTTTTCGTATTTGTAATAATTTTTACAAATTTTGTAAACATTTCGGGCAACACTTTTGTACATTTGTACATTTGCAGTCTTTTTTTGAAATCAAATTTTTAAAACTTATGTTTTCATTACCGACCTTAAAAACGCAACTTGAGTTGGTGAACACACCCCGCCTATGAGGGCATCTCTGAAGAACACTTAAGAGATAAATGATGTCGACCTAAGATCCCTGAGCATAGAGATGGAATAGAGTCCAACTGCCATGGAAGACAAAAACTTGAGATGCACAACTATAAAATGTAAGAAGAAAGCCCATGCATCCTTTACCATTCTCTAGATTATTATATATGACCTTAGGTATAGAGACAAGACGAAGTGTTTGTGATTGTTTCGTTTGCATATAAAAATGTATTTTGTCTTACTGTTCATCGCTTATGTATATATATGTAGACAACAATGCACAATTATTACAAATGGATATTTTAATATGTACATATTTAACTGCCCTAACGTTGACCGTTGTACAGATAACAGTTGTATAATCCTCAGATATATATTTATATATATATATATATATATATAAATCTGTGTGCTTTCTTATATTTCATTATACATTGTTGCTTGTATAATTTGTTGTGTCCCGTTTGCATAAGTATTTGAATTTGTTATTGATTTTATGTTTTTTTTTTTTCGAGCAACTGGCTTAAAGTATGAGAAAGAGATAGACGTGTGAGAAGGCGATGTGTACATGAGAAAAAACGAGAGAGAGAATGTGGGGTGGGCTTGCGCCCGAAAGGGACGCACTGCTATCTGCAGCTGAAATCGGTTAGGAGCTATATGGTATATATATATGTAGTATATTACTTATATATTTGCACTAGAGGCTAATAAAATAATAATTCTGGACCGCTACATTTGTATGTGTGTGTGTAAATGAAAGCGTGTGGGTCGGGGAATGATTCAGTAGCGTTCCATAAACCTTAACCTAGTTTGCGACGTCTGGTCGACGAGGGCGTTGGCACAGATGGGGGCGTAGCCGCAAGTGCCATGACAGGCAGAGCAACGGGTGAACCATTGCCCGGATACTGTAGATGCTGCACCACAGACAGCTGTGGCTGCTGCTGCTTGAGCAACTTGGCTGCCGCATGCGCCTCGGCCGCTACCACCGGCTGTAGCAGATCGTTGACGCTTCTGCCCACGCCACATCCGCCCATGCCTGCACCCGCATTTCCATTATCACAATCGTCGTCATCGGAGATCAGGGAGATGCTTAGGTCACTCGAGAGCTTCAGAGAGATTGGCGCGGGTGGCGATGGCGCCACCATGGGCGCCACCTTGGCACGCATTGCAGGCGAAAGTTTCTGAAGTTGCTCCGGCAACATATCATTCGCGTATTCTGGCACGCCACTCGCAAGTCCTTCTCGAAGCTTGCTCAGCGATAGCTCGTAGATGCGATTTGCAATCACCGTATGTACGGTTGTCTCATCCGGTAGCGCAGCCGTCGCCTCGTTGGGCACATCGACCCTCAAAAAACCATCATAGTGATTTCTTGGCGACGCGATGCTTGGTGTGCTGCAGGGGCTGGGATTGCTGTTGAAGGACAACTCACATGGCTGTCGCCGTCGCTGACGTGCTTGGCAATTGGCTGTGGTTGAACTACGCGGAACCAGCGAGACGGTTACCTCCTCGATGGTATCGGAAAAGGTCAGTGGAGCCAGGGGCGGCGGTGAGCGCATCAGCTGACGCCCGTGATGGTTCAGCTTGACATCTTCGTCATCACTGGTTAAGACTATGCTCTCGTTCAACGCAGAGGCTGTGACTGCTGCGCTTGGTTTAACGCCTCCAGGGCGCTTGCTTTTGCGAAACAAGCGTCTAGCATCAGGCATCAGGTGCATTGAAGTCGAGTTCTGCGCCGGCGCGTAATCTACCGGCACTAAAGTGATATTCGGTACTTTTGATAACTGAAAACTGGCAGGCGAGGCAGATGCCCCATGGCGTAAGAGGCCATTGGCCAAAACGAGCGGCACTGGTGCAGTTGGCTGCGATATGTCGTCTTCGTCGCCGTCGTCATCCGAGAGTAGGTCAATGGTGATATCAGCAGGTAGTGCAGCGGCCACGTGACGCCGCGATAGCATCAGATGGCAACGGCGCTTGCTGCGATCAGTCTTCGAGGCTGCCGAGTGGTTCATGTACAGCTGCTGACGTTCCCTCAGTCGTTCCATCCATTTGCTGATGCGGCGCCTAAGGCGCCTGTTATCGAACAGGTTGGAGGATATATAGAATGGTTCGGAATGTTTGGTATTCATTGCTGCGAATAAAAATATATAAACCGATTTATTGAATTCCTATCAACGTATTACATATTCTACTCACTGCTGCTTCTGCGGCTGCCGAGTTTAGTGTGATTATAACGATTTGCAAGCGCTGAGCGTCGCCGCCCAGTGCTGGCTGAATTGGTGCAACCCACCCAGGTTTAGCACCAAGTACAGTTAGTTGTTGCCGCAGTTGCAACTTGCATAATTGCGTCAAGTCCAATAGGCGTTTGGTTAACGAACGGACACCAGATAGCTAGAGTTGCTGCTTTTTTCTAATTACCATCTTATTTATGAATTTGTTTTCTTGAATTTCGTTGTTTTCGTCGCAGTTTATCGGGTTTGCGTTCCGTTTGTGTTGCCTTTTGTTTTTGTTGTATTTTTTTTTCGTGCTGTTTGTTTTGGCGTAGGGATGTAAAAAACTGCATCGATGTCAATGTTATCGATATATCAATAAGCAACATTTCAGCAGTATGCACACATGCAACCAAGCATAAGGTTCTTGTCTTGGCTAAGCAAAAGTTTGGCGGGCGAATTTAAATCGGAAGTAATGGACCAATTTGACAATTTACGAATTCAATGTCCGAAATTCATGAGACACAAACGGCTGATTGGCCTAATCAACAGATAAACAATTTAATATTAACAAGTATATATCAGTTCAGCTTGCAGCAAATGTTTAAGTCGTAAGACTTGTATGTTGGTCTCTATCGGGCTGTCGGTTTGTAGGTGAGAATGATCAGAAGAGCTTCGGATGCGTACTGATTTGTTAGTTCTCTTGCAAGGCTCAAGACGAATGGCCCCGAAAGTCAGCCCGAAGCCAGGCTGCACACAGAACGACAATTAGCAAAGGAAGCGTGGCAAACACGACAGCCAGTCCGAACAAGAAGTTAAAAAAAAAAAATTGAGTACAAATTGGCGCCACCCACAAATGTTGAGCACCTTCCACGATTGGGCACATGCGCTTTTGTTTTGAGTGTGATTCCGGGAGCTTTTACTCAACACATAAGCTATTAGCCAGCTTTTTGGCTTCAACAAGTTTTTGCTTAGCCTCAGTCGGCATATAGCCGTTTTCACTGGAGGGCGTTAGACAGTTGAGTTATTTTCCTCTTTTTGTTTAATCAAAACTCGAATTTTTAGGGAGGCATAAAATATGTTTATTCAAAATAATGTAATGAAAATGAAAAAACAAAAATACTATTGTTAGTAATGCCATAACTAAATGTAATCGGGTGTTAAACATACATATACCTGCAGACTGAACTATGTATATGTGTGTTGAATTTTGAAGATCCTGCTACGATATTCAAAATATGTTTTAGGCAAATCTAAGGTATATCAAAGCATACCCAAAGCATATTTAAAAGCGTTCCAATCTGTTAAGTGCGTCCTTAAAGGCATTCAGCGTGGTCTCTTTTAATTCAGAACTGCGAGTCAGGCTTACATCGGCATTGGCACCACAAGCGGTGGCAGAGGCGAAGGCTAATGTCTACTTTGAATATTGCAAGCGTCGGAGTTAGTCTACCATTTAGCTTAAGGGAAACGGCCCACGTTGCAAAAAAGCGAATGCGACGCAGGGGGCGGGTGGAGCGGGCTTTGAGGAGGAGACAGCGTAAGACAATAGACAGGAACCACAACAAAAATTATAGACTCAACTTGGCTTGACTTGCCACTTGGCCGCCCACAGCTCCAGTTGCCAGTTACAGGTCTAGCTGGAGCTGCACCCTCTGCCAGCTGCCCGCCCGCAGCTCCTGTTGCAATGCGCTTTGGCCGCTTAAATTCAACAAGCGCGAAGAATAAAGCATTTGCCGCGTGTAGGCGCACGCAGACCTCGACACTGACTATGACTCCGGCCCGGCTTCGACTCTGACTCCGACACCGACACCGATTCCGACCCCGAAGGACGACCTCACCGGCAATGGCTTCCTGCCTCCGACTTGACTCGGGCTCAG